>NW_027203049.1:0-1200000 GCF_024711535.1 Dipodomys merriami | reverse complement strand
GGGCTGGATCACGGTCCTCCTGTGACAGGCATGGACCACTATGCGTGGTCATCTGTAGTTGCGATGGTAGACATGTTGCGCCATGCTCAGTCAACTGTTTAGATGGACTACCCAAACTCTTAGTCCATGGCAGCCGATTCTTGGCCAAAGTTGAAGCTCTGGGTTGGGCCTGGAACCATCGGACCTCAGTCTCCTCACAGGAAAGTTGTGAGCAAACAAGGGATCAATACAGGGGCATCTCTGGGCAGGGCCAGCATAGAGGGAGCGGTTGTCAGAGAAGGTTCTTGGCAATTCTGTGAGCATATGACAGGAAGATAGCTGGAAAGGGCTCAGATGGGGCCTGTTATTTATCATGCAACAGGTATGGAATTATGAAAAAAACATGGCTCTCTTTTATCTTTACCCTATCCCCATGAGGAAAGAGATCCTTTACTGTGTTCAGTTTTGCAGGTGGGGAAAATGAAGCAAAGAAGCTGGATGGCCTACTCATGTCCCCCAGCTTACAGGAAACTCGGCCGGACTTCTCTGCCATGCTCCCTAAGACTATGGGTGCTGAGCAGTACACTTCTTGTGGTAGGAAGTCCACTTCTTGTCAGTCATGGGGCTTGAAATCTGAGCCTGGGTGCTGTCCCCGAGCCCCTCAGATGAAGTCTAGCATTCTACCACTTGTACCACAACACCACTCCCGGTTTTCTGGTGGTTCTTTGAGATAAGAATCTCTCTCTCTCTCTCTCTCTCTCTCTCTCTCTCTCTCTCTCTCTCTCTCTCTCTCTCTCTCTCTCTCTCTCTCTCTCTCTCTCTCTCTCTCTCTCTCTCATAGGAACTTGTTGAATGGATGCTACAGGAGGTGGCTTAGTGTCCCCATGTGGCTCGGACCCAAGGTGGCCCTCTCATTCTGGAGGTGGGCTGTGGGTCAGGAGCTGTCTTGCTCAGCCTGTTGAACTAGCTCCCTGAGGTAAGCCCCTCTGTGCGCAGGCTAGAACATGATGGTTATTCATTGTCAGTCCATCTGATGAGTCCTTCTCCACTACTCTTTATTAAGGAAAATGGATGAGGAGATATCACATTGTCCAACCGCACAGCACGATCCCGGGCCTCTGATCCTCACCACCACATATCAGGCCAGACACTGATTATAAGAAAATGAATTCACTCTATGTCTACTTTCGCTTTGTGTCATTTTGGGGAGAGGGGGTGGTTTGCAGAGGAAGGACCCCAGGCCTGACACCTCCGGGGGGACATTTGTTCTTGTGACAGAGTCAAGTCATTGCTGTGGATAAGAAGGAAGCCGCTATCAGACTGACCCAGAAAAATGCTCAAAGGTAGGTAAGCTGTTGAAGTATCAAACCCACCCATGTCTGCTTCCCACAACACGGAGGGTGCAGTGTGGGTGGCCTGGGACTGGCCCTAGGGGATTATAAATGGATGTTGTTGAACAGGTGCTGGTAGCTCTTGCTCATCCTGGCTGAGGTCTGATGGTCATGACTCAGAGCCAGCCCAGGCAGGAGAGTCTATGATATTCTTATCTCCCATAAACCACCTCCCCAGCACCAAAAAAAAGCCAGATGTGGTGCTGTGGCTCAAGTGGTATAGCCTCAGCCTTGAGTAAAAAAAGCTCAGGGATGACACCGAGGCCCTGAATCCAAGCCCTAGGACTCACAAAAAAATAAAATAAATGAATAGTGGGCACCTGTTACGTTACTACCAAAATGGATGGATTCAGTCTTCTCTCTGGTACTTGTATCCAAAGGTAAGGGGCTTCCCTTGATGCTCCTCTAAACCTCTCCTTCTGTCTATTATCTCTCCCAGCTTGAGCTGCAGGATAGAATTCAGGTCATCCCTCTTGTTATGACCTTAAGTACCATTCCCTACCTTCCCTCCTTGGGATGGGGATCCTGGATTTACTCACTACTGGGAGGATGAGGCACTGAGGACATGGGAGTAAGTATCCCTGAAACTCATACTCGCACACACAAACTCACCTAGGCCAACCAGAGTAGCCTTTTTCAAAGATACTTTATCTCCTTGGACTAACTGAACTAGTAGAGGAACTTGATCCCCTGTAAATGACTATTTTAACTAGGGCTTGCTAGTTGACATGAGATAAACAGAAGCTCAAAAGAAAGGCTCTGGTGCCTGTCACCTCTGGCTCAGGCTCATGCCTGACATCCTGGCTACTCGGGAGGCAGAGATCTGAGGATCAAAGATAGAAGCCAGCCATAAGCTGGAAAGCTAGTGAGACTCTACTCTCCATGGAATCACCAAAAAGTTAGAAGTGGAGCTGTGGCTCAAGTAATAGAGCACCAGCATTGAGCACAAAAACTCAAAGAGACAGCTCCCAGATCCTCAGTTCAAGCCCACATAAAGAAATGGTCCCTTGTGTGCCCCAAGACTGCCTGAGCCTCTAGTGCTCTCTTCCGAAGTGTGATACAGTACCGGTCTCTGGGTAGTGTATCAGAGACTTCAGAAATTGGGTGGTAAAAGCCAGACCTTCTCCTTTGTGCTCTTTGAACACACACCAGCTGGTAGGCAGAGCTTGACAAGGCCAGCAGCCTGCAGAGCAGAGAAGATCCCTCTCTGCCAGGGTGATTGGAGCAGGCTTCTTAGAGGCAGCACTTGAAAGGGGGTCTTGCTTAACAAGAAGGATCTGACAGGAAGCACAGAGAACAAAGATGCGGTAGATAAAGGACAGCATAGCTGAGCATGTTCATTTCTAGCAAGAGCTAGTGGTGAAAACCTCAGTAAAGATGTGCAAGTCTGTCCCGAGACAGGCCCAAGGTGTCACAGAAGATCAGCTATCTAACATTGGGATTGTCTCTTAGCAGTAGTGAGCTCGCCTAGCACACAGGAAACCCTGGGTTTGATTCCTAGGTCCCGCATACACAGAAAAAGCCGGAAGTGGCACCATGGCTCAGGTGGAAGGGCACTTGCCTTGAGCAAAAGTAGCTCTGGGACAGCACCTTGGCCCCAAGGTCAAGCCCCAGGACTGTCAACATATAACAGCACTCCAAGGGACCTGGATGACAGGTGGATGGCCATGCCCTGTAGCTCTTAGTAAATCCATCCATGCTTTCTGTCTCCTTTGACAGAGGGGATTTGGACACTCCTGCTCTGGGCACACCTGGACCTGGTTATCAGCAACCCTCCTAATGTCTTCCACCTGGATATGGAGTAGCTGGCCCCAGAAATCCTCAGGTACTTGTTGGTAGGGGCGGGGGATACAGGGCATCCCCCAGATTTCCTAGTGGGTCTGATCTGCCCCAGATGACCAGGCCATCCAGAGGAGGTGGATGGGAGCTTAGAAAGGACTAGTGATGTGAAGGGAGCCCTTTAATGCCCATGGTCCTACCCAGATTCCAAGCCTCAATTTGCTTTCCCTGAGGGAGGTTAAAGAGTGTCTAGGTGGTACTGTCTAGCAGAGGACTAGGTGGAAATTCTAAAGAATGAGACCATAAGCCCTGTGCTGGTGGCTCACACCTGTCATCCTGGCTACTTGGGAGATTGCAATCCAGAGGATCTTATTTCCCAGCCGAGGCAGGAAAGTCCCATGAGAGTCTCATCTCCAACCTCCAACGGGAAGTGGGCCATGGTTCAAGTGGTAGAGCAAGTGGCTGAATCTGGGCGATGCCAGTGGCTCACAACTGTCATCCTAACTACTCAGGAGGCTGAGATCTGAGGATCAGAGTTCAAAGTTAGTGTGGGCAAGAAAGTCTGTGAGACTATCTTCAGTGAACCACCAGAAAACCTGAAGTGGCACTCTGGCTCCAGTGGTAGAGCGCACACCTTCAGCTGAAGAGCTGAGGGACTGTGTACAGGCCCAAAGTTCAAACCTTATGACCGACAACCAAAAATAAGGTGGCTGAGTTTTCTTCATAGTGTTGTGTACAGTAGGAAATGCTATGCTGTGTGCCATTCCAGATGTGTGAGAGGCTCTGAGTTTTGTCTACACTTGGTCTGAGGACAATAGTGCCATCTGCTCGGGGTTTGGGATATTCATGTGCTTAGGGACAGCTGAGGCCTTGGGCTACCCGTTTTGTGTGTGTGTGTGTGTGTATGTGTGTGTGTGTGTGTATTTTTCCCTCATCTTTCTCTGTCCACTTCCTGAGTGCCTGTCTGCCTATTCCTAACTAGTATGGTGCCCCTCCTCCATGGCAACCTTGCCTTTAGCCCCCTATTAGGATCTATAATGAGTCCTAAATTGCCAGAGACCTGAATATTCCAGCTTTTGTTTGGGGCCCAAGTTCTACTGTCCATATCTTTGTTCACTTCCAGAGGATTCTGGATCAGCAGGGCCAGCTGGCTTATGTTCTTCCCTGACTCTGGGGGGGCAAGGTCAGTCGTCATGCGATGTCCTGTCCTTTTCTTCAGCTGGGCCTCTGGCTGCACATCCTACTCCCAGCAGGCTGGCAGTGGAGTAGAGGAAGGGTGGTTGCCAGTGGCTCTGGCCAACTCGAGCTTGATGGATGACTGAAGGCTGACCCAGCAAGGATGATCAGGGGCTACATGGGAGGTGAGGCCAAGGTGGCTTGGAAGTATTGGTCGATATCTTGTCGCAGGCAAGTCTATCTTCTGGCCCTAGCAGGGCCTCTGAGGTCCTTCTAGACAATTCCAGATGTCCAGAAAACAGTGGCACAGATTTTGAGCTCTAGCACAAGGGAATTGGGGGATGAGAGACTGGTTTGGCCAGTACCTCAATGTTCTGGGGCATTATCCTTGACCTGGCTATGTCCTCCTTGTGTAAGTTCACTTCTTAACCCAGTGCTGGCCACACACTGGCCACTTGTGCTGTGGAAGTGGCAGGAGCGGAAGTGAGATCTAGAATGACCAAAATCTGGATTTATGGCTTGATTGGAGTGCAGGATGTCTTTTAAAAAAATCTTAGAGCTAGAACTCAGACCTTGGCACTGCTCCTGAGCTTTCTTTGTTTAAGGCTAACACTCTAACACTTGAACCACAGCTCACCTTTCATCTTTTTTAGTAGCTTAGCAGACAGAAGTGTCTCACATATTTTCCTGCTTGGGTTGGCTTCAAGTTGCCACCCTAAGAGCTCAGCCACTTGAGTAACTAGGATTGCTGGTATGAGCCACTGGCATCTGCTAAGGATGTGTGTATGTGTGTGTGTGTGTGTTGTGTGTGTGTGTTTGCATGTGCAAGTCCTGTGGTTTACCAGTCCTGTGTGTTTACCAGGGCTTGAACTCAGAGCCTCCGTGGTTTGCACAAGGTTGGTGCTGTACTACTTGAACTACAGTAGATCTGCTACCCATCTTTTTGGTGATTTATTGGAGATAAGAGTCTGCCCAGGCTAGCTTTGAATCTTGATTGATCCTCAAGACTCAGCCTTGAATAGCTAGGATTATAAGCATGAACCACTGGAACCCAGCTTCAAGGCTGTGTTTTCATAATCTCTTCTGTTCTAACAGTTATCTTCTTGCCCTGGCCTAGTTCTCTGACCTGCACATCAGCTCCCAGCAGCCCCTGACTGTATGAAGAACATAAAGCTCAAATCTGATCCCAATTCTTTTTCCTCAGGGAAAAGGTTATGTTTCATCTGAAGCCAGGGTTAGGAGGGGTAGCTGTAGATGGGTGCTCAGCTAGAGAGAGGTAGTCTGTTTAAGCCAAGAAAGAAACTGTGGCCAGATGGTAATAGCTCATGCTCTCATATTCCTAGCTCCTCAGAAGTCTGAGATATGAGGATTGCCATTCAGAGGCAGCCCAGCTAGAAAAGTCTGTGAGACTCTCTTCTGCAAATAACCACCCAAAAGCTGGAAGAAAAGCTGTGGCTTAATTGGTAGAGTGCTATCCCTGTATGAAAAAAGTGAGGGACAGACCCTGAGATCAAGCCCTAGTCCCAAGATCCTTATGCGCACACTCACAGATACACACACACACACACACACACACACACACACACACACACACACACACACACACACACACACAACACATACAGGAAGGTGGTTATGATGAGCTGAACTAGAACCGGGGCAGTCTTGACGCATAGTCACAGTAAACTCTCAAGAGATACATCCATGTACAGGGCCACAGGACCATGGCAAGGACAGTACGGATGCTTGTTTGTAGTTGGCCCATGATTGCAGACCTTTATCTGCCCCTGAGCACTAGTGAGGAAAGCAAGCCTCTGACCCCTGTAACTCCAGGGACAGTGGCTGCTACAAGCAGCAACCAGCCAGCTGTGAATTCCTGAGACAAATTCACACTCTTGTGATACCCGCATGAGTGGGCATTACCTGGTGTGATATCCTGCAGCTTCTGCCCCTCCTGGCCCAGAACCTTGGTCTGAGATGCCAATTTACTGCTCAGATATACATTACACCCACGATAGATGCCATTCTGATTATCTCTATGCCCCAACGCTCAACCCTTCTCTGGTACTGTCGCTTGCTCTATAGGTAATGGCCTCCAAATAGGCTGCTCTCAAGACTTGTACTACACCTAGACATTGGGAGTCACTCAGTGGCCCACTGGAAAGTACTCTGCCTAGAGCAACAGAGGGAGGTCCAAGCAAGCCAGGTGTTGGTCAGGGGCTTGAACTCTGGGCCTGGGCCCTGTCCCCAAGCTCTTCAGCTTACCATTTGAGCTACAGAGCCACTTCCAGTTTTCTGGAAGTTCCTTGGAGATCAGAATCTCCAGAATTCCTGATTGATCTGGCTTTGAACTGTGGTCCTTACATCTCAGCCTGCTGAGGAGGTAGGAGGACAGGTGTGAGCCACCGGTGCCCAGCTGATCTGGCCTTTCACCACAATAGACTAGGAGCTCCTGAAAGCTTTTCTTTATTTTATCTGTGCCAGTATGCGGGCTTGAACTCAGGGCCTGTACTCTGGTCTCTTAACATTTTCCCTCAAGCTTAGCAGTCTACCACTTGAGCCACAGCTCCATTTTGGGCTTTTGGTAATTAATTAGCAAGAGTCTCACTAACTTTCTCCCTGAGCTGGCTTGACCCACAATCTCTATCTCAGTCTCCTGAGTAGCTAGGATTTACAGGGGTTGAGCCACCACTGGCATTGGGCTAGAAGCTTTTCTTAAGCAAGCATTCTTCCCTGTGTTTGCCTTGACTCTTCCATGCAAAGGAGGTCTGAGGGTCAGGAGCTGTGAAAAATAAGCTTCTAGCTACAGGAAATGGCTGGGGTACCTGGTAAAAAGCAAGCCAATCTTCCCCCTGGGCCCCATGCTGGGACCCGACCGTGTACCCTACTTTTGACTCAAGTACAAACCTTGACCCAGCCTTGAATGTCCTTCCAGACTTGTTTGAAACCACAGAACCTTCATCCCACCCACACCATCTGCTCTACACCACATCTCAGGACCTTTGCCCATGTTGGACCTTCTGCCTGAGACCCTCTCTCCTGAATCCACATCTTAGAACTCCTGTGGAATTTTGGCACTGGTTATATCACCTCGTGGAGCAAGTCTTTCCTTCCCTTCTCCCTCTTTTTTTTAATATTGAGGTGCTAGAGATGGAACTTTTGCAGGCTGACTGGCAAATGCTCTATCTTGGTGTGTGTATGTTGTGTGTGTGTGTGTGTGTGTGTGTGTGTGTGTGTGTGTGTGTGTGTGTGTGTGTGTGTGTGTGTGTGTGTGCATGTGCATGCCAGTCCTGGGGTTTGAATTCATGGCCTGGATGCTATCCTATCCCTGAGCTTTTGTGCTCAATGCTAGCACTCTACTACTTGGGCCACAGCTCTATTTCAGGCTTTTTGGATGCTTAATTGAAGAAAAGTGTCTCATATAGACTTTCCTGCTTGCAATTGAGATCCTCAGATCTCAGCCTCCTGGGTAGCTTACAGGGGTGAGCCACCAGCACCTGCCATCTACCCTACCTCTTACCTATAACCTCGGTCCTCCTCTGAGTCCCAGAAGAATATGTCTCACCAGGCTCACTTCTTTGCCAGTCTTTGGGCTTGAACTCAGGTTCTGGGCATGTTTCTGAGCTTCTTTTGCTCAAGGCTAGCACTCTATCACTTAAGCCACAGTGCCACTTTTGGCTTTTTCTGTTTGTGTGCTACTGAGCAATCAAACCCAGGGCATAGTGCATGCTAGGTAAGCACTCTACCACTAAGCCACATTCACAGACCAAGGCTCACTTCTAACAGGAATTATGAGGGTGAGATTGATTGGCATACCCCTTTCGGCATAGATATTGCTGATTATTTCTTATCTTTGCCAAGATTTGGGACCAGCCTGTGACTCAACAATGAGGAATGATAAATGAGTGATAGCCACCATGACCCAGAGGTCTAGTCTCACATTCTACAGAGGGATAGAGAATATGGAGCCAGAAACTTTGACAACTCCTGCAGTGTAGGTACTGTGGTCTCCCTGGAGGCAGTGGCTGGCTGCTAGGTGTCGCATCATGCTTCATTTATTAAATGGCAGAAAAGGATGCTATGTTCAAGCTTCTGGCTCAGACTTAGTACAATTCAAGGCTTGTCCCAGCTTGCCCAGGTTGGAGATCTGGGCATGGGCAACCTGCTGAATACCCTTCATCCATCCATACATATGGAGTTATCTTTTTGGGGCGGGGACAGTTCCGTGTTTGTACTATGAGCCTAGATCCTGTCCCTGAGCTCCTTTGCTCAAAAGCAGTGCTCGGCGATTGACCACAGCCCAGTTCATGTTCGTTTGTTTTTTTTCCTGTGATCTCTTAGAAATAAGAATGTCTTGGACTTTCCTGTCCTGGTTGAATTCAAATTGGCCTTCTCTATATCTCAGCCTCCTGACGAGTTAGGATTACAGGCAGGAGCCCCTGGCCCCTGGGTTTCTTTTCTTCTTGTTCTTTTTTGTAATCATAACAATCTGAAATCTTCACGCTGTCATTCTAATGGTTTGCATTATAAGTAAACTACCCAAGCCTGGAGTTCGAATGCCAAGACTGCCAACCACAAATTGAAGGTGATCCTGACAAACTCATTCCTATTCATGTGAATGCTAATGGAATGCTATAAAAGTAATAATTAAATTTGCAATTAATTCATGATTCTATTTTAGAATGCCACATAAAAATTATTAGATTTATATCTTCCATTCTAGCACCATGGTATGATTCCCCTAATGGAAGTTATTGACTAATTTTTAATTAATGCTTTTATAAGTATTCAAACGTGATACTTCATTAAATGGAGGCATAATTTGATAATTAATAATTGGTTATTATATATAATTTAATATTCTCACATTCCCTCTCTCTCTGCATATATATATATACACATCTATCTATCTATCTATCTATCTATCTATCTATCTATCTATCTATCTATCTATCTATCTATCTATCTATCTATGTTGGGTACTCCTGTGGCTTGAATACAGGTCTTCAGAACTTTCTGGCAGTTCAGGTTGCTACAGGATTGTGTGCTAAGTCTGTGACCCCATTTAAGGATTGGCCATTGTAGGCTATAAGTTGAAATCCAAGAATGTCCAAAAATATATTCGTGGAGTAAGAAGCCAATTTTGCCACATATTTTTTCCTTTTCTGTGAAAGTCTTGGGTCTCAGTATGATGTTTAATCCATATGCAAGTATATCCTATGTGATATGATGTAATAAAAGAACTGTTATATGTGTAATAATACTAAATAAATAAGGGTAATAAGCATCATATGCACTAAACCCATGTATGTAAATAGATCTCATATATTAATATTATTTTTTCCAGTGCTGGGCTTCATTTCAGGCTCTGGAAACTGGTCTGAATTTCTTGTATTCAAGGATGGTGAGCCTTTCCCCTTCATCCACAGTGCCACAAAGTTATCCAGACCCTGAGTTCAAATACAAGGTCTGCCAGAAAAATAGTGCAAATTCCAAACCAGGGCATTATTATAATTATAATTATAATAATAATTATTATTATTAATCGAGCACAGGGCTTGCTCTCAGGTCTTGGCACCTCTGCCACAGCAAACCCTTGGATTCTAGGACCTGAGTTCAAATCTTGGGGCTCCTCCTTTTTTTTCCTTTGTATTGTGACCATCCTGGATGTAAATGGCAAGGCAAAGAAAGAGTACATGACCTTGCATTGCTGATGTTTGGCGGACTATTAAGGAAGCCATAGACGAAACTGGCCACTTAGGTGTGGAGGTCGAATCCTGGGATTGCCACTAATGAATGACAGAGATTCTAAGAAACCCATTCTCAAGTACATCCATACAAATGGAACGTTATTAAATTAACAATAAGTATGAGTGTTTGATTATATTGTAAAATTATGCACAACATTTATACTACCATGACTAATTTTCAATTAATACTTTATTATATATGCAATCATGATACTTGAAAAGGGAAGGCATAATTTAATTGCCAATAATTGGTAGTAATATCATATATGCATTTTCATAGTATACAGACATCTCTCTCTTGTTTCATGCATCTACATCTATCTGTCTGTCTATCTATCTATCTATCTATCTATCTATCTATCTATCTATCTATCTATCTATCTATCTATCTATCTACCTATCTACCAATCTGCACATTTATCTGTTTATACACTTGTCACTACTGGGGCTCAGTATTAGAGTGCTCGCCTAATATGTATAAAGCCCTGGGTTAGATTCCTCACTGCCACATGCACAGAAAAATCCAGAAGTCATGCTGTTGCTCAACCAGCTGAGCACTAGCTTTGAGCATAAAAGCTTAGGGACTGTGTCTAGACTCTTAATCAAGACCCAAGAATGGCACCAAAAAAAAGATAGAATGTTCTGACTGCAATAATATAAGGATAGGACTGCAAATACTTCATTACAGAGCAAGCCAGGAGTCTGGTGCTGACAGCTGCCATCTAACATGACGTAGCCAGAGGTAAACTGCTGCAACTCAGGTCCACAGAACCAGATGCTGTTGGCTCACTTACCCCATCATCCATGATACATGGGGACTGAGATCTGACACTGGTGGGTTTAAAACCCAGTGCTGGCAGGGAATCTGTTGAACTCTGAGCTGTGGCTCAAAGTGGTAGAGCTCTAACCTTGAGCAAAATATCTTAGGACAGAATCCCCAACCTTTCAGTGCAATCCCTGTGGCTGACTCTACCTACCCAATAAAACCCACCCCTCTAAATCATTAGATGTGAACTTTGTGTGGTTTGTGATGTTTTTCTGAAAGAATGGTGATACTGATGAAAGCATCCTAATTCTAATGACAGTGTGTGGGATACAACTATGTGATGAGTCCTTCATGATGTCTTGTGTGCTAAGTCCTTCACGGGGTACATTCCTTCATCTGGTCCTTGTAGGAGCTCCACAAGTCAGATGATTGTGCAGATGAGAAACCTGAGGCTCAGATATTCCCATGTCAGGGCCAAAAGGATGTATGTACCTAACTCTAGTGAGTTGTCTCCTGCAGACAATTGTTTTAGTTTATTTTTCTTAGTCGTGGACCTTGAACTAAGGGCCTAGCCACTACCCTTCCCTGTTGGGCTCATGGCTAGAATCCTACCATGTGAAGCCAAGGACCTCCTTGCAGCAGAGTGGTATAGTCTAGGTGTCTGTAGCTGAAGTGTGTCATCCTGCCTACTCAGCAAGCTGAGATGTAACAATCTCGGTTCCAAATTATCCCAGACACAAAAGTTCCCATGAGACTATTTTCTCCTATTCACTACTTAGAAACTTGAAGTGGAAGCTAGGTTCCAGCGACTCACACCTGTCATCCTAGCTACTCAGGAACCTGAGAGCTGAGGATTATAGCCCGAAGCCAGGCTGGGCAGCAAAATCCTTGAGAGGCTTCTCTCCATTGACCTACCAAAAATCGGCAGGTGTGCTGTAGCTCAAGTAGTAGAGCGCTTGGCTTTAGCTGAAGAGTTCAAGGACAGCATCCAGTACTAGACTTCAACTCCTCCAATTTCCAAGAAAAGAAAGAAAGAAACCTGAATTGGAGTGCTGGGAATGTGTCTGAGGAGTGGAGTGCTTTGCATGTATGAATCCCTGGGTTTGATTCTTTAGTACCACATCAATAGAAAAAAGCCTGAAGTGGCTGTAGGGCTCAAGGGGTAGAGTGGTAACTTTGTACAGGAGAAACTCAGATACAGTGCTCAGGTCCTGAGTTCAAGCTCCAGGACAAGTGTATGCACACACATACATGCACACACACATACATGCACACACACACATATGCACACACACACACACACACACACACACACACACACACACACACACACACACACACACACACACACCACAGGTATCAGAAGTGAAGCTGTGACACAAAATGGTAAAGCACTGAGCTTCTGTTCTGATCTCATGCTCAGCACCCAGACCCTTTGTTCAACCCCAAACCTACCCACCCAGGACCCAACTAGGAGAGGTCAAAGGTTTCAAAACCTGATAAGCTTCACCAGCTCTAAATGACAGGAAGTATTGTGATATTACACATGTGCTTAGATTTAGCAAACTTCCTGAAACCTAGGAAGACACCATTGCCAAGAATGAATCATTTTATTAGGTTCAGATCCCTTGTTGTCTGCCAGAAGGACCATTGAATTAATTGTAGCAGTTTATTTCAACACTGGAACATAGTCTAAAAAAGACAGGATGAGTGCAGAGAACTTGGCCTGCCACAGAAGGTGGCACAAATTAAAGCTTCCTGTCAAAATAGAGCATTAGGGGGAGAGATAGCTTGGGGTACAAAGAGGTCTTTTTCTCTTGGCCTTCAGAAACTCCCCACACTCATCCTCACTAATTTCCTCGGATGAATTGTTTGTTACACAGCTGTACAGGAGTCAAGCTTTTTGTCTGCCTCTTCCAACAATGAGGCAGATTTCCTCCAGCAGCCTGTGGTGCAGAGTAAACTTCAGGCTACCCTGGGAACAGTGAGGGTCCCCAGAACATGCACTGTCTTGAAAACA
The DNA here is from genome assembly GCF_024711535.1 of Dipodomys merriami. Taxonomy (NCBI): domain Eukaryota; kingdom Metazoa; phylum Chordata; class Mammalia; order Rodentia; family Heteromyidae; genus Dipodomys; species Dipodomys merriami. The sequence continues at coordinate 1,187,139 of NW_027203049.1, read as the reverse complement.
CTGTCTGTGCTATGAAATCATTCTATTCAAAGCAAACTTCCTAGCTGGGTGCCTTTCACAATAGGGACTCCAGACCTTTACCGATAGAAATGCATGCATACATACATGGGGAGAGATGGTGTTACTTGTTTTTTGTTTGTTTGTTTGCTTGGCATGTTTGGGGGTTATATCATGAGCCCAGGCACTGTCCCTGAGCTTCTTTTGCTCAAGGGTATTACTCTTTCCTTGAACCACAGCCCCACTCATGGCAATTTTTTATTCCTGTGATCCCTCAGAAATAAGAGTGCTGTCGACTTTCCTTTCCCAGCTGAATTCAAACAGGCATTCTATACCTCTCAGACTCCTGAAGAGCTAGGATTACAGGCAGCAGCTTCTGACACCTGCCTTTCTTTTCCTCTTGTTCTCTTTTTTTTAATTGTGAAAATACTGTACAGAAGGGTTAAAATTAAATGGGCAAGATAGTGAGAAAATTTCTTATCAAGCATTGTAGCCTTCTCCTTTGTTTACCCTTCCCATCCCTCCTATCTTCCCTCCCACCCACCCAATCCTACCCCCACCAAGTTGTAAAATTCATTTTCAACATGACAACTTGTACTTCTCATTGTTGCAACAGGTCCACCTGTATCTTTATTTAAACGACTTGTTTTTCCCCTTCCCCTCCACAAATTATACTGACATCAAATACAGTGAAAGCAGTGGTTATACTATGTGGGAGGGATATACAAAGCAATAAAGAAATAATCTTATAATTGCGTTAGAAACAAATGCATGAAAGAAAAAAATATTTAAAATACATACCTTAGCGTTCACTTTCCTAACATCACCTTATCTGACCTTTTCTGCTTGACTCATACATATATTAGATATTGCAAATAAGGGAAATCATTGGACCTATGTTTCTTTGGGCTTGGCTTACTTCACTTAATATAATTTTTTGCAAGTCTTTCCATTTCCTAACAAATGGGGCAATGTCATTCTTTCTAATGGAGGCAGAGAAATCCATTGTATATTTATATACCACATTTTCTTGTTACATTCATCTACTCAAGGGCATCTGGGTTGGTTCCAGATCTTAGCTATGGTAAATAATGCTGCAATAAACATAGTTGTGCTGGTAGAATTAGTGTGGTCTTGCTTGTAAACATTTGGGTAAATGCCCAAAGTTGGACAGATGGGTCATAGGGGAGCTCTATGTGGAGACTTTTGAGGAACCTCCATACTACTTTCCAAAATGGTGGAACAAGTTTACACTCCCACCAACAATGAAGTAAAGTTCCCTTCGTTCCACATCCACTTCAGCATCTGTTGTTATCAGAGTTCTTGATTTTTGCCATTCTAACTGGGGTGAGGTGGTATCTCAATTTTGTTTTGATTTGCATTTATTTTATGGCTAGGGAGGTTGAGCATTTCTTCATGTGTCTATTGGCCATCCTTCTTTCTTTGTCCGTTATATGGCTAATGAAAATCTTCTCCCACTCCATGGGCTTTATATTGATCTTGATAGCTACGTCCTTTGCCATGCAGAAGCTCTGCAAATTCATGCAATCCCATTTGTCCAACCTTTCTTTCATTTGTTGTGTTTCCGAGTCTCTATTAAGAAAATTTTGACCTGGGCCAAGGAGACCTAGGGCTTCTCCTTCAGCATTGACGCCGAGGTCTTTGATCCATTTGGAGTTGATTTTGATGCAGGGTAATACATAATGATCTAGCTTTAGTTTTCTACAAGTAGTTAACCAATTTCTCCAGCACCATTTACTGAAGAGGCTGTCTTTCTTAAATTCTATTTTTTTAGCTCCCTTATCAAAGATTAGATGGCTAAAGGTCTGTGGTTCATTTCTGGGTTTTCAATTCTATTCCATTGGTCCTGAGGTCTGTTCTTGTGCTAGTTCCAAGCTGTTTTGATTACTATGGTTTTGTAGTAGAGTTTGAAATTTGGCGTTGATATTCCTCCAGCAGTATTCTTTCCGTTGAGGAGCGTTTTTGCTATTCGGGGTCTTTTATTGTTCCATATGAAATTTTGGATTGCCTCTTCTATTTCCTTGAAGAGTGAGGTTGGAATTTTGATAGGTATCACATTGAATTTGTAGATAGCTTGGGAAGTATTGCCATTTTCACGATGTTAATCTTTCCAATCCAGGAGCATGGGAGTTTTTGCCACTTTCTAAGTTCTGTTTTGATATCCTTTTTCAAGTTTTTAAAGTTTTCATCATAGAGATCTTTCACTTCTTTGGTTAAGTTAATTCCTAGGTATTTTATTTTATGTGGGGCTATGACAGGGTTGCTTTCTAATTTCAGGCACAATTTTCTCATTGTTGGCATACAGAAAAGCCATTGATTTTTGAGTGTTAATTTTATACCATGTTACTTTGCCAAAGTTTTGAATCAGCTTGAGTAATTTGGGAGTGGAGTCTATGGGATTCTTTAAATGCAAGGTCATGTCATCTGCAAAGAGGGAGAGTTTTATTTCTTCTTCCCCTATATGGATCCCCTTTATGTCTGCATCTTGTCTTATTGCTGTAGCTAGGCATTCTAATACTAGGTTGAGGAGAAGTGGAGAGAGTGGACATCCTTGTCTTGTTACTGAATTAAGAGGAAATGGCTTTAGTTTTTCACCATTAAGTATAATGGTGGCTGTAGGTTTGTCATATACAGCCTTTATTGTATTGAGCAATGTTCAATGGATTCCTAATTTTTCCAAAACCTTCATCATAAAGGGGTCTTGGATCTTGTCGAATGTTTTTCTGCATCTATTGAGATAACCATGTGGTTCTTATCCTTGGTCCTGTTGATGTGATGAATAATATTAATTGATTTGCGTGTATTGAACCAGCTTTGTTTCCCTGAAATGAATCATTTTGATCATGGTGTATGATTTTTTGAATGAATTGTTGAAGTTGATTGGCCAAAATTTTGTTGAGTAGTTTTGCAACAATGTCCATCAACGAAATGGTTCTATAGTTCTCTTTCTTTGATGAGTCCCTGCCTGGTTTTGGGATGAGGGTTATGATGGCTTCATAGAATGTGTTCGGTAGTGAACTTTCTCTTTCAATTTCATTGAAGAGTTGGAGTATTGGTGTGAGCTCTGCTTTGAAGGCCTTGTAGAATTCCGCTGTAAAACCATCTGATCCTGGACTTTTCTTGCTGGGAGGTCTCTTATTGCTGTTTCTATTTCAATGCTTTATATGGGCCTGTTAAGGAGGTTTAACTCATCTTGGTTTAGTTTTGGCATCTCAGTATTTGCTAGGAAAAGGTCCATTTCTGCCAAGTTCTCAAACTTATTATCAAAGAGTTTTGAGAAGTATTCCCTTAAAATGTTCTGAGTCTTGGTTGTTTCCTTGGTGATGTTTCCATTCTCATCTATGAGTTTATTTATTTGGGTGTATTATCCTCTTTTTCTGATAAGATTTGCTAAGGGTCTGTCAATTTTGTTAATTTTTTCGAAGAACCAACTCTTTGTTTTGTGAATTCTTTCTATAGTTGTTTTTTTGGATTCTAATTCAATTAATTCTGATTTAATTTTAATTATTTATTACCGTCTACTGGATTGGGGTTTATCTTGCTGCTCTTTTTCAAGCAGGTTCAGATGACTCATTAAATTGTTGGTTTCAGATCTCTCCAATTTGTTGATGTAGGAACTCAGAGCTGTAAACTTGCCTCTGAGTACTGCCTTTGCTGTGTCACAGAGGAGCTGGTAATGTTTTTGCTCATTTTTGTTGAATAGCATGAACAATTGAATTTCTTTTCTAATCTCTTCCTTGACCCACTCGTGATTCAGCAGTGTATTTTTCAGCCTCCATGTGTTACCGGACTTTCTTTGGTGGCTTTTGGTGTTGACTTCTAATTTTAATCCCTTCTGTTCTGAGAGAATGCAAGGTATAACTTCAATGTTTCTGAATTAGGACACGTTTACTTTGTGGCCTAAAATGTGTTCTATTTTGGAAAATGTTCCATGTGCTGCTGAGAAAAACATGTATTCTGATGCTGTTGGGTGAAACATTCGGTAGATGTCTCTTAAATCTAGTTGTTCTATGCAGCTGTTGAGATCTGCGGTTTCTCTGTAGATTTTTTGCAGAGTTGATCTATCTAGTGGGTAGAGTGGTGTGTTAAAATCCCCAACAATTAATGCCTTTGGTCTATGTGGGATTTGAGGGAAAATAATAATTCTTGGATAAATTTGCGTGTTCCTTTGTTTGGCGAATAGATATTTAAAATTGTAATATCCTGCTGAAGGAGAGAACCCTTAATTGGTATGTAACGACCTTCTTTATCTCTTCTCCCTAATTTTAATTTGAAGTCTATTTTATCTGATATTAGGATTGCAACTCCCGCCTGTTTATGGGGGCCATTTGCTTGGTAGATTTTGTTCTAGCCTTTCACATTTAAAATGTGTTTGTTTTTACAGACGAGATGTGACGCCTGCAGGCAGCAGATAGAAGGGTGTTGTTTGTTAATCCAACTAGACAGTCTATGTCTCTTAATTGGAGTGTTAAGTGAGATAATGTTAAGAGATAGGACTGAGAGGTATTTGGGAGTTCCTGCCATGTTATCCATCTTCTTGGGGGCTAGGAAAGCTGGGTTCTTCCTATGGTTTTTTGATTCTCAGTTTGGGTGCAGTTTCTTGGCCTTTATTGTGGTCTTGTTGGTTTTCTATGTGTAGGATGTCTTAAAGAATCTTTTGTAGGGCTGGTGTGGTGGAGATGTATTGTTTCAATTTTTCTTTTTATGGAAGATTTTTATTTGGCCTTCAGTTATGAAAGAGAATTTAGCTGGGTACAGTATTCTTGGTTGATAGTTGTTTGTTTTTAGGGCATGGCATACATCATTCCAGGCTCTTCTTGCTTTGATTATCTCTGCTGAGAAATGTGTGGTGATTCTAATTGGTTTCAATTTATAGGTGATTAATCTTATATCCTTGAGAGCTTTAAGGATCTTTTCCTTATTCTGAATTGATCCTGTGCAGATTATAATGTGATGGTGGGATGTTCTACTCTGGTCTCTTATATTTGGAGTTCTAAAAGCTTCTTGTATTTGAATAGGCCTATCTTTTGCATGTTTGGGAAGTGTTCTGCTAGGATCCTGTTAAACAAAGTTCCTAGACCATTAACTTCTGTTTCTAGGTGCTCCTCTACACCCATTGTCCTTAGATTAGGCCTCCTGATGGTGTCTTCCAAGTGATGGATAGATCTCTTATATTTCTTGGATTTGTCTTGGATGGTTGTATTTTCTTTCTCTATAATATCTAGGCTATCATCAATCCCCGAGATTCGATCTTCTGCGTGTTCTAACCTGCTGTCAAGGCTTTCTACTTTGTTTTTTATTTCTTTTCCTTCTAGTTGGTCAGCTATGATGGCTTCAAATTCTTTGTTGAAGCTTTGTTTCAGATCTTGTATAAACTTCTTTACTTCCTTAAATTGGTGTTCAGTGTTTATTCTCAAATCACTTAGTTGATTGGTTATGGTTTCCTTGGACTCCCATTCCTTCTGTTGGGTTCCATTCAGCATTCCCTTTGTGGTCTCCCTGACTTCCTTCAGGTCTTTTTTAATGGATTCCATGAATGCCTTTATTGATCTTTGTGTATTCTCATCCTGCTTTCTCAATTCGTGTGTTACTCTTTCCTTAGATTCCTCCCATTCATGCGATTCCTGTAGTTCTCTTTGAGTGTTCTCAGCCTTCTCACTCCATTCCTGCCTTTCTTTTTGAGTATTCTCAAGCTGCTCATGCAAATCCTATCAGTTTTTGAGTAGCTTCCTCATGCTCATGATATTCCTGTGTAAACTTTTGGATTGCCTCCTCTCTCTCCCTGTCATGCTCATAAAGAGTCCTTTGTATGTTTTCAATCTTTTCATTAATCATGTTTGCCAGCAGTGTTTGTAGAGCTATTTGGGAACTCTCCTCTGGATTATTCATTATCTGTACTGTCCTCTGATTATCATGAGTGGGATTTGAGATATCTGGACTTGCCATTTTTCCTGTGTTTTTCCGGCTTACTCTGCCCATTTGGGATGAAATTAACACCAGCTTTGTGCTAGAACACTATCTTAAGGCAAGCATCAACCAAAGTCTGTATTTGCACAGTCAAAAGTCTGCAGATACAATCTAGTTCAACAGATACATCTATTCAACATCAAACAACTATATATTAATGGGCTATGAACTGCAGAGAAGAACTTGGTAAGCCAGAAATTATTAGGTGTAGGAAGAGATCTGGGTAAACAATAGGAATAGAGTGATGTGGGAAGGCACAGGGATTGTTAACTAAGTCCAAATCTCAAAGCAGGAAATAGGTTAGATAGGATGAAGTAGAGAAAGAGAGAAAAATGCAGAAAGAGAAAGAGAACAAAAAGAGACCAGAAAAAACAGAAAGGTAAAAATTAAAAATCTTATACAGAATGGAAAACAAACTATTCAGAGAAGAACATGAATATAATGAGAGAAGGGGAGGGATATAAAGGAAATGTGAAAAACTTAAAAATCAAAATACTTAAAATATTTTATAGGTATAAAGAGGTAGTACTGCTATTAAGGAATTTAAGTCTAAGAGGTTTTGAATTGAGTAATAAATTTGTAGTTTAAGTGTGTTCAGAATGGGGGCTAAGGTCTAATAATCGACTGCGGGTTTAACTGAGAATGTGCAGAACAGCAATTAAGTCACATAAAGAAGAAGGAAAGAGAAGGAAAGGTGAAAAGGATAAGAAAGAAAGAAAAAAGATCAGAAGTTCAGTAGAACTAAACAAAAAAACAAAACAAAACAAAACAAAAACAAAAACAAAAAAATAAGAAGAACGCACACATACTTATACCCCTAAATTAAAATTCTAAGAGAAAAAAATTACCAGAAAACAATTTTTTTCAAAAAAGGTAAAAATTAAGGATTAAAAAAAATTTTTAGAAAAAGAAAATTTTTTTATTAATGGTACAACAAAAAAAATTCTCTGATTTTTGGGGAGGGATGGGAAAAATCCTATATCTCCCTTGTGTCTGTAACCAGCTTCTTGTTTGAGTCTCTGGTCTGCTTGTGTTCCTGTGGCTTGGTTGGTTACTTAAGTCAGTTTCTTTGAACAGGCAGAAAAATGTTCTGCGATCCTCCTCTCAGGTTAGTTCAGTGGAAGGGAGATTTGCTTTGAGTATCACAAAAGAGGGAGAAGGCTTTTTCCTCGAGTTTGGAGATGCTGTGATGAGGCTAGGTTCTGGGTAGAGTTGAGGCCTTTCAGCACACAGTAGCTTTTCCCAGGGGCTGGTTTGTGAGAAAATTACAGAGCCCAGCCTGGAGCCACTCTCAGGGTTTCTGTTTACTGAATTTCAATTGATTGTCGAGGCTGCTAAAGGGAGGGGCAGCCTCTGGCTCTGATTACCCATTGAAGAAAGCCACTCCTGGGACTGGTGGCCCTGGCTGGGTGAGTTTTCCCTGGGTGTTTTTTTTTTTTTCATTGTGATGAACTGAAATCTTCACAGTGTCATTCTAATGGTTTGCATTTCGAAGTAAACTACCCAGGCCTAGAGTTAAATGCCAAGACTGCCACCTACAAATGGAAGGAGATCTGGAGAAAATCTTTCCTATTCATGTGAATTATTAATGAAATGTTATAAAACTAACAATTAAATTTGCATCTGGTTCACGATTTTCTTATAGAATGCCACACAAAAAGTAGTGGATTAGCCGGGCGCTGGTGGCTCACGCCTGTAATCCTAGCTACTCAGGAGGCTGAGATCTGAGGATCGCGGTTCAAAGCCAGCCCGGGCAGGAGAGCCCTTGAGACTCCTATCTCCAATAAACCACCAGAAAACCGGAAGTGGCACTGTAGCTCAAGTGGTAGAGCACTCGCCTTGAGCTGAAGAGCTGAGGGACAGCGCCCAGGCCCAGAGTTCAAGCCCCACGACTGACAAAAAAAAAAAAATGTAGTGGATTATGTCTTCCATTCTAGCACCATGGTATGATTCTCCCAATTAAAGAATACTGACTACTTTTACATTAATGCTTTAATAAGTATTCAACCATGATACTTCACTAAAGGGAGGCATAATTTAATAATAATTCATAATATATATAATTTAATATCCTCACATTCTCTCTCTCATATATATTGCAAACTATACATCTATCTATCTATATCTATATTTATATCTATCTATATCTATATCTGAATCTATCAATCACTACTATGGCTTGTTCCCAGGTCCTCAGAACTGGCTGGCAGCTCAGTTTGCCAAAGCCTTCTGTTCTACAACTGACGCTTTCATGAATTGGGCATTGTGGGCTGTGAATTCAAATGCCAGCATGGCCAAAATTTTATATGTGGAGTTAGAAGCCAATTTTGAGACATTTTTTTTCCTTCTCTGTGAAAGTCCTAGGTCTCAGTAAGATGTATAATCCATATGCAAATAAATCCATGTGATAAGATGTAATAAATGAAATAGATGCTATATATGTAATAATACTAATTAAAATAAAAAATAAGGATAATAAATGTCATAAGATTTAAACCCATGTATGTAAATAGATCTCATATATGAATATTATTTTTTTCTGTGCTGGGGCTTGAATTTGGGCCCTAGGAACTAGGCTGAAATTCTTGTCTTCAACGATCGTGAGCTTCCTCTCCCTGACAGTGCCACAGAGTTACCCAGACCCTGAGTTCAAATCCCAGGCATGCCAGAAAAACGGTGCAAATTCCAAGCCAGAGCCTTAATTTTATTTTGGCCATGCCTGGGGCTTCAACTCAGCTCATGACAACTCTGTCTCAGCTTTGATCATCCTAGGCTGGTGTGCAGCTTCAGGACCCACAGCCCATCCTGAGCTCCTAGTACCCAAGTTCAAACCTTGGGACTGGCAAAAAAAGGAGAAGTGATGGGAAGGTGGCTCAGGAATAGACGGCTTGGCTTGCATACATAAGGCCCTGGTTTCGATTCCTCAGCACCACATAAGGAGAAAAAAAAAACGGAAATAGTGTTATGGCTCAAGTGGTAGAGCAATAGCCTTGTGTTGAAGAGTTGAGGGACAGCACCCAGACCCATAGTTCTGGCCCCAAAACTGAAAAAAAAAAGAAAAAAGGGAGGAAAAAAATGAGAAGGATAACACTGGGAAGTCCCAGAAGGCAGTTTTACATTGTTTTTTTTTCTTTGCATTGCAACCATCCTGGTTCTAAATGACAGGGCCCAGAAAGTGTACATGACCTTGCACTGCTTAAGTTTAGTGGGCTATCAGGGAAGGCATAGCCAAAATCAGCAACCTAGGCCCGGTGTGCGAATCCCAGGACTGCCACCTATGAGTGGCAGTAGATTCTAAGAAACGCATTCTGATATATATCCATACGAATGGAATGTTGCAAAGTAACAACTACATTAGTACTTAGTGTATGATTATATTATAAAATTATACACAATAATTATTGTACATTGACTAATTTTCAATTAATACTTTTTTATGTATTCAACAATAATACTTAAAAAAGGAAGGAATAATTAATCGATAATTGAAAGTAATATAGTATATATAATTAATATACAGACATTTGTGTCTTGTTTTATACATGCATACATACATATATACATATACTTCTATATGTGCATATATATATGTATATATATGTGTGGGTGTGTAACAATCTACATATCTATTTCTACACTTGTCATTCCTGGGGTTCAGTGATAGAGTGCTCGCCTAATATGTATGAAGCCCTGGGTTCGATTCCACACTATCACATGCACAGAATATGCCAGAAGTACTGCACATTCAAGCAGTGGTGCACTGGAGTTGAGCATGAAAGCTTAAGGACTGTGTCTAAGCCCATACTCAAGCCCCAGGACTGACACCAAAAACAAATTAGAATGTTCTGACTGCAAGTATAGAAGGCCAGGATTTCATGGCTGCCATCTAACCTGACTTAGCAAGAGGTCAACCATGGAATCAGATGCTGCTGACTCACCCCTTGCTACTTGGGGGATGAGATCAGATACTGGTGGGTTGAAAACTCAGCCCTGGTAGGAAGTCTGGGAGACTCTGAGTTGTGCCTCAAAGAGGTAGAGCTCTAGCCTTGAGGAAAATATCTTAGGACAGTACCTCCAACCTATGAGTGCAAACCCCGAGGCTGATGACCCTCCTCACAAAAACACCCCTCTAAACCGTTAGATGTAAACTTGTGTGGTTTGTGACGTGTATCTGAAATACTAGTGATACTGATTAAAGCACTCTAAATCTAATGACAGTTTATGTGATATAGCTATGTTATGAGTCCTTCCTGGGGTGCTGGGTGAGGAGTCCTTCACGGGGTGCTGGGTCATTCATGGAGTACTATGCATTGAGTCCTTCACAGGGTGCTATGTGCTGAGTCCTTCATGAGTTGTTTACTTTCATCTGGTCCTTATAAGATCTACACAAGTAAGATGATTGTGCAGATGAGGAAGTTGAGGCTCAGATATGTCCCCAAGGCAGGGCCAAATTTATGTATATACTGAGTTCTAGTGACTTGTCTCCTGCAGACAATTGTTTTGGTTTAGTTTTCTCCATCATGAACTTTGAACTCAGAACCTAGGTGCTGAATTTCTTCTTGGCCTCATGGCTAACGTTCTAAAATGTGGAGCCAAGAACCCTCTTGAAGCAAAGTGTCATCACTTAGATGTCTTTAGCTGAGGTCTATCATCCTGCCTGCTCGGGAAGTTGAATATCTCGGTTCAAAACTATCTCAGATCATGGTCCAAAGCTAGCCTGGGCAGGAAATTCCTTGAGATGATTATCTCCAATAAACCACCAGAAAGCCTGAAGGGGCACTCTAGCTCAGGTGGAAGAGCACTAGACTTGAGCTGAAGAGATCAGATACAGAACCCAGGCCCAGACTTCAACTCCTCCAACTTATAAGAAAAGAAAAAAAGAAACCTGAAGTGGAGTGCTGGAAATTTTTCTTAGGGGTAGACTGCTTTACATGTGTTAAACCCTGGGTTTGAATGCTGAGTACCACATTCATAGAAAAGGTCCACATCCCTGAAGTGGGACTGTGGCTCAAGTGGTAGAGAGCTGTCCTTGTATAGGAGAAACTGATGTACAATGATAAGGTCCTGAGTTCAAGCACCAGGACTGGTGAATGCACGCGTGCCTGTGTGCGCACGCACGCACGCCCCCCCCCCCCACACAGAGGCACCGTTGCTAATAATGAATCATTTCATTAGGTTCAGTTCCCTAATTGTCTGCCAGAAGAATTGAATTAATGGTAGTAGTTTGTTTCAAAACAGAAACATAGTCTTACAAAGACAGGATGAGTGTAGGGAACTTGGCCTGCGACGGGAGGTAGCACAAATGAAGGCTTCCTATGAAAACAGAGCAATGGGGAGAGAGACAGCTTGGAGTACAAAGAGGCCTTTTTCTCCTGATCTTCAGAGCATGCCAACACTCATCCTCATTAAATGGCCCAGAAGAATTGTTTGTTACACAGTTCTATAGGAGTGAGGCTATTTGTCTGCCTGTTCTAAAAATGAAGCAGACTTCCTCCAGCAGCCGGGGGTATGAAGAACCCTCAAGCTACCCTGGGAACAGTGAGGGTACCCCCGGAACATGCACTGCCTTGAAAGCACTCTCTGTGTTATGAAATCATTCTATTCAAAGCAAATTTCCTAGCTGGGTGCCTTTCTTCATAAAAACTCTGGATGTTCACTGATACAGATACAGGCATACATATACAGACACATGGAATTAATGGCTCTTTTTTAAATTTTTATTTTTTATTGTGAAAATACTGTACAGAGGGGTTACAATTAGAGGGGCAAGATAATGAATACATTTCTTATCAAGCATTGTAGCCTCCTCTTTTGTTTCCCCTTCCCATCCCTTCCCAGCCTTCCCCCTTCCCCCAATCCTCCCCCCCTTCACCAAAGTTGTAAAGTTCGTTTTTGACATGACAACTTGTACTTCTCATTCTTGCAACGGGTCCATCTGTATCCTTATTTAAACGACTTGTTTTTCCCCTTTCCCTCCACAAATTATACTGATATCAAATACAGTGAAAGCAGGGATTATACCTTGCCAGAGAGACATACAAAGCAACAAAGAAATAATCTTATAAATGTGTTACAAACAGATGCATGAAAGAAAAAAAACATTTTAATACATATCATAGGGTTCATTTAACTAACATCACCATGGCAGGTTCTGAGGCTTGAACTGTGAGCCTAGGCATTTTCCCTGAGCTCCTTTTGCCCAACGAACCATTTTATTGTGTCTTAAACCATGATCACCATAGGCTGGGGTGCAGCCTTTGCACCCACAAATGATCCAGGGATCCTAGGACCAGAGTTCAATTCCCAGCACTGGCAAAAGTAAATCAAACCAACAAAAATGGAGGACGAGAAAAACAGGAAGTTTTACACAACAGTTTTACCTTTGTTTCCTTAGTACTGTGACCCTCCTGGGTTTTAATGACTCAGCTTGAAAATTTACATGTGCTTGCATGGATGAAGGCTGGGGGCTGTCAGTGAAGCCTGAGTCCAACCCAGACACCTAGGCCCTGAGTTCGATCCTAGGACTGCCACCTATACACGGCTGAAGATCCTAGGAAACTCGTTCCTATGTATAGGAACACTAATAGAATGTTTGAAATGTACTAACTGAATTACTATTAGAGAGTCATTCCTGTATAATATTGTATGCAATAAATATAGTTCATTGATTAATTCTTTATTAAGTGTTCTACCGTGATTAATTAATGGAGCCATAATTTTAGACCAAATAATTGGTAGTAATGGAATATATAAAAATAAGCTATAGACATCACTCTTTATATAGGGTTACACACTAGAATCTACGTAAAAGTCTCTCTGTCTCTCTCTGTATATATTTATAGATGCATATACATAGGTAAATACACACACATGCCCACACACACACACACACACACACACACACACACACACACACACACACACAAACACACTGCAATCTAAACATCTATCTGTTTATATATTGACGATTGCTAGGGCTTGATCTCAGGTCCTCAAATTTGCCTGCCAAATTCACTTGCATCAGTCTGGTGTGCTAACATTTAACCATTCATGAAGTGGGCCTGCTAGGCCCTGAGTTCAAGTCACAGAACTGCCAAAAACTTCATCCTGGTGGAAAAGCCAATTGTCACACTTGTTTTCCTTATCAATGAAAGCCCTGGGTCTCAGGAATGATGTAGAATACATAGGCAAACCTATTTCTTATGTAAAAAGATGCAAAAAATGGTATATGTGTAATCATACTCACTAAAATACATAAGAAATAAATAAGACACAAATAAAATGAATAACTACACTAATCACAATATGCAGTAAACTATGTAAATATAAATCATATATTTAAAATGTATAAGCATGTTATTCTTTACATTGTTAAGACTTGAATTCAGGCCCTAGGAACAGGCCTGACTTTTGTCTTCCTGCATGGTGAACTTCCCCATCCCCCACAGTGCTGCATTTTTATCCAGAGCCTGAGTTCAAATCTCAGGCCTGGCAGATAAAAGGGCATGAATTTCAAGACAAGGAGCCTCATAATATTTTAAATATTTTTAATGTATCAATGTATGTACTTATTTATTTCTTTTTATTGTGTCAAGCACAGGGCTTGAACTCAGGTCGTGGCAATTCTGCCTCAGCTTTGATCATCTAGGCTGGGGTGCAGCCACTGGACCCACAGCTGAACCTGGGTTCCTTGGCCCCAAAGGCTGGTAGGAAAAAAAATTAATGCGACACAGAAAAAACAAAACAAAACTGGCAACTTGCAGATGGCTGCCGGTTTTACATTTGTTGGGTTTGCAAGGTGACCATCCTGTGTCTGAATGACACGGCTGAAAAATGTTGATAACCTGGAACTACTGAAGGCTGGCAGGCTTCCAGGAAAGCCATAGGCCAACACGGAAACATAAGTCCTGTGTTAGAAGCCCCTTCCTGTCCCCTACAAATGAAGGAAAATCCTAAGAGTCTCGTTCTTATTCATTGGAATATTGATGGAAGATTATGAATGGCAAGATGGAATTGGTTGTTTCTGAATACTAATATACAATTAGACAGAGTGATTTTAGGAGGCCAATGGATTTTAATGAGTATTTTTTGACACATTCAAAGAATATTATTAATTACTTGGACGCAATATTTACCAAACAGTGGTTGAATTAATTAATATTTCCTTAAGGATGAAAACAATAATATTAATTACATGGAGGCATAATAAATACACAAGAATTGGTAGAAATGTAGTGTATATAACTGAAGAATGTATAGACATCTCTGGCACTCTATAAATATCTGTATTTATTTGTATACTATCATCTTCATGTCAATCTGTTCTTTTTTTGTCAATGCCTGGAGCTTGATCTCAGGTGCTAGAAATGCTTGTCAGCTACATATGCCTCAGGCTGGTGTGTTGACACTCACCTGTTCATGAATTGGGTCTTGTAGGCTGTGAATTCAGTTGTCAGCACTCACAAAAATTGAATCGTAGATTAAGAAGCCCATGGTGACATATTATTTCCTTTTCTGTGAAAGTCCTGGGTGTCAGGTATGAAGTTTCATATATAGGCAAATCTATATCCTATGAAATAAATGTAATAATTATTTCATGTGTAATAGCAGTCGATAAAATACATGGTAAATAAATGAATAAAATAAAAATAAAATTAATAACTATACTAAGCTTGATATGGGGTCAACATGTGGGGCTCGATCTCAGATCCTAGGAAAGGCCTGGCAGCTGAATTGGCTAGAGGCTGCTGTGCTGACAGTCAATCATTCATGAATTGAACCTTCTAGGCCCTGATTTTAGATCCCAGCACTGCCAAAAATGTAATTATGGAGTGAGAAGCCAAGCGTGACACATGTTTTCTTTCTTTTTGAAAGTACTCAGTGAGAGGTAGGATGTATAATTCAGATGCAAATCTATAATTTATGTAAAAGAATGTCATAAATGTAAAAAATGTCATAGGTGGAAGAATTGTCACTACAACAAATGAAAAAAAGATTGAATTAGTAGTGAATCATTCTAGCTGGATTAAAAAGCACGATTCTTCTATCTGCTGCCTTCAGGATTAACATCTTGCCCATAAAAACAAACACATTTTCAATGTGAAAGGTTAGAACAAAATCTACCAAGCAAATGACCCCCATAAACAGGCGGGAATTATAATCCTAATATCTGAAAAAATAGATTTCAAATTAAAATTAGTAAGAAGAGATAAAGAAGGTCGCTACATATTAATTAATGGATCTTTTCTTCAGGAGGATATTAAAATTCTAAGTATCTATTCGCCAAACAACGGAGCACCCAAATTTATCCAAGAATCATTACTTTCCCTCAAATCCCACATAGATCCAAAGACATTAGTTATTGGGAACTTTAACACATCATTTTCCCCACTAGATTGATAAACTCGGCAAATATCAACAGAGAAATCATAGATATAAACAACTGCATAGATCAACTAGATATAGCAGACATCTCCAGACTATTTCACCCAAAAGCTTCAGAATACACGTTTTTCTCAGCAGCACATGGAACATTTTCCAAAATAGACCACATTTTAGGACACAAAGCAAACTTGTCCAAATTCAGAAACATTGTAGTTATACCTTGCATTCTCTCAGACCACAAGGGAATAAAATTAGGACTCAACACAAAAAGCCATCAAAGAAAGTCCTGTAACACATTGATGTTGAAGAACACACTGCTGAATCACGAGTGGGTCATGGAAGAGATTAGAAAGGAAATTCAAATGCTCATGATATTCAACAAAAATGAACACACAAACTACCAGCTCTTCGGGACACAGCAAAGCAGTAGTCAGGTGCAAGTTTATAGCGCTGAGTTCCTACATCAACAAATTGGAGAGATCTAAAACCAACAATCTAATGAGGCATCTGAGCCTCCTTGAAAAAGAGAAGCAATATAAATCCCAAACTAGTAAATGGAAAGAAATAATTAAAATTAAATCAGAATTAAATGAATTAGCACCCCCCCCAAAAACATAGAAAGATTCAATCAAACAAAGAGTTGGTTCTTCGGGGAAAAAAAACAAAATTGACAGACCATTAGGAAATATTATCAGAAAAAGAAGAGAACACACCCAAATAAATAAACTTAGAGATGAGAATGGAAACATTCTACAGAAACAACCAAGATTCAAAACATTATAAGGGAATACTTTCCAAAATTTTATGGTAATAAGTTTGAGAACGTGGCAGAAATGGACCTTTTCCTAACAAATATTGACATGCCAAAACTAACTAAAGATAAGTTAAATCATCTTAATCGGCTCATATCAAGTATTAAAATAGAAACATCAATAAGAGCCCTCCCATCTAATTAAAGCCAAGGACCCGATGGTTTTACAGCAGAATTCTACAAGGCCTTCAAAGCAGAGCTCACACCAATACTCCTCCAACTCTTCAATGAAATTGAAAGAGAAAGTTCACTACCGAATTCATTCAATGAAGTCATCATAACCCTCATCCCAAAACCAAGCAGGGATTCATCAAAGAAAGAGAACTATATACCAATTTCTTTGATGAACATTGATGCAAAACTTCTCAACAAAATTTTGGCCAATCGACTTCAAAATTCATCCAAAAATCATACACCATGATCAAACAGGATTCATTTCAGGGAAACAAAGCTGGTTCAATATATGCAAGTCAATATAATTCATCACATCAACAGGAGCAAGGATAAGAACCACATGGTTATTTCAATAGATGCAGAAAAACTTTTACCAAGATCCAACTCCCCTTTATGATGATGGTTCTGGAACAATTAGGAATCCATGAAACATTCCTCAATAAAGGCTGTATATGACAAACCTACAGCAAGCATTGTACTTAATGGTGAAAAACTAAAGCCATTTCCTCTTAACTCAGGAATGAGACAATAATGTCCAGTCTCTCCACTGTTCTTCAATCTAGTATTAGAATGCCTAGCTACAGCAATAAGACAAGATGCAACCATAATGGGGATCCAAATAGGCAAAAAAGAAATAAAACTTTCCTTCTTTGCAGATGACATGATCTTTTATTTAAAGAATCACACAGACACCATTCCCAAATTACTCAAGCTGATTCAAAACTTTGGCAAAGTAACAGAGTATAAAATTAACTCTCAAAAATCAATGGCTCTTCTGTATGCTAACAACGAGAAAAATGTGGCTGAAATTAGGAAAGCAATTCCATTAGTAATAGCCCCACAAAAAATAAAATATCTAGGAATTAACTTAACCAAAGAAATGAAGGACCTCTATGATGAAAACTTTAAAAACTTGAAAAAGGAATTCAAAACAGAACTTAGAAAGCAGCAAAAACTCCCATGCTCCTGGACTGGAAAGATCAACATCTTGAAAATGGCTATCTTCAAATCCAAGGCAATAACTATCAATATTCCATCCTCATTCTTCAAGGAAATAAAAGAGGCAATCCAAAAATTCATATGGAACAATAAAAGACCCCGTATATCTAAAACGATTCTCAAGAGAAAGAAAAGTGCTGGAGGAATATCAATACCAAATTTCAAACTCTACTACAAAGCCATAGTAATAAAAACAGCTTGGTACTGGCACAAGAACAGAGCTCAGGACCAATGGAATAGAATTGAAAATCCAGAAATGAACCTATAGACCTATAGCCATCTAATCTTTGAGAAGGGAGCTAAAAAAAATAGAATAGAAGAAAGACAGCATCTTCAGTAAATGGTGCTGGCAAAATAGGTTCATCACTTCTAGAAAACTAAAGCTAGATCCCTTTACATCACACTGCACCAGAATTAACTCCAAATTGATCAAAGACCTCCGAATCAAAGCAGCCACTATGAAAACATTATAGGATGGAATAGGAGAAACCCCGGTATCCATGGCACAGGCTGAAATTTTCTTAATAGAGACCCAGAAACACAACACATCAAAGAAAGGTTGGACAAATGGGATTGCATGAAATTCCAGAGCTTCTCCATGGCAAAGGACATAGCTAGCAAGATCAATAGAAAGCCCACGGATTGGGAGAAGATCTTCACTAGCCATACAACAGACAATGGTTTCATATCTAAAATATAACTGGAACTCAAAAAATTAAATTCCCAACAACAAATTTTCCAAGAAACAACTGCCCAATAAATAAGTGTGCTAAAGACTTGAAGAGAAACTTCTCTGAAGAGGAAAGAAGGATCGCCAATAGTCACATGAAGAAATGCTCAACCTCTCTAGCCATTAAAGTAATGCAAATCAAAACAACATTGAGATACTGCCTCATCCCAGTTAGAATAGCTATAATCAAGAACTCTAATAACAACAGATGTTGGAGGGGATGTGGACAGAAGGGAACCTTACTGCATTGTTGGTGGGAGTGTAAACTTGTTCAACCACTTTGGAAAGTATTATTGAGGTTCCTCAAAAGACTCCACATAGATCTCCCCTATGACCCAGCAATCTCACTTTTGGCATTTACCCAAATGTTCACTAACAAGACCACAATAAAGCTACCAGCACAACAATATTTATTGCAGCTTGCAGCTTTACTTACCCTAGCTAAGATATGGAACCCACCCAGAAGCCCCTCTGTAGATGTATGGATCAGGAAAATGTGGTATATATACACAATGGAATTCTATGCCTCCATCAGAAAGAATGACATTGTACTATTTGTTACGAAATGGAAAGACTTGGGAAAAAATATATTAAGTGAGGTAAGCCAGGCCCAAGAAAACTTAGGTCCCATGGTTTCCCTTATTTGCAATAACTAGTATATGTCTGAGTCAAGCAGAAAAGGTCAGATAAGTTGATGTTAAGGAAATGAACCCCAAGATATGTATTTTAATGTTTTCTGTTTCTTTCTGGTGATTATTTCTGACACATTTATAAGATTATTTCTTTGTTTCTTGTATGTCCCTCCCCCATAGTATAAACCCTGCTTTCACTGTATTTGATGTTGTTATAATTTGTGGAGGGGAAGCGAAAAATCATTTAAATAGGTACACAGGTGGATCCATTTCAACAATGAGATGTACAAGTCGTTATATGGAAAAACGAACTTACAATTTTGGTGGGGGTTAACGAAGATTGGTTGGGGGGATGGGAGAGGATGGGAAGGGGAAAAAAAGGAGGAGGCTACAATGCTTGATAGGAAATGTCCTCATTAACTTTCCTGTATAATTGTAATCCCTCTGTACAGTATTTTCACAGTAAAAATTAAAATTAAAATTGAAAAAATCATGTAATGATTATTTTAGTATCATATTCTGTTTTAGTACTTTACTTTGTAACAGTTTTTAAATTTTTTCTTCTCTGCTGAAATTTATGTATTTAAATATTATCATCAAAGTACATCCTTTGGGTACTTGGGGCATATTTTACAAAGTTTTTAACCAATGGCTTTTAAGAATTCTTAATTGGTATATTATTTGGTTCATTTTTAATTTCAATTTAATTTTTATTGTGAAGGTAATATACAGAGGGGTTACAGTTATATAAGTAAGGCAATGAGTATATTTCTTATGGAAGGAACATTGTTATCCTCTCCATGGATTTTATTTGTACATTCAACTACTGTATTTTTATTTTTTTGTTCATGTATTTTCATTATAAAATCGATATACAGATGGTTTGCAGTTATTTAGGGCAACTAAACAGTACCATTCATTTTATTTTCTAAATTTCAAATTTTGAACCTCTTTTGTTTCTCTAGGATAATTCTTTTTTCATAGTTGTACGATTAGTTAATTTAATTTTGCATGATTTTAACACATGTAAATTATTCAGACACATATATTTTGCTTTTAAAATATTTACCATGTGAATATCTAAAATTATTTGCTTAATTTACATATAGTAGGAGAATTTAAATAAATTTATTTTCTTATAGTTCTAAACATATTTTCCAGGTAACACATACTTACTATATTTCCAAGAAGCACATACTTTATTAAGAAAGACTTCATAACCTGGTCACTTTTTTGTAAATATTTGTACTTGAAATTAAAAAAAAGTTTGAGCTGGGCATGGTGATTTGTGGCTTCCATTTTCTAGCTATGGTAGCAGCTGTGAATAGGGTTTGTAATTCAGGAGAGCCTGAGAAACTGAGACCTCATTATAAAAATATCCAGATTGAAATAATTAGAGATTTAGCCATCCCTAGTGAGATATAGAGCAGCTGGTTATCACCAGTAACATCAATCTTTTGTCAAAATAAAATGATAAATGTTTTAAAATGTTTATTATTTAAAACTTGTTTGCAAAGGTTCTCACGTCTTCAATTTCTTATTTTTCAATTAGCTTAATATATAAGAATCCAAGTATTTGTGACTATTTTATTTCTACTAAGCTTTTAAATAGTACAAGCTATATTATGATTTCCTATATTAAATTACTTTTACCATTTGTGGTAAATTCTTTTTTTTAATATGATAATAATAATCCAAATGTGTGTATGTGCTATGTGTGTTTATGTGGTTTTTGTGTGTGTATGTTTTGTGTGTACTTTGTAATGCTTGGGATATCACAGCATTGTTTCACATATGCTAGACCAAGTTTTTACCACTGAACTATACTGTGCAGTTGTAATGTAAATAGTGCTTTAAATTATGACTTTTAAATTTTCATTACTAGTATGTTTTTTCAAATTTATATTTGCTACAATGTGATCCATATTCTATCCATGTTAGCAAATTTTATTGTTATTTTATTGTTATTTAGAATATTTCCACTTCCAAACTCTTGCGTTTTTTGATAAAGGTTTTACTTTGCTTCTTTTCTCTCTGCATTCATTTTGCCTTTAGAGTTTACCTATTCTTTCTCTTATTTCTTTGGTAATTAATTATCATATTCTTATTACAATTTCTTTACATTGTAACAGGTCTATACAATGCTTTATTTTTTATTTTATTTTTTCCCATCTTCTCTGAATCCCAGTCCACACTATTAGGTGGATTAAAAAGAAACTTGATTCAGGACACTTTAATTATTTTCCTCCTTCTCTTCTCTGAAGAATTTCTGTTTTTTGAAGCATAAAACAAATGACATACACAAAACAAATGACATACAGCTTGTATGTGGCCCATCATTCTATTCTATCCCCTCTCACTCTCCTCTGTAGTACAGCTCAAGTCATTATCATTCAGGTTTATTGTGCTATAGTGTTATCTAAATTTTAACTCATTCCTAAATTAGTTTTAGTTGTTTCAAGCATTCTCTTCAGACATTTTACTATATGTAATATCTGGAATAGTGTGCTTTCACAAGTGCAAAATAAGAGTGACTATCAAACATCTAGATAATTCTGTAGAATATTGGTCCACCTGCTCAATAAACTTGTATGTAAATTCAAGGAATACAGATCAGTCAGAACAATTTTGTAAAATGGTGTAGCTTGAGCCCTCATACTAGATTTGAACCATATTACCATGTTTAGTAGTGAAAGAACAGACACATAGAAGAATATAACAGATTTATCAAAAATAAATTCCTAGTTTTATGATCAACAGATTTTGAAGAGGATGTCATGACTTTATGCAATAAAAATAGAATCTTAAATGGGTGTATTGGCACTATTGCCTCTTTAGATTTAAAGAATGAGCTTAGACTACTTCCTCAAACCTTATACAAAATTTTAAAATAAAAAATGTTTATCAATCTAAATGTGAGATATAAAAACCTATAAAACGTAAAGGTAAAAATTCATGAAATTGGATCAGTAAAGGTTTCCAAAAATATGACATGGAAAGCATTAGTGGCTAAAGAAAAGAAGAATATACTGGTTAATATAAACTGATAACCTTTTATAATTCTATGAAAGAAGTGAAAATATATCCAACAGATAGAGGGCACATATTTGTTAATGCTGCAATGTTAATGCTACAATGATCTTGAGTCTTACGTACTTTTATATCTTCTAATTCTATATAATTTTTTCCAGAACAGGATATTTATTCAAAGAACATATGTAAATTAATAGTCAATAGGAGGAGCATATGAAATAAGCTCCTTTTTAGTTTCTAAGAAAAAATAAAATGAAAACTCACTAGTATGACCAGAATATAAAAAGATGACACAAAATATAGTAATGCATTTGTGGAGAAATTGATATACTCCACATAGTAGATTGATTTGTATAATACTGCAATCATTTTATCAAGCAAGTTTTCAAGTCTTCAAAAGGTCAAAGAGAATTGTATATGATTCAGCCATTACACTTCTATATATGTATTAATGAGAATTAAAAAAAAAACTTGTTTGGACATAGAATGTAGTTCATTGACAGTGCACTTGAATAGTCTGTGTGAGACCTTGGAAATCATCCCCCAAAACGAATTTTGAATTGACACATTATAGAGGATGTATGCTGGACAAATTCTTGTAAGTGAATTTTACATCTATTTTAATGTCTATTCTAAAATTTACAGCATTTCTTTTTGAAGAAATGCAAGTGAAAATTAGGCTTGGAAAATCTATCATTGTACAATTCACTTCCAAAGCACTAAAATGTATACTATAGAAGGAAATAATATATGGCATGTGAAATATATGTCAGCAAAAAAAAAACTATTGTTAAAAATACTTCACACAAATTGCAGAATACCTAAAAAGATGTTTTCCGTGTTGGCTAAAAACTATTTCTAAACTACAGCTTTTAGAACAAAGATTTGATTTCTGTTTATTTTGAGTTTTTTGGTCTTTTTATTTTATTTTTACAGAGATAACTCAATCAAAAAGTGTATGCGATAACTGGAATACCTAGGAATTATGCATCACTTATAAGTAATTGATAACATTTTCTGGAAGAAACTTTAAGCAAATGACAGAAGACTCAAATCTGTGCACCTGCGTTTTATGAAAGCCATATGTTACTTGCTCAATTCAATTGCTTTTCTCTACTTTGCTAGGAAAAAAAAAGTATTCTCAAGATAAGAGCCAATAGCAATGAAAAGAAAAAAATACACTATTATCTTGATTTATTTGTGAAAATAACAAATGAAATAAAGCAATTCCATTTAAGGGACTCCAATATTAGTATCTATGAAGATGTTCCTGAATGCCAACATCCACTGAATTTTTGGAATTTTAATTTCTACCAACAGATTAAAACTAGAACAAGAAAACAAACACAGTCTTAGAGTAACCAGCCTTGGAATAAATTTCTTAATTGCTCTGAAATTACAAAAGAATTGATACTATTAAAAATGATTCTTTCCTGTGGAAATCATTTAAAAATGTTTAACACTTATTATAATTCAAATAGCAAACAAGAGTAATTTTTACATTATCATAGCAAATATTATTTTATTACTATCATAAAATGGAATAAAAGACCAGTGTCAATATGTTATCATTATTCTTAATTCCTAATCATTACCTAATATCTTAAACAATCTAAATAGTCATGTATTTAACATAGATATAAATATTCTATACTTTTACTTAATATTTTCCAGGGGAATGTATTCAGGTTTCTGAGAAATTTTCACAGCAGTTAAAAGATGCTTTTGTGAAATTACTGTAATATATTTTGTTGCTGCTGCTGCTGTTGTTGTTTACAAGGCCTGTGCATTGTCCCTAAGCCTTTTTATGCTCAATACCAGCACTCTACAACTTGAGGCACAGAACTAATTCCTGTTTATAGTGGTTAATTGGAGATAATAATCTAATAAGTAATTTTCTGTCTGGGCTAGTTTCAAAAACAAATCTAAGATCTCATTAACTAGAATAGCTCCATTTATAGGCGTGAGGCACTGGCACTTGATTTGATGTATTTTTTAAATTTTAAACATGGTTTAAGATGTTTGTTTCATTATAATGTACATAGTTCTACACATGAATTTAGATAGATGTATATATTTCTGATGACAAATAATCCCTAAAAATGTGTGTCTTTCTATACACACACACACACACATATTTCTGAAGACATACACCTTCTAGAACTTTATGCTACTATTTTTCTTTACCTTTTTTTCATTTCAAAGATATACAACCTATTTTTCCAAAAGTTTCCTAGAATAAAATGACTAACCTTCAATAGAAAGTAGAGTTTATTACTTTCAAAGGAATTTTAGATATACACATGATATTGTAGTAACATTTCTAGCATATTACTTGAAATGATTCTGTTCAAACTCTTAAATATTTGTGTCTAGTGGTGGGGAGAGAGGAAGTGAATTCATACTGGTTAAGAATTTGCAATACTTCAAAAATCTATTCCATAATTTGTTATAAGCACATAGTCAAGTTAACTGTTATGGCTTAGATTTTTTGTTACTTTATTTGTTCAAAATATTAATATGGATGTATGCACAGCAGTAACATTAAAATTATTAATCAACAGAAAAATAATTGCAAAATCATAGATACATATCAGACTTTCAATAGTTAGCAATTATGATGCTAATATTAATTTTGATGATGGTGATGAAAACCACAGTGTACACTGATAATGACCATGCTGTGATTGAAAAGGAAAAGAAAAACTTTAAACAATTTTGAAGCTAGATTTCCCACATTGAATACATAATAATCAACAGCCTTGGATTACATACAATAAGAGTAACAAGACGAGAGTTTCAATATTAAGAAACGTAATCACATAAACAGGTAGAGACAGTAAAAACCCTAATGTAATTCCTACAGTCTCTTTCATGTATACCACTATTCTTGGTGGTATTGTTTTCTTATAAATAAAATCATTAATTTCCACATTTTGATGGAATAAGATGTACTTTTCAACTTAGTCTGATTAGTTCAAATAATATTCTCATATACATACTATTCAATACCAATGTTTTCCAATGATATATTAAGAGTATGTTCTTCAATACAGCTGTAAACACATGACACAATTTACAAAATACTACTTACATATCTGTAGTTACCTTAAAAGGACTTAAGCCTTAGAGCAAGGAGGTAAAATTTATTTTTAACTCTGCATGAATCAATTTGTGCCTTCATAACAACAAATTGAATTTGACTTTTTCCTTATTTTTAAGGTAAATTGGAAAATGTAAGGTCTCTTCACTTTTCTATTTTCTTGCTCTAGAAGTCCACAAATATATTCTTCATTATTTCTGGTAGATTACATCCTTTTACAGATGAGAAATGTAAGGCCAACAGTCAATGTAGTAAGTAAAGAATGATAGCAGAATTTTTGTCTGAGGTTTTCACTCTGTGTGCTTACAAAGATAGTAATTTGGTGATGGAGAGGACCAATATAAAAAGTCTATGGGGAAAAAACATACTTTTTAGATGGTTGATTTAGGACTAGGTAACGGTGATAGGTAAATGAAACAGCCTGGTGTCAGGGGCATAAAAAGGAGTACATAGAAATCATATTTGTGACAGAACCTGAGAAAATCTTGATCATTCATCTGATCTAATTGGAGGGAGAAGAAGAGTAAGAAGACATCTAAGGTGCTTCCACAAGTCTGGCTGGCAACTGTGTTAGTGATATTCTTAGTAATAAGGACCTCAGGTGGAAATGATGGAGTTAGGAGATAAAACTCTGATAGTTCTAAAGTTCATATAAAACAGATGCAAAGATAGGTCTGTTTAGACATCATCAAAATATCCACGACCATAGATGTGAAAGAGGATAATATAATTGGGAGGGTATTATTGAAGGGAAGAGGAAAAGAAAAGTTCTCACACAAGTGTGAGCAATATTTGCACCAGTGTGGACAAGATTGGAAGAAAGAGAAAAAACAAGGAACCAAAAAAGTAATAAACACAGATTTTCCGAAGTAAAGGAAGGAAAGAATTTTCAGGAATATATTGAAGGAAATATGCTATTTGGAATTGAAAAGTAAAAGGACGGGCTGGGAAGGTGGCTCAATAGTAGAACGCTTGCCTTGCATGCCTGAGGTCCTGGTTTCGATTCCTCAGCACCACATAAGCAGGAAAAAAAAAGATGGAAGTGGCGCTGTGGCTGAAGTGGTAGAGTGCTAGCCTTGAGCTGAAGAGCTGAGGGATAGCGCCCAGGCCCAGTGTTCAGGCACCACAACTGGACCCCCCCACAAAAAAAAAGAAAAGAGAAAGAAAAGTAAAAGGATATAGACAAGTTTAATAAGAACAGTGTATTGGTAAAAGTCATATTGATAAAATTTTTAGGTATGAATGTGAAGCCATAAAATTCTGGATCCATGAATTCAACAGATCCTGTTGATTTAAATGCTGGGAGCAAATGCTTTTATCTTGACCTTAGCAAAATTATACAGATATAACTCTCATGAACTTTACTTAGAGGTATTCTGTGAATATTTTTGAAGACTTTGTTTAGCCAGCAGGTTAGAGATTGAACTACTGCACAGACAAGCCTGATTTCTCCTACAGTTCGAAGGAGTGACCCATGTATCCACAACAGTTTGGGATTTTAATGAAATATCTTTAGATATGTTTTGATATTTTATCAGCCTACTCATTATAAATGTAGGAAAAGTAACACCAAGTATTAGGTTGAACATACAGCTTTACTGATGTGACTGAGACTCCTGGAATTGATTCTTCTTTAGAATAGAAAATGTCTCAATAGCCATTGACACATCATAACTGCCATATACTCTAACTCTAGTACTTCTTAGGGTATCTCCATACTGAAATAAATCAATCAACCAGCCACAAACTCTTATATGTAGGAAGTACTCTTATAAACTTCAACCTTTTATTGAATGGAAGAGTTGAGACATTACCCTCACCACTAGGATTAAATGCCTGAAGAGATAAGACATTTTGCTTTAATGCCTTTCTTTCATTTTCTTATACCCATTTGCAAGTAGGGAAGGATTCTGATGTAACAACAATACAATGGTGACTTGTTATAACACAACATCTAAGATCTAGTGTTAATTCAGATACTTACTAATTAGCTCCAGATTTTGTGGATATTTATATTTCTCCTGGGTAAACTAATGAACTCCAAGAAAATGTCCCTAAGGAGCCTTTCAATTCTAATATCACTGTTTGTCTCAAAATGCTTTAAATTCTACATCCTCTAATGTGGGCATAGGTTTATATTGTGGAACTTTTCTTCTCAGAGAGGCAGTACTACCCTATTGCTTAACATGGACAAAGTACCTTCATACATAGACTGGGAGTGTGCAAACAAGAAGTGGTAGTTGAACAATGTTCTTAGCAGTTTTTACAGATGAAATGGAAATAGAGCAACTATGAACTCAAAAGGAATTTGCAAAAAGACAGAGGCACAAAGTAGAATGTGCCAAGGAAATGTTGAAGTGTAATTTGAAATTATGTGCTTAAGTGTGAGGGTGTGTTCAAAGTATAGCTTCAGACAATGTAATTGGATATCTTCAGGGGAAACTGCTTTAAACTATTCTGGGATAATTGTACAAGCAGAAGCGCCTTAGTCTGACTCTAATCAGCCACAACATAATCAACTTAGGGATTATTTTCCAAGTGCAAAGTGAGAAAAAGAGGGCTCATCAGAGTTAGTGTTCAGGTTGAAGTAAGTCTTCATTTATTTTGGAGCATTAAACTAGGAAAAAGCCAAGTAAACATTTTGCAAGTACCTAAATTAAGTGGGACGTATTATATTGGTCTCTTTTTAACTTGGAAGTTATAGATTATGTCCTTTTATACTTGGGACAATGGTGTGCTGTCAGTTATTTCTTCTCTTTCTCTTCTTTTTCCCTTCCACTTACATAATTTTTATTTAAAGAGACATACTTGCACTTGCATTTCTAAATCCTTGAAAAATATCTGAACGGCTCCATACTTCTGGCAACCTTCTATGCCTTTCTCAAGGGAATATTTTGTCACTACCATTTTTATCCTATATGATCTTGGATATCTTCCTGCCTAATTCAGTGCAAGATATGCATTAGACTGATCCACATATCTCAACACTTGTACCACCATGAAATCCTATCTTACATAGAAATAATGATTTTAGAATGTCTGGGGAAGTGGCATCTGTCATTTTTGAATGGCCCTACGTGATACTTACATGAAATCATGTTTTAAACCAATGTGCCACTCAGTAGATGAACGAATTGACAAAACGTGTTATATATATATATATATATATATATATATATATATATATACCCGGTGGAATTATATGCTTCCATTTCATAAGGAAATGGAAAGACTTGGAAAAATCCTACTAAGTAAAATACACAGGACAAAAAGAAATAGATTCCATGGTTTACTTCATTTGTAATAAGTAGGAAATATCTAGGATTGTTCTAGCAGATGAGCACAAGGGTTCAATAGCTATGTGTAAGATGATGCTGTGCAAAATGAACTCTTACATATGGAAACAGGTTTTTCTTTGTGGTTGTTGTTTTTAATGTACTATGTGATTTCTTTTTTCTTTTGTGTTTTCTCCTATGGATTGTTCCCTGCTGTATTTGTTTTCACTATCATGTGTCATTTTATATACATTTATCTTAATTTGGCAAGGGAAGAGGAACAACAAAATGGCAAGACAAAGGACAAACGGCAAACCAATGCAATAGCAATACTCACAAAACAAAATGTTGGCAATTAACATTACAACTTGTAAGGGGTATTGGGGTGAAGGAAAACAGTGAGAAAAATGAGGGAGTGGGTAAAAAGTTCATGTTATGTAGTCACTACCTTACAATTACTGCAACCCCTTCTATATATCCCCTTGACAATAAAATTTAATTAAAATATAAGCTACATAAAATATAATTTCACTGTATAGGAATAGTAAATATTATTCAATTACCCCTTTCTTTATCAGAGGTTCATCCACTTGAATGTTATAAAACTATACAATATTTTCAGAATATACTTGCCATTATTTTGAAAAAACATTATTTCAGTAATGTTTCATACTAAAACAGAAAACAGTACTATTCTATGGAAAGTACTAACTTTTAAAACTGAATAATTGTTAAGAGGACAGAACATATGTGTTCTTCAAAATTCCTACGACTACTAAATACTCATTTTCAAATTCTGAACAGGCCATATCAGAGACATTTAAATAGTATCTGTTTGCCTTTTATTTAATTCTGCAATAGATGCAATTTCCAATGGGACGTAACATATTTAAAAATCAACAAAAATAGCCACATTCTGGTAGAAGATAAACATATGAAGTATCTACAATAATTAATTCCTGAAGAGTATACATTTGTTCATTAGAGTAAGCTATTATTTCTATGACAATCAATCCCAAGTTTTTATGCCGTAAAGTCATCCTAGCACAACAGTTTCCAACTTGTAAAGTGCACCTTAAAAATTCCTAAATTCACATCATGACTTGCTTATCACTATTGTGAAAAAATATTACATTTCTGCTGTGATGCCGTCCCAATTGTGCAAAGAACACTACAATAAACTTTGCTGCCTCATTTTCCCCCCAGTGTTATTCTTGAGATCAGACACAGACTAGCAATTCTGAACTTCTCCAATGATATTATCCACTAGACTGACTGCTCAGAGTGTTTATACACTATTTTCGAAGATCTTCTAACACAGGATATAATCATTTTCAGATGCACCTTCTGGGATCTCTGATTCATTCCTCCATGGATCCGATCCTTTTAATAATAATTACTTGATTCTCTTACTATCTGTGGTCCCTACCTATGTAATAGTCTCAAACTTTTTTGAAAAAATTCACTTGAGGACTTTCTAATATTAAAATTTATCACTTAATTCTAGTCTCAGTACATATTTTCTAACTTTTCTACACATTCTGAGAATTGTGTCATATGTGTGTTTGCACATACAAATGCCTCTGTGTGTATGTGCATACTTGTATGAATGTATGCCAAAACATCAAGCTCTTATTCAGAAATCTTGCTCATAACTGGTATTCCATTACTTGAGCCATTTTTCCAAAGCAGCTTTTTAATTATAGTAAGTGTCGCAAAGACTGTTCTGCCCAGGATGGATGCAAATTGAGCTTCCCAGACTCCTTTACATTCTTAGTTTTTATCTTTCCAGTAATATCAACTTTTAAACTACAAGCATTTTTGTGAGTGTAAAGTCTAAGCTGTAGCACAGATTTTCAACTCAAAAATTCATATAAAGATAGATGAACATACACATTACATATACTGAGTGTACACTGTTAGAAATGTGATCTTAAGCCGGCTTCCAGTGGCTCACTCCTATAATCCTAGCTACTCAGGAGGCTGAGATCTGAGGATTGCAGTTCAAATCCAGCACAAGTAGGAAAGTTTCTGAGGCACTTATCTACAATTAACCACCAGAAAACTGGAAGTGGATCTGTGGCTCAAGTGGTAGAGTGCTAGCCTTGAGCTGAAGAATGGTGGGATATCGCCAAGGCCCAGAGTTCAAGCCCCACAACCATAAAAAAAGAAAGATTAGAAAAAGAAAGAAAAAGAAATGTGATCTGAGCCACCAGTTCATTGCTAGTGTAATTACTGCTCTCTCAACTTGACCTTTTTTCCAGTTAATTTCATGCTCTTATTTCTGACTTGCTTTGGAACCAGAATTATTCTTCCATTCTACTTTTGACAAATTTGCGTGACTAGCTACCATGATTTAGATGTATTAGAAGAAAGAGTGTGGCCTCATCCTTCATGTTCCACTTGGTAGTAATGTTTTCTCTATATTACTCCCATAGATCTATATACTGGACTTGGCTTTATTGTTTCAAAGTTGTCTTATTTGCAGAGTCTTCTATAGTATATTGAACAATTATACTTAAACACAGAACTTTTTTCTCCTATTATTCCTATTGTTTCTTCTACTGTTAACTTATCTACACTTGGGAAATACTGCACAACACACACACACACACACACACACACACACACACACACACACACACACACACACACACACACACA
This sequence comes from Dipodomys merriami, assembly GCF_024711535.1. Taxonomy (NCBI): domain Eukaryota; kingdom Metazoa; phylum Chordata; class Mammalia; order Rodentia; family Heteromyidae; genus Dipodomys; species Dipodomys merriami. The sequence continues at coordinate 1,156,349 of NW_027203049.1, read as the reverse complement.
CACAAGTTTCTTTGAAACTTCTTCCCAGTTAAAATTAGCCTTAATTTACAGAGAACTTATGAAATTTGAATTTAATGTACTCCTGGATAATGTTTTTTCATGTTTCTTATTGTAAAAATAATGTACAGAGTCTTAGAGTTACAGGTAATGAGTACATTTCCAATCAATCTAGCATTGTTACCTCCTCCTCTGTTTTCCCCTGCCATCCCTTCCCTCCTCATCTCCCCATTTCCCCCTTTACTCCCCAAGTTGTAAAGTTCATTTTCTTCATAGTGTCTTTTTCATCTCATTGTTACAATGTGTCATATTGTATTCTCTTTCAGCATTTTGTTATTTCCTTCCCCTCCTCACATTAGAAAAATGTATATGCAAGATGCAGGTCATTGAAATCATATCAAGTGAAAATGGGTTATAATGTGGGGGAAGAACATAGAAGAGAAACAAAAAAATCACATAGTACATTTTAGATACATTAAAAAAACAATAGCAAGAAAGAAACAACAAGATGTGTCCCTATCTTGGGATTCATTTCACTTAACATCATCTTATATGGCCATATGTACATTGATAATGTTTTTATAAGCCATTTAAATTCCATATTTTGTCTTTACTATTTTGCCTTTGAAACACGTGTTACCTCATGTCCAACGATGTCTTTGTGCTATTTCAATGAAGCCAGAAAACATTCATTTTACCTGGATCAGCACAATAGATAGTTACTGAATGTAAGTGGAAGGTACTTTTACTGGAAGTGGAAATTGATTCCAAGAGAGGAATTGAATATAGAGGAATTACAAAGTTCAAGTTAAGAAAAGAATGCAAGGCTTGAAGGAAACTCTGTCCTGGGCTTACTTGAGTGTGTTCTTTACTCATATAAAACTTGTCTCTTTTTTTTTTTCTTAAATAAGTTTTTATTTTGAAAATACTGTACAGAGGGGTTACAATTACCTGAGCAAGGAAATTAGTACATTTCTTTTTTTTTTAATATTATTTTATTTTATTTGAGAACATACTGTACAGAGGGGCTACAATTACATGGGCAGGATAATGCATACATTTCTTACCAAGCATTGCAGCCTCCTCCTTTGTTTACCCTTCACCTCCCTTCCCAGCCTCCCCCCTCCCCCCACCCAATTATACCCCCCTCCCCCCCACCGACATTGTAAAGCTGGTTTTGACATGACATTTTGTACTTCTCATTGTTGCAACAGGTCCACCTGAATCCTTAAACGACTTGTTTGCCCCCATCTCCTCCACATGTTATACTGACATCAAATATAGTGAAAGCGGGGGTTACACTGTGGGGGAGGAACATACAAAGCAACAAAGAAATAATCTTATAAATGCATTAGAAACATATGCATGAAAGAAACGAAAACATTAAAATACATATTTAAGGGTTCATTTTCCTAACATCACATTATCTGACCTTTTCTGCTTGACTCAGACATATACTAGATATTGCAAATAAGGGAAACCATGGGACCTATGCTTCTTTGGGCCTGGCTTACTTCACTTAATAAAAAATAAAATAAAATAAAACTTGTCTCTAAACTTGTAGTTGAGAGTATTACAAAAGGAAACAATATGCCATTTGAAGGCCAGCATAGAAAAAAAATAACTTTGAAAAGTGTTCTACTGCAAAGAAACAAAGACATGTGGGTTTTAAAGTGTCTTATGGAAGGATATTTCACTCCTGAGATGATTTTCTTATTGCGAGTCAGTTATCAATTCCTTTTGACTGGTCTAGAGTTATCCATAAGAATACGGATTCCAAAAAAGCAGGATACACTGAGTATGATCAACAAAAGGAGCCTCTTCTCAAACCAGTGCTTTAACGATGGTCCCAAAGTAATATGTGGGGTTTTTTTTGCTTGTTTGTTTGTTTAGTTGGTGCTGGTTCTGGGGCTTGAACTCAGAGGCTGGACCCTGCCCCTGAACAATTGTCTTCCAAGTCCAACTGCCCCCAAATCTAGTACTCTACTGCTTGAGCCAAAACTCCACTTCTGGTTTTTTGGTGTTTAATTACAGATAAGAATTTGACAGACTCCCTTCATGGGTTGGCTTTGAACTGAGATAATAAGAAAGCCAAGTGACATTAACTGTATCAAGATTTCTGTTTTGAACCAAGAAATACTAGATGCAGTTTACTATAAAACTAATATTTGACAATTTTTAAAAGAAGAGAATATGTCCAGCAAAGAACCCATAACTTAAATTACTCAGCAAAAGTAGGTGCACTGAATCATTTTGGAATTTTTTCTGATTGGGAAGATAACCATTGACTTCATAGTTCCTTTTGGGGAAACTTAAAATCATATTTGCATTTTTTTTGTTGGCCATCGGGCTTGAACTCCGATCCTAGGTGCTGTCCCTGAGCTCTTCAGCACCAGTTGAGCAATCTACCACTTTAGGTATAGCACCAATTCCAGGTTTCTGGTGGAAGATAAGTGTCTCATGGAATTTCCTGACCAGGCTGGCTTTGAACCACAATCCTCTGGTCTCAACCTTCTGAGTAGCTAGGATTGCAGGCATGAGCCACCAGCACCCAGCTCATATTTGCATTTATGTGTAGGTAATGACACTATGTAGACAAAGAATGGAAATTTGAATCTGCCGCGGACCGGCTCTGTCGGGACAGCAGAGGACACCTAGTGGGAGTAACTGGAACAGGTAGGGAGATGGCAAACAGACAACTCACACACAAGAGGAGTGAATGCCGAGTGCAAGTTATTGCAGAGGAAGACAAGCTTTTATATAAAAAAGTCTCCATGAGAAAGGGCAAAAGGTTTCACAATCTTGTTGCAAGGTTTTATGTGGTCACCAGCTGGTTCTACTGATCTTGTTCTTGGATGATGAGCTATGATGATAGGCACTTGTTTCAGGCTTTACCTCATCAACCCCATAAGAATAGCAAAGTATAATCGGTTTTGAGATGCTTATACCTATTAACCATTCACCAGAGCATATGGGCTAGGTGCTAGACAGAAAGACATAAACTCTAGTATTTTATTGTTACTTTATGCATTTCAAATCTTTTCTAAGCAATTGTTCTTCTTTGCCATTCTTTAGAGGGTCCCCAATTTGCGGCCAAAAATCATGACATTCAGTATATTAGCTAAATCTGGCCATACATCAAATTCAGGCTCAGAGTGTATTCTCTGTAACCCTTTCACATAATCGTTTACTCTTCTCCATAGAGGCCTTAACTGTCTCATAAGATCTTCCTTGTTCTTTTTTGATAGTAAGCACCAAGAAGGCCTAGATCTAGCAAGTCTCTCAGTAAATGGAAGAGAGTAATAGGAAGTTCTTTCTCCTAAGTAATTTACCCAACGTTTGCCATCCTTAATATACACACCTGTAAAAGGCTATGGATCTTGGGGAAGTCTTTGAGGCCCTCTTGATAAGGGACGATCCCACCAGCGTCCCCTAATAAGCCACTGCCATCTTCCAACCACCAATCTTTTAGGAATCTTATTTAGTTTTTGGTCTAAATATCCCTCTACATCTTTCTTATCTACACGATATCTATTGTAGATGCTTCAGGATTAAAGGGAAGTCTCCAATAGCCATACACTCTTTCTGCTTTAGCGGTGCCTACAGCTTCTTGTAAATCTCTTACAAACAATTCCTTCTGCAGAAGTGAAGTCATAAAACTCCTAATGCTTTTATTTTCACTTATGACTTGTCTAATATCCTCCATAAGAGGGGCTTTCAGGGTAGCACTTAAATCTGGTGGATTAGTCATTCTCAGGACACTCATTGGATGTTGGAGATGTCATCAATTCCAAGAAAGAGCCCTGAATAAGAGAATGTTTAGCATGAGTAAGTAGAACAAGCAGCAGGAAAAGTAAAAGAATAATAGGCACTCCTATGCAGTGAAGAAAAGAGAAACAGGAACAGGAACACATCTTTTCCAGGGGCTTGCCAGACTTTCCAGGAGGTAGGCCTCTTTGAAGCTCCATTCTCAGACTTAATAGCAGATGTTCCATGCTAAGCAGACTCCACTGGAGTAGGCGTGGCAGAATCAAATGATGACATTGTAGCTTTTCAGAAAAATTGAATTAGCAATAAATATGTCCTCCTTTTCCATGTTGTTACATTAATGACTCACGAGGTATGGGACTCTCACATTAGCATACTCTGCTGTCTGTGTATCCTGAGTTAGCAGCAGAAATTGTTCATAGGGAAATAGAGAAAGACTGAGATTTTTAGAAAGGAAAGGAGATCAGGTATGAAAGAAGGAAATAAAACTTTTCCCACAGGAATTAAGAACTAGCCAAACAGATTTAGAATGCCAAAGACAATGAGGAATAAGCCTATTTGATATCTAGTTCTTCAATAACCAAAAATGGTCCCTTAGAACTGTTTTGGGTATAACATAGTTATTATTATCATTTATTCCTTCCATCTGGAGTTATTCCTTCTCTTTTGTCAAAACTATTAATTAGCCTCTGCCTTTTTGGTGCCATCCCTGACAAAAAGATTTCCAAAATCTCACTTAAACTACTCTTCTCATTATGATTAGCATTGAACACTCAAAAGCCTGGAATCTTTGAATTTCCAGGATAAATCTTCACCTGATATTTAAAACCTGATAGCTAAACATATTCCTGTCATTACTTGCCGTGACCTATTAACAAAACTTTTTTTGTTCAACACAGTTTTCTAATATAGGTAAAGTATATGAATTAATGACTATTGTCAGGTATCAGAATGGAAGGAGCAATTATATATTCCATGTATGGTTTATTTTTTATTTACTAACTAAATGATTTTTGACAGTACTGGAGCTCAAACTCAGGGCCAGTGAACTGTTCTTGTGAGTTTTTTTTTCTCAAGGCTAGCAATCTACCACTTGAGCCAAAGTACCACTTCTCATGTTTCTTTTTCTGTGTATTTGGTACTAACCAATGGATCCCAGGGCTTCATGCATGCTAGGCAATAACTGTACCATAAAGCCTTATTCCCAGAGCCCTAAATGACTTTTAAGATGGCATTACTTTTTCATTCCATTACTATGTATTATAACTTTGGCCAGGTCGTAGAAAAGAAGTGGAAAACAATACTAAGTTCAGTATGGCTGGCATTCCTATCACATCACTAATGAAGTACAGTGTTAAGACCTGCAGGACTCATAGGGCTGTTACATGTGACATTATTACGTAAAGCACCATTAACAGTCATCTCTGACATCCATAACATTCTGCTTCCACTTTCAAGGTCAAGCGCTAAATATCTAAGACTCTTTATTGATTGGGTGTGTTTCCTACGAAGGAAGAAGGAGGATGTGGAAGGTGATGGTGGAAAAATATGTATATTGGCTCCCATCCACATTTTTTGCATTTTTAAAAAGAGCTACTGATGAACTCCCACATACATCTAATTGACTATGCTATCTGCACAAGATGCAGATAAATGAAGGCATTTATTCTGGTGGATAGTCACATATGTTAACAAAATCCATTTCTGGAAAAAATATACTAGTTAAGAAAGTATAAAGTATTGACTATAAAATGATTTCTTCTCCTAGTAGAACAAAATGTAGTATTGAAATGATTAATCCAGCTTTCTTTGAGATTTTATGCTGTCTCAGTATCAAAATATTCTCTAATTCCTGTAACCTACAAGCATAAACTCATGATTTGAAGGTCTCAGTAGTTTTAGAAACAAAGGTATATAATAGCTCCCTTCCTGCAAAGACATGTGATGGCAAGTATGATTGATTGTATTATAGTTCTATTCTTTTTCCTCCTTATCTCAAGTGTTGTATTTCTTGGCATATTTCTCTGTCCTGCATCAGCTTCCTGTAGGTGAGATTTACCTCTACTCTGCAATGTCAAGATGGGTATGTGACTTACTTCAGCTTACAAAAATAAACCACAAGTGGTCAAAGGGTATTTCTAGGGGAAGATTTCTAGCCCATTGTTTGTGTCTAGCAGCTGACTTGTTTTCCCTTAGCCATAAAAATAGCATATTTCTAGAGGGAGTCTTTTTTCAATTTCTATACTGGAAGAATATAGCATGTGAAATAGAGGCAAAACTCAAATACAGCCACACACACACACACACACACACACACACACACACACACACACACACACACACACACACACACACACAGAGAAAATAGGCAGAACTAGGCTAATATTAGACTATGATATTAAGATGTTAGTTTCTTACCATTCTTGCATATCCTTTGATAGTTGACTATAGCACACCAGAATTTAACAAACACTAAACAAGAACTAAACAAATAGATAACATTTCCTGTTTGATGCTATTCATTTTTTTCATTTTTTATTGTGAAAATACTGTACAGAGGGCTAACAATTACATTGGCAAGATAATGAGTACGTTTCTTATCAAGCATTGTAGCCTCCTCCTTTGTTTCCCCTTCCCATCCCTTCCCAGCCTCTTCCCGCCCCCCATCTCAATCCTCCCCCCTCCACCAAAGTTGTAAAGTTCATTTTCGATATGACAACGTGTACTTCTCATTGTTGCAACGGGTCCACCTGTATCCTTATTTAAACGACTTGTTTTTCCCCTTCCCTCCACAAATTATACCGACATCAAATACAGTGAAAGCAGGGGTTATACTGTGGGGGAGGGACATAAAAGCAACTAAGAAATAATCTTATAAATGCATTAGAAACAAATGCATGCAAGAAAAACATTTAAATACATATCTTAGGGTTCATTTTCCTAACATCACATTATCTGACCTTTTCTGCTTGACTCATACATATACTAGATATTGCAAATAAGGGGAACCATGGGACCTATGTTTCTTTGGGCTTGGCTTACTTAACTTAATATAATTTTTTCCAAGACTTTCAATTTCCTAACAAATGAGGCAATGTCATTCTTTCTGATGGAGGCATAGAACTCCATTGTGTATATATACCACATTTTCTTGATCCATCCATCTACTGAGGGGCATCTGGTTCTTTTTTTATAAATAAGCATTCTCCATGTGATCACTTGTGGGTTTAGCTTTTTCTATACATGTGTTTAATCACTATAGACCACTGTATCTAATATCCATAATCATTATCCAGACCTTGTCATTGAGATGAAGAACAAAATATTTAGATTTCTCCTGCTCATTTCCTCTTCTTTTTCTACTGTGAATTCTCATCCTTTCTCCAAATTCTCCTATTAATAAAGTAAGAATAGCACATTGTAGATATCAAGCAAAAGGCTTCAAAGCCAGAATTTCATTCTTTCAGAAATAGGTGAAGTAAATCAGAGTAGCTCAAAGAAGAATAAAAATATGATTTTTTCCCTGTCTGGCTTCCACCATAGTGTGGGATCATGACTCTAAATATTTAATAAGCCATTTGCCTTGGCTAATTTTTTAAAATAGTTTTTTTTAATAAATAGTAATTTTTTAAAAAAAATTAAAAATAATTTTTAAATAAATAGTAATTTGTTGTTTGCTTTTAGCAGGCATGAAATAAGACTGCATTAACATTTTGTAAGTTGAGAGGCTAAATTTTATCAGAAACTAAACATAATGAAAAATAAATGAAAAGATAAATAGCTGTTAGGTACATTTTTAACGTGACATACACATAGAGACATCTTTTTTCTTCTTTTCCTCTCCACACTGATTCAACTTCAATAAGCAGTTTATGTAATTCAAATAACTGTGTTTCAGAAATAGATGACACAAAAAGTTAGAAAAAGAGAACCAGTATTGGGTGGTATAGACTTTAAAAATCGCTGTCAAAAAAATATTAACCATAATTCCAAAATAATAGCTGTCAAATGATGTTGAAAACAGAAGACTTTAAACAGAATGTATAAAAAGTGCCAGTGCCAGCACTGCTTCAGTAGCTGATCTCTGGGATTTAGGGCTTCTAGTACATGAGAATACGTTAACCAAGATTAATTGCTTTCAGGGACTAAATTTTTTTAGTTATATTTCATAGAAGAAATATGTTGTTCAAATTTAATGAAAAGATAACATTTTATAGTAGAAAGAATGCTACACACTTATTGTGGTAGGCAGTGAAATACCTTTCCAAAATATCATCCCCAAATGTGGAATTCCTCAAATGTAGATTTTCATTTCATACATATGTATCTCTCTCTCTCTCTCTCTCTCTCTCTCTCTCTCTCTCTCTCTCTCTCTCTCTCTCTCTCTCTCTCTCTCTCTCTCTCTCTCTATATATATATATATATATATATATATATATATATATATATACAAGTTTCTAAAATAATCACCTTTCATTACCCAAGGAGTGCAAATTTGAATAATTATCAGATGGGGGAAGTATATTCAAATGGGTACTTAAAAGTCCCAGCTGTATTGGGAAAGGGACATGATTAGGGTAAGAACCCTCAGAAAGATATAAAGATGCTACATTAGAAGATAAAGCAAAAGACAACAACCCAGATTCTGAAGTTTCTGGAAAGCAGAACAGGAAGTAAATGCCGTTTCCACTAGAATCATCTAAAAAGTATTTCACCTCTGTCGGTGGCTCGATTTTTATCTAGTGAGACTTCTTTTAGATTTCTGTCCTTTAGAACTAAAATGATAAATACGGATTATACAAGCCACTTAACTTGTCGAAATTTGACAGATTTGATAGAGTAAACCAAGTCAACTACAGCCTTTTACTGATGCAACTATAGGGACACCATATGTCCTAGTTTCTAAGAATAAGAAAAAGTTACTACTGGCTTTGTATACATATATGATGTACAAACTACTAAAGGCCTTGCATTAATGAAGTCTTGAAGGTCTAAATAATATCTAAAAAAGAGCTCCCTATCTTTATTTTCACATTTGGGGATCACTAAGTTCTACAGTTATGTAGAAAGCTAAGGTAAGAATATGGAAATGAAATTTATGTCATTTTGAGTTATAGTTTCTAAAGTAATAAAAAATAAAGTAAAATTTTCTATCCTTCCTAACTTTCCAACAGAAGTTAGAGAATCCAGTAAAGATACAACAATCCCAGAATGGTATAGGATGTTATAAGATGACTAGATGGTGAAAAAGAAGATAACAAAAATGGGTCCCTTGGAACAATGGGAAACAAAATCTACACCTACAGATTGTGATATAGCTAGAAAATAGTTTCCACTATTCTGTCTTTGATATTTTAGGTTTGTTTACACAGCAACTTTCCTCTCAAAGAAAATGACTCTTTATTAATACTTACAGGTTTTCAGCTTATAACCCAGCAACAAATAATGCTTCTAAATGTAAAAAAGAATGATACTACGAGTAACCAAGGCTACTTGTGTTGCTATAGTCAAACAATCTCGATCTTTTTCATACCTTTCCTCTTCTCCAACAAGAGAAATCCTAGTCAAGATATGCAAAATATTAATAAAGGATTTTAATATTTTTTAATGTTCCCACTAAAGCAAATACACTTTTCCTCTTTGCAAGCATGATTTTGAGAGTCAGACACTCACAATTATTTTATAGGCAAAAGTTTATTGCTTTGGCTTAGGTGTTTTCCTGCCTTTGGGCATTGCTCTCTATTATTTTGGCAACTACACAGAAAAACAAAATAAATCCATGATGCTTATGTTGAATTGTTCAAAGTAAAGCTGTCTTCAAACAAAGTTTTCTGTTCCCTTCTACATTGCTAATTGAAGTTTAAATGATAACAAAAACGTGATACTTTAATGTACATTTTCATTGAAACCAGTGAAAACAAGAGTGTTTGTTATTGCTTTTTAAAATATTTCAAATATTTTCCTTAGCTATTTTCATTATTGCCTTTGTTCCATCCTCTAATCAGGAACACAGATTTTCACAAAAAGATCTTCGTAAGGAATAGGATGTTAGTAAAAAAAAAATAGGCGTACAATTAAAGATTTTCATCACTTAAGAGATTGAATAGCTCAGAAGACATTTTGCTATTACTGGCATGGTTCTTAAACTAAGTGAAATGCATGAAAATGTGACAGTTGTTCCAAACAATGATTATGGCTTATACTTTTCTGTTTCAATGAGATGAGTAACTTTATTGTAAATGAAACCTCTGGCAAGGTTGTAGGGCATATAAATTTTAGGGTAGAAGGGTTAATGTTAGAAAGCCAAGATAGATTCCATAAACAGCACTGGCTTCACTTATCTGTTAATTATACTTATGACATATAAGTATATAAACATAACTATGAATTGAGTGAGAAATGTGTGATTTACACAATTGATTCAATGACAACTAAGACCAGAAAACACTTCCCTACATTTATGTAAACTATTGTACCTAGTGAAGATTTAAAGAGTTTTAGAATATATATTTTAACATTTATGTCAAAATATTTATTTTACCTGTTTATTTTTATTTTTGGCGGTTGTGGGGCTTGAAATCTGTGCCTGGACGCTTTCTCTCAACTGTTCAGCTCAAAGCTAGTGCTCTACCACTTGAGCCACTGCTAGTTTTTTGTTGGCTCATTGGAGATAAGTGTCTCATGGACTTTCCTGCCTAGGGTGGTTTTGAACCATGATTCATAGCTCTCCGAATCCTAAGTAGCTAGGATTACAAGTATGAACCACTGGCACCTACTACAGAATTATTTTTACACATTTATGAAGTATGTAGTGGTAATCCCATTCATTTATATCTTGTGTAATGATCAAGCTATATCATATCCAATAGTTTCTGTTTGTAACATTTCTCTTTAGTGAGACTGCTCAAAACCTTATCTTTTGGCTATGATGAAATATCTATTCTTAGCTATAATCACTTTGCTTTTTATGGTATACAATTAATATATTAACTTTTAGTCATGGACGTCTGCTAATTAAAGTCATATAAAGTATGAATTGTAAAGTGGAAGTAATTTGTGGTTCCATTACCAGTTTTAGGAAAACAATTATGTCTTTTGTTTTCAATTGTAGTTCTGTGGGAATGTGTGACATTCATTGATTTAACTTCTAAAATTGATAACAGTTACATTATATCAAGTTGATTCAAAATTGTATTTGAAAATTGCACCCTTAACACAAATGTACTTCCACTTTCTTCTACCACATAATTAAAATAACAGTAAAGCAAAGATTTGCGTAGAAAACTAAAGCTAGATCCTTATATATCACTCTGCACCAGAATCAACTCCAAATGGAACAAGACCTCGGAGTCAAACAGACATTCTGAAAACATTACAGGATGGAATAGGAGCAACCCTAGGTCTCCTTGGCACAGGCCAAAATTTCCTTAATAGAGTGCCAGAAACACAACACATCAAAGAAAGGTTGGAAAAATGGGATTGCATGAAATTTTAGAGCTTCTGCATGGCAAAGGACATAGCTAGCAAAATCAATAGAAAGCCCACGGATTGGGAGAAGATCTTCACTAGCCATACAACAGACAAGGGTCTCATATCTAAAATATAACTGGAACTCAAAAAATTAAATTCCACAACAACAAATTTTCAAAGAAACAACTGCCCAATAAATAAATGGGCTAAAGACTTAAAGAGAAATTTCTCTGAAGAGGAAAGAAGGATCGCCAACAGACATATGAAGAAATGCTCAACCTCTCTAGACATAAAAGTAATGCAAATCAAAACAACATTGAGATACCACCTCACCCCAGTTAGAATGGCTATAATCAAGAACTCTAATAACAGCAGATGCTGGAGGGGATGTGGACAGAAGGGAACATTTCTGCATTCTTGATGGGAGTGTAAACTTGTTCAACCACTTAGGACAGTATTATGGAAGTTCCTCAAAAGACTCCACATAGATCTCCCCTATGACCCAGCAATCCCACTTTTGGCATTTACCCAAATGTTCACAAACAAGACCACACTAAATCTACCAGCACGACTATGTTTATTGCAGCTTTACTTACCCTAGCTAAGATATGGAACCCACCCAGATGCCCCTCTGTAGATGAATGGATCAGGAAAATGTGGTATATATACACAATGGAATTCTATGCCTCCATCAGAAAGAATGAAATTGCCCCATTTGTTTTCGGAAATTGAAAGACTTGGAAAAAATTATATTAATTGAAGTAAGCCAGACCCAAAGAAATATAAGTCTCATGGTTTCCCTTATTCACAATTACTAGTATATGTCTTGGACAAGCAGAAATGATCAGATAAGTTGATGTTAGGCAAAATGAAGCCAAAGATAAGGACTCAAATGTTTTTTTTTTTCTCTTGCTATTGTTTTTAGCATATTTATAAGATGATTTCTTTGTTGCTTTGTATGTTCCTTCCCCATGACATAACCCTTGTTTTCACTGTATTTGATGTTGGTATAATTTGTGGAGGGGAAGGGAAAAACAATTTGTTTAAATAGGGATATAGGTAGTCCCATGCAAAAATCAGATATACAACAAGTTATGTCAGAAAATGAACTTTACAACTTTGGCGCCTGGGTTGCTTTGGGGGGAAGATGGGAAGGAATTGTAAGGGGAAACAAAGGAGAGGGAAACAATGTTTGATAAGAAATGTAATCATTACCTTGCTCATGTAATTGTAACCCCTCTGTATGTATTTTCACAATAAAAAATCATGAAATAATAAAGCAAAAATCCATGTCAATTTTTTTTGGTGGTGGTGGGGCTTGAATTCTGGGCCTGGTCACAGATTTCAATGAGCTCTTCAGCTCATTGATACCACTGTACCACTTGAGCCACAGAGCTGTTTCTAGTTTTCATGTGGGTTATTGGAGATAAGAGTCTCACAGACGTTTCTGCCCAGGCTGGCTTTGAACCACTATCCTTGATCTCAGACTCCTGAGTAATTAGGATTATAGGCATGAGCCACCAAAGCCCAGATCCAAGTCAATGTTTAAAAAGCAAGCTTATTGAAACTTCTGGTTTTTCCAATAAACAATCTTACCTTTTATCATTAGTTTATAACGATGAGTTATTTTTAGATGTAACTGTGAACTTTTTAATAGAATCAAATATAAGTTTTACTATTACTCAGTATCTCACAAAGTCCACTGTAATTGACTTTCCCCAAAGTCAGTTATTACATACTATATTGCTGACTATTATTACAGTCTATATTACATATAGTGTGAAGTGAAAATAGTTTGGACTATTTCATATAAATTAGTAGATGCTATGTTAGCATTATAAATTCACATCTGTGATTTTAAAAGAAGGAAAGAAGATTTTAGAGTTAAAATCAATTATAAATGTGTAGTGTGTCCCAATTAAAGCCAAAATTCTGAGTTCATACAGACAAAATTATTTTCTTTCCACTAAAGACTTTGAAGTAATACTATTTGAAATAGTGAGGCAATAAGAGGAAGAATTCAAATCACGTCAAACAATGTCTCTGTTATTCAACTACCCCCTCAACTAACAAGACCTATCTGGTCCCAGATGTCACAAAACTTCAAGTATCTCTCTTAGAAATCTATTTCGAAAAGTTCTAAATCACTGATTCTTTGTGTACTTTCTCTTCTATGAAACAAAATTTAGACATAAAACAACTGAAATAAAATGCACACATCTGTTGAAGTCACCACAGCTGGAAAAACAACCAACAAACTAGAACTCCCCCAGGAACAAAACCATGTTGTGATGTTATTTTTAAGCACAAAACCCTCATATACATGTTGCCCTTGACTAGAAACATAAAGATAACTGTGTCTCAGAAATACGGTTGTGTTCATTTGTAATTAAATTCATCTAGATGAACCTAATATAGCAAATCCCTTGAATGGATCAAATTGTTTAAAAGAAATATGACTGTAAGGGGAGTGAGATCTGCACATATTTAAGAGAATAAAATAACAAAAATCATGATATCTTAAAAAATTCAGAAATAGTAATAGTAATAGTATCCATATTGAGACATAAATCCTACTGATTTAACAAGAACAAAATATGCAAATAATAGAATCTGAGCAGTGTACCTGACTGTACATAATTTTAAACTACTCCAAATTACACTTTGTAGAAGACAGAATGTGGGTTATCTAAAGGAAAACATCAACCCATGATATAAATGACATTAAAAATCTCATGAAAAGGGCTGGGAAGGTGGCTCAGTGGTAGAGGGCTTGCCTTGCATGCATAAGGCCCTGGTTTTGATTCCTCAGCACCACATAAGCAAAAATAAAGAAGCCGGAAGTGGTAGAGCACTAGCCTTGAGCTGAAGATCTGAGAGACAGCGCCCAGGCCCAGAGTTCAGGCCCCATGACCGGAACGCCCCCCAAAAAAATCTCATGGAAAGAGAGTAGTTGATTCTGGAAATAATAGTTTAATAAATGGTGGTCAAAAAATCTTTCTACTACTGAAAAAATTGCACACATACTTAGTTAGATCCAAAAAAGACCCAAGATACTCAAGCTCATTTGAAACTTTGGCAAAGTAGCAGGATAAAATTGTAACATTATTATCGATCTTGACTCTGGCATGGAATTAATTTCCTCTTTGATCTGACTAATGAATATATGAAAAAAACAGAACTTCAACTAAATATCAAGACCTAACTAAACATATAACCAGAAAAGTCGTCATGCAAGCCGTATTGCAACTGGGATAAAAGAAAAATCAGTCATACTGATTCTGTATTTATTGTAAATGTCGACTTTTTCATAAATTATTTCCTTTAGCTTCCATTTGTAAAACATTGCATTAAGTGTACATCTTGGTAACTTATTTTGGATTCCTCCTTCAATATATTTCTGAGTATAATGTCTCACATCATTTTCTAACCCATGAAATGATGTTGATTGCAAAACAAATGGTAATAACCACTGTTTATAATACACAAAATCTCATAAGCATGACACCAGTAAGCATTGGTTAACATTTTGGTATCATGATCTCATGACTGATGAGGCCTATCTGCATGAGCATAATTGTACCTAGGTTCCTCAGCCTAAATTTAACAACTGTTAAAAAATGTTTATGGAAGTGGCGCTATAGCTCAAGTGGTAGAGCGCTCGCTTTGAGTAGAAGAGCTGAGGGACAACGCCCAGGCCCAGAGTTCAAGCCCCACGACCGACAAAAAAAAAAAATGTTTATAACTTTATCTGTCACCCATCAGAGATGAAACCTGAATATAAAGCCTAAGGAAAATGATAAGATAAGAATTTAGCTTTTCTAGATATAAAGTAAACAAAATGCAGCATAGAGTAACTCTGGTTTAAAGTCAACCTATTTCTCTAAAACATTCTACGCATTTCCTTACAATGTGTATTATTTTCAAGAAGGGAATGGGTAATGTGAGAAGAGGACTAACCAAGCATTATCTTCAAATATACATAATTTGGATTTACCTCTTTATTTTGCTCTAAGCATAGTTGATAAAAAAAAACAGTTTGAATAATTGATTTCCAGATCAAGTATAATATATTCTAGTTGCATATACCAAAGTACATTCAGAAAATGGTATATAGCAATTAAGTAAAGAAAGTCCGGGCAGAAAAAATGGCATCTCTATACTATGTGACCCCCAATTCTTCAGTATTTCATTCTGCCTCCATTTAATGAATATGATGGTTTAAATGCTGTATAAAGTATTAATTAAAATCAATCAGTGTCGTAGAATACAATTGTGTAGAATTTTATCCTAGAATCATGCAAGAACTGCCCATTCAATCATGATATACATCACATTCCATTGGTATTCATATGGATAGGAATGAGTTTCTTAGGATCTCAGGCCATTTGGAAGTGGCAGATCCAGGCTTCCAACTGTGGGCTCCAGCTCCCACCACTTAAACCTGAGGATAGGGAACTCACAGGTGTGTCCAAGAACATCAGCAAAACCAATGATGAGGCAGGCACCAGTGGCTCCTCCTTGATACTTACAAGGCTGTGATAGGAGGATCATGGTCAAAGTCACTCTAAGCCAGGAAGTCCTTGAGACCCTTGTCCAACTTCAATGCCAACAAAGCCAGAAGTAGATTCGTGTGGCTCCAGTGGTAGAGGGCTAGCCTTGAGCAAAAGCAGCTCAGGGACTGTGCCAGATCCTGAGTTCAAGGTCCAAGACTGGCAACAAACGGACATACACAACAATCTGTGCAGCCATCCAGCTCAAGCAGGTCACCGTCTTGTCCCCAACTGAATTGTACAGAGTTCCCTGGGAAAGGGGCTGGGGAGCCACTGTCATCTTAACTCTGCCCAGTCTGCCTTCATCACAGGATTCTGCCACACCCCCATTATTTCATGATTCTTTCTGACCACTGGGATACAAGAATTGTGGTTACGCCCACATTCCATGTTGCCTGGTAGATGGATTAGGCTCTGTTAACATACTGAGCCTGAGATCCACAGCGGGGAAATCATACCACAGGAGCAGTGGGCCAGCAGCAGGAACCTGGCCCACCTGGCAGCTCAGTGCCAGACTGAGCTGGAGCTACAGCCTCCCGCCCCATGAGCTGCCACCACAGCATTCATGGGGATGGGAAGCAGGACATGTGGGCATCCAAGAAGAAAATCTGCTTCATCCACAACCTGCCTGATGAGGTGGACTTCCAGAATCCAGCAAGTTAGCTCCACCATCGATGCAACCAGCTGTCAGCACACATCCAAACTATTGAGGAGTCCCTCGTGGCGTGTAAAGAGCAGATGTTGGTCCTGAATGAGCTGTTTTGGGAAAAAGCTGAGTGTGTTTGCTGGATATCCCAGGAGAAGATGGAGAAGAGAAAAGTACTGCAGGAGCTGCTGTCGATCCTCACAGAGGAAAGTATGGACAGCAGGCTCGAGATGCCAGCACCGGCTGAGCCCCCAACCACCAATGCTGCTTCAGATGCATCAGTGCCTGTGGAGGTGAAATTAGGGAGGACCTGAAATGTTTTGAAGAATTGCAACTTGAAGACAGCGTGGAAACTGCCAGAGGATAGATCAGGGTTCTCATCACCATAGAGGACTCCCCCAAGGAGCACATCCTGCTGCAGATGCCCTAGATACAGATCTGCCCACAGCTCAGGTGAGGAGTGCTCCTTCCCTTTATTTGGTAGACTGATGCAGATAATGACTCCTCATGAGACATACTGACTCTCAAAAGCCTTGGAGGCCACCAGAAGTAGGTGGTCAGGTGGCCTTCTCTCAGGCCTCCATCTGCTGGGTGATGGGAAGGTTAAACTGGGTGTCAGGTAAGGCAGAGGCTGCTGGGAGGCGCCCCAATCTCAAGGGACATCTAATGGCCCATTGGTGACCAGGGAAGAGACCCATGTTATGCTTATCACAAAGAATAAATTGTTTTCAAAGGGGAAAGAAGCCTCAAATGAAGATTTGTTCTTCCAGTCCTGGGGCTTGAACTAAGGGCTTGGCCACTGTCCCTGAGCTCTTTTTGATCAATGCTGATGCTCGACCAGTTGAACCCCACTTCCCCTTCCAGCTTTTTCTGTGTGGAATCAAGCCCAGGGCTTCAGTCATGCTAGGCGACCACTCTACCACTGAGCCACATTCTCAGCTAGGATGATTCACTCCTCCCAAACCCATATGGCCATTCCTCAGATAAATAGTAAGTAGGGGCTAGGATGAATATGAAGCACTTCTGCTTCACACCAAAATAATTCCCCGCCCCCAATTCCGACACTCTTAGTTGAAGTTTCTCTTCTACCATTGAGGGATGAGGGAAGCAGAGGGGAGTCCCGAGAGAGGAGTATCAACAACAGTGGCCCCCTGAGCCCCACAACCTTCCCCACACAAGAGGTCCTCCAGATTCCAATCTTACCTGACTCAATGTGGAGTCTACACTGTCTTCCCACCACAGCAAGGCTCAGGATGAAATAAAGGTCAACCCTAGGCTCAGCCCACACCAGGGTGGAAGCTCCTAATCCCAAACCTACTTCCACCTCTGACTGCCCAGAGTTAGGCCAGACACACCACTCACCACTATGTTGCCGGTGATGACCTCATGGATGGATTCCAGGAAGAAGGTCTATGGCAAAGAGCAGAAGCAGCAGGGTGAGCATGGCAGAAAAAGGTTGGGTGATTGCTTTGGGATCTTCCTCCTTGGAGCCCTCCCTTCCATCCAGAGCCATGCTGACCCAAAGCATGGACAAGGCCAGGGGGTGAGACAAGATGGACCAGCACGGGACTAAAGGAGGAACTGCTTTGTCCTGGAGCACTTGAAAATTCCAATTATATTTGTCCAAAGCCAATCCTAAAGCCAACATCTCCTTTTTGTTGGCCATGAACACTCTCCCTGAGCTCTTATTCTCGAGGCTGGTACTCTACCACTTCAGCCACAGGACCACTTTTGTTTTCTGATGGTTCATCAAGGATAAGAGTCTCACACACTTTCTGCCCAGGCTGGCTTGGCACCGTGATCCTCCAAATCTCAGCTTCCTGAGTAGCTAGGATGCCAGGCATGAGCCACCAGTGCCCAGTATGTGATAACTTTTGAAGGCATCTTGGTGATTTTGGGAAGAAGCCCCAACGGGCCTGGATAGACCATGACTCAAACAAGGAGCTGGGATCAGAGAAGGATGACCTTCTACCCATTCTGTTCCCCAAAATTAAAGATGCCAGGTGGTGGTATATGCATCAGACACCTAGGCCAGCAGCCACCAGGCTTAGTGGGGAAAAAGTAGAGAATACCAAAGATTGCAGTGTAGAAATCTCTGATTTTGCATGCATGTGGTGTGTGTGTGTGTGTGTGTGTGTGTGTGTGTGTGTGTGTGTGTGTGTGTGTGTGTGTGTGTGTGTGTGTGTGTGAACTCAGGGCCTAGGCTCTATCCCTGAGTTTTCTTGCTCAACGCTACTGCTCTGCCACTTGAGCCACAGCCCCACTTGTTTTCTATTGTTAATTGTAGGTAAGTGTCTCAAGGATTTTCCTCTCCAGGGTGACTTGGAAGCAAGATGGAGACCCCAGGGAAGCAAGAGTAAACACAAATCACAGGTACTATCCCTATGGTGGGCCACTCCTTCCCCCTGGTGGCCAGATGCGGGATATGCTGCCCCGTGCCATTGTCCTCTAGAGTTCAATTTTGAGAAGTGACCAGGGCCAAGCTGACTTTTGTTCACCCTGAGTGCTGATGCCAGAGCAGGTCTGTTCCACCCTAGGCCAAGAGAGCCCCAGGAGGCCCATGGGAAGCATGGGGCACAAGGAAGAGAGAAGTCAGTTCCAGGCTGAGCTAAGAGCCTTTGCCCCCAGACACCCCAACTTGGCCTTCCTTATCACCATAAGACCTGTCAAAGAACAACCCCCAAAAAACCAAAATTGGAGCTGTGCCTTCAAGTGGTAGAGCTCTAGCATGAAACCAAAGAGCTCAGGGACAGGGCCCCCAAACTTTGAGTTCAAGACCCCGAGCTGACTCTCCCCCATAAAACACAGGTTGGTTAAATGTGAGCTGGTAGGATTTGTGAAGTGTTTCTGAAGAATGGGGATACTGAAGAAAGCATCCTAATTCTAATGAAATCTGGACCTGTTACATACAGCTATGTGCTGAGTCCTTCAAAGGGCTCTATTTGCTGCATCCTTCCCACATGGGGGTTTTGTGCTGAGTCCTCAAAAATGTGCTGTTTGCTGAGTCATCCCATAGAGTGCTATATGCTGAATCTCAGAGAAGAGTGGGCCGTGCTGAGTTTTTCAAAGGGTGCTGTGTTCTGAGTCCATTACACAATGTACTGTATGCTGAGTCCTTCAAAAGTTGTGGTGTGCTAATTCATCTAAAAGAGTCCTGCTATGTGCTGAGCCCTTGAGAAGAGAGTGATGAGGTGAGATTTTTGAGTGCTGTGTGCTGAGTCCTTTACACAGGGTGCTCTGTATTGTCCTTCAAATGGTGCTGGGTGCTGATTGCTTCCACAGTGTGGTATGTGCTGAGTCCTACCATAGTGTGGTATGTGCTGAAACTTACAAAATTCTTCTATGCACTGAGTTCTTCAAAGGGTGCTATAAAATGAGTGATTTACAAAGGGTGCTTTGTACTCAGCTTTTCAACGGGCTGTGTGTGGAGTCTTAACAAATAGGGTGCTATGTAATGTGCACCACATTAGCAAAAAGAAAAAAAGCCGGATGTGGCGCTGTGGCTCAAGTGGTAGAGCACTAGCCTTGAGCTGAAGAGCTGAGGGACAGCACACAGGCCCAGAGTTCAGGCCCACGACCAGACCACCCCTTCCAAAAAAAAAGAATTAGACTCTTTCCCAAATTGATGGGGACTCGTCAAAGAAAAAGAACTATGAACCAAACTCCTTGATAAGCATTGATGCAAACTTCTCAATAAATTTCTCACCAACCAATTTTAGCAACTAACAAAAAAATTATATGCTATGATCAAACAGTATTCATCCTAGGATACAATTGGATTCAATATACTTGTCAATAAACATAAAACACGCCATCAGTAGAAGCAGGGAAAGAACCACATGATCATCTATATGGATGTAGAAAAAGCTTTTAAAAAGCTCCAATACCCCTTTATGATTAAAGGTCTGAGAAGCTAGGAATGCATGGAGCTTTCTTAAATATAATACAAAGTATGTATATGACAAAGAGATAATAAGCGTGTACCTAATGGTGGAAGCATGAAGACATTAAAATCCGGAATGAGAAAAGGATGTCCACTATCTCTACTATTCTTCAACATAGTAGTGGACTTTCTAGCAAGAGCAATAGGCAAGAGAAAAACATAAAGGGGATCCAAATAGGGAAGAAGTAAAACTATCCGTATTTACAGATGAAATGATCCTATATTTAAAGGACACTATAGCTCCTTCCCCCCACGTTAGTAAAGGTGGTGCTAACCTTAGGAATGTAGCAGAGTATAAAACCCACAAGAATCAGTAGTTTTTCTGTTTTACTAACAATGGGAAGATCCACACTGAAATCCAAAAAAACCTCATATGTATTAGCCTCAAAATCAAATCAAATCTATACAAAACAAAACAACAACAAAACTAGGAATTAATAAATTTAAAATAGGAAATTTAAGGAGATTCAAGGAAATGGAAAGTCTTTCAATGCTCCTGGTTGGAAGAATTAACAATTAACATTGTGAAAACTGCAATACTGCCCCCAAACAATTGACAATACAATACCCATCAAAATCCCAACAATATGCTTCAATGCAGTAGAGAAAGCAATCTGAATGTAATAAGAAATTACAAAATTACAGATGAAACCAAAGGATTAGAAATGAACTCATAGGCCTATTGTCATTTTACACACACACACACACACACACACACACACACACACACACACACACACACACACACACACACACACATACACACAATGGAATTCTATTCACCCATCAGAAAGGATGACTTTTCACCAGTCTTAAGGAAAATGAAAGGTTTGGGAAAATTATACTAAAAGAAAGGTATGCACACTCAGAGCAATATAGTTTTCATAGATTCATTCTTTTATGGTTGCTAGAAGGTGCCTACGAATCTACAAGTACATGACAGATTCTACACTGCCCCAGATAGAATGGCGATTATCAAGAAAACTAACAATAGTGAATGCTGACAGGGATGTAGCCAAATGGGAACTCTATTACACTGTTGGTGGGAAATTAAACTTGTTCATCCACCGTGGAATGCAGTACGGACGTTCCTCAAAAGACTAAACATAGATTTCCCTTAAGACCCAGTAATTCCTGTCTTGGGCAGTAATCCAATAAATAACAAGCAAGCTCACATGAAAGCTACCAGCATAACTATGTTCAGGGACCCGACCCAGAGTTCAAGGACTGGAAAACAAGTTACCACTGCTGGTATTTTTTCCCCAATAGGAACCTTTTTTTTTGGGGGGGGGCGTCTGGTCATGGGGCCTGAACTCTGGGTCTGAGCGCTGTCCCTCAGCACTTCAGCTCAAGGCTAGCACTCTACTACTTGAGCCAAAGCGCCACTTCCAGCTTTTTTCTTTTTACTTATGCAGTACTCAGTAATCAAACCCAGGACCTCATGCATATAAGGCAAGCCCTCTACCACTGAACCACCTTCCCAGACCTAAATATGTATCTTTTGACATAAGATACCAAATCATTCTATTTGCAGCAGCTAGGATATGACTTAAATGTAGTGGGTGATAAAATGGCTTCTTTATTGAATGTTAGGAAAAGATGTAAGCAGTCCAAGAAAAGGGTGATTTGTTGTTGTTGTTGTTTTAGGGGCTTGAAATCTGGGCTTGGGCACTGTCCCTGACCTCTTCAACTCAAGGTAAGGGCTCTACCTCTTGAGCCACAGTTTCTGTTTTTCTGGTGGTTAAATGGAGCTGAGAGTCTGCGGGACTTTCCAGCCCAGGCTGGCTTTGAACAGCAGTCCTCAGATCTCAGCTTCCTTAGTAGAAAGGATTACAACTGTGAGGCACTGGCACCAGCCTAAAAATGAGAGACTTTTATAAAAGAAAATCCACCTCTTCACCTGTGTCTAAACCTCAGATATCACTATTAGAACACTTCATCCTTGACTCATTTCATCAGACATTTGTGAATTTTCTCTTTTCTTTCATGTGAGAATACTGTAGTCAATATCAACTCAGCTATGGGACTGAATCAATTGTATGGTAATTGCTAGCACCTAAATCAAGAACATTTACCTCAAAACAAATGAAACCCTCATTTGGAATAATTTTTTTCACTTTTTATTACAAATCTGTGCTTTATTACTTCCTAATGTGATATTAGAACTCCTAACAGAGTGATGATATTTTCTTTTCTTCAGCAATTGGCCTTCTCCCACATGTGGTCAAATATTTAAGAATTCAAAGATTTCCATTGAAAATTCATTAAGCTGATGTTAAAGAAAATGTGCATTTCTCAAAAAAAGGAATGTGGTCTGCTCTCTTCTTACAAGCACAGGACTTCTATGATTTATGTGTTCTACAAGGAATACTATTTTCCAATCTTTTTTTGACCAATTTTAGTCTGATCAGTCTTTCTGACCCTCTCTCTGGAGTCTCATTTCAGTCTGCCTCATCACAAATATTTTATTTATCATCGAAATTACTCTCAGCTTCTGTTTTTTGCCTGACTTCATGTAGGCTGTGATAGCAGCCTTGACTGGCAGTGAATACTGGAGTTGTTTTTTTTTGTTTGTTTGTTTTTTTGTTTTTAGAGGTCTAGGATTACTCTTCAATGTATTAGCATCTCTGGGCCCCAGTGACCTGCTGGCCTAGAGTCAATGGGTTTTTCTCCTAAACATACAAAAACAGCTGACTAAATTCCTGTTTTAATTGTCTCAAAATGAGGCAATCTGGCATCCTTGGAAATCCAGGAATAATCATCTGTAACCACTTACAGAAATGGTCTATCAAGATGGCTTTTCAAGGTTGACTGTGAAAAATGTTCATTTCCAACTCACCACCATAAAACAGATCACATCCCTGGGAACAAAATTTTGGAAAGAAGGTTCGCCTTCCTTCCTTCTCTTATGATAGATCAAACCATAATATTCTGCAGTTGTGGCCAGCCTGGAGCACATTTTCCCAAGAATATTCTGTAATGTAAAAGAGGATCAACTATCCTCTTTTACTTGAAAATACTTGTCTACTACAGATGGATTTATATGGCTTATATCTGTTGTTATTTTCATTACTTCAAACACATGGATAATTTATATTGGGATTAGATAAGTGGCAAAGGATTTATGGAATAAACACTAAGTTTACTTTCATATATCCAATGTAATACACTTATCCTCTTTTGGAAAATTAAATCCAACTTTAGAAACAATGTCAGAAATATAAAATAAGCCTTAATACGTATAATCTGGCACAGATACACCATCATTTACTCAGAAATTCAGTCTCTCTATAAATATTTATTTAGTACAAAATAATAAAAATTTAATTAATGAATATGACTTTTAAGTACCATCTGAAATACTCCTCATGTCTATAATTGCATATAATTGTATAGCTCTCACCTAGACAAGAATTTAACATGCATGTAGAAATCAAATTTCTAGAATATAAGCTAGATGAGAGGAGACATACTCTCATGTAAAGTGTGGTGAATTTTTACCACAATTCTGAACCGTTCCACCTAATACCAAGAGTCATGTGCAATAATTTATTATTTGATGTTAAGATGATTGCTAAGTTTAGAATACACTTTGAATTATTACATTAATTCACAGAAATGAAACAATAATGACATATTATTTGTTAAAATTCTAATGCTTGTCAATTTTACAATTCATAAAATATATTATTAAAATTAGTTTCACTTTCTTCTTTTCTATAGGTGCTGAAATTAAAATTATATATTTAACATTGAATATTAAGAAATCAATGATAAATAACCTACTATGAAAATGATATGCTATTAAACTGTGATTTGAATTATATTTCTAACAAATTGTGATGTAAATAACATTTAATAGAATTATGGGTAATATTTTTTATGCTTACCAGCTTATTTGTTTTCTAATTGTGTCATTTGTTATTGTTGGTTCAAGTCATCTCTTCACCTTAATTTTTCAGTTTTCTATTTTATCTATATTGCTTTGCTGATTGTGCATTTTGTTTTCCCTTTTCAGTGACTGACATTAGGCTGTAAATCTGTATGGTAGTTTATTACTTCCTATGGTAAAGTCAAATTACTGCTCTCCACAGCTGTTCTACTCTACTATACTACAGTACCTCCCCCACTCCCATCTCCTGTATTGCTGCTCTCATATACTTTATTTTAATTTAAATTTTATTGTCCAGGTAATGTACAGAGGGGTATAGTTACATAAGTAAGGTAATCAATTCATTTCTTTTCTAACTTTTTTACCCCTTCTCCAATGTCTCTCCTTCTTCATTCACAACAACCCCCCCAATATCATTTCCAACATATTGTCTTATGAGTACCATTGTTGCATAGGATCCCCCTTTGTCCTTTGTCTCACCATTTTATTTTTTTCCCTTTCGTTTCCCTAGTTCCCTAGTTCCCTAGTTATAATACCCAGGGTATCAAAATCAAATACAATGACTACAGCGGATAAACCATTGGTGGGTAAAACACAAAAGGATGAAAAGAAATCATGTAATACATTCATAACAACAACAATAAAGAACATATCCTGGAGTTCATTTCATTTAGAATCACCTTATATGGTTATAGTACATAGCTATTGAGTTATTCTGCTCATCTAATAAGGTTATACGTGATGTGCACAATAATGTTTCCCTTTTTACCCAATATTCCCACTTCTGGGCATTTAACCATGTGACCACAAACAAGACCACACTGAAGCTACCAGCACAATTATGTTTATCACAGTATTATTTACCATAGCTAAGATATGGAATCAACTCATATGCCTCTCAATAGATGAATGGAACAAGAAAATGTGACACACACACACACACACACACACACACACACACACAGACACGCACACACACACACATACACAAATACACATACATGGAATACTATGCTTCCATCAGAAACAATGATACCACCTTATCTGTAAGGAAATGGAAGATCTTGGAACAAATCATATTAACTGAAGTAAGCCAGACTTAAAGGAACATAGGTCTCAAGGTTTTTCTTATTTGTAATAATTAAGTTACATCAAGGAAAATTTCATGTATTTTAATTTGACATTTTGTTCTATGTTGAGCATATATTATTGCTATATTGCTTGTTATTGTTTCCTTTTTTTGAGGAGGCCTAACATTTATTTAACCAATAAAGTGAAGTATGTAGGCACTGTTATCAGGTTTAATATAATGTATCTACTTAATTTTTTTATTGTGAAAATATTGTACAGAAGGGTTACAATTACATAGGCAAGGTAATGAGTACATTTCTTATCAAGCATTGTTGATTCCTCTTTTGTTTCCCCTTGCCATCCCTTCCTATAAATCCCCCTACCCTGTGCCAAAGCTGTAAAGTTCGTTTTTTGACATAACATCTTATACATCTCATTGTTGCAATGGGTCCACCTTTATCCCTATTTAAACAATTTTTTCCTTCCCCTCCACAAATTATACCTACATCAAATACAGTGCAAACAGGGGTTATACCGTGGGGGAGAGACATACAAAGCAACACAGAAATATTTTATAAATATGTTAGAAACAATAGCAAGAAAGATTTAAAAAAAAGAGTTCTTATCTTGGTGAACTTTTCGCCTAACATCAACTTATCTGACCATTTCTGCTTGTCTCAGATATATATTAGTTGTTATAAATAAAGGAAACCATGAGATCTATGTTTCTTTGTGCCTAGGTTATTTCACTTAATATAATTTTTTTCAAGTCTTTTCATTTCCTGACAAATGGGGCAACAGGCCGTTATACTTAAAGAATTATGTTCATTTTATCCATTACTGAAGGAAGAACAACTGAAAGAGCAACCCCTATGAGGAAGAACAACTCCTACTTACTTATCATCATTCCTATGTAAGGCCAGTGTTGTCCCCTGTATCCTCATGTTGTACATTACAACTCTATACTTGGTCATCCTGTATATCTACTATCTTCTACACTGTGACCTAAATGCCCCAGCAATTCCACTTTGCTTTACTTTTTAAAAAAATTATCTCTAAATGTTTGAGATTGGTGTGTGTGTGTGTGTGTGTGTGTGTGTGTGTGTGTGTGTGTGTGTGTGTGTGTGTGCGTGTGTTGTTGTTGTTGTTGTTGTTGTTTTACAAAGATCACAAGACAATATTTTTCTTGATTTGAATACATCTTTCAGGTTATTGTAAGTTGTGGCTAATGGGAGAAGTCTCTTGCTATTTTAAGTATGAAACAGAAAAATATATTTGTGCATGCACCACAGTTGCTTTATTATTCTGTACTTGAACACTTAACTTCGATTTTTATCTTGGCTGTTGTTGTGAATAATGTGAATAATAATGAACCACAGATATATTTATCAGTTATCCATAGAGAAATAATCACATGATCGGTGGATAAGATGATATTTCAAGTTTGCATTTCTTAGAAAATTGCATACTACTTTCTACAATGAGAATACTAACCTGTATGTTGACCAAGAGTGTAGAAAATTTCCTTTTTTCTACACTCTCACCAACATTATTACCTTCTGAGTTTTTTGAAAGGGCAGGTTTTTACTATGTGTAGTACCCTAGACTGGCCTTAGACTCAAATCCCCTTACTCCAACCTCTCCAATGCTTGGAATTACAAGCCTTAACCACCACACGAGGTTCCTCTGATTTTTTAATGAGTATAATAGTTATGAAGTAGTATCATATTAATTTCTCTAATGACTTCTGTTCAGAAAGCATTAAGCCAGCATAGAAGTGGTATTAAACATAATTTTGTAAAGACACTGGCCATTTTCAGGCTATTGGAAAACATGTCTATTCAGAACTTTTGTCCATTTTTAATCATTTCTTGTTAATCTCATCTTTAATCTCTCTATACAAAATCAATAATTAATTCAAGGTTTTAGAAAGAAAAAAATTAAGCAATTACTAACATTTTTCATTTTTCAATAACATGATAAATTGCTTAAATCATTTTCTGTTTATACTTGAGACTATATAACTCAATATAGTTAGACCTTCTATAAGACTATATGTATTTTATTTATTTTAAGATGATTGTTCTTCCAAAGCCTGCGTGTATAATTTCCCTTAGATTCTTTCTGTCTCATGTAGTTCAGATTTCAAATTGAAGAATAAATGTAAAGAAGCAAACAAAAAAATACGGTTCCTCTCATTTGATATTGCCTCTACAAGAATGAGGAAAGAGTTCATCCTCGTAAGGACCTATGATATAATACCAAAAAGAGAATTCATTCTTCTAGGTATTCCCTATTTTTGCAATGTAACTTAAACGAAGTAAAACACAATATACTTTTCAGATACTTTTACGTTTTATTAGTTTTGCACATTTTCGTATGGACTTCACCTCAGTCTACAACATTCCTTCATTATTCTGTCCCTGAAATTTTTATACTACCAAGACATAAGATAACCAGTTTGATTTACAGCATGAGAAGTTATCCAACTAGCTTCCTTAGAAACAGAGCATGGTCAATAGATAACATTACTTCTGGTTACTCACTACCTGTAATGGTTTCTGTAATACTTATTGCATTCTATTTAGTATTTAAAAAACTGCTGGCTAAACTCAACGCTCATTCATAGAAATTTATATTAAGTATTTCACAAGTTTTATTTTTCTCAATTCTTAAGGTAACATTTGCGATAATGCTAATATTATTATCATTCTAGTGTTGGGAAAAATTGTAACTAAAGGCACTAAGTGAATGGTCCAAAGACAAACAGTGAGCAAGGAAATAAGTTAATGTTTCCAAAAGTCTTTCAACAATATAAAAAAGGTAGGTAAAACCCCCATTCTCTTACACTCTCAATTCAATATTCATGTTGTCCAAGAAAAAATAGCATAACAATTACTGCCCATGGAGATTGTTTTCTGTTACAGTTTATATTCAACACAGACTGTGTTGGTGACATTGGGTTATCCCGAACAGAACTGAACTTATAAATTGAGGTCCAAAGATAGTCAAATTTCTTCTGTCACTCAGCTCCAATAGCCTTTTTTAAAAAGTACTAAAATTTTAAATAGCTTCACTTACTGTCTTTTAAGAATCCCAAAACGAAATAAGTTCACATATATTCACTCCAAAATGCTTTAATAGTAGGAGATGATAAAACACGCCCCTGAGAAGTAAATTTTCTCCTACTTTTAAAATTATTCTGAAAGCCTTGTGCTGGCTGGTCACTCCTGTAATCCTATCTACTGTAGATATCTACTCAGTAGCCTGAGATCTGTGGATAATAGTTGGAAGCCAATCAGGGCTAAATAAATTCATGAAATTATTTTTCAAAACTTATAATGAACTAGCAAACAGCCTGGAATGGAGATGTAGCTCATATAGTGCTCACCAATCTAGGGAGAGAAGGCCTAGCAATACCTTGAAGCACTGATTTCACTCTGAGCATGCTAATACACAAGCATCGGTGTGTGTGCACGTGTAGGTGCGTGCGCACACACCCACAGACACACCCACACATTTAATCAAAATAACATCATATCAGTGTTCTACACTAATTTCTTTGTTAATGATATTATATGGATAAAATAGAGGAAATAACTATTCCATCTCGGAAAATTTGTATACATATTTTAATTGTAAAAATACTTTACAGAGGGGTCACATTTACATGAGCAAATAATGAGTACAATTCCTAACAAGCATTGTTACCTCCTCCTTTATTTTTCCCCCATCATCCCTACCCTCCCACCTCCACAAATACACCCCCCCTTCCCCGGCCTAAATTGTAAAGTTCATTTTTCAACAGAATGTCTTGTGCATCTCATTGTTACAATTGGTCAACCTGTATCCCTATTTAAGTATTTTTATTTCCCTTCCCCTCCCCAAATTAGAGAAACATATACATAGGATGTAGGGGCACCAACTTCAAATACAGTGAAAACAGGGGTTATAGTGTGGGAGAGGAACATACAAAGAAACAAAAAATATCCCATTGCACATTATAAGTACGTTAGAAACAATAGAGATAAAACTACTTGTTTCCCTATCTTGGGGTTCATTTCCCTTAATATCATCTTATCTGGTCATATGCACATGGCTTTTGACCTTTTCTGCTTATCCCAGACATATATTAGTTATTGAAAATAATGGAAACCATGGGACGTATGTTTCTTTGGACTTAGCTTACTTCACTTAATGAATTTTTTTTCTAAGTCTTTCCAATTCCTAAAAAATTGGGCGATGTAATTGTTTCTGATGGAGGCATAGAATTCCATTGTGTACATATACCACATTTTCCTTCATCCATTCATCTACTGAGGGCCATCGGGGTGGGTTCCGTATCTTAGCTATTGTAAATAATGCTGCAGTAAACATAGTTGTGATGGTAGTTTATTTGTGAACATTTGGTTAAATCCCCAAAAGTGGGATTGCTGGGTCATAGTGGAGCTTTTTATGGAGTCTTTTGAGGACCCTCCATACTTTCCAAAGTTGACACTCTCACCAAGAATGCAGTAGGGTTCCTTGTGGCCACATCCTCTCCAGCATCTGGAACACTTCACGAATTTAGGTGTCAACCTTGCACAAGGCCATGGTAATCTTCTCTGTAATGTTCCAATTTTAGTGTATGTGCTGCCGAATTGAGCACAAAACATTTTATTTTTTTGGGTCCGGTCATGGGGCCTGAACTCTGGGCTTGGGCACTGTCCCTCAGCTCTTCAGCTCAAGGCCAGCGCTCTACCACTTGAGCCACAGCACCACTTTTGGCTTTTTGTTCATGCGGTGCTGAGAAATAGAACCCAGGGCCTCAGGCATGCAAGCCAAGCGCTCTACAACTGAGCCAACTTCCGAGCCCGCACAAAACATTTTTTATATATAAAGTGCAACTGATTTTCTTAAACTAGACAATTCAAAAAAGTAAGTTCAAAGGAATTTTCATGAAGTTTTAGAACCATGTATTTCTTACATAAGCACACATTTAAGAATAAAGTCAAGATTGACATGTCAAAAATTAAATAATTCCAGATAATTGTTGTTTGAGATGTGTGGGAGGAGGAATTCCATTATTCTATACAAGGCACCTGTCATAATGAACACTGCAGCAAGTGTTCAGGTTTGTTAAAATTTTAATGTTTTAAATGTATTTAAATTTGAGAATTTGCTTATATATGCCAAAATTAGGACGGTTTGGCAGGTCATAAAACTTTTCTATAAAGTATTTAAGATTTATGGTAGCAGATATATGCTACTAAGTATGTACATTTCAGAGTTTATAGAAACATTACTAATGAGAATTTGCAAAGGTTTTGTTTAAAGAAGCAGAGTGAAGAGTTAAGACTGTTAACTACACAGTTTCTGTTAAAACTTTAGAACTTCCATACATTACTTTATAAGTTCGTGAGGAACAAATGATGATATAAGCCATATAAAAAAGATGAGATGAGATGATCCATAAAAAGTAATCTTAGTGGGCAAATTTAAAGATTACTCATAGCCTATAAAACTCTTGTTCAACATCAAAATCTTAGCCAGTGTTAAATGTACAGGCATATGAGAAAATAGTAAAAATCTAATTTGTACTACACTTCAAATACTTAAAACACTGATAATTGTTTTTTTATTTTATTAATTATTAATATTTAATTATTAGTTTTCTTATTTGTAGCATTGTTTTCCTTGTAATATAATACAACTTTTTGTAAGTCGAAATCAAGAGTTACTTTGAGAAGGTAACTGGGATGGCCAAGCCAATTTTTAATAGGTGCATGTGAATTTACAAAGAGGAAAATAAAGAACAAAATATTTATTAAAAATTTATCAAGTACAGTCTGAATCAGGAGGGATGATAAATGTCCACACCTAAATCTTAACCCTAGGCTGAAGCCGCGGTATTACAGAGTTCAGGCCACAAAAGTGAGAGGCTATGTTTTGTTTTGTTTTGTTTTTTATTTTGATTTTGTTGGTTATGGGGCTTGAACTCTGGGGCCTGGGTGCTGTCCCTCAGCTCAAGTCTAGCACTATCACTTGAGCCACACCACCGCTTTTGTCTTTTTCTACTTATGTGTTGCTGAGGAATCAAACCCAGGGCCTAATACATGCAAGGCAAGCTCTCTACACTGAGCCACCTTCCCGGCTCCTGAGAGACAGTGTTTTAAAAAATCATCTAAACATTTGCTTTCTGCATTGGGTTATATAATGAAATATATGAATATCTTTTTGTGTTTTTTGTGAATTGGTATACTTCTAAATTTATACTAACTTCAGCCACTTAATCCTTCTCAAAGTCATGAAATATCTCTGAGAGTTTGCTTCTGTGAAGATTGCTTTTGCATTTATAATTTCTTCTGAGTCATTTTTATTTTTATCAAAATCATTTTATATTTTATGTTGATGGGTTATCATACATCAAATACCTTCAAATGTACATGTAGAGTATAAAGATAGCAGTATGAATATTCTCATACAGCTCTTGTTTATCTTTTATGCATTTTCAGTATTATATTTTTCTCTCTCTTTCACTCTCTCTCATTTTCTCCCTTTCTCTTTCATGCTCCATGTCTGCTACTTATAATTCCTGCTCTTCTACTATTGTCCTTCAGGATCCACTGGTTTTGTGGGAACACGATAGGGACCAACAGTTTCCCTTGCATTCTTTAAGAATTATAAGAGTGACGTGATATTATTCTTTGCCATTCTAAATGGCTAAACAACATATCTAGGAATTCTTTTTCACTTTTACTACTATTATAAATTTTACCTCATAGGAATCATAGGAACGGATAAGATACTTTAACTTGTGACCTAAAAGTTCTTTTTTCTTTTACAAACAACCTTTTTCTTTGATTATCAATAAGTAACTACATGTAGTGAAAACAAACCTATCCTATGGAAAGTAGAGTGAAGTTTTTCACAGAGATGAAAAACAAGGTAATGGGGGGAGTTCTGGGAAGATGGCGGAGGAGAAGCTGGAGGCTAAACAAGGTCTCGCATAGAAAGCAGTTTTATAGTTCCAGTGAACAGTCCTAAGCCAGAGAATCACACCAAGTGTGCCATCACAGGACAGAGAGTTAGGCCAGAGAGGAAAATCCAGGCAAGGAGACAGATCTGAGCTCTTGACAGCAGCTGCCACTGAGGCGGCAGTGGTGGCAGCGGAGGCCGTAGCCACCATACCTGCAATACGGAGATTTCAGGACGAAAGAGCCAGACATGGCAGGCAAGAGGATTCTATTCAACACCACCAAGAACCAACAAGGAGCAGATACCTTCATCCTACAGTTCACAAACCAGAGACAACCCAGGAACCTAATGTCCTCAGAGGAGGGAAGGCCACTCCTCCCACCCATTACCAGAGATCTCCATCTTTGATACTGACAAAGCTCAGCTGAGCTGCTAAATCCAACTCAGGCCTTGGAAGAAAACTAGAGTCATTTAGCAGGTCACAAGAACCTAACGGATCTTCCAGACTCAGCTTCACCCAGGGAAAAGTCACCCAGCTTGGGCCACCAGCCCCAGGAGTGGGTTTCTTCACTGGGTAATTAGAGCCAGAGGCTGCCCGTCCCTTTAGCAGCCTGGACAACCAATTGAAATTCAGTAAACATAAACCCTGAGAGTGGCTCCAGGCTGGGCTCTGTGAGTCTTTCACATTCTAGCCCCTCAGGGGAAAGCTACGGTTTGTTGAAAGTCCTCAACTCTACCCAGAACCTAACCTCATCACAGCATCTCCAAACTTGAGGAAACATCCATCTCCCTCTTTTGTGATACTATTGAACCATCCTATTGAACTAGCCTGGGAGGAGGAACACATAATCCTGGGTAAAGCAGAGCATTTTTCTGCCTGCTCAAACAAACTGACTTAAGAAACCAACCAAGCCACAGGAAAATCAAGCACCGCAAGCAGACCAGAGACTCCAACAAGAGGCTGATTATGACACAAGGGAGATACAGGATGTTCTCACCCCTCCCCCAAAAAAAAATCAAAGAACTTTTTCTTTATTTTTTGTACCTTTTATAAAATTTTTTTCTAAAAGTATTTTTAAATTTTTAATTTTTACCTTTTTTGAAAAAAATTGTCTTCTAGAAACATTTTTTTCTTCCTCTTATAATTTACATTTTAGAGGTATATGTTTGTGAGTGTTTTTCTTTAATTTTTTTTTTACTTTTTTTCTTTTATGTTTAGCTCTACTGAACTTTTGATCCTTTTTTCTTTCTTTCTCATTCTTTTCACCTTTTCCTCTGTTTTGTTCTTCTTTGTGTGACTTAATTGCTGTTCTGTACAACCTCAGATATACCCGTAGTCGATTATTAGACCTTATCCCCCATTGTGTACACACTTAATCCACAAATTTATTACTCAATTCAAAACCTCTTGGACTTAAATTCCTTATTAGGAGTACTACCTCTTTATATCTATATAATATTTTTAAGTATCTTTATTATTAAGTTTTTAACATCCCCTTTATATCCCTCCCCTTTTCTCATTATATCCACATTCTTCTCTGAATATTTCATTTTCAAATATGCATAATTTTTAAGCATTGCAATTTTTAATTTTGTATTTTGTATTTATCCTTGTCTATTTTTCCCCTTTCTCTTTCTTCTTTTTTCTCTGTACTTTCATCCTATCCAACCTATTTCATGCTTTAACATTAGGACTTAGTTAAGTTGTCTCCCTGTGCTTTCCCACATCTCTCTATTCCTATTTTTACCCACATCTCTCCCTAAACCTCATAATTTCTGGTTTGTCAAATTCTTCTTTGTGGTTTGGAGCCCATTAAAATATAGCTGTTTGATGTTGAATAGAGATATCTATTGAACTAGATTGTATCTGCAGACTTTTGACTGTGCAACTACAGACTTTGGTTGATACTTGCCTTAAGATAGTGTTCTAGCAGAAAACTGGTGTTACTTTAATGCCAAATGGGCAGAGAAAGCCAGAAAAACACAAGAAAAATGGCAAGTCCGGGTGTCTCAACTCCCAGTCATGATAATCAGGGGACAGAAGAGATAAAGAATAATCCAGAGGAGAGTTCCCAAATAGCTCTACCAAC
Source organism: Dipodomys merriami (assembly GCF_024711535.1). Lineage (NCBI taxonomy): Eukaryota > Metazoa > Chordata > Mammalia > Rodentia > Heteromyidae > Dipodomys > Dipodomys merriami. Next base: position 1,121,962 of record NW_027203049.1, on the reverse strand, counting down.
AATGCTGGCAAACATGGTAAATGAAAAGTTTGAAAACACACAAAGGACTCTGTTTGAGCGTGATAGCGAGAAAGAGGTCGAAAACCAAAGGTCAATACAGGAAAATATTGAAAACCTACAAAGGACTCTGTAGGAGAGTGATAGGGAGAGAGAGGAGGTAAACCAAAGGTTAATACATGAATATCATGAGCATTAGGAAGCTACTCAGAAACTGATATAGGAATTGCGTGAGCAGCTTGAGAACACTAGAAGAGAAAGGCAGGAATGGTGTGAACAGGCAGAGAACACTCAAAGAGAACTACAGGAATGGCATGAATGTGAGGAAGCTTAGCAAAGAGTAATACAGAATTGAGAGAGCAGGATGAGAATACACAAAGAACACTAAAGGCATTCATGGAAACAATTAACAAAGAGCTGAAGGAAGTCAGGGAGACCACAAAGGGAATGGTGAATGGAACCCAACAGAAGGAATGGAAGTCCAAGGAAACCATATCCAATCAACTAAGTGATTTGAGAATAAACACTGTACAACAAACTAAGGAAGTAAAGAAGTTCATACAAGATCTAAAACAAAGCTCCAACAAAGAACTTGAAGCCATCAAAGCTGACCAATTAGAAGGAAAAGAAATAAAAAACAAAGTAGAAATTCTCAAGAGCAGGTTAGACCATACAGAAGATCGAATCTTGGGGATTGAAGACACCCTACATATTATAGCGAAAGAACATACAACCATCCAAGACAAGTCCAAGAAATATGACAGATCTTTTCAACACTTGGAAGACATCATCAGAAGGCCTAATCTGAGGAAAATGGTTGTAGAGGAGCACCTAGAAACAGAAGTTAATGTTCTAGGAAATTTGTTTAACAGGATCCTAGTAGAGAACTTCCCAAACATGCAAAAAGATAGGCCTATTCACATACAAGAAGCTTTTAGAAGTCCAAATAGACCAGACTAAAATAAGACATCCTACCATCACATTGTAATCCACATAGGATCAATTCAGACCAAAGAAGAGATCCTTAAAGCTGTCAAGGAGTAAAGATTAATCACCTATAAATTGAAACCAATTAGAATCACGTCAGATTTCTCAGCAGAGACAATCAAAGCAAGAAGATCCTGGAATGATGTATGCCATGCCCTAAAGAAAAACAATTATCAACCAAGAATACTGTACCCAGCTAAAATCTCCTGCATAACTGAAGGCTAAATAAAAACTTTCCATAGCAAAGAAAAACAAACAATATTTGTCCACCAAACCAGCCCTACAAAAGATTCTTAAAGATGTCCAACAAGACCACAATAAAGGCCAAGAAACCGTACCCAAAATGAGAATCCAGGAACCATAGGAGGAATCCGGTTGCTGCAGCCCCCAAGAAGGTGGATTATATGGCAGGAACTCCCAAATACCTCTTAGTCTTATCTCTCAACATTAACGGACTTAACTCTCCATTTAAGTGACATAGACTGCCTAGTTGGATTAAAAAGCAAGATACTTTGCTCTGCTGCCTTCAGAAATCACATCTTTCACATAAAAACAAACACATTTTCAATGTTAAAGGCTGGAAAAAAATCTACCAAGCAAACAGTCCCCATAAACAGGCGGGAGTTGCAATCCTAATATCAGATAAAATAGACTTCAAATTAAAATTCGTAAGAAGAGATAAAGTAAGTCACTACATACTAATAAGGGATCTCTCCTTCAGGAGGATATTACAATTCTAAATATCTATTCGCAAAACAATGGAACACCCAAATTTATCCAAAAAGAAGTAATTTCCCTCAAATCCCACATAGATCCAAAGACATTAATTGTTGCGGATTTTAACACAACCACTCTCCCCACTAGATAGATCAACTAGGCAAAAACTCAACACAGAAAATGCAGACCTAAACAACTGCATAGATCAACTAGATTTAACAGAATATTTCACCCAGCAGCATCAGAATACACGTTTTTCTCAGAATTACATGGATCATTTTCTAAAATAGACCACATTTTAGGCCACAAAGCAAAGTTGTCCAAATTCAGAAACATTGAAGTTATACATTGCATTCTCTCAGACCACAAGGGAATTAAATTAGAACTCAACACCAAAAGCCACCAATGAAAGTCCGGTAACACATGGAGGCTGAACAACACACTGCTGAATCAGGAGTGGGTCATGGAAGAGATTAGAAAGGAAATTCAAATGTTCATAATATTCAACCAAAATGAGCACACAAATCACCAGTTCCTCTGTGACACAGCAAAGGCAGGGCTCAGAGGCAAGTTGATAGCTCTGAGTTCCTACATCAACAAATTGGAGAGATCTGAAACCAAAAATTTAATGACACATCTCCTTGAAAAAGGGCAGCAAGATAAACCCCAAACCAGTAGTCGGAAAGAAATAATCAAAATTAAATCAGAATTAAATGAATTAGAATCCCAAAAAAAAACTATAGAAAGAATCAACAAAACAAAGAGTTGGTTCTTCGAAAAAATTAACGAAATTGACAGACACTTAGCAAACCTTATCAGAAAAAGAAGAGAATACACCCTAATAAATAAACCCCGAGATGAGAATGGAAAAAACACCACAGACACAACCAAGATTCAGAAAATTATAAGGGAATACTTCTCAAAAGTTTATGCTAATAAGTTTGAGAACTTGACAGAAATGGACCTTTTTCCTAGCAAATATTGACATGCCAAAACTAAACCAAGATGACTTAAACCATCTTAAAAGGCCCCTAAGCATTGAAATAGAAACAGCAATAAGAGACCTCCATTCTAAGAAAAGTCCAGAACCAGATGGATTTACAGTAGAATTCTACAAGTCCTTCATAGCAGAGCTCACATCAATACTCCTCCAACTCTTCAATGAAATTGAAAGAGAAAATTCACTACTGAACTCATTCTATGAAGCCATCATAACCCTCATCCAAAAACCAAGCAGGGACTCGTCAATGAAAGAGAACTATAGACGTATTTCTTTGATGAACATTGATGCAAACTTCTCAACAAAATTTTGGCCAATCGACTTCAACAATTCATCCAAGAAATCACACACCACGATCAAATAGAATTCATTCCAGGGATGCAAAGCTTGTTCAATATAAGCAAATCAATTAATATAATTCATCACATCAACAGGAGCAAGGATAAGAACCATATGGTTATCTCAATAGATGAAGAAAAAGCATTTGCCAAGATATAACACTGCTTTATGATGAAGGTTCTGGAAAAATTAGGAATCCATGGAACATTCCTCAATACAATAAAGGCTGTATATGACAAACCTATAGCCAGCATTATACTTAATGGTGAAAAACTAAAGCCATTTTCTCTTAACTCAGGAATGAGAAAAGGATGTCCACTCTCTCCACTTCTCTTCAACCTAGTATTAGAATGCCTAGCTACAGCAATAATACAAGATGCAAACATAAAGGGGATCCAAATAGGGAAAGAAGAAATAAAACACTCCCTCTTTGTAGATGACATGATCTTATATTTAAAGAATTCTATAGACTTCACTCCCAAATTACTCAAGCTGATTGAAAACTTTGGCAAAGTAGAAGGGTATAAAATTAACACCCCAAAATCAACGGCTTTTCTGTATGCCAACAATGAGAAAAGTGTGGCTGAAATTAGGAAAGCAATTACATTCCTAATAGCCCCACAAAAAAAAAAACCGAGGAATTAATTTAACCAAAGAAGTGAAGGACCTCTATGAAGAAAATTTTAAAAAATTGAAAATGGATATCGGCACATAACTTAGAAAGTGGCAAAAACTCCCATGCTCCTGGATTGGAAAGATCAATATCGTGAAAATGGCAATAATTCCCAAGGCGATACCTATGAAAATTCCAACCTCTTTCTTTAAGGAAATAGAAGAGCCCATCCAAAATTCATATGGAACAATAAAAGACCCTGTGTAGCAAAAATGTTCCTCAACAGAAAGAACAATGTTGGAGGAATAGCAATACCAAATATCAAACTCTACTATAATGCCATCGTAATCAAAACAGCTTGGTACTGGCACAAGAACAGACTTTAGGACCAATGGAATAGAATTGAAAACCCAGAAATAAACCTGAAGACCTATAGCCTTCTAATATTCAATAAGGAAGTTCAAAAAATAGAATGGAAGAGAGAGCCTCTTCAGTAAATGGTGCTGACAAAATTGGTTCACTACTTGTAGAAAACGAAAGCTAGATCCTTATATATCACCCTGCACCAGAATCAACTCCAAATGGATCAAAGACCTCGGAGTCAAAGCAGACACTCTGAAAACATTACTGCGTGTAATGGGAGAAAACCTAGGTCTCCTTGGCGCAGGCTGAAATTTTCTTAATAGAGACCCAGAAACACAACAAATCAAAGAAAGGTTGGACAAATGGGATTGCATGAAATTGCAGAGCTTCTGCATGGCAAAGGTCGTAGCTAGCCAGATCAATAGAAAGCCCACGGATTGGGAGAAGATCTTCACTAGCCATAGAAACTCAACAAATTAAACTTCCTAACAACAAATTTTCAAAAAACACCTGCCCAATAACTAAGTGGGCTAAAGACTTAAAGAAAAACTATTCTGAAGGGGAAAGAAGGATGGCCAATAGACACATGAAGAAATGCTCTAACTCCCTAGCCATAAAAGAAATGTAAATCAAAACAACATTAAGATACCACCTCACCCCAGTTAGAATGGCAAAAATCAAGAACTATAAGAACAAAGATGCTAGAGGGGATGTGGACAGAAGGGAACCTTATTGCATTGTTAGCGGGAGTGTAAACTTGTTCAACCACTTGGGACAGTATTATGGAGGTTCCTCAAAAGACTCCACATAGATCTCCCCTATGACCCAGCAATCCCACTTTTGGCATTTACCCAAATGTTCACAAAAAAAGACCACACTAAAGCTACCAGCACGACTATGTTTATTGTAGCATTATTTACTATAGCTAAGATATGGAACCAACCCTGATACCCTTCAGTATAGGAATGGATCAAGAAAATGTGGTATATATACACAAAGGAATTCTATGCCTCCATCAGAAAGAATGACATTGCCCTATTTGTTAGGAAATGGAAAGACTTGGAAAAAAATTATATTAAGTGAAGTATGTCAGGCCCAAAGAAACATAGGTCCCATGGTTTCCCTTATTTGCAATATCTAGTATATGTTTGAAAAGGTGAGATAAGGTTATGTTAGGTAAATTAACCCTAAGATATGTATTCAAATGCTTTTTTTCTTTCCTGTGATTGTTTCGAACACATTTATAAGATTATTTCTTTGTTGTTTCCATGTCCCTCCCCCACAGTATAACCCCTGCTTTCACTCTATTTGATGTCCGTATAATTTGTGGAGGGGAAGGGGGAAAATCAAGTCGTTTAAATTGGGATACAGGTGGACCCATTGCAACAATGAGAAGTACAAGTCGTTATGTCAAAAATGAACTTTACAACTTTGTTGGGGTGGGGCGCGGGGAGTATTGGATGAGGTGGTTGGGGGAGGATGGGGAGGATGTGAATGGGAAACAAAGGAGGGGCTACAATGCTTGATAAGAAATGTACTCCTTATCTTGCCCATGTAATTGTAACCCCTCTGTACAGTATTTTCACAATAAAAAAAAAGAAAAACAAGGTAATGGGGGAAGTGTGTACAAAGGATAGCCATCAGAGCAGTTTATTTTGTACACTTTGTGAGAATATGTACTGGGAACTATATATTAAATCATTAAACATATATATTTATTTATATATGCATATATGTGTGTATATGCCCTTATATATGTACACATGTATATTACTATACACACAAATACTCACATACATATATACATGTACACATGCACAGATGGAGAAAGACACATAGTTACAGCCAACACAATTTTCACTAGTTGTTGAATATATCTTAGATGGAAGCTTGGAACCAAATATTCTGAACATGTATTTGTCTCTAAGAGTTCTTTTACCACTGCTCTAATCTCTTAAAACTGGTAGGTTTTGACAGATTCGACTTGCAAAATGCAGTACAAGAGATAGCAAATCACTTGGAAATCTCAGTATGCAAAGATCATATGGTGTCTCCCTGCTCTCCATGGAATGCTTGCTCTTATAGACACTCTCAAAAACCAAAGCAGCAGGAAAATACCCTGGTAAAGAATAAAGTTACACGGCTTTAAATAGCATCCTTCCTTGAGCCCTTTTCCAACAGCCAGCATCAATTCCTAAGCAGATTAGTGTGTCCTCAGAATACTGGAGCTCAGGTCAACATTTAACCAACACATGTGTTAAGTCCTATGAGAGAAATGCTGACTGAGGTGTTGCTGATTTCCTGTCCAAGAAAATAAGAAAAAAAAGAAATTATTTTTAATGTATTAAAGTTTGAGAATAATTTGTAACCTGTCAATAAATGTGTAGAACACAACTATACCAACTGACAAAAAATTACGTGTTTCATTTATGTGCTCTTAGACTTGGTGAGCGATTTTAAGTGTGTCTACACATGTAGAATAAGCATAAATCAAGCCAGCATTTCTTCATTTAAGATACAAGGTTGACCCGTTTTAACAATGAGATGTACAAGACAGTCTATCAGAAAGCAGGTTGAGAGATGAGTTGGAGAGGTGTGAAGAGAAGGGATAGTAGGGGACAAAAGGATAGGGTAAAAATGCTCAATGAGAAATGTACTCATTTTATGCACCAGTGGCTCATGTCTTTAATCATAGCTACTCAGGAGGTTGAGATCTGAGGATCGCGGTTCAAAGCCAGCCTGGGCAGGAAAGTCCGTGAAACTATTATCTCCAATAAATCACCAGAAAACCAGAAATGTTGTAGCTCAAGTGGTAGAGTGCTAGCCATGAGCTGAAGAGCTGAGGGACAGGACTCAGGCCAGATTTCAAGCCCCACGACCGACCAACAATCAAGAAAAAAAAAAAAAAAGAAATACTCATTACCTTACTTATGTAACTGTAACCCCTCTGTACACTATCTTTACAATAAAAAAATTGTAAAGATTAAAATATTAAAAAGATACAAGGAAAACTTCTGTACTTAGAGGAAGTTGTATTTGTCAATCAATATCAGTAAGGTATTGGTTTTAGGACCACAGGCATATTAAAACTTTGGATACTCAAATTCTCTACATAAACACAGTATATTATTTACATTAGAATCTGCCCACAAACTAGTGCAGTGTAATTGCTATGAAAATTTTTATTACATTCTATGTTTGTAATGAAAAAAGGAAAGTATATGTACTATCAACAGTTACAATTTTTTTCAGATAATTTTTGTCTGCATTTTGTGGATGGAATTGGGAGAACAATTTTGAAAAGCACAAATTTCATCACTAGAACCGGTCTGCAAAATGTAACAAAGAGCTAATACAGCATCATTGAATAGTATGGAACTGCAAGGAGAAATACTTTAATTATCAGAAAGTGTAACAACCCAAGGACTTTATAGAAATGCAGCTGCTAGATTTCTCATAGAGAGCTTTGATAACACTTTGTGAAATACAAGTCAGAAACTCACTGAAGTGTAGATGGTTTTCCCTCACCTTTCTATTATGCTCAGTTATTATCAATCTACATATAGCTAATCTTGAATAATCCTCTAATAACAAAATGTAGATGGAGTGTTTATATGCAGAAAACCTTGGAAGGCTAACTTTTTCTAATTAGCACAGTCTGTACTCTATGATCCAGCAGAGAAAAAACTAGGTAAATATGCCTTCTGAATAATTCTGATTCTGCCCACATCAGTTATCTATCCATACCTGGGCCCAAGTGAGAGGATTTTAAAAGACTTTAGTGATTTAAAATTTAAATTTAAATGTGGGATGAAATTAGTTCCAATTCATTACATTAAGGCAGAGACAATTGAGAAGCCTAAAGGTCTATAAAAAATTTTTTAGGAAGTGAAGTGGTATTGGAATTTGGTTCTCTATATTTTTAGCAATTTGTAAAAAGAATTGGCAAAATAAAATTTACCTTTGCAGCAGACTTGACACTTATTAAATTTTGTATATTGAAAAGAGCACAAGCCTAAACAATTTGTCAATGCTATCCTCTCATTTATCTCTAAAGATGTATTCATCTGGTCTCTTAATATTAAAACCAAAATTTTTTAATCTTTAGCTAGTTGTGCAATAGGGTTTCGCTTCACCATATCAGTGTGGAATAGAGAGTATGTACATTTCAATGTACAATATATCTGAATCATTGCCAATCTTTCCACTTTTCTTCCTTCCCTTACCCCAACCCCACCTATCCTTTCATGTTTCCTACCTATATTTTCACATATGTACATTGAGTGATATGACTGTAACAGTCCACCATTTCCCTCTCCATTCGTCTGTCCTACTCCCTGTAAGCCCAGCTCCTTACTTAAGACTTATTTCAAATTCATAGTATTTTGTTAAATATCTCTGCCTTTGGCGTTTGGCTTTGGACTTGCCACATCTTCACTTCCATCTTTGACCTACATAAATGACGATAATTCTCCACATTTCTAATCTGTGAATGGCTGATAGATCTCCTTTACTATTCACCTTCTGACCTAAATTTATAATTGGACCTTCAGGGCCATCCAAGAGAGCTTTTTTCTTCTCTACACTCTGAAGATGGAAGGAAAATAATTTCCATGCTCTCAACCTTATGCTATCCATCATGAATTTCCATCACTTATCACTTCAACAGTGTAAATTTAAAGTCATGTTTTCTGCATTATATCCACACAGTTTAAAGTGAATATCGAGGGTAATTTAACTAGTATTGGAAGTTTAGGGACGATTTTCAATTTCTGATGATAGAAGCAGGAGTACATTTTAATTATGCAGATTTCACTATGTAGTGAGCCCTGTAGTCTTCTAAATTTTCAATAAATTATGAGTAACCTCTTATCAATAATTTAAAAAAGTTTTATTTCAATATTTTAAATGCTGTACCAATTATTTTAAAACTTTCACATTAAGTTAGACTGAACCCCCCCTCCACCTTCCATCACTAATTCAGGTTAAGTCTCCTTTGGCTTTATTGTTTCAGGGGATGAAGGTAAACAGATGAGGGTAAACAGAAAGATGATCATGACTCAGATATCTCCTTCCTCTTCTGTTTCTGCTATTCTTGTTTGGAAGAAGACTGGAGCAGGGAACAAGAGTAAGTTTGGGCAAGGGAGCATTCCTGGCACATCAATTATTGTTTCTCAGTATCACTTAAACTGCGTACTCTTGCCTTCTCTGTAACAGTAACCTAACTGTGGTTTCCTTTGTGAAGGGGTAAGCACATTAACAGGTGATTACAAGTAAATTGATATTGTATATCTCAGCTTACTACTACCAAAAATAGAAAGCTTTGGCTACATAAATGCAAAGCCACTGATTTTTCAACAATACCTTAGTGAGGAGTAGACAATTCTACTCAGCTCCCCTCCTCTACTATCCTCCCTTCCCCGCCCCTCCTCTCATTTACCCTCCCTTCCCTTCTTCTTTCTTTGTGTCTCTCCTCCATATTCATCTCTAACTTCTCTCTTTTTCTCTTCCAGTAGCAAGTGACTTGGTTTATCTGACAACACATAAGTAATTGAACAAATATGTTGTCTACCCTTTTTGTGAATAATTATTCTTTTTTTTTTTGGGGGGGGGGAGTCTGGTCATGGGCCTGAACTCTGGGCCTGGGTGCTGTTCTTGGCTCTTCAGCTCAAGGCTAGCGCTCTACCACTTGAAGCGCAGCACCATTTCCAGCTTTTTTTTTCTATTTATGTGGTGCTGAGGAATCGAACCTCATGAAGGGCCTCATGCAGGAAAGACAAGCACTCTAACACTGAGCCACCTTCCCATCCCCGTGAATATTTATTCTTAAGAAGTGAGTTCTTGCAGAGCACCAGTGGCTTACAGCTAGATACTAAGTAGGTTCAAATTTGAAAATTGCAATTCAAAGCTATTCCAAATAGATAAACCTAAGAGAAGAATTGAAGTGTGGCTCAGGTGGTATAGCATAAACATTGAGAATTAAAGCCCAGATTGTTAGGTTTTTAAAGAGAGGTTGAGTAAGAAACACACCACACAGGTGTTATTCAGGGAAGGGGTAGGTTTATTCATCATTAGGGCTGGCACCAGGCCTTGTTGGCCCTCCATGAATCTGGGAAAGGCCTGGGAAAGACCTGGGAAAAAGGGTGTCTGGGCTTGGGCTAGGCCTTATCTAGGATATGGGTGGAGAAAGGTGTGGCAATATCAAATTCAGATGTGACCTCAGCAGATGCAGCTGTAACATCTTCCAGGTGTGCCAGTTGCCTAGGTAATGCAGGTACTAGGTGAACAACTTGCTTCGAGGAGGATAGAGTCTGCTCCTCATCCAGGAATGGACCTTACACAGATAGAGCTCAAGGCCAGGAGTTCAAACCCCAGTACCAGCACAATATAAAAAAAATCAGTCCGTGGTCTTTGAAAAGGGATATTTCTCCAAAAATTCATATCCAAGACAATTTTCAAGGCCAAAGACTCTTTGAAAGGCTCTTTCACATCTTAAACTGATTCCTGTTCTTGCTTTACATTATGTAAAATAAGAGTCACACTTCACATTAAGAAGTATGCACACTGTTAAACAGTTCTTACCATTTTTAATGTAAAGGAAGCATGGGAGAGGAATTCACCTCACTTGGGTGAATGAAGTTTGACTCACTGACAGACTTTTGCAAGTAAATGAGGGTCTGTTTACATGTAAAGAAGTCTACACAGATGGTTTTCTAGGGGAGAGAACAAGCTAGCTGCTGTCCAGGTTTGAATCAGAGTAAGTTTATTCCTATGATATGGCAAAGAGAAGATCATCTCATAGAATTCTATGCAAACAGCAATTTCAGAAGAATTAAAAAAAACCATGTCTACGTTGTGAACAGCCAAGTTTTCACAAACAAAAGAGTTTCCTGAGCCAAAAAAATATGTTAGAGCAAAAGGGACTATGTTAAATATAGTTAATGTCTGAGTGACAGGTGTAAAAGAATTCTGTAATCACAACTAAACTATAAATTTTTCATTATGTTCCTAACAAGAATTTCCAAGATAGGTCTTGCTAAATCTGTCATAGAGGACTGGGTTTATGCAATTGTCAGTTTTGTGTAGGGCCCAATATCTTCTATGGTCGCTTTGTTTGCAAATTGTTCACACCACATTCAGTGTCTAGAAAAATGTGCTGTCTTGCAAGGCACCTAAGGGATTTTTGTGCCACTGTGAATATTTATTCTTTTAATTCTTGTAATGATACCTGTCATTGTGAACCCTTTTGGGGTAAGAATAATAGTTTCTGTAACCTTTGTTCCACTAACAAATCTCAGATATAAATATAGATAGGCACCAGTGGTTCATGCCTTTAATCCTAGCTACTCAGGAGGCTGAGATCTGAGGATCACAGTTCAATGCCAGCCCAGACAGGAAATTCCATGAGATTCTTATTTCAAATAAACAACCAGAAAACTAGAAGTGCTGCTATGTCTCAAGCGGTAGAGCACTCACCTTGAGCTGAAGAGAAGAGGGAAAGCACCCAAGTCCAGAGTTCAAGCCCCACTGTGAAGACTCAGTGTCTATGTTGAAGAGGCAGAATGATGCAGGCTCCAGCCTCAGGATTATCTGAGGACTGTGTTTGAGTATTAGGAAAGCTCTTGGCATGCCTGGCTAGAGAGGGAAAATGTTCTCTCTCCCTATCTCAAGACACATGTCACAGCCTCCTGGGAGCTGAGGAAGTAGCTCTTCTGCTTGTTTAAACATAGATGAACAGCTGGTCAAACATTTTCCTGAGATTGGAGATGTGGTTTGAGCTTGCTCTAAAATAGTTTAGATAATAATATACCAAGACATTGTCTCATAGGTTAAGTAAAAATGTATCGGTTGAAATTTTTTGTGTGAATGCCTTCTGACTAAATCTTGGCAAAGATCATGCTTTCTTGTCTTTAAATACCCACTAAGAATAAAGCACAGCATGCAGTGGCAATTGCTGTTTGCACTCTGCATCCCCTGTGTTCTGGTGATTTCGTGACACTTACCCAGGGATCCCAATGCACTAGATGTTGACACCCCCTGACAGACAAAAAGAGAAAAAAATATATATATACACATATATGTTACGATGAATTACATTTAAATATACATGAATATTTATGGTACACATTTAAACATAATTAATGTATAACATATTTCCCTTATATACATCTATTTAAATATATAAGATAATATTATATCTGTATGTTTATGAATATATTTGTAATTAATATCCATAGAGTGCATCTGAAGATTTTGGGGAAAATGTAGAGTCCCTAATGGCTTACTACTGACCCATCATACTTTTAAGCATTTTTTCCACTTATTACAATGTCTCGAGTACTAAGATTGGATGATTATGAAACAGAGTAGCTGTTTTATTCCATATAATTTTGGATTATAAACATCTACTTACTTGGTATGAAACTTACCAAAATATGATCTTGAAATCACACTCCACATACTGGACATATACATCAATTTAGCAACTTATAGGTCTGAAACCCTTATTTGAATCCTATATCTCATATAAATTCTGTTTTCTTAGAGTCAGCTACATATAAAACATGCATGCATTTTCATGCTCACATACATCCCCACACTCACATGACATGCTAAATGTATCACTGTAATAAGTAATTATATAGATACTGAAAAAGAACACCTTTTCAAATGTAATTACATTTCATTTTTTAGATATAATACATTATTGAAATAGTTATAAAAGAGCAGCTGAGAGGATGTTTCAAATAGTAGAGTGCCTGCCTAAAGAACATGTTTCTCAGTCCAAACATCATTATTTCCATCCTTCCTTCTCCCACAAAAAAAAATAAATAATTACAGAATTAAGCTACATGTTCCTTAATCATTAATTGAATAAAGAAATTGTAATATATATGCATATATACACAATGATATATTATTTAGCCAGACATAATAATGAAATGATAGCATCTTCAAGAAAATAGATAAAACTGGACACCTTCATATTGAAGCAATAAGCCATACTGTGAAAAAGAAATACTAGATTTCTCATATGCAGACTCTAGACCCAGAAAATAAAATGAATGACTAAGGTATAAAAGATGGAACTGATTAAATTCAGAAAAAAGTAAGAGAGGAGATGAAGAGAAATATTGTGGAGTATATATTTTCAAATAGTTTATGATAGTATGATGGCATAATAAAAGTATAAAAATAGGATAATGAAATTAATAAAATGAATAAAATTTAGCATGCTACATTATATGGACCTGTTTGTATAACATAATAAAATACTTTTGAAATTAATATTTGCTAATAAAAAGACAAAAATTCATTCCAGTTGTTATAGATTTATATGTTAATTTCCAATTTTTGTTCAGTTATTTCCCTAATAAAGTAAAAGGAGATATTGGTTTTGTTCCTTTAGACCGACATTCTTGTCGTTTTAGCATTAAAGTAATCTAGTTAATTGCTGTCAATGCGAAATTGTTCAATCCAATTAATTATTATATTAGAATATTTTCAATACACTCTTCAAAATATTATCCCTATAGGTATGTACTTTTTACTATTCATTGAATATGTTTTCATTACTTAATTGCTATATACCATTTTCTGAATGTAGTTTGGTATTTGCAACTAGGATACTTTATACCTGACATGGTAATCAATTATTCAAACAGTTTTTATCCAAAAAGCCTATAATGAAATAAAGAGGTAAATCCAAATTATTTATATTTGAAGACAATACTTGGTTAGTCTTCTTCTCACATTCCCCTTTCCCTTCTTGAGAATAATACACAGTGTAAGGAAATGATTAGAATGTTTTGGAGAAATAGGTTGACTTTAAACAATGAGTTACTCTATGCTGCATTTTTCTTTACTTTATATCCAGAAAAGCTAAATTCTTACCTTATCATTTTCCTTAGGCTTTATACTCAGGTTTAATCTCTGATGAGTGACAAAGATATAAACATTTTTTAACAGTGATTAAATTTAGGCTGAGGAACCTATGCACAATTATACTCATGCAGATCTGACTCATCAGTCATGAGACCATGATATCAAAATGTTAACCTATGCTTACTGAAATCATGCTTATGAGATTCTGTGTATTAGAAACAGTGGTTATTAGCATTTGTTTTGTAATCAACATCATTTCATGGGTTAGCAACTGAAGTGAGACATTATACTCAGAACACAATTTAAGGAAGCATCCAAAATTAGTTACCAAGTTATACACCATTTAACACAATGTTTTAAAAATGCAAACTAAAGGAAATAACTTATGGAAAAAATTATTTAAAATAAATACAGAATTAGTATGATTGATTTTTCTTTTACGCCAGTTTGCAATATGGCTTGCATGATAATTTCTCTGATTATATGTTTACTTAGGTCTTGATATGTAGTTGGAGAAGTTATGTTCTTTCATATATTCATTTGTCAGATCAAAGAGGAAATGAATGCCAGAGTCAAATCCATAATAATGTTAGAGTTGTATCATGCTACTTTGCCAAAGTTTCAAATCAGCTCGAGTAACTTGGGTATTTTTTGGATATAACTAAGTAGTTGTGCAATATTGTCAGTACTAGAAAGATTTTGACCACCATTTATTAAAGTAATATTTTCCAGAAACTACTTCTATTCTCACTTTTCATTAGATTTTTTAAATTTCATTTATATCATGTGTTGATGGTTTCCTTCAGGTAACCCACATTCAATCTTCTACACTGTAATTTAGAGTAGTTTTAAATTATGTACACTCATGTACGCTGCTCAGATTCTATCATTTGCTCATTTTGTTCTTGTTAAATCAATAGTTAGTTCTCAATATGGATACTATTGGACTTATTCATTGCATTTCTGAAGTTTTCAAGTATGTCATGCTGTTTGTGATTTGATATTGTAGCATTTTTTTCTTTTAAATATGTGCAGATCTTACTTCACATACAATTACCTTTGTTTTAAACAATTTGATCCATTCAAGGGATTTGCTATATTATGTTCATCCAGATGAATTTAATTACAAATTAACACAACCTTATTTCTGAGAGACAGTTATCCTCATATTCTACTCAAATTAACATGTATTTGAGGTTTTTGTACTTTAAAAAAACTGGGTATAACATGTTTTTGTTCCTGGGGGAATTCCAATCTCTTTGGTTGTTTTTCCAGCTGTGGTGACTTCAACATATGTGTGCATTTTATTTCAACTGTTTTGTGTCTAAATTTTGTCTCATATAACACAAAGCAGAAAAAGAATCAGTGATTTAGAACTTTTCCACATAGAATTCTAAGAGAGACACTTGAAGTTTTGTGACAATTGGACCAGGGAGGTCTTGTTAGTGGAAGACGTGGGAGAATAACAAATAATGTTTGATGTGATTTGAATTCGGCCTCTTCTTGCCTCATTATTTCCAATCGTAATAATTTTGTCTGTATGAACTCAGAATTTTTGGTTTATTTGGTACACACTACACATTCATATTGGATTTTAACTCTAAAATCTTCTTTCCTTCATTTAAAACCACAGATGTGAATTTATAATGCTAAAATAGAATCTACTAATTTATATGAATTTGTTCAAACTATTTTCACTTCACACTATATGCAATATAGAATGTAATAATAATAGTGTGAGATAGTATGTAATAATTGACTTTGGGGAAAATTAATTACACTGGATTTTTGTGAGATACTTAGTAATAGTAAAAATTATATTTGTTTCTATTAAAAATCCCAGTTACATCTAAAAATAACTCATAGTTAAACTAATGTTGAAAAAAATATTTTTATTGGAAAAAAGCCAGAAGTTTCAATAAGATTGCTTGTTTAAAATTGAATTGGATCTGGGATTTGGTGGTTCATGCCTGTATTCCTAGATACTCAGGAGTCTGACATCTGAGGATAGTGGTTCAAAGCCAGCCTGGGCAGAAAAGTCTGTGAGACAATTTTCTCCAATAAACCACCTAAAAACCAGAAACAGTAATGTGGCTTAAGTGGTACAGTGGTAGCCTTGAACTGAAGAGCTGAGGACAGTGACCAGCCCCAGAGTTCAAGCCCCACAACTGACAAAAAAAATTGACATGGACTTGTACTTTATTATTTCATAATTTTTTATGAGTGGTTGTTCAGTGAAAATGTAATTAGTGTTTATATTTTGTGTTGGCATAAAATGAGCCTACTATTGTGTTAATTTATTAAGAAAAACTCTCTGATTATATGACAGCATCAATTTTGTGGATAATGATTAAGACCAGGCTGCATTTCTAGAAAAAAATATTTATATCACCCCCACAAAAAGAGGAACAAAAGAAAATATATGCCAGGAAACTTATTCTGTAAATCATAATGGACTAATATTCTGTTATTGGTGAAGATGTTGCCATTTGATTTTAGTATGCCCCAGAAAGACCTATGTGTGAAAGAAAAATGGCTTTCCATTCCCTCCCAGACTGTGGAGAATACCTGAATAGTTCTTCTGGAGATTGAGTTCTTCAGAGTGAAACCCATGAAAACATAGTCTCTCATCTACTTTCTTCTTTTATATTTTAATCATTCTAGGTCAAATACATTTCTCTTTGACATACTCTCCACCTTGACATAGTCTTGTCACAGGCCACCAAAGCAATACAACCAACTGAACATACGTTGAAATCTTCAAACTTGTAAATCTGAGTAAGCCTTTCTGCTTAATACATGGACAATATCACTTATTATGGTAGGTTATAAAGCTAACACAGAAGTCTAGTCTTTCTAACAATGGAGAGTACATAAAAATGTTCCTCATTATAAAATATCTAATTCCAAGTTGTATTTTGTGTTTTTGTTTCTTTTGATCTAGGGCTTAAATTCACGGTGCATTTATGGCTGGTGCTTTTTTTTTTTTTTTTTTTTTTTTTTTTTTTTTTTTTTTTTGGGTCCGGTCGTGGGGCCTGAACTCTGGGCCTGGGCGCTGTCCCTCAGCTCTTCAGCTCAAGGCTAGCGCTCTACCACTATGAGCCACAGCGCCACTTCCGGTTTTTTTCTTTTTGCTTATGTGGTGCTGAGGAATCGAACCCAGGGCCTCGAGCATGCAAGGCAAGCGCTCTACCACTGAGCCACCTTCCCAGCCCATGGCTGGTGCTTTTACAGTCAAGGCCAATGATCTACATACAATTTGAACTGGAAATCCATTTGCCCCTATGGTTAATTGGAGATAATAGTCTAAGGAACTTTCCTACTCATGCTGGCTTCAAATTGTAATCTTCAGATCTCAATCTCTTAACTAGCTAAGATTAAATCCTTGAACCACCAGTGCCTACCCATGCTGCATATTGTGTGTAATTCCAATTTTCAGCATTGTATAGATGTTCCTACTACAATGTAAAAAAACTTAAAACATACTAAGTGCATTTGTAAAGTATATTATGAAGAAAGAATTTTCATCCTTTAAAAAAAATCTATGCAAAATCTATGCTAACTAGTGATATTTTACTGTACCTTTCCTGCAACCAGTTTGATATAATTTAATAATTGTCAGGCCAAGTTTCTCTATATTCAACTGGAGATTTACTATTACATGCATGCATGTAAATGTATATGTATACATGTCTATCTATATATCTTCCAATATGGATCATCAGATTTGATACTTAGCTTTGTTTTGCTGTTCAGCAGTTGAACCTGGTTGGCTCATTCTGTGACAATATCTGTGCTCATTCTCATCATTCCTTATTTACCACACCATCAGCTTTCTAAAATCTGCCTCATTTCCTGGAGAAGGTAACCAATCAGTCCAACCCACAGGGTTGTAATAAAGCAAGCTTTAAGAAAGGAAGTTAACATGAAGTGACAACTACAGAATTTCTACAGAGACTTAGTAGGTTATCAAAATTATATTTGACATCTTTCCATTTCTGCCTTTCTTCTCTTCTCATACTTAAGAAAGCAGTGACTAACACTATAAATATATTGCATTTATAACGTAAGGATCATTTTTTTCCAATCTGCAGCCTTTTTTCTATGATTTCTGGCATAAACTTTTGGGATTTTTTTTGGATTGTTATGGGATTCCATCCAAAACAAAGCCATGTATATCAAGTAAACCAATGTTTTCAACTCAGAGTATTAAACAAAAGAGAGAGAAATTTAAGGTTAGTTGTGTATGTTAATCACAAACATGGGCAATATCAAGATATTTTCAAATAGTACACTTTTTACTGGATAAAGTGGCTCAAACCTGTAATCTTATCTACTTGGGAAACACATTAGAGAATTCCAGTTCCAGGCAAGCCTAGACCCAAAAAGAAGTTTCAGAAACCATAACCATTTGCTGGGTGCAATCTTTTTGCTTGTGTTAAGATTACTACAGTCCAATCAGGCCCAGGCAGAGTGATACTACCTCAAAGTAAGCAATCTAATTACAATCTGAAGGTATGGCAGTAGTAGAAATGCTGTTTCACAAGTATAGGATTTTGGGTTAAATCCCCCAGTACCACTAGGAATTTAAGTGTGTGCCAGGGTAAGAATTGGGCATGTTTAAGGTCAAGACTTCATACTGGTTTTACAAGCTCTAATAAAACCTTTACCTCTCTTGCTAATTGTCTTAAAAGTACAACCATAACTTCCGTGCCCAAACCAAATAATTTCTTATTAGAGATTTTCTTCTATACATTAAGTAATTTGTTATGTGTTGGATACTGTCCCACTGAAATCATACTAAAGATCAAAAACCCATTGCCTCAGAAAGTGCCTGCATTTGGAAACAGAATCTCAAAGGTAGCATTTAAGTTGAAGTGCCCTTCAAAGGAAGCAGAAGGCCTTGAATATGCCAAGGAAAGAGGACTCAGAAGAAGCCAGCTCTGACCTTGGAGTTCTAGTTCCACAAACTCAGAGGCAATGTATTTACAGTGTTAACGCTACCCAATCTATGGTAGTTTATTATTACAATTACTACCAAACATGTGGAATCTATAAGACATGAAAAGTCATTGATTCTTGGGGTCCACGACTCATATCTATAATCCTAGTGATTAAGAAGGATAAAACTTGGGGGATAATGGTTTTCAGGCTGATAGTAAAGTTCATAAAGTTCTATCACCAATTAACTATAAAAATTTCTGGGCTGGAGACATGGTTCAAATGGTAGACTGACTACTGTTAGCAAACAAACAGAGCATGACATATGTTGAAGCCTAAATGGGAAGAAAGAAAAAGTCCTTAGAAGAATAGTATGAGAAACAGAGTTATGAATAGGAAAGCAGAACCAAAAGAAATAAACTTATTGTACAGACAACGCTTCCCAATGTGAAATACGGCACAAACTGTAATATTTAGGGGTTTCCTTCCTATTTTGACAATGAAACTGTATGCAATAAATAATCACATTACTTTTATGTTTCCATAATTTAACTGGTTTTCCTATAAATATATAGAATACTGTAGCTATGGAAAAATCAATAAATATTGCATTTCCATATAGGATTACATATTCTTGCAAGTGTTGTCTAAAATTGATCTACACTGAAAAGATTGCCATTGATATCTTTCTGATGATTCCAAATGTTTATAATTTCAGCTGACCTTTCACAAAACTCATACGCCAAACATAACTTTTTAGTTTGTTCATGCAATCATATGAACACAAACATATGGCGCAAAATGTTAATTACTTTTATCTACTGTCATTAATGTAGTATACCTAATAGAATTAAGTATATACCCTGAGCATAATAAGATTCTTCCTTCTAAACACAGACTTGAAGGCACAAACACACACACACACACACACACACACACACACACACACACACACACACACACACACACACGCACACACACATTTATCACTCTGGGTAGGTTCCTTACATTGGATATCAGACAATGTTCTAATAATCAAACTTTCCTGCCCAGACATAAAATACATTCATAATTCCACACATGCAAAAAAACCAGATCATTCAAAATAATGAGAATATTTAACAAACGCAGCTCCTAAGCCATCTACTCCCTGATTTCATTTATTCATGCCGATGCATTTTTCATGTCATATTTAAAAATCTTTTTGAGTCTCTCTGATTAGCAGACAAAAAATATGCTATCATATAATAGGAAATGTAGGTAAAATTACTTGTCCCTAGGTAATCTTTAATATCTTATCAAAGACTTCTGTTTATTTCTTGCAGAGTCTTTTTCTGGCATTTTGCTCTAATGTCTAATATTAAATTACAAAGTACATGCTGTATTCTTTAATTCATTTTTCCTAAAGGTTATGCTATGGAGTTGAATCTGATTTGTTTGCTGATTGTAAATTAAATTTTCTCAAAAACTGGAATTATTGTTTATGTTACTCCTAAGCCATTTGAAATATCTAAAAGAACTGCAAATTCACCTTGGCAATGATTTGTGAATGGCAGTAATGGTTGTGCAGAGATGAAGGACTTGAATTATCTAGAGTGCCTTAAAAATGGCACTGTCGTTTAAAGGGCTGATCGATTAGTAAGCTTTTAAAGTGTGGTCTTCATATTTCATCTAAGAAGATAACAGTATGTTTTTCATCACACTCTTGCCTGAATAGCAGTAGAATTATTTCTTTCC
Source organism: Dipodomys merriami (assembly GCF_024711535.1). NCBI lineage: Eukaryota > Metazoa > Chordata > Mammalia > Rodentia > Heteromyidae > Dipodomys > Dipodomys merriami. The sequence goes on along the minus strand of NW_027203049.1, from coordinate 1,101,383 downwards.
ACATTTTATGCTCTGCTGCTACTGTAGTGAAACCAACAAACAACTGCACAGCTGTGTTAGCTGTGTTAGCTGCTCTAGATTTTGAAGTTTTCTTCCAGTGGCCCTAGTGTTTTGAGCCCAGATTCATGGGATAGTCACATAATCCACAATTACAAAGCACCACAATATAAAAAGACCATTTCAAAATGAGGTTCAATTTTTATGTTTGTTGTTTCCTTTCTTATTGATTTCTTTTAAAGAGCTAGGGGCTAATTATTTCTCATTGTTGATGTGACTTAAATAAATTTACCAGATTTTTGCAATAAAATAAAGAGATATAAAAAGACATATTTAGTCACAAAATAAAAGTAAATATTTGAGTGATTCTTTCCATTCTAGTCCTATTCTCAGTTATCTTCAAATAACGTTGAGATGAGCAAAGCATATGTGTAAATTGACATGTATCAAGCACACAGGACTTTGGAATCTTTGGGCTTTAATTTATCAACTTCACCTAGAAAAGAAAATTATCACTTGTTTCATTTCTTAAGTAATCTCATTAAAATAAGTTTTATTAATTTTATCAATAATTCTCATAGCCTATGGAATTGATGCATTGCAATATTATTTGATTTATTACTTCCACTAAATTAATATTACATTTATAATGCAAAGCACTCTACCCCTAAGACACATTCCCAGCACTCCACGTCAGGTTTCTTGATTTCTTATATTTGGAGGAGTTAAAGCCTGGGCCTGGGTGCTGTCTCTTAAGCTCTTCAGCTCAAGTCTAGCACTCTACCATTTGAGCTACAGTGCCCCTTCATGCTTTCTGGTGTTTCTTTGGAGATAACCATCTCAAGGAATCTCCTGCCGAAGGCTGGCTTTGGACCCTGATCCTCAGCTCTCAGGCTCCTGAATAGCTAGGATGAGAGGTGTGAGTCACTGGTGCCCAGCTTCCACTTTAAGTTTCTAAGTGGTGAATAGGAGATTATAGTCTCATGGGACCTTTTGTTTCTGGGATAGTTTGGAACCCAAATCCTCAGCTTCCTGAGCAGGCAGGATGATAGACCTCAGCTAAAAACACCTAAGCTGTGATACTTTGCTGCAAGGGGGTCTTTGGTTCCGCGTGGTAGAGTGCTAGCCATGAGCCCAAGAGGAAAGTCAGCACCTAGGCTCTGGGTTGAAGGTTCATGATGGAGAAAATGAAACCAAACCAATTGTCAGCAGGAGACAAGTCACTAGATTTCAGTACATACATAAATTTGGCCCTGCCTTGGGGACATACCTGAGCCTCAACTTTCTCATCTGCACAATCATCTTACTTGTGGAGCTCTAACAAGGACCAGATGAAAGAATACACCCCATGAAGGACTCAGCGCCTAGCATCCTGTGAAGGACTGAGCACCAGCACCCCAGGAAGGGCTCATCACATAGCTCTATCCCACAAGCTGTCATTAGAATTCGGGTGTTTTCATCAGTATCACCATTCTTTCAGAAAAACGTCACAAATCACAAAAGTTCACATCAAATGGTGTAGAGGGGTGGTTAATGGCGGGGAGGGTCCTCAGCCTTGGGGATTGCACGCATAGGTTGAGGGTACTCTCCTAAGACCTTTTCCTCAAGGCTAGAACTCTACGACTTTCAGCGTCAGGTCAGAGTCTCGCAGCCTTCCTGCCAGGGCTGAGTATTCAAACCACCAGTTTCAGAACTCATCCCTGAGCAGCTAGGGGTGAACCAGCAGCGTCTGGTTCAATGGAGTTGTTTTGCAGCTGTTGACCTGTGGCTAAGTCAGGTTAAATGGCAGCCATCAGCTTCAGAATCCCGGCTTGCTCTGTCATGAGGTATTTGAAGTCCTGGCATTCTATAGTTAGAGTCACAACTTTCTAACTTGTTTTTGGTGCTTCAGTGACAGCACCACTTCTGGGTTTTTCTTTGCACATGATAGTGTGGAAATGAACCTAGTGCTTCATACATACTAGGCAAACACTCTACCACTGAGCCCTAGTAGTGACAAGTGTAGAAATAGATATGGTTTATATATATATATATATATATATATATATATATATATATATATATACATATAAAACAAGAGAGGAATGTCTTTATATTAAGTTATATATACTAGTTTACTACCAATTATCAATAATTAAATTATTTCTTCCTTTATTTAGGTATCATGTTTGAATTCATAATAAATTATTCATTGAAAATTAGCCAATGTACTATGATTATTGTGTATAATTTTATAATATAAACATACACTACATACTAATGTAATTGTTACTTTTACAACATTCCATTCATATGGCTGTCTATCACAATGCATTTTTTAGGATCTCCTGACATTCGTATGTGGCGGGGATTTGAACCCCGGACCTAGTTTGCTGGTTTTGGTTATGGCTTCCCTGATAGCCCATCAAACTTCAGCAGTGCAAGGTCACGTACACTTTCCAGGCCCTGTCATTTAGACCCAAGATGGTCACAATTCAAAGGAAAAAAAAACTGTAAAACCACCTTCTGGAACTTCCCAGTTTTATCCTTCTCCTTCCTTCACCCTCTTTCTTTTGTCGGTTGTCAGGCAGAAGTCTGAGTCTGTGCACTGTCCCTCAACTCTTCAGGTCAAGGCTATCGTTCTACCACTTGAGCCATAGCAACACTTCCGGCTTTTTTCTGTTATGTGGTGCTGAGGAATCCAACTCAGGACATTATGCATGCAAGGCAAGCACTCTACTACTGAGCCACCTTCCCAACATTTCACCTTTTTTTGCCACTCCAACGATTTGAACTCAGGTCCTAGGATCTCAGGATGGGCTGTGGGTCCAGAGGCTGCACCCCAGCCTAGAGTGATAAAGGCTAATGCAGAGTTGCCACAAGCTGAGTTCAAGGCCAGGGCCTGGCCAGAAAAATTAAGGCCCTGGCTTGGAATTTGCACCATTTTTCTGGCAGGCCTGGGATTTGAACTCATGGTCTGAGGAACTCTGTGGCACTGTGAGGGAGGGGAAGCTCACCGTCTTTGAAGATAAGAATATCAGACCAGTTTCAAGGGCCTGAATTCAAGCCCCATCACTGGAAAAATAATACTCATATATAAGATTTTTACAAACATGGGTATACTCCATATGACATTTATTACCCTTCTTTATTCATTGTTTATTTTATTTAGCATTATTACATATATAACTTTTCAGTTATTATATTTTATCACATGGATATATTTGCATGTGGATTATACATCATACTGAGACACAGGACTTTTACAGAGAAGGAAAAAAATGTGTCAAAATTGGCTTCTTACTGCACATATAAACTTTTGACAATGCTGGGATTTGAACTCACAGCCCAAAATGCATAATTTATGAATGGGTCAGTTGTAGAACCAAAGCAAACTGAGCTGCCAGCCAGTTCTGAGGACCTGTGATTAAGCCATAGTAGTGGGCTATATATATATATATATATATATATATATATATATATATATATATATATAAAGAGAGAGAGAGAGAGAGATAGATAGATAGATAGATAGATAGAAAGATAGATAGATAGATAGATAGATAGATGTGTAGTTTGCTATATATAAGCGAGAGACAATGTGAGGATATTAAATTATATAAATTATGAATTATTAGTTATTAAATTAGGTCTCCATTTAATGCAGTATCATGGTTGAATACTTACTAAAGTATTAATGTAAAATAAGTCAGTACTCTAATTAGGAGAACCAAACCAGGGTGTTAGAATGGAAGACATAATCCAATAATTTTTGTGTGGCATTGTGTAAGAGAATCATGAGCTAACTCTCAATTTAATTGTAACTTTTATAAATTCAATTAAGCATTACCATGGATAGGAATGATTTTCTTAAGATCTCCCTCCATTTGTAGGTGGCGGTCCTGGCATTCCAACTTCAGGCCTGAGTAGTTTATTCAGAAATGCAAACCATTAGAATGACACAGTGAAGATTTCAGATTGTCATGAGGAAAAACAGAACAAGAAGAAAAGAAAGCCAAGTGTCAGTGGATCCTGCCTATAATCCTAGCTCTTCAGGAGTATGAGAGGTAGAGAATGACAATTTGAATTCAGTCGGGACAGGAAAGCCCAGGACAATCTTATTTCTAAGGGATCACAGGAATTAAAAAAAAATGAGTGGGGCTGTGGCTCAAGGGCATAGCACTACCCTTGAGCAAAAGGAGCTCAGGGACAGTGCCTAGGCTCATAGTATAACACCCAGACTTGCCAAAAACAAAAAAACAAAAAATAGTAACTCCATGTCTACCCATGTAGGTATGCATGTATTTCTATCGGTGAAGATCCAGAGTCCCTATGTTGAAAGGCACTCAGCTAGGAAATTTGCTTTGAATAAAATGGTTTCTTAGCACAGAGAGCGCTTTCAAGACAGTGCATATTCTGGGGCTTCCCTCATTGTTCTCAATGTAGCCTGAGGGTTTCTGTGCACCTCAGGCTGCTGGAGGAAGTCTGACTCATTGTTGGAACAGGCAGACAAAAGGCCTCACTACTGTATAGCTGTGTAACAAACAACTCCATCTGGGCCAATTAGTGACAAACTACTCCATCTGGGCCAATTAGTGAGGATGATTGTGGGCAGGCTCTGAAGGCCAGGATAAAAAGGCCTCTTTGTATCCAAAGCTATCTCTTTCCCCAGTGATCTGTTTGGACTGGACAGGAAGCCTTCATTTGTGCCACCTCCTGTGGCCGGCCAAGTTCCTTGTACTTACCCTGTCTTTGTTAAACTATGTCCCAGTATTGAAACAAACTGCTACAATTAATTCAAGGGTCCTTCTGGCAGACAACTAGAGAGCTGAACCGAATTAAAAGATTCCTAATTGGCAAAGTTGCCCCCTTAGGTTTCCAGAAGCTTGCTGAATCTAAGCACATGGGTAATATCACAATGCTTCCTGTCATCTAGGGCTGGTGAAGCTCACCAGGTTTTGAAACCTTTGACCTCTCCTAGTTGAGCACTGGATGGCTAGCTTTAGGGGTTGAACACAGGGCCTGGGTGCTGACTATGAGCTCAGAACCAAAGCTCAGTTCTTTACCACAATTTGCTGTCACAGCTTCACTTCTGATATCTGTGTGTGTGTGTGTGTGTGTGTGTGTGTGTGTGTGTGTGTGCATACACTTGTCATGGAACTTGAATTCAGGACCTGAGCACTGTAACTGAGTTTCTCCTGTACAAGGATAGCACTCTACCACTTGAGCCACAGGGCCACTTAAGGCTGATTTTTAGTGATGTGGTACTGAGGAATCAAAACACAGGGATTCATACATGCAAAGCAGTCTAACCCCTACTCTTCAGGTTTCTTTCTTTCTCTTCTTTTATGTTGGAGGAGTTGAAATCTAAGCCTGGGCGCTGTCCTTCAGTTCTTCAGCTAAAGCCAAGTATGCTACCACTTGAGCTACAGCATTTCTTCAGGCTTTTGTTGGGTCATTGGAGAGTACCATTTATCTCAAAAATTTCCTGCCCAGGCTGACTTTGTACCCTGATCCTCAGCTCTCAGGTTCCTGAGTAGCTAGGAGGACAGGCATGAGTTAGTGGTGCACAGCTTCCACTTCAAGTCTCTAAGTGGTGAATAGGAGATAATATTCTCATGGGACGCTTTGTGTCTGGGATAGTTTGGAACCCAGATCCTCAGATCTCAGCTTCTTGAGTAGGCAGGGTGACAGACCTCAGCTACAGATGCCTAGATCTTAACACTCTGTTGCAACAGTATCCTTGGCTACACATGGTAGGGCATTAGCCATAAGCCAACAGGGAAGGGTCAATGCCGAGGCTCTGAGTTCAGGGTTCACGACTGAGAAAAATAAACAATTGTCTGCAGGAGACAACTCACTAGATTTCAGTACATACATAATTTTGGTGAGCCTCAAGTTTCTCATCTGCACCATCATCTTACTTGTGGAGCTCTTACAAGGACCAGATGAAAGAATGAACCCCATGAAGGACTCAGCACACACCTCATGAAGGACTCATCACATAGCTGCATCACACACGCAGTCATTACAATTAGAGTATTTTCATCAGTATCACCTTTCTTTCAGATACACCTTACAAACCACCCAAAATTCACATCTAATGATTTAGAGGGATGGGTTTTTTGGGAGGGCTAGGAGTCAGCCACAGGGAATGCACTGGAAAGTTGGGGGTACTGTTCTAAGATCATTTGCTCAAGGCTAGAGCTCTACCACTGTGAGCTACAGCTAAGAGTTTTGCAGACTTCCTGCAAGGGCTGGGTTTTAAACCCACCAGTGACAGATCTCAGCCCCTGAGTATCTTGGATGACAGGGCTGAGTAAGCCAGCAGCATCTGACTCCGTGGGGCTGGGTTGCAGTGGTTCACTTCTGGCTAAGTCAGGTTAGATGTCAGCTGTCAGCACCAGACTCCCGGTTTGTTCTATGATGAGGTATTTGCAGTCCTATCTTTATATCGTTGCAGTGAGAACATTCTATTTTTTTTTTTTTGGAGCCAGTCCTGGGTCTTGCATAAGGGTCTAGCCACCATCGCTAAGATTTTGTGCTCAAAGCTAGTGCTCAACTGCTTGATCAACAGCATGACTTCCAGATTTTTCTGTGTAAGCGGTAAGGAGGAATTGAACCCAGTGCTTTGTACTTACTAGGCAAGCACCCTACCACTGAGCCCTGGGAGTGACAAGAGTATGAACAGATAAATGTGTAGATTGGTTGACAGATAAATGGATGTATATGTATACAACAAGAGAGAGATGTCTGTATACTATGTAACTGCATATAGAATATTACTACCAATTATTTGCAATTAAATTCCTTCCTTTTTAAAGTATCATGATTGAATACATAATAAAATATTAATTGAAAATTAGTCAATGTAGTATAACTGTGTATAATTTTATAATATAATCGTACACTAACTACTAATTTAATTGTTACTTTTATGACATTCCATTCTTATGGATGTATATGGGAATGGGTTTCTTAGAATCTCCCACCATTCATTAGTGGCAGTCCTGGGATTCAACCTCCAGACCTAATTTTCCGGTTTCGGCTGTGGCTTCTTTAATAGCCACCAAACATCAGCAATGCAAGGTCATGTACATTTTCTGGGCCTTGGCATTTAGACCCAGGATGGTTATAATACAAAGGAAATAAAAAGGTAAAACTACCTTCTTGAACTTCTCAGTATTATGCTTCTCCTTTCTATTTTTTATATTTTTTGCCTGTCCCGATATTTGAACTCAGGTTCTAGGATCGCAGTGCTGGCAGTGGCAGAGATGCCAAGACCTGACTTCAAGCTCCGTACTTGGCAATAATAATAATAATAATAATAATAATAATAATAATAATAATAATAATAATAATAATAATAAGACCCTGGCTTGAATTTGCACAATTTTTCTGGCAAACATGGGATTTGAACTCAGGGTCTGGGTAACTCTGTGACACTGTGGGTGAAGGGGAATGGCTCACTGTACTTGAAGACAAGAAATTCAGACCAGTTCTTAGGGCCTAAATTGAAGCCCCAGCACTGGAAAAAATAATGTTCTATATGAGATCTATTTACATACATGGGTTTACTGTGTTGACATTTATTACCTTTATTTATTTTGTATTATTACACATATAACATTCCTATTACCATATCATATCACATAGGATATATTTTATACATCATACTGAGGTCAAGGACTTTCGCAGAGAAGGAAAACAATGTGTCAAAATTGGCTTCTTACTACAAAGAATAAATTTTTGGCCATCCTGGGATTTCAACTCACAGACTACAATGCCCAATCCATAAATGGGGTCACAGTCTTAGCAGACCAGACTCTGGCAAACTGAGCTACCAGGAAGTTCTGAGGACCTATGATCAAGCCACACTAGTCCCACAGGTGTTCTAAGATGTGAAAGAGGACAGAGAGCCTCAGGCAGAAGGTCCAGAATTGGAAACGGTCCTGAGGTGTGGTTTAGAGCAGGTGGTGTGGGTGGAATGAAGGTTCTGTGGATTCAGACAAGTCTGGCAGGACATTCATGGCTGTGTCAAGCTTTGTACTTGAGTCACAAGTAGGGCAGAAGTTGGGGTCCCAAAATGGGGTCCAGGGGGAAGATTAGCTTGTCTTTTCACCATGGACCCCAGCCATTTCCTATGGCTGGAAGCCTATTTTTCATAGCTCCTGATCCTCAGGCCTCCTTTGCATGGAGGAGTCAGGGCAAATGCAGGGAAGAACGCTTGCTTAAGAAAAGCTTCTAGGGGCTGGGAAGGTGGCTCAGTGGTAGAGCGCTTGCTTTGCATGCCTGAGGCTCTGGGTTCGATTCCTCAGCACCACATAAGCAAAAAAGAAAAAAGCTGGAAGTGGCGCTGTGGCTCAAGTGGTAGAGTGCTAGCCTTGAGCTGAAGAGCTGAGGGACAGTGCCCAGGCCCAGAATTCAGGCCCCGCAACTGGACCCCCTCCCCAAATAAAGAAAAGTTTCTAGTCTAATACCACCAGTGGCTCAACCCCTGTAATTCCTAGCTACTCAGGAGACTGAGATCAGAGGTAGGAAAGTTACTGAGACTCTTCTTGCCGATGAACTACCAAGAGCCAGAAATGAAGTTGTGGCTCAAGTGATAGAGTGCCAATATTGAGGGAAAAAGTTAAGAGACCAAAGTCCAGACCCCTCAATTCAAGCCTCAGTACTGGCACCTAAAAAAATGAAGAAAAGCTTTCAGGAGCTCCTAGTCCACTGTAGTGAAACTCCAGATCAGCCCGGCACCGGTGGCTCACACCTGTCCTCCTAGCTCCTCAGGATGCTGAGACCTGAGGATTGTGGTTCAAAACCAGCCCAGGCCTGAAAGTCTGGGAGACTCTGATCTCCAAGGAACCTCCAGAAAACTGGAAGTGGCGCTGTGGCTCAATTGGTAAGCTGAAGAGCTGGGGGACAGCACCCAGGCCCAGAGTTCAAGCACCATGACCAACACCTGGCCTGCTTGGACCTCACTCTGTGGCAGAGTACTTTCCAGTGGGCTCCTGAGGGTCTTCTAATGTCGAGTTGTCCCACCAGTCTTCAGAGCAGCCTCTTTGGAGGTCTTTTCCTACAGAGTAGGCCACAGTATCAAAGGGTCAAGCCTTGGGGCACGGAGGTCATCGGTCGAGTCATCAGAATGGCATCTGTCATGGGTGCAGTATGGATCTGAGCAGTAAATAGATGTCTCATACCAGGGTTCTGGGCAAGGAGGGGCAGGAGCTGCAAGATGGCACAGCAGGTAATGCCCACTCACGCAAGTATCACAAAAGTGCGAATCTCTCAGGCACACCTTTGATGGGTGTTGAGTTGGCTCATGAAAGGCTTGTAGGCTCAGGAATCCACAGGTAGCTGGCTCTGCTTGTAGCAGTCACTACTGCTGGAGTCCCAGGGCTTGGAGCCCTGCTTTCCTCACCAGTGCTCAGGGGCAGATGAAGGTCTGCAATTGTGGGCCAACTACAAAGGAGCATCCATAGTGTCCTTCCCTTGGTCCTGTGGCCCCATGCATGAATGGAGGGGCAGGTTCCATAGAACTTTCTGCAATGACCCAGACCCCTCAGTCCAAGAAGAAATTAGGGAGAAACAACTTGATCTGCCTTGAGAGTTTACTATGATTATGCCTCAGGACTGCCCACAGTTCTAACTCAGCTCATCATTAATACCTGTGTGTGTGTGTGTGTGTGTGTGTGTGTGTGTGTGTGTGTGTGTATGTGTGTGTGTGTGTGTGTGCATGCATGTGTGCATGCACATATTGGTACAGGGGTTTGAACTCAGGTCCCAGGCTCTGTCCCTGAGTTTTTTCATTGAGGGCTAGCACTCTACCACTTGAGCCACAGCTTTTTTTCCACCTTTCTGTGGTTATTTGCAGAAGAGAGTATCACAGACTTTTCTAGCTGGGCTGCCACTGAATGGCAATCCTCAGGATCTCAGCATCTGAGGAGATAGGAATATGAGAGAATGAGATATTAGTATCGAACTGGCCACATTTTCCTTCTTGGATAAAATAAAGTTCCTCTCTGTCCCAGCTGAGCACCCACGTACAGCTACCCCTCCAACCCAGGCTTCAGACAAAATATACCCTCCCCTGAGGACAAAGAAATGGGATCAGGTTTGAGCTTTATGTTCTCCACAGTCTGGGGCTGCTAGGAGCTGATGTAGATGTTAGAGATCTAGGCCAGGGCAAGTAGACAGCTGTTAGAACAGAAGAGCATATGAAAAGACATCCTTGAAGATGGGTGCCAGTGGCTCAAGCCTATAATCCTAACTACTCAAGGATCAATCAAGCTTCAAAGCTAGCCTGTGTAGACTCTTATCTCCAATGAATCATCAAAAAGCTGGGAAGCCAAGCTACCCTAGTTCACATGGTACAGCACCAAGCTTGTGCAAACAAGCTAAAGGATAGCACCTAGGCTCTGAGTTCAAGCCCCGGTAAACACACACACACACACACACACACACACACACACACACACACACACACACACAGAGACACACACACACACACACACACACACACACACACTAACATCTTTATAAGGTGCCAATGTCTCATACCAGCTATCCAGTACTCAATAGGCTGAGCTCTTAGGATGTCAGCTTGAAGACAGCCCAGGCAAGAAAGTCCGTGAGACTCTTCTCTCCACTAAACTACTAAAAAAGATGAAAGGTGAGCTGTGATTCGAGTGGTAAAGTGTTATCTCAGGGACGGTGCCTAGGCCCTGAGTTCCAGCTCTGAGATTTTTTTGGGGGGGAGTCCAGTCATGGGGCCTGAACTCTAGGTCTGGGCACTGTCCCTCAGCTCTTCAGCTCTTCTACCACTTGAGACACAGTGCGACTTCCAGCTTTTTCCTTTTTGCTTATGTGGTGCTGAGGAATCGAACCAAGGGCCTCAGACATGCAAGGCAAGCACTATACCACTGAGCCACCTTCCCAGCCCTCTGAGATTTTTTTAAAAAATAAAAACCCTTTGCCATCCCCAACCCCACAGGCCATAAATCCAGATTTTTTCATCCTAGATCTCACTTCCATTCCTGCCACTTCCATAGCACTTCCACAAGTAGCCAGTTTGTGGCTAACACTGGGTTAAGAATTGAACTTACACAAGGGGGACATAACCAGGTAAAGGCTAATGCCCCAGAACATTGAGGTACTGGCCATACCAGTCTCTCACCCCCTCTACCCTGACCCTGGAATCTAGTCTGTGCCTCTGTATTATGGTTATCCGGAATTCTGTAGAAGGACCTGAGAGGCCCAGCTTGGCGGAGGGAAGATAGACTTTCCTGCGATAAGGTACATGTACATTTCTTGGACACCAATGGATACTTCCAAGACAACTTGGCTCACCTGCCATGTAGCCCCAGATCCTCCTTGTTTGAGTGGCCTTCAGTCAGCTATCAGGCTGAAGTTGGCTAGAGCCATTGGCAACCACCCTTCCCCCACTCCATTGCCAGCCTGCTAGGATGGACATGCATCCAGAGACCCAGCTGAGAAAAAGGAAAGGACATGGCATGACTGAGCCCCTCACCTCCAGGGACAGGGGAGAACTTATGCCTGATGGCCCTGGTGACCCATAATCCTCTGGAGGCAGCCAAAGTTATGGACAACCAGACTTGGGCACCAACAAAAAGCTAGTATATACAGGTCTCTGGCAATTTAGGACTCATTGTAGACACAGATAGGGGGCTAAAAGCAGGGTGCCATGGAGGAGGGGCTCCCTCTGAAGTCACAAAGAGGCAGACAGGTGCCCAGGAAGGGGTCAGAGAAACATGAGGGAAAAAATACACACACTCTCACACACACACACACACACACACACACACACATACACACACACACACACACACACAGGGGTAGCCCAATGCCTTAGCAGTACCTGAGCACCTGAACATCTCAACCCCTGAGAAGATAGCACTACGATCCTCAGACCAACTCTAGACAAAACTCAGAGCCTCTCACACATCTGGAATGGCTCATAACACAGCATGGCATTTCCTACTGTACACACTGCTATGCAGAAAATTCAGCTACCTTATTTTTGATTGTTGGTCATGGGGTTTGAACTTTGGGCCTTCACACAGTCCTTTAGCTCTTCAGCTGAAGGTGCATGCTCTACCGCTGGATTCATAGCACCACTTAGCCCTGAGATCCTCAGATCGGTAGCTAAGATTACAGTTGTGAGCCACTGGCAGCACCCGGCTTCAGTTACCTTCTTATACCCAGGTGAAACCCAACTTGTCAGACTACAAATCATATGCAATCCTTCGCTTCAGACTTTGAAACCAGCATCCAAAACCATACTTCCATAAATGGAGAGAATAAAATTGACACTCCCCTCCCACCCCTGCTCACATTCACCCCACTCCCTGCCTAAGACAGGCCACAACCTCTGGAGTTCTTGGCAAGGCAACGCCCACCCTGCTGTGATTTCACACTCAGGCAAACCTGGGGAGATCTTAGAAATTTCTGTACATTGAGGCCAGCACCTGTCTCCGAACCACAGCACCTCCACTCCTTCACCATCTCTTGTAGGCAAGGGGTGTCTTTCCGGTCTTTTTTTTTTTGGTTGAGGGGCTTGAACTCAGGGCTTGTATACTGTCTCCGATGATTATTTTAGCTCAAGGCCAGTGCTCTACCATTTGAACCATGGAACCACTTCCAGTTGGAGATTGGAGATGAGACTCTAATGGGACTTTATTGCCTGGGCTGGGAAACGGGATCCTCTGGATCTCAGCCCCCCAAGTATCCAGGATGACAGGTGTGGGACACCAGCCCAGGGCTTATGGTGTCTCATTCTTTAGAATTTCCTCCTAGTCCTCCTCTAGATACTACTACCACCTAGATACTCCTCTACCATCCTCAGAGACAGCAAATGGAGCTTGGAATCTGGGTAGGGCCATGGGCATTAAAGGGTCCCCTCCACATCTCTACCCCTCTCTAAGCTCCCATATGCCTCCTGTGGATGGCCTGGTCATCCGGAGCATATCAGACCCACTAGGACTTCTGGGGCCTACCTGTATCCCCCTGTCCCACCCAACAGGTACCTGAGTATTTCTGGGGCCAGCTGCTTCATGTTCTGGTGGGAGATGTTGGGAGGGTTGCTGATAACTGGTCCAGGTGTTCAGGGAAAAAGGAGTGTCCAGTTCCCCTCTGTCAAAGAAGGAGACAGAAAGAATGGATGGATCTACTAAGAACTACAGGGCATAGCCATCCACCCATCACCAAGGTCCCTTTGAGTGCTGTTTTATGTTGACAGTCCTGGTGCTTGACCTCGGTGCCTGAGCGCTGTGTCGGAGCTTCTTTTGCTGGAGGCGAGTGCTCTTCCACCTGAGCCAAGGTGCCACTTCTGACTTTTTTCTGTGTATGTGGGACCTAGGAATTGAATCAAGGCTTTCCGGTGTGCTAGAGAGCTCAATACTGCTAAGACACAATCCCAACCTTGGATAGCTGTTTTTCTGTGACCCCTTGGGCCTGTCTCGGGACAGTCTTGCACATCTGTACCGAGTTTCTCAGCAGCAGCCATGGCTGGAAATGATCATGCTCAGCTATGTTGTCCTTTATCTAGAGCGTCTTTGCACTCTGTGCTTCCTGTCTGATCCTCCTTGTTAAGTAAGATCTCCTTTCAAATCCTGCTTCTAAGAAGCCCACTCCAATTGCCCTGGCAGAGAGGGATCTTCACTCTGCAGGCTGCCGGCCTTGTCACGCTCTGCCTTCTGGCCGGTGTGGATTGAGAGCGCATGAAGGAAAAGGCCTGGCTTCCACCACCCACTTTTTGAAGGTTCTCATACACTACCCTGGGACTGGTGCTGTACCATACTCCATGAGAGGGCACTCAAGGTCCAGGCAGTAGGGGCAACAAGATGAGGCCATTTTTTGTGTGGGCTTGAACTCAGGATCTGGGAGCTCTCTCTCTGAGTTTTCATGCTCAAGGCTGCTGCTCTACCACTTGAGCCACAGCTCCACTTCTGGCTTCTTGATGCTTCCATGAAGAGAAGAGTCTCTCTGGCTTTCCAGCTTATGACTGGCTTTGATCTTTGATCCTCAGATTTCTGCCTCCCAAGTCGCCAGGATGTGAGGCTTGAGCCTGAGCCAGAAGTGATGGGCACCAGATCCTTTCTTTTTAGCTTCTGTTTATCTCCTGTCAACTACCAAGACCCAGTTAAAATAGTCAGTTTCAGGGGTTCAAGTTTGTCTCCTAGATCAGTTAATCCAAGGAGATAAAGTGTGAAAAGGCTACTTTGAATTGAATTGGCCTAGGTGAGTGTGTGTGTGTGTGTGTTAGAGAGAGAGAGAGAGAGAGAGAGAGAGAGAGAGAGAGAGAGAGAGAGAGAGAGAGAGAGAGAGAGAGAGAGAGAGAGAGAGAGTATGACTTATGAGTTTCAGGGATATGTACCCCCATCTCTGCGGTGCCTCATCCTCCCAGTGGTGAGTCAATCCTGGATCCCCACCTCAAGGAATGTGGGTAGGGAGAGTATGTAAGGTCACATCAAGTGCAATGATCTGAATTCTATCCTGCAACTGAAGCCTGGAGAGATAATGGAGAGAAGGAGATTTAGAGATTTAGAGGAACATCAAAGGAAGCCCCTTATCTTTGGCTACAAGTACCAGAGAGAAAATTGAATCCATCATTTTTGGTAGTAAGAAAACAGGTGCCCACTATTCATTTATTTTATTATTTGTTTTTGTGAGTCCTAAGTCTTGGATTTAGGGCCTGGGTTTCATCCCTCAGCTTCTTTTTCTCAAGGCTGAGCCTCTACCACTTGAGCCACAGCACCACATCTGGCTTTTTTGTGTATGGGGGGAGGTTGTTTATGGGAGATAAGAATCTCACAGACTCTCCTGCATGGGCTGGTTCTGAGTCACAACCATTAGACCTCAGCCTCCCGAATAACCAGGATGACAGGCGGGAGCCAACAGCACCTGACTGCCACCATCCATTTATAATGCCCTAGGACCAGTTCTGGATCACCCACACTGCACCCCCCTTGTGGTGAGTGGGAAGCCAACATGGGTGCATTTTATACTTCAGCAGCCTACCTACCTATGAGCATTGTTCCGGGTCAATCTGATGGCAGCTTCCTCCTTATTGACAGCAAAGACTTGGCTCTGTCACAAGAACAAATGTCTCCCAAGAGGTGTCAGGCCTAGGGTCTTTCCTCTGCATACTGCCCCTCCACCCCAAAACAACACACTCCAGCAAAAAAAAGTAAACATAGAGTGGATTCATTTTCTTATAAACAGGGTCTAGCGAGATAAGTGGTGGTGAGGATCAGAGGCCTAGAATCGTGCTGGGTGGGAGGAAAACGCGATGCCTCCTTATCCACTTTCCTTTAACTGTCTTAGCAGAGGGTAGTGGGGAAGGACTCATGGGAGGGACGGATGATGAATATCCGACACAGTCTAACCCAGACACAGAGGGGCTTACCTCAGGGAGCTAGTTCAACAGGCTGAGAGAAACAGCTCCTGACCCACAGCCCACCTCCAGAATGGGAGGGCCATCTTGAGTCCCAGCCACATGGGGACCCTGGGCCACCTCCTCCAGCACCCATTCAACCAGTTCCTGTGTGAGAGAGATAGGTAGGGAGAGAGACAGAGACAGAGAGAGATAGAGAATGTGTGAGAGAGAGAAAGAAAGAAAGAAAGAAAGAAAGAAAGAAAGAAAGAAAGAAAGAAAGAAAGAAAGAAAGAAAGAAAGAAAGAAAGAAAGAAAGAAAGAAAGGAAGGAAGGAAGGAAGGAAGGAAGGAAGGAAGGAAGGAAGGAAGGAAGGAAGGAAGACAGACAGACAGACAGAAAGAAAGAAAGAAAGAAAGAAAGAAAGAAAGAAAGAAAGAAAGAAAGAAAGAAAGAAAGAAAGAAAGAAAGAAAGAAAGAAAGAAAATCCAAATTACACTTTAGCTGGGTGTTGGTGGTGTACAGGACTATAATGTTAACTACACAGGAGGCTGAGATATGAGGATCATGGTTCATAGCCAGCCCAGGCAGGAACATCTGTGAGACACTTATCTCCAAAGAACCACCAGAAAATTGGATGTGATGCTGTGGCTCAAGTGGTAAACTGCTAGCCTTGATCTGAGGAGCTCGGGGACAGTGCCAAGGTCCAGAGTTCAAGCCTCACAACTGACAAGAAGTGGACTTGCCACCACAAGAAGTGGAGTGAATAACACCCACTGTCCTAGGGAACATGGCAGAGAAGTCAGGCCGAGCTTGCTGTCAGCTGGGGGTCATGAGTAGGTCACCTAGCGTCTCCATGCCTTGTTTTCCCCAACTGCAAAACTGAGCACAATGAAGGATCCCCCTTCCTCATGGTGATAGGGTAAGGATGAAAGAGAGCCATGTTTTGTTTCATAATCCCGTACCTGTTGCATGATAAATAACAGGCCACATCTGAGCACTTTCTGAGTATCTTCCTGTCATATGCTCACAGAATTGCCAAGAACCATATCTGACAGCCTCTCCTTCTATGCCTGCCTCTGCCCCAGAGATCCCCCTGTATTGAATCTTTGTTTCCTCACAACTCTCTCAGGAGGAGACTGAGGACCAATGGTCGAGGCCCAACCCAGAGCTTCACCTTAAGTCAAGAATTGGATGCCATGGACTAAGAGTTTGGGACAATCCATCTAAACTGATGACTGAGCGTGGCGCTGCATGTCTAGCATTCCAACTAAAGAGGACCAGGCCTGCTGGCGCATGCCTGTCACAGATAGGAGGGCTGCAATCCAGCCCAGCCTGAGCATATATTATCTATCTTGGGAATGCCCAAGACAGAAAGGCTTAGCTCACATGGTAGAAGACCTGACTGGCAAGCCTAAGGCCTTGAGTTCAAACCCTAATATACCAAAAAGAATCAGAGGCCTTGTGCCAGAGGCTCATGCATGTAATTCTAGCTACTCAGGATACTGAAATCTGAAGATCACAAGTCAAGATTTAAAATAGGGTTGGCCTCACCCATGAGACGTCATTATGAGAAGACCCAGACTCTGACCCATACCAGTGCACTCCATACTAACAGGGCTCACATCCTTACTAAGAACTGGCTATGCTGTCTGTCCCCCTGGGAGTCACCCCCTGTGGGCCCCACCCCCAGGTCCTCCTAAGCTCTCTCTGCCACCAACCAGGCCTAAGGGAGTAGACATCTCCAGGTCACACAGATCCTTTGGTCTTATAATTTAATGGTGCTGAGTTCCCTTCAAGTGTTCCACCCTTCCAGGCCCCTAAAACTCTGCCACAAAGCCCATGCATCCCCCAAAGATAGCAGTTATAAGTTACCAAAGGGTCCAGCGCTCAGTGTTACAACACACTTCTACACACACACACACACACACACACACACACACACACACACACACACACACACACATACACACAAAGCCGGCACGGGTGGCTCATGTCTGTCATCCTAGCTACTCAGGAGGCTGATATCTGAGGATCACGGTTCAAAGCATGCCCATGCAGGAAAGTCTGTGAGGCTCCTATCTACAGTGAACCACCAAATAGCCAGAGATGGAGCTGTGGCTCAAGTGTCAGAGCACTAGCTTTGAGCACAATGGTTCAGGAACAGCACCTAAGCCCTGAGTTCAAGGCCCAGTTCTTCTACCTCCAAACACACACAGACACACACACACACACAGACACACACACACACACACACACACACACACACACACACACACACACACACACAAACACACACATGGACATCCAGAGGCTTCAGGAGTCTCTGAGAAGAGAACCATGACCTCCCTCCATAAGGATCACATCCCACCCCCGAGAAGGTGGCACTCCCGACTTCAGACCCACTGTAGACAAAACATTGAGCTTCTCACATACCTGGAATGTCTCATAGCCCAGCATGGCATTTCCTACTGTACACACTGCTATGCGGAAAACTTAGTCACCTCTTTATTTTGTTGTTGGTCATGGAGTTTGAACTCTAGGCGAGGGCATTGTCCCTCAGTTCTTCACCTGAAGGTGACCACTCTCCCACCTGAGCCACAGCGCCACTTCCTATTCGCTGGTGGTCCATTGGACATCAAGTCTCACAGAACTTTTCTGCCCAAGCTGGCTTTAAATCTTGTTCCTTAGATCTCAGTCCCTGAGTAACTAGGATGACAGCCATGAGTTACTGGCAGCAGGCCAAAGAAACTTTTCCATGCCTTTCATCCTATCTCCTCAGCAGACTTAGATCTGAGGACTGCATTTGTATGCACCTTTCTCAGCAAAGTCCATGAGAACTCTTTATCTCCAATTAAACACCCAAAAAACCTGGAAGTGGAGCTGGGGCCAAATGGCAGAGTGCTACCTTTAAGCATCAAAGACAAGGGATAGGACCCAGTCTCTAGTTTCAAGCTTTTTCTAGCAAAGACCCACCCTAGAAAAGGAAGCAGATGGGCACACTGGAGCTCAAAGATCACACATAATACTCAAGACTCCCAGAACAGACCCAATCCTGCTCTGATTCTTTAGATTCTATGCCCTACATCATGGCAGTCTTAGATGGGACTGACCATGCACCAAGTTAAGACGTTCAAGTACAATCTCATACTGAGGATCCCTGACCTTATCAAATACTCAGGATCTCTCACTGTCCTGCATTGACACTGGGCAGTGAGGTGAGGTCTAATTATCCAACCACAGGATGTGGGAATGAAAGGATTTTGCAGCCAAGGGAAGAAGACTGGAGGGCTCTTTGTCCCTCTCTCTCGGGATGGAGAAAAGGGCTGATCCATCTCAGCAATGTTCCTGGGTTGTGTATATCCTCAAAAACAACCCTTCTCAGAGTCCAGGGCCTCTGGTTTTCCCACCAACTTCTACCCAAGCCTGCCCCACCTTCAGTTAGCCCTCTCTGAATCCCTGATCTGCCATCTAGACTAAAGGCTGAGCCAGAAGAGAGACCCACCTTTGTGTCTGAGAATGGCAGACAAGATGTCATAGTGCCCCCTAGAGGAAGTCTTGGGGCTACATGGGTCCCGATGCTGCCCTCATTCCCTGTCTGTCCTGTGCCAGTGGCATACTTACCTCTGTCTCTGGTGGAGGAATGAACACCGGGGGTGTTGTAAAGCCTAACTCGGAAATCCTTACCCAGACGACCACCAGAGACCGTCACCAATGTAAAAGCAAAGGAGTCTTTATTGGAATCTTGAGCTTGGTCCCCCTAGTGTACATGGCACCAGCCCATGATGCTGAGAGGCCCTGAGCCCATGGTTGCAACACTTTTTATACATTTTTTTAGGGAAGGTAGGGCTTTTCGTACATCATAATTTCTTGTAACAAATCACTACAAACCCCAGGAAAATCACAAAACAACTCTATAATATGATTGGCACACTACAAAGTGGGAAAGGACCCGAAACAAGTTGTTGGTTAGATCAAGGGGGCTGACGTTCTTTAAACTGCTTGGCTTGCACCACAGGGGAGTCTCAAGAGGATACATGCTAAACTGCAGGGTTGCTTTTTTAAACAAACACCACCTGTGGCCTGACTGCAGGGTCACCAAGCACTCCACCACCTGCCCGCCTACAGTTTTCCCAAGGATTGTTTATATTCTTAGTCCCCTGGGAATTGCGTCTTCTGTTCATTCCCAGGTCGGGATCATGGTCAGCTGCATAACTCATACCTCATAAGATGCTCGCTAGCTCAAGATAGAGTCACCCAGGCCTCCGTCTTCTCAGGGTCACCTTCAGATTGATCCTAGGAATGTCCAAGTCCCCAAGGATGTACTGCACAGGTATCCTGTGACAGCCAGGTGGTCAATGGTGAACCCAAGGTGCCAGGACTTTTAATAGCCATGTGGCAGGGTCGAAGGCTCTATCACTGATGGTCAAGGTTGTCAGGCAACGTCATAGCTCCAATATCCTGACACACCTGACCTGGGATCGTCCTCCCTCTTCATCTTCCTTGCTCTACCCCTCCCCCTTGATACTCCCTCATCCAAAATCCTCCCTAGATCTTGGACCAGAAAATAAACTTGTTGGGACTGGGGGTGTTCGAAACCTGGTGACACACCCTGAGCCCTAGGGTCTACCCGAGGCTGTTTCCCTCTGCAGTCGGTGACCAAAATGCTCCACAATGTCATAAAGTAGCTGAGGAGTCATTGGTTTGGTCCTACATACTGTCTTTAAGCTCTGAAACTCTCTCCACAGAGATTGTGAATGGTTGCCTCCCTTGATCCAGGCACTCCAAACCAAGGCTTGCATGCTCCCTTCTTCCCTTCCTTTCTTCTTTTTCTCTCACCATCCTTCTCTGGCTTTCTTTCTTTCTCTGACTCCTGGGTCTTGAACTCGGAACCTGGGTGCTGCCCCTGGGTCTTTGTACTCAACGCCAATGGACTAAGGCTTGACCCACACATCCACTTCTGGCATTTTCTTTTTGGTAGTTAGTTGGAGATAAGAGTCCTACAGGCTTTCCTGCCCAGAACTTAAGCCTCGATCCTCCTATCTCAGCCTCCTATGTAGCTAGGGTTACAGGCATAAAGCACAGGCATCCAGCTCAAACCAAGGTTTCTTCATGTGTTGTGGAACCAGCACTGGAAATTTTCATCATCTATGACTTCCCCCCCGCCACCCCCCCCCCCCCGAGCATTGCGCACACTGTAACTCTTTGTTGGATAAATAAATAATCATCTGTCTATGACAATACTACAGAAAACTCCCATCTGATTCTGGTAAGCATCTTGGGTGGGCAAAACCTGATGTAGCTCTCCCACAGTTTTCCCTACTCCCTCTTCCTGCCCTTCTGGTGCCACCGCACTTAACTCTTTTGGCTCCAAGGACATGAGCCACGATGTACTCGCTGGATTCTGGGGCCTCTGGGATGCCTATCTTTTCAAAGATCTCTGTCCAACGGCTAACCAGCTTTGTGGCACTCAATTCCCCACTCAGGTGTGAACAAGGTTGCTGTGAGCTGAACGCCTGGCTCAAGGGGCATACTCTCCAACCCCTGGGGCCAGACAGGATGGTCCACCATATCTGGCCCCCAAGTTTCATGTTGAAGAGAAAGGATCCTTGAGGCATCCCAGGTCTCTGAATCCCAAAGTCCAGTACAGGTGCTAGGAATTGTCTCTGCTCACAGCTGGCAGGCTGGGGATGGCGAGGTCACAATCTCTGCTCCCCACGACATTCTCGACTGTGGTGGCCACCCTACAGATAGCCAGAGGCTAATCAGTAGCTGCTGAAGAAAGGCCGTCAGGGCATGACGTTCATAGCAGGAGATCATCTGGCTAGGGAACTCTACCTGTGCTGCTTTAAACATCATTGTTTGGCAGCTGAAATGGTCTGTCTAATTTGACCCATAATCCCAGGTGTTAGTGGAAATTGCCAACTTCAAGAAAAACCCTTGGAAAAGATGGCATTTCACTTGTCCCAATCAAACTTAAAGGTTTCCAAAGTCCGTGGACCCTTTCCAGACAGCCTACAGCAGGTTACCGAAACTGGCATTCAGAGAGCCCTAGGTAACTGCCATGTCCTGATACTGAGCAGGCTCCAGCAGAGAGAACACACTTGCCTACCACTGCCCAGCTGGAAACGGCCCAGGCGGGACACAGATAATAGTCTGCAGGACTCCAGGGAGAACTGCACTAGAGTGTACTGACCGGGAAGGGAATCCACGCACCAGTGGGGGCCTGGAGCCCCCTGCCCAGATCCCCACAGACACCATCAATGCCCTGGGTAAGGTTCCCCTCTCATCCTTTGTTGTAGTGAGCCATCTGCCATATCACACCGTTCACCACTTCCCAGACCCTCCTAGCTTCACAGCCCCTTCCCTCCTCCCCTGCATCTCATTCCCTAATTATGTATGGCAGAAACATTCACAAGCCTTGAATTAGCTCCAACTATACACACAAGAGCAGAGTGTCTGGGTGGAAGAGTGCAGCTGTGGTCACACTCATGAGCCTTCTGGCTGAAGACAGAAGGACAGGTGTCCATTCTGGTCTGCGCTTCCCACAGGCCTCCTAGTGGAAACCTACACAGGCCCAGCAGCTACAGTTGGCTACAGGAAAGGGGAAGAGGGAGGTGGAAAGAGTGGAAAGGAAATCTACTGAAACCTTCTCCAAATATGTAGTGAAATAATAAAGGAGAAAACAGAAATTGTGGCTGGGCTTGTACTGGGCATTCATGAAAAGAGAACAACAAATACACACATACACACAAATAAAATGCTTTTGCTCTTTTTAGACACGGTGACTTAAATATATTTTCATTGTTCTCATCTCCCTACTCTCCCAACACACACACACACACACACAAATCAAAACCGGAGACAGAAGACTCATCCATGTAGCACTTGCAATTTACCACCTGATCATTCTCCTCCTGAGCACAGTCAGGCTGTACAAGGAGAAAGATGATCTCTCTCTCTCTCTCTCTCTCTCTCTCTCTCTCTCTCTCTCTCTCTCTCTCTCTCTCTCTCTCTCTCTCTCTCTCTCTCTCTCTCTCTCTCTCTCTCTCTCTCTTTCACTCTTTCTTGCACACACAGACTCAGAGCATTGTCTCTCCCGAGTTAGTTGGTTCCTCATCTGGGAAATGTACAAGCTTGAGCATGGGGGTTCCCTGGTCAGAACCAGGGGATCCCACCAAGGGGAACATTGCTCTAATAATACAGAACCACTCTGCCTCTCCCTTTCTCCAGGGACAGACCCTTCCCATTGAGAACAACCAGCCTTGAGTCCCCATTCACTAAAACCCTATGCTAGGACTCTGGGTGAAGGAGTCTTGAGACAGGTGGCTCCTCAGAGCCAGGAGAGGAAACAAAGAAGGGGGTCATGATGATTGCAGAGGGGTGTCTGACCTGGGGTGGGGGCATGGTTGGGGAATTTGATGGGTTCCTAAAGGCTATATACATGGATCGACTCCCTACTTCCAGCCTAGATGCTTCTGGGTGACTTGGTGGATCCTTGAGGAGGACAAGGAGACCAGATGGACCAGGAGCACTTAGCAGAGCTGGCAAAGCTGGGAAATGTGATCACCCTGGGAACACTGTTAACAGCTGGGGTGGGGGAGACAGGACAGGTGTATGTGTGTTGGAGGAACACACCTCCCAAATATTCACCTCCTATCTGACCCCCAGTGCCCTCACCTCCTACTGGGCTCTTCTGGGACCTCCTCAGGTGAAGGTGTGACTGAGCACAGAAGACAGACAAGGGCTCCCACAGCAATAAGGGGGCCTATCTGCTGCATCCAACACCCTTCACCCCCAGAAAAAAAGGAAAAGACCCGAGAGGTGCTGCTACCCACCTCTGACTAAAGCCATCAGGTTCCCACCAGGCAGAGGAAGAGTGCAGATATGCTGCTGTGTGGCTCCCACTGCTCCAGGCCAGGGGCTCTGTGGTGTCCCCTCCTCACCCATTTGTTTATCTCACCTTTTCCTGGGGACATCTGCTGCCAGGGATGGGGGTGGGATCCCAGGGTCGACACCCCACCCCAGCAACTGGGTCTCATTTGTGGCAGAGCCAGGGCGGACTGTGGGGCACTAGAGAAGTGCAGGTGGGACAGGAGAGGGGAGGCAGGAGGTGCAGGTCTGGGTACACTGGGGGGGGTGGTGACAGGGAGTCACGAGGTACAGGGGCCACGGGGTGTGGGCCCAAGGGGCAGCCACTTATGTGTACTGCTGGGGAGAAGCTGTAGGCAGCGGCTCCTGGTGCTTGAGGTCCCTGGAGTCCAGGACCTGGGACCAGGATCAGGTCGGGGCAGCAAGCAGGTTAGGGCCGTGCCATTTCTGCCAGAGAACTGAGAGAGGCACCAAGGTTCTGAGCTGGCAGCACCATGTGTGAAATGTGGCACTGCTGGGAGGGGGCAGGGGCGTCTGAGGGTGCCTGGCAAGGCTGTGAGCTTCCTCTGCTCCTCCTCCTCAGCTGCTGCTGCTGCCCATTCCTCAGCAGCCTCCGCCACCACCTCAGCAGCCTCCTCCCCAGGGGTTGCTGCTTCCACCACCGCCCCGTCTGAGCAGCCACCTTCTCCATTGCTGCACCCCAGCCACTGCCACCTTACTCCCCCTACCAGGATCTCAGACTTGCGTGCCATGGCCGCCTTGCCTCCATGGGGCTGCTTGGCAATGCGCCTGCCGTGCTGGCTCCGCGTGCTCTCTGCTCCTGGCCAGGACCCGCACTATGATCCAAGCGGCCTCCAGCCGCTGAAGCCGCTTCCCCTCCTGCATGTGCTTGTTCTTCTCTCTAACCTCACTCTCTGCCCTCCACTCCTCTCCTGGGCTGCCCCACCCCCGCCCGTGCATATGCGCCCACCCCAATTGGGCCCTGGCCTTGGCTGCCACTGCAGTGTGCCCCTGGGCTCCACCTCCCCTGGGTTCGCCCTCTCACCCCGCACTGCAATCGCAGCCCTGACTGGGCCCTGAAGCTTCCAGGCCATGGAAGCTTCCAGGCCATGGCAATTGCAGCCTCACCTCAGCATAGCACTCCCCACCAACCCCAGTACTTGCGGGGGAGGGGGGGAACTAATCTCCCCTCAGCCCCACCGCTGGAGGAGACTCTCCTCCATCCCCCTCCACACACCAAGCAGGTGCATGGTGACCCTCGTGTGTGTATGTGTGTGTTTGTGATTGTGTTTGTGTGTGTGATTGTTGGGGATAACTACCACTCAAGGACTCAGAACATAGCACCCTTTGGAATGACTCAGTACACAGCATACTTCCAAAACCAGCACAAAGCACCCTGTGTAAAGGACTCAGCACACAGTTAACTTTGAAGGACTCAGCAGATAGTACCTTGTGTAGAGTACTCAGCACACAACACTTTTTTTCTTTTCTTTTATTATGAAAATACCATACAGAGGGGTTACAATTACATGGGCAAGGTAATGAGTACCTTTCTTTTTTTAAATTTTTATTTATTTTTTATTGTGAAAATACTGTACTTTTTGAAGGAGGGAGACCATAGTCTGCAGTGTAAAGGACTCAGTGCATGACATGTTTTGAAAAACTCAGCATGTAGCACTCTTTCCCAGATACTCATTACATAGCACCCTGGGTTAATACTCCACACAAAGCACCCTTTGAAGGGCTGAGTATGTAGCACACTGTATAAAACACTCAGTGCACAGCACCCTTTGTAAACATCAGCACGTAGCACAATTTTAAAGGACTCAACACAATCACATTGTGGAAGGTCTCAGCACAGAGCACCCTGTGTAAAGGACTCAGCACACAGCACTCAAAAAACTCACCTCATCCCTCTCTTCCCAAGGGTTCAGTACATACTAGCACCTTTGGGATGAATTAGCACACCACACTTTTTGAAGGACTCAGCATGCAGTACATTTTGTAATGGACTCTGCGCACAGTACCCTTTGGAAAACCTAGAACAGCCCAACCTTCTTAGGGACTCAGCACATAGCACCCTTTGTGATGACTCAGCAAACAGCACCTTTTTGAGGATTCAGTACAAAACCCCAGGACCCAACAAACAGCACCCTGTGAAGGAATCAGCACATAGCTGTATGTCACAAGTTCAGTTGTCATTAGAATTAGTGTGCTTTCTTCAGTATCACCATTCTTCAGAAACACTTCACAAATCCTACTAGTTCACATTTAGCTAACCTGTGTTTTATGGAGGAGGGTCAGCTAGGGGTCTTGAACTCAAAGCTTAGGGGCCCTGTCTCTGAGCTCTTTGGTTCAATGCTAAAGCTCTACCATTTTGAGACACAGCTCCAATTTTGGGGGTTGTTCTTTGATAGGCCTTACAGTGATCAGAAAGGCCAAGTAGGGGTGTCCATGGGCAAAGGCTCTTAGCTTGGCCTGGAGCTGACCTCTCCCTTCCTTGTACCCCTCAGAGCCGGGCCTCCTGTAGCTCTCTTGGCCTAGGGTGGAACAGACCTGCTCTGGCATCAGTACTCAGGGTGAGCAAAAATCAGCTTGGCCCTGGTCACTTTCCCAAATTGAACTGTAGAGGATGATGGCGGGGGTGGGGGGGAAGCCCTATGACTGGCCACCAGGAGGCAGGAGTCTCCCACCATAGGGATTCTACCTGCAAGTTGTGTTTACTCTTGCTTCCCTGCGGACCCCATCATGCTTCAAAGCCACCCTGGACAGGAAAGTGCTTGAGACACTTACCTACATTTAACCATAGAAAAGCAAGTGAGGCTGTGGCTCAAGTGACAGAGCGCTAGGCTTGAGCAAGAAAACTCAGGGATAGAGCCTAGGCCCTGAGTTCACACACACACAAACACACACACACACACACACACACACACACACACACACACACACACACACACACACACACACACACCATATGCATGCAAAATCAAAGATTTCTACACTGCAATCTTTCGGTATTCTCTACCTTTTTCCCACTAAGCCTGGTGGTTTTTGGCCTAAGAGTTTGATGTATACAACACCACCTGGCATCTTTGATTTTAGGGAACAGAATGGCTAGAACATCAGCCTTCCCCCATCCCAGCAACTTGGTTGAGTCAAGGTCTATCCTGGCCCTTTGGGTCTCCTTTTACAGACTCACCAAGAAGCCTTCAAATGGTATCACGTGTTGGGCGCTGGTAGCTCACTCCTGTCATCTGAGCTACTCAGGAAGCTGAGATCTGGAGCATTATGGTTCCAAGCCAGCATGGGCAGGAAAGTATATGAGACTCTTATCCTCGATGAACCATCAGAAAACAAGAAGTGGCCCTGTGGCTCAAGTGATGAGTGCCAGCCTCAAGAAAAAGAGTTCAGGGACAATGCTCACAGCCAACAACAACAAGGAGAGGTATTGCATGTTGGCTTTGGGATTAGCATGGGCCAAATGTAACTGGAATTTTCAAGTGCTCCAAGACAAAGCAGTACCTTTTTAGTCCCATGCTCCTCCATCTCGTTTCACCCCCTGGCCTTGGCCATGCTTTCGGTCAGTATGGTCCTGGCTGGACGGGAGGGTTTCAAGGAGGAAGATCCCAGAGCAATCACCCCGCCTCCTTCCGCCCTGCTTACCGTGCTGTTTCTGCTCTTTGCTATAGACCTTCTTCCTGGAATCCATCTGTGAGGTCATTACCACCAACATAGTGGTGAGTGGTGGTGGTCCAGGCTAACATGGGCAGTCAGAGGTAGAAGTGGGTCTGGGACTAGGACCTTCCACCCTAAGTGTGGGCTGAGGCCAGGACTGACCTTTATTTCATCCTGAGCCTTGCAGGGGTGAGGAGTCATTGTAGACTCCACACTGAGTCAGGTAAGATCGAAATCTGGAGAACCACTTGTGTGGGGAAGGATGTGGGGCTCAGAGGGGCACTATTTTTGGTACTCCTTTCTTAGGACTCCCCTCTGCCTCGCTCATCCCTCAATGGTAGAAGAGAAACTTCAACTAAGGGTGTGGGAAGAGGGGGCAGGGGAATATTTTGGTGTGAACCAGACTTGTGCTTCATAGTCATCCTAGCCCCTACTTCCTATTTATCTGAGGAATGGCCATATGGGTTTGGGAGGATGGAGGATCATCCTACCTGAGAATGTGTCTTAGCTGTAGAGTGGTTGCCTAGCATGTCTAAAGACCTGGGTTTGATTCCACACAGAACATGCTGGAAGGAGAGGTGGCCTTCAACTGGTAGAGCAACAGCCTTGATCAAAAAGAGCCCAGGGACAGTGGTCAGGCACTGAGTTCCAGACACAGGACTGGAAGAACAAATCTTTGTTGGAGGCTTGTTTTCCCTTTGAATACAAATTATTCTTTGTGATAAGTATAATATGGGCCTCTTCCCTGGCCACCAATGGGCCATTAGATGTCCTTGAATTTGGGCCACCTCCTGGCAGCCTCTGCCCTACCAGACCCACAGTTTACCCTTCACATCACCTGGCAGATGGAGGCCTGAGAGAAAGCCAACTGGCAACCTACTGCTGGTGTCTGCTGAGGCTTTTGAGAGTCATTATGTCACATAGAGAGTTATCATCCGCATGAGTCTACAGAAGAAAGGGAGGGAACACTCCTTGCCCAAGCCTTCGAGCTGTAGGCTGCTCTGGGTGTGGGGCATCTGCCACAGGACATGCTTCGTGGGGGAGTCCTCTAGGTGGTCGGAAACCCCAACCTCTCCTTTGGCAGTTTCCAAGCTGTCTTGAAGTTGCAATTCTTCAAAACCTTTCTGCTCCTCCCTCATTTCCCCCACTCCAGAGCCTGAGGCATCTGAAGGGGCGGTGGTGGCGGGGGGCTCAGCCTGTGCAGGCAACTGGAGCATTCTGTCAGCACCTTCCCCTGCGAGGACCAACAGCAGCTCTCACAGCTCTCTCTTCTTTTCCATGTTCTGGGAGAGCCAGCACACATGTTTGGCTTTCTCCAAAAACAGCTCATCCAGGACAAACATCTGCTCTTTCCACACCACGAGGGACTCCTCTATGGTGCAAATGTGTGCCAACAGCTGGCTGCATCGATTGTGGAGTTAATCCGCTGGACTATGGAAGTCCACCTCATCATGCAGGTCATGGATGAAGCAGATTTTCTTCTCGGATGCCCACGTGTTCCACTTCCCATCCTCATGCCTGTTGTGCTAGCACCTCATGGGCAAGGGGCTTCTGGCTCCAGCTCTATCTTGCACTGAGCTGCTGTGTTGACAGGGCGCCTGCAGTGGGGCTGCCGCTCCTGCAGGAGGAGTTTCCCCCTATGGATCTCAGCCTCTGAGAGTGCTCGCAGAGCCATGTCACTCTAGGTCTGGGGCGTGGCTCCATCTTCTGCGATGGTCACGTTGGGAGAAGTCACCTCCTCACCTTTTACTTCTCCAGGGCTCACAGCTTCCCCTCCCCAGGGAAAGCCAGGAAGCTCAGCTGGGCCTGCAGGCTCTCCTCCTGTGGTCTGGTCACTTCCAGGCACTTAAAAGTGTCCTGCCACTTTGGGGGCACCACCTGGTCCCCCCAGTTGGTTGGACCCTGCACTTGCTTCAGCTGCTCCAGCAGCTGAGTCTGCCTCTGCAGGTCTATTGCAGGGCCTCCTCAGTGTTCAGTCACTCATTGGAGGTAATGTGCTGCTCACAGGTGGCTCTGAGCTCCTGCAGCTGGGCCAGGGACTGCTCCTGCCGCTCCTGCAGCTCCCAAGCTGCTTGGCTTTCTCTCTCTCAGCCACCTCTTTACATTCATGTATCTTCTCCTCTGAGTGGACTAGCTGTTCCCACAGATGTTTCTTCACCTGCTGCTCTGAGTCCAGGATGCTGGTGAGCTCCTCCTTCTCACCACTTACCCTGTGGAGAGCATCCCACAGCAGAGCCAGCTGTTCCTCTTGCTATGGGTTGCACACACATGTGCATCGTGGGATCTTAGGGATCTCCTGCCAATCCTTGGCCTTTTCCTCCAGTCTTTGTAGTTGCTCCTGCTCCTCTGCATTCTGGAGACAGAGCCTCTGGTTTTCCTTGACCTGGATGTGAAGTTGTGTCTCCAGGTTTTTCAACTCTATCTGTTTATGGTATTCCTGGGCCTGCAACTGCCGCTCAGCCTGAGATGGTTCTGCCAGCTTCCTCCTCAGTTCCCCCAGCTCATTCTCTAGGTCCAGCACCTGCCTCATCCTTCTCTCCTTCTCCTCTGTCAGTTGGTTCACCTGGTTGGTCAGCCACTGTGCCTCCTCCTTCCATGCAGACCTGTCAATGCTCAGGTCCTCCGTGAAGGTGTCTCTCTCCAGATTTGCTGAGGTCACCATCCAGCTCAGGTTGTCCAATCGTCTCTTCAGTACCCACGCCCCACCAGCACTTGTTGGAACTTGCAGATTCTATTCTTCCTGTTACTCTTCTGTGTCCAGAGCACTTCCAGCTTCTCCTGAAATTCTGTGTTCACTTTCTCCAGGTCATCAAAACTTCTGGTCTTTTCCTCGAGCTGAAGTGTCACATCTTTCAGCTATTTGAAGAACATTTCTATCTCCTTCTGTGTAGTAGTGATCACAGAAGCTGCCAGCTCCAGCTCCACCATGCGCCGCTTTGCGACCTACAGGTGGCTGGTGAGAACTCCTTTCTCTGCCATTGGCTGCCTGCTTGACTTGGGCCAGTGCAAATTGTAAATCGCTTTCTGCTGAAACCAACCTCTGTATGGGTGGCTTGTGGATTTCTAACTCTGTTTTTGGTGCTTTGTGCACCTGAGCTATCTTCTCCTCTTTCTCCTGTCAATCCCGCAAGTCTGTCTTTTCCTGCTTCAGTGTTTGGATCTTGGCACAGAGTGCCTGGTTTCTTTTGCTGCAATCCATGGTTGGCATCACATGTTGCTAGCACCTCTACAGATCCTTGGTGGTATCGGGAACATTGACACTCTGACCCTGGTGACTGTGACTGTGACCAAAGGCAAGGGAGGCCTGCAATCAGCATCAGCTTTGGCCAGACGCTCCGTTGAATCACGGTCCTCAGTGGTGTTTGTCTTGGGGATCCCTCTCTTTTTTGTGTTTTTTGTTTTCTTGATTGGTGCAGGTCTGATGGGAGGATTCTTCTGCCGGTGTTCTGGCAGGAGTTTCTTGTCTGTAGCTGTTTCATGGAGTCTTGTTGTTTCAAACATCTGAGCACTGGGATGGGAAAGATGGGCTGGCCACGTTACCAGGCTCTGGGAAATCCTCTATTCTCCCACTCACTGACTAGGATGTCAATTTCCTATTCTACTCCAAAGTTTCCTGAGTCTCCTGCTCACCACTTCCTCAACTGCTGGTGGTAGTGTCAACCAACTGAGGGAATCCTGGTGCTGGGCAGCATGGAATGTGGGCATGGCTACAATTCTTATATCATATTGGTCAGAAAGAACCATGAAAAAATGGGGGTGTG
Organism: Dipodomys merriami; assembly: GCF_024711535.1. Taxonomy (NCBI): domain Eukaryota; kingdom Metazoa; phylum Chordata; class Mammalia; order Rodentia; family Heteromyidae; genus Dipodomys; species Dipodomys merriami. The sequence continues at coordinate 1,070,711 of NW_027203049.1, read as the reverse complement.
GCCGGAATTCTGTGATGCAGGCAGCATGGGCGGAGTCAAGATGACAGCGGATCCCCCAGCCCCTTTCCCAGGGAATTCTGTCCAATTCTGTTGGGTACAAGAGGGTGACCTGCTTTAGCCGGATGGTTGCACAGATTGTTGTGAATATCTGTTTGTTGCCAGTCCTGGACCTTGAATTCAGGATCTGGGCAAATTCTTGAGCTGCTTTTGCTCAAGGCTAGCCCTCTACCACTGGAGCCACACAGCTCTACTTCTGGCTTTGTTGACACTGAAGTTGGACTGAGGTCTCAAGGACTTTCCTGCCTAGGGTGAATTTGACCATGATCCTCTTATCACAGCCTTGTAAATACCAAGGAGAACTGCTGAGAGCCACTGGTTCCTGCTTAATCTTTGATCTTGCTGTTCTTGGACAGACCAGTGAGTTCCCACACCTCGGGTTTAATTGGTGGGAGCTGGAGCCCACAGTTTGAATCCTGGTCCTGCCACCTCCAAATGGCAGGAGAGCCTTAGAAATCCATTCCTATCTATACAAATACCAATGGAATGTGATGTATGTTATGACTGAATGTCAGTTCTTGAATTATTCTAGGATAAAATTATACACAATTTTATTATAGAACACTAAAAATTTTATTCAATACTTTATGAAACATTTAAACAATCACATTCATTAAATGGAAGCATAATGAAATACCTAAGAATTGGGCCTCACATAGTATAAAAGTGCCATTTTTTCTTCCAGGACTGAGATTGCAACTCTTAGTCTCGGTAACACTGTTGCACAGTGTGGAATGGGGAAGCTGGCCTCCTTGAAGTCAAGAAATTCATGTGTACATGTCAAGTCTGAAATCGATACCCAGCACTAGAAAACATCCTATTCATATACATTTTAAATATATGATTTATACTTACATACATATGTTGACTCCAGATTGCTTTCAGTGTAGTTATTCATTTTATGTTTTGTTTCATTCATGTAGTGACTGTTTATTTTATTGACTATTATGGCACATAGAACATTGATTACACTGAATACATAGGATATAGGTCTGCATACATATTACACTTGTTCCTTACACCCAGGACTTTCACAGGAAAGGAAAATGTGTCACCATCAGCTTCTTACTTCATGATTCATTTTGTGGGAGTGCTGGCATCTGAACTCAAGGCCCAATTCATGAATGGGTGAGTGTCAACACACCATCCTGGGGTAATTTGAATTGACAGGTAGTTCCTAGAACCTTAACTCAAGCCCCAGGTTTTGAAAAAATAAGAACAGAGTGATATCCACATAGTAGTATGCTAATAAATATATATCTTTATAGAGTGTCAGAGATGTCTATCCATTATTCAGTTATGAAGACTACATTCCTACCAATTCTTGGGTATTTATTATGCCTCCATGTAATTAATGTTATTATTTTCATCCTTAATAAACTATTAAGTAAATCAGTGTCCTGAAATTATTGAGTCCCTGTGAGAATAGTATTCTTTTAATGCTTCATAAGATAATTAAATAAAATCAATCAGCTAACTGAAATCATGAAATCTAATTTTATTCAAGTATCATTCATGAGCAACTTATTCAACTGTGACATTGATAACATTCCATCGATATTCCTGTGAATGAGAACGAGTCTCTTAGGATCTCCCACCATCCAGAAGTGGCATGACTGGGATTTGAACTGTAGGCCTATGTTGCCATGCAGGACTATGGCCTCCTCAAATGCCCACAATTTAAAACAAAATATTTAGCTCCCTGGCTCGCAATTCGTGGCATTTTTTTCTGCCAGACCAAGGATTTGTACTCAAGGTCTGGGTACATATGCAGTAATGTGAGGGATGGGAATCTGACCATGTTTGAAGACAAGAAAGTCAGGCCTGTTCCCTAGGCCTGAATTTAAGCCTCAGGCCTGGAAAACATACTCCTTATATCCATTTTAAAGATAGAATTTATATTTCCATACAGATATTCAGTCCATATTGTGTTTGGTGTGGTTATTCATTTTATGTCTTTTCTTATTCATTTATTTACCAATTATTACCAATTACCAATTATTTTATTGACTCAGATGACACCATTTATTACATTGTTTACATCCTATCACATAGCATCTAGATTTGTAGATATCTTCTGGATCATATCTGACACCAGATATGACTCCAGATATCTGACTCTCCCAGAAAAGGAAATCATGTGTCACACTCGGCTTCTTACCCCAAGATTAAATTTTTAGCAGTGCTAGGATCTGAACTCAGGGCCTAGCAGGCCCAATTCATGCATGGATGAGTGTGAGTATGGCAGCCTCTAGCCAATGGAGCTGTCAGGTGGTTCCCAGGTGCTGAGACTCAGCCCCAGGTTTGGCCAAAACAGTGATACATGAATAAGCAGATGGTGATATACAAATAAATACATATTGGTAAAGAGCACCAGAGCCATCTATCTATGATTGAATGACACCTAGTACGTTCCTACCAACTCTTAGGCATGTATTATACCACCATTGAAGGAATATTGTTCTTTTCATGCTTAATAAACTATTAACTAGGATCAATCAGCTTCCTAGGATTATTGCATCCAATTTTAGACTAGACTGAAGCATGAACTACTCTTTCAATTGGTATTCCTATGCATAGGAATGAGTCTCTTGTGATCTCCTGCCATTGGTAGGTGTCAGGACCAGGATTTGAACCCAGGACTTATGTTGACAGGTTTGCCTATGCCTTCCCTGATACCCCACCAGCCTTCAGCAATGGCAGGTCAGGTCCACTTTGCAACAGTGTCATTCAGACCCAGGATAGTCACTGTGCAAAGAAAAAAATGTAAAACCCCCAGCCCTCTGCAGCTCACCCCTTTTTTCTATGCTAATTTTTTTTTCTTCCTGCAAACCCTGTGGGCCTAGGATCCCAGGATCGGCTATGGGTCCAAAGGCAACACTCCAGCCTAGGGTGATCAAAGCTGAGTCAAAGTGGCCACGACCTGAGCTCAAGCCCTCTGTTGGCAAAATAAAGAATAAATTAAAAATTAATTATTTAACTAAATTTAAAAAAGAAAGAAAGCTCCCTGGTTTAGAATTTCTGCCAGTTTTTGTTTCCTAGCCTGGGATTTGAAATCAGGTCTCAGTAACTCTAGCAGTGTGCATGAAAGGGCAGAGTTGCCACTTCTTGAATTCAAGCCCGGTGCAAAGCCAAAAATAAAAATTAAGTCACTGAGCTCGGCAGGGGGAGTAGTTGTGGAGATGGGAGCAGGGGGATGGTAGGTGGAACACAAAGGAGGAGGCTACAATCCTCAATAGGAAATATAATCATTACCTTGCTCATTTAACTGTAACCTCTCTGGACAACATTTTTACAATAAAAATGAAAAAAGTAGTGCTCAGAGAAGCAGTTTGGGGGTAAGGGAAAGAGGTCTGAATAGATGTACAAAATTCCACACTAATTTTATTTTAATATTCAGTATGGAACTAAATAAACATAGCTGTTTCCATTAAAAAGAATTAAGTCACTGCCTTGGAAATGGGGCCAGTATTTCCTTCAGTGCTGGGATTTGATCTCACCATCCAGATAACTCTTTTGCACCATGGGTAAAAGCAAAGCTCACTGTCCTTGATGAAAAGAAATTCAGGTTAGAGTTACTAGGGTCTAAATGAAGGCCCTGCAATGGAAAAATATTTCTATATATGTGTAATATATGATATATTTTCTTATGTATGTTTATAACATAATATGTTTTTATTATTGATTTTGCATTTATTTTAGTTTTTACTTGATTCATTTACTTATTGTCTATTGTATTTAGTATTTTGGGGAGGGGAGTCCAATCGTGGGCCTGAACTCTGGGCCTGGGCGCTGTCCCTCAGATCTTCAGCTCAAGGCTAGCACTCTACCACTTGAGCCACAGTGCCGCTTCTGGCTTTCTTTTTCTGCTTATGCAGTGCTGAGGAATTGAACCCAAGACCTCATGCATGCAAGGCAAACGCTCTACCAGTGAGCCACCTTCCCAGCCCCTATTTAGTATTATTATACACATAATATTTAATATATGTTGTACATCTATTATAAAATTACACACAATAATATAAGACTGAGTTCCAGGAAGATGGTAGAGGAGAAGCTGGGGGCTAAACAAGCTCTCCCCTAGAAAGCAGTTTTAGTGCTCCAATGAACAGTCCTAAGCCAGAGAATCACACAAAGTGTTCCATCACAGTAAAGAGTGTTAGGCTAGAGAGGGAAAATCCAGGCAAGGAGACAGATCTGTGCACCTGTCAACAGCCGTGGCAACAGCGTCAGTGGCAATGGCAGCAGTATTGGTGGCAGCCATGGACGCTATACCTGAAACACAGAGAGTCCAGGGCAAAGGCGCCAGATGTGGCCAGTGAGTGGATTCTACTCAACACCAGAAAGAACTGACAAGGAGCACACATCATCATTCTGCAGTTTACAGACCAGAGATGACCCAGGACCCAAGACTCCAGCTTGAGTAGAAGCCTGACATCCTCTCAGGGAGCAGAGGAGGCAAGGCCACCCCTCCCCCCCACTATGGGAGATCTCCATCTTTGATAATGACAAAGGCCTGGCTGAGCAGCTAGCTCCAACTCAGGCCTTGGAAGAAAACAAAAGAGTCATAAAGCAGGTCACAGGAACCTAACCTGTCCTGCCAGGCTCAGCTCAACCCAAGGAAAAGTCACCCTGCCTGGGTCTGCCAGCCCAGGAGTGTCTTTCTTCACTGGGTAAACAGAGACAGAGGCTTCCCCTCTCTACACCAGCCTTGACAATCAATTGAAAGTCATTAAACATAAAACCTGAGAATGGCTCCAGGCAGGGCTCTGTGAGTGTCTCAGAAGCTAGCCTCAGGGAAAAGCTAATGTTTGCTGAAAGGCCTCAACTCTACCCAGAACCTAGCCTCATCACAGCATCTCCAAACTAGAGAAAACAGCCATCTCCCTCTTCTGTGATACTCAAAGCAGATCTCCCTTTCATTGAACTAGCCTGGGAGGAGGATCACAAAATCCTGGGTAAAGCAGAGCATTTTTCTGCTTGCTCAAACAAACTGACTTAAGAAACCAACCAAGCCACAGGAAAATCAAACACCACAAGCAGACAAGAGACTCCAACTAGAGACTGGTTATGGACACAAGGGAGATACAGGATCTTCCCATTCCACCCAAAAAACTCAAAGAACTCTTTTTTTGTACCGTTTATAAAGAAATTTTTTCTAAAACTGTTTTTAATTTTTAACTTTAAAAATTTGTGTTCTATTAACTGTTTTCTTCCTCTTATAATTTTTATTTTATGGGTATATATGTGTGTGCTTTTTTTTCTTTTTCTTTTTTAAAATTGTTTTTTTTTGTTTAGTTTTATTGACCTTTTGATCCATTTTTTTCTTTCCTTCTCATTCTTTTCATCTTTTCTTCTCTTTCATTCTTCTTTGCATGACTTAATTGATGTTCTGCTCATCCTGAGATATACCCATAGTCAATTATTAGAGCTTATCCTCCATTGTGTACACATTTAATCCAGAAATTTATTACTCAATTCAAAACCTCTTAGACTTAAATTCCTTAAGAGCAGTACTACCTCTTTATACTTATGTAATATTTTAAGCATTTTTATTTTTAAGTTTTTCACGTCTCCTTTCTATCCCTACACTTCTCTTATCCTATCCATGTTCTTCTCTGAATATTATGTTTTTAAATTTGCATAATTTTTAAGTTTTTAAGTGTTTCACTTTTTAACTTTTAAATTTTGTTTCTCTATTTTTTCTTGTCTCTTTTTTCACTTTCTCTTTCTTCTTTATTTCTCTCTCTACTATCATTCTATCCAACCTATTTCCTGCTTTGAGATTAGGACTTAGTTAAGTTAACCTTCCCTCTGACTGTCCACATCCTTCTATTCCTATTTTTACCCACATCTCTCCCTAAACTTAATAATTTCTGGTTTGCCAAATTCTTCTTTGCGGTTCGTAACCCATTAATACATAGTTGTTGAACTAGATTGTATCTGCAGACTTTTGACTGTACAACTACAGATTTTGGTTGATGCTTGCCTTAAGATAGTGTTCTAGCACAAAACTGGTGTTACTTTCATTCCAAATGGGCAGGGCTGTGAACACTCAAAGAGAATTACAGGAATTGAGTGAACGTGAGGAAGCTAATCAAAGAGTAATATAGGAATTGAGAGAGCAGGATGAGAATACACAAAGATCCCTAAAGGCATTCATGGAATCCATAAACAGAAAGTTGAAAGAAGTCAGGGAGACTACAAAGGGAATGCTGAATGGAACCCAACAGAAGGAATGGCAGTCCAAGGAAACCATAACCAATCAACTAAGTGATTTGAAAATAAACACTGAAAACCAAATTAAGGAAGTAAAGCAGTTCATACAAGATCTAAAACAAAGCTCCAACAAAGAATGTGAAGCAATCAAAGCCAACCAACTAGAAGGAAAAGAAATAAATCGGTGCAGGGCGGGGGGGGGGGGGGAGGAAGGGAGGGAAGGATTAGGATTGGGATTGGGGGGGAGAGGGGAGGCTGGGAAGGGATGTGAAGGATAAACCAAAGGAGGAGGGTGCAATGCTTGGTAAGAAATGTACGCATTATCCTGCCCATGTAATTGTAACCCCTCTGTACAGTATGTTCACAAATAAAATAAAATTAAATTAAAAAAAATAAAAAAATAAAAAAAACAATGTAGAAAGTCTTGATAGTAGGTTAGACCATGTAGAAGATCGAATTACAGAGATTGAAAACAACCTAGATATTATAGAGAAAGAACATACAACCATCTAAGACAAATCCAAGAAATAGGATAGATCTATTCAATACTTGGAAGACACCATCAGAAGGCCTAATCTGAGGATAATGGGTGTAGAGGAGCACCTAGAAACAGAAGTTAATGGTCTAGGAAATTTGTTTAACAGGATCCTAGCAGAGAACTTCCCAAACCTGCAAAAAGATAGGCCTATTCAGATACAAGAAGCTTTTAGAACTCCAAATAGACCAGACCAGAACATGACAACCCAGAATCACATTATAATCCTCACAGGATCAATTCAGACCAAGGAAAACATCCTTAAAGCTGTCCAGGAGAAAAGTTCAAACACTTATAAAAGGAAACCAATTAGAATCACCTCAGATTTCTCAGCAGAGATGATTAAAGAAGAAGAGCCTGGAATGATGTATGCCATGATGTAAAGACAAACAACTATCAACTATGTATATTGTACCCAGCTAAACTCTCCTTCATAACCAAAGGTCAAATAAAAACTCAATAGCAAAGAAAAATTGAAACAATTTATCTCCACCAAACCAGCCCTACAAATGATTCTTAAAGATGTGTTACACATAGAAAACCAACACAACCAAAAAAAGGCAAAGAAACCGCAGCCAAACTGAGAATCCAAGAACCATAGAAAGAACCCAGTTGCCCCAGCCCCCAAGAAGGTGGATAAAATAACAGGAACTCCCAAATACTTCTCAGGTCTCTCTCTCAACATTAACGGACTTAACTCTCCAATTAAGCGACAAAGACTGTCTAGTTGGATTAAAAAGCAAGATCCTTCTATCTGCTGCCTTCAGGAATCACATTTTGCCCCCCCCCCAAAAAAAAACACATTTTCAATTTGAAAGGCTGGAACAAAATCTACCAAGCAAACGGCCCCCATGAACAGGTGGAAGTTGCAATCCTAATATCAGATAAAATAGACTTCAAATTAAAATTAGTGAGGAGAGAAAAAAAGGTCGCTACATACTTATTAAGGGATCTCTCCTTCAGGAGGATATTACAATTCTAAATATCTATTCGCCAAATAACAGAGCATAAAAATTAATCCAAGAAACCCAACTTTCCCTGTGGCTTCCCTGGAAGCCTGCCTGCCAGCCTTCAGCAATGCCAAGTTACCAACACTTTTCAGCCATGTCATTCAATCCCAGGAAGGTCACCTTGCAAAGAAAACAAATGTAAAACCTGAAGTTATCTGCAAGTTGCTGTTTGTTTGTTGTTTTTTTTTCCTGTGACGTTATATATTTTTTTTCCTTTCAGCCATTGGGGCCCAGGATCCAGGTTCGGCTGTGGGTCCAGTGGCTGCACCTTAGCCTACAGTGATCGAAGCTGAGCAGAGTTGCCACGACCTGAGTTCAAGCTCTGTCCTTGACAAAATAAAAATATACACATACATACATACATACATACATACATACATACATACATACATACATACATACATACATATATACATACATTAAAATATTTAAAATTTTTTGAGGCTCTTGGCTTGGAATTCATGCCATTTTTTTCTGTCAGAACTGGGATTTGAACTCAGGGTCTAGGTCAATCTGCAGCATAGTGGGGGAAGGAGTAGCTCACCATACTGGAAGACAAGAAAGTCAGGCCTGTTCTCAGGGTCTGAATTCAAGTCCTGGCACTCATATACATTTTAAATCCATGGTTTATATTTACATACACATATTTACTGCATATTGGAGTTAGTGTAGTTATTCATTTGATTTTGTGTTTTATTTATTATGTATTTTAGTGAGTATGATTACACATATAATAACATTTTCTACATCCTATTACATAGGATATAGATTTGCTTATGTATTATACATCATTCCTCAGACCCCCAGTATTTTCACCAATAAGGAATATAAGTGAGACAATTCGCTTCTTCCACCAGGATTAAGTTTTTGGCAGTTCTATGATTTGAACTAAGGGCCTAGAAGACCCATTTCATGAATGGTCAATGTTAGGCCACCAGTCTGATGCAAGTGAAGTTGTTGGGCTAATTTGAGGACCTGAGATCAAGTCCTAGAAGTGGCCAATATATAAACACATAGATGTGTAGATTGAAGTTTGTGTGTGTATTTACATATGTATATGCATCTATAAATGTATAAAGAGACAGATAGGTATTTATGTAGGTTCTAGTGTATAGCTCTATATAAAGAGTGATGTCTATATCTTATTTTATATGTTCTATTACTACCAAGTATTTGGTCTAAAATTATGCCTCCATTAATTAATCACAGTAGAAGACTTAATAAAGTATGAAATTAATCAATGGCCGGTATTTATTGCATACAATCTCATACTAGAATAACTAGCTAATTAGTAATTCAATTAGTATTTTTCAAACATTCTATTAGTGTTCCTATACATAGTAATGAGTATCCTAGGAGCTTCAGCAGTATGTAGGTGCCAGTCCCAGGATCCAACTCAGGGCCTAGGTGTGTGGGTTGGGCTCAGGCTTCCCTGACAGCTCACCAGCCTTCAGCCATGAAGGTCACATTCAATTTTCAATTTTCAAGTTGAGTCACTGAGACCCAGGATGGTCAAGTGCAAAGGAAACAAAGGTAAAACGGTTTTGCAAAACTTCCTGGTTGGAACAAATTGCTACAATTAATTCAAGAGTCTTTCTGGCAGACAACTAGGGAGCTGAACTTAATGAAATGATTCATTATTGGCAATGGTGCATCCCTAGGTTTCCAGAAGCTTGCTAAATCTAAATACATGTGTAATATCACAATGTTTCTGGTCATCTAGGGCTGTTGAAGCTCATCAGGTTTTGCAGTCCTATCCTTATATCGTTGAGGTCAGAACATTCTTTTATTTATTTATTTTTTGGTGCCAGTCTTGGGTCTTGAGTAAGGGTCTAGACACAGTCCTTAAGCTTTTATGCTCAAAGCTAGTGTTCATTGCTTGAGTGACAGCAAAACTTCCGAATTTTTCTGTGCATGTGGTAGCAAGGAATTGAACCCAGGGCTTTGTATGTACTAGGGGATCACTCTATCACTGAGCCCCAGGAGTTACAAGTGTATAAACAGATAAATGTGTAGATTGGTAGATAGATAGATAGATAGATGTATATGTATAAACTAAGAGAGATGTCAATATTATGAAATTGCATATACCATATTACTACTAATTATTGGCAACTAAATTATTATTTCCTTTTTTAATTATCATGATTGAATACATAATAAAGTATTAATTAATTGAAAATTATTCAATGTAGTATAGTTGTGTAAAATTTTATAATATGAAAATAATACACTACTAATTTAATTGTTACTTTTATAACATTCCATTTCTACGGATGAATCATCAGAATGGGTTTCTCAGAACCTCCCACCATTCATTAATTGAAGTCCCGGGATTAGACCTCCAGGCCCAAGTTGCTGGTTTTGGCTAAGGCTTCCTTAGTAGTCCACCAAATATCAGCAATGCAAGGTCATGTGCACTTTCTGGGCCTTGTCATTTAGACCCAGGATGGTCACAATACGAAGGAAAAAATAAGTAATACCACCTTCTTGAACTTCTCAGTTTTATCCTTCTCCTTTTTTTTGTTTGTTTGTTTGTTTTTGTTTTTGCCAGCCCCAATATTTGAACTTGGGTCCTAGAATCCCAGGGTTGGTTGTGGTAGAGGTGCCAAGACCTAAGTACAAGCCCCGTGCTTGGCCAATACATAAATAAATAATAATAATAAGGCCCTGGCTTGGAATTTGCACCACTTTTCTAGCAGGCCTGGGATTTGAACTTGGAACCTGGTTAACTCTGTGAAATTGTCGGTGAAGGGGAAGCTCACCATCCTTGAAGACAAGAAATTCAGACCAGTTCCCAGGGCCTGAATTCAAGCCTCAGCACTGGAAAAAATAATATTCGTATATGAGATCTATTCACATACATGGGTTTACTGTGTATGATGTTTATTACCCTTATTTATGTAGTATTATTACACATATAACACTTCATTTAATACATCATATCACCTAGATTATATTTGCATATGGATTATACATCGTACTGAGACCCAGGACTTTCACAGAGAAAGAAAAAAATGTGTCAAAATTGGCTTGTTACTCCACGAATAAATTTTGGCCATGCTGGAATTTCAACTCACTGCCTACAATGCCCAATCCATAAATGGGGTCATAGTCTTAACACACCAGCCTCCAGGAAACTGAGCTGCCAGGAAATTCTGAGGACCTTTGATCAAGCCACAGTAGTGCCCAATATGTACATTGATAGATATGTATATGTGTATGTGTCTCTCTCTATATATAAAGAGAGAGAGATGGAATGTGAGGATATTAAATTATATATATATTATTACCAATTATTAATTATTACATTATGCCACTATTTAATGAAGTATCATGGTTGAATACTTAGAAAAGCATTCATTAAATATTAGTTAATATCCATCCACTAGGGGAATCATACCATGGTACTAAAATGGAAGTTATAAATCCAATAATATTTGTGTGGCATTGTAAAATAGAATCATGAAGCAACTCCACATTTAATTATTACTTTTATACCATTCACAGGAATAGGAATGAGTTTATCAGGATCTCCCTCCATTTGTGGGTGGCAGTCCTAGCATTCGAACTCCAAGGCTTGGTAGTTTACTTCGAATGCAAACCATTGGAATGACATAGTGAAGATTTCAGATAGTCACAATTAAAAAAAGAACAACAAGAAGAAAAGAAATCCAGGTGTCAATGGCTCCTGCCTGTAATCCTAGCTCCTCAGGAGGCTGAGAATGTAGAGAATGCCATTTTGAATTCAGCCAGGGCAGGAAAGTCGGTGACACTATTATTTCTAACAGATCACCGGAAAAAAAAAAACATGAGTGGGATTGTGGCTCAAGTTTCAGAGTGCTACCCTTGAACAAAAAGAGCTCAGGGACAGGGCCTAGGCTAATCGTACAAACATGGAACTGCCCCCCTCCCAAAAAAGGAGGAAATCACTCCATATCTCTGTGTATGGATGGATGATGTATGGATGATGGGCATTCAGCAGGTTGCCCATGCTCAGCCCACCCAATTTGGGCAAGCTGGGACAAGCTCTCAGAGTTCCTAGGCTGTAGGAGCCATTGAAGGTTCTAGATCCATATTATCTATGCTATGTAGTATGTGAGCCTAGACCTCTAGGGCCTGGTGGCTCTCACTCATTCATCATTCCTCATTGCAGAGTCACAGACTGTTCCAAAATCTCAGCAAAGATATGAAATAGTCAGCCATTTCTATGCCAAAAGGGGTAAGCCGATAAATCCCACCCTCATAATTCCTGTTACAAGTCAGCCTTAGGCTGCAAATGTGGATTAGCGGTAGAGTGGTTACCTAGCATGCATGAAGCCCTGGGTTCGATTCCTCAGTAATACAGAAACGGAAAAGGCCAAAAAGTGGCACTGTGGGTAGCCTTGAGCAAAAGAAGGTAAGGAACATGCCCAGACCCTGAGTTCAAGCCCAATGACTGGCCAAAAAAAAAGTGAGCCTGGGGAGACTGAGTGAGACTGAGGGCTGAGTTGAGAGGTAAGAGATAGAGGGCAGCTGCTGGTGGCTCATCTCTGTAATCTCAGCTGTTCAGGAGGCATAGATCTGAGGATCACAATTTCAAGCAGTAAAGTCTATATGAGACACTTTTCTCCAATTAAACACCCAAAGAGCCAGAAGTAGAGCTGTGGTTCAAGTAGTAGACTGCTAACCTTGATCAGAAAAGCTATCAGAGAGAGTCCCGGCCATGAATTCAAACCCCAGAACTCTCTCTCTCTCTCTCTGTCTCTCTGTCTCTCTCTCTCTCTCTCTCTCTCACACACACACACACACACACACACACCAAGATAGAGCATTTGCCAGTAAGCCTGCACAAGTTCCACCTCTAAAGAGAGAAAGGAAGGAAAGATTTGCCCCAGGAGGTGATATAACCAGTTCCAAAATTCCACAGGAGTTCTAAGGCTTGGAACAGGACAGAGAGCCTCAGGCAGAAGGTACCGAATGGGCAAAGGTCCTGAGGTATGGTGTCAAGCAGGTGGTCTGTGTGGAATGAAGGTTCTGTGGCTTCAGACAAGTCTGGCAGGACATTCAAGGCTGGGTCAAGGTTTGTACTTAAGTCACAGGTAAGAAAGAGGGTGAAGTCCCAGAATGGGGACCAGGGGGAAGATTAGCTTTTCTTTTCACCATGGACCCCAGCCATTTCCTGTGGCTGGAAGCCTATTTTTCACAGCTCCTGACCCTTAAGCCTCTTTTGCATTGAGGATTCAGGGCAAATGCAGGGATGAACCCTTGCTTAAGAAAAGCTTCTGGGGGCTGGCAAGGTGGCTCAGTGCTAGAGCGCTTGCCTGCATGCCTGAGGCCCTGGGTTCGATTCTTCAGCACCACATAAGCACAAAGAAAAAAGCCGGAAGTGGTGCTGTGGCTCGAGTGGTAGAGCGCTAGCCTTGAGCTGAAGAGCTGAGGGACAGCACCCAGGCCCAGAGTTCAGGCTCCACGACCAGACCCCCCCCCAGAAAAAAAAAGAAAAGAAAAGCTTCTGGGCTGGGAAGGTAGCTCAGTGGTACAGCACTTACCTTGCATGCATGAGGCTCTGGGTTCGATTCCTCAGCAACACATAAGCAAAAAGAATAAAACCAGAAGAGGCATTGTGGCTCAAGTGTTAAAACACTAGTCTTGAGCTGAAGAGCTGAGGGACAGCGCCCAGGCCCAGAGTTCAGGCCCATGACCAGACCCACGCCCCCCCCCCCAAAAAAAAAGAAAGAAAAAAGCTTCTAACCCAATCCCATCAGTGGCTCAACCCCTTTAAATCCTAGCTACTCAGGAGACTGGGATCAGAGTCTGTGGACCAAAGCCAGCTCAGCGAAGGAAAGTTAGTGAAACTCTTCTTGCCAGTGAACTACCAAAAGCCAGAAATGGTGCTGTGGCTCAAGTGGTAGAGTGCCAGCCTTGAGGGAAAAAGTTAAGTGACTGGAGCCCAGACCCTGACTTCAAGGCCAGTAATTGCATTTAAAAAAAGCTTTCAGGAGCTCCTTGTCCCCTGTGGTGAATGGCCAGATGAGCTGAGTGTTGGTGGCTCATGCCTGTCCCCCTAGCTCCACAGGAGGCTGAGATCTGAGGAGCATGCATCAAAGCCAGCCTGGGCAGGAAAGTTCGGGAGTCTCTGATCTCCAAGGAAGCACCAGAAAACTGGAAGTGATGCTGTAGCTCAAGCAATAAGCTGAAAAGCTGAGGACACAGCACCCAGGCCCAGAGTTCCAGTCCCATGACAAACTCCCCTGGCTGCTTGGAACTCACTTTTTGTCTCTAGCCACAGTACTTTCCAGTGGGCCCCTGAGTTTCTCCCAATGTCTAGGTGTCCTACAAGTCTTGAGAGCAGCCCATTTGGAGGCCTTTCCCTACAGAGTGGGCCATATTATCAGAGAAGTGTCTAGCCTTGGGGAAAGGAGGTCATCGGCTGGGTCATCAGAATGGCATCTGTCATGGGTGCAGTGTGGATCTGAGCAGTAAATCAACTTCTTAGACCACGGTTTGGGGCAAGGAGAACCAGAAGCTGCAAGATGGCATGGCAGGTAATGCCTGCTCATGCGGTATCACAAGAGTGCAAATCTGTCAGGCACACCCCGAGCGGGTGTTGAGTTGGGCTCATGAAAGACTTGTGGGCTCACAAATCCACAGCCAGCTGGCTGCTGCTTGTAGCAGTTGCTATTCCAGGAGTCCCAGGGCTCAGAGCCCTGCTTTCTTCACCAGTCCTCGGGGGCAGATGAAAGTTTGCAATCGTTGGCCTACTACAAAGGAGCATCCGTAGTGTCCTTTCCCTTGGCCCTGTGGCCCGGTGCACGGATGAAGGGGCAGGTTCCATGAACTTACTGCCATGGCACAGACCCCTCAGCCCAAGAAGAACTTAGGGAGAAACCATTTGAACTGGCTTAAGAGTTTACTACTACTATGCCTCAGGACTGCCCCCAGTTCTGGTTCAGCTCATCATTTCCACCTTTCTGTGTGTGGGCACATCTTGGTATTAGGGCTTGACCTCAGGGCCTGGGCTCTGTCCCACCATTTTTTTTTCATTCAAGGCTAGCACTCTATCACTTGAGCCACAGCTTTTCTTTCAGCTTTTGGGTGGTTATTGGGAGAGGAGAGTCTTACACACTTTTCTAGCTGAGCTGCCTCTGAATGGCAATCCACAGATCTCAGCCTTCTGAGTAGCTAGGAATATGAGAGCATGACCTATTAGCACTGCCTCTGAATGGCAATCCTCAGATCTCAGCCTTCTGAGTAGCTAGGAATATGAGAGCATGACCTATTAGCACCTGGCCAAACTGTCCTTCTTGGCTAAAGACAGAGTACCTCTCTCCCAGCCTAGCATCCATGTACAGTTACCCCTCCTCCCCCACCCCTACTCCTCCAGGCTTCAGAGGAATCATACCCTCCCCTGAGGACAAAGAAATAGGATCAGGTTTGAGCTTTTTGTTCTCCATAGTCAGGGGCTGCAGGGAGCTGACGTGTACTGTAGTTCAAGTGGTAGAGCACCAACCTTGTGCAAACCAGCTAAAGGATACCACCTAGGCTCCAAGTTCAAGCTGGTAACCTCACACAAACACACGCACACACACAAACACGCAAACACACACACACACACACACACACACACACACACACACATACACACACACACAAATATCCTTAGCAGGGCCCAATGGCTCATACCAGCAATCTTAGCTACTTAAGAAGCTGAGCTCTTAGGATGGCAGCTTGAAGCCATCCCAGGCAGTAAAATCAATGAGACTCTTCTCTCCACTAAACTACTAAAAAAGATGGAAGTTAGGCTGTGGTTCAAGTGGTAGAGTGTCAACTTTGAGCAAAGGAAGCTCAGAGAATGTGCCTAGGTCCTGAGTTCCAGCTCTAAAATTTTTTAAGACACACTTTGCCCCCATTTCACCCCCAATCATGCCATAAATCCAGATTTTGGTCACCCTGGATCTCACTTCCATTCCTGCTGCTTTCACAGCACTGCCACAAGTGGCCAGTGTGTGGCCAGCACTGGATTAAGAAGTGAATGTACAACAAGGGAGCATAGCCAGGTCAAGGCTAATGTTCCAGAACATTGAGGTATTGGCCATACTAGTCTCTAATCCCCCCAGTTTCCTGGACCTAGAATTTAAAGTGTGTGCATCTGTATTCTGGGCATCCACAATTGTCTAGAAGGACATGAGAGGCCAAACTGAGGTGGGAAGATAGACTTTGCTGCAACAAGGTATGTTGACATTTCCTAGACACCGATGGATACTTCCAAGCCACCTTGACCTCAAATCCTATGTAACCCCGGATCCTCCTTGCTTGGGCAGCCTTCAGTCAGCTATCAAGCTCGAGTTGGCCAGAGCCACCAGAAACCTTCTTTCCCCCACTCCACTGCCAGCATGCAGGGAGGACGTGAGCCAGAGGCCCAGCTAAGGAAAAGGACAGGACATCACATGACTAAGGCCGCCCCAGAGGCAGGGGAGAACTTATGCCAGCCAGCCCTGCTGACCCAGAATCCCCTGGAGGCGCCCAAAGATTTGGACAGGCAGGACTTGGGCCCCAAAGAAAAGCTGGAATCCAGGCCTCTGGCAATTTAGGACTCATTGTTGACCCTGATAGGGGGCTAAAGGGCAAGATCAGTGTGGAGGAGGGGCACCATCTGAGGTCAGAAAGAGGCAGCTCAGGAAGGGGACAGAAGATGAGGGAAATAAACACACACACACACACACACACACACACACACACACACACACACACACACGAATGCATGCACGCACATGCATGCACAGGTAGCCCAAGGTCTCAGCAGAACCTGAGCACCCTGAACATCCCACCCCCAAGAAGATGGCACTACTTTCCTCAGACCAACTGTAGACAAAACTCAGGGCTTCTCACAAGTCAGGAATGCATAACATACCTTGGCATTTCCTAAATGTACACACCACTATGCAGAAATCTCAGCTACCTTATTTTTGGTTGTTAGTCATGGTGTTTGAACTCTGGGCCTGTGCGCAGTCCCTCAGCTCTTCAGGTAAAGGTGAGTGCTCTACCACTGGAGCCACAGTGCACTTCTGGCTTTCTGGTGGTTCACTGGAGATAAAGTCTTAAAGATTTTCTGCCCAAGCTGGTTTTGAACTGCGATCCTCAGATCTCAGCCTCTACCTTGCCACACCTGCTACAATTCATCCAGTCCCTGCCTGCCACAGGTCAAGATCTCTGGAGTTCTTGGTAAGGCACTGCCCACTGTGCTGTGGCTTCACACTGGGGCAAACCTGGGGAGTTCTTATAAATGTCTGTACAGTGAGGCCAGCACCTGTTCTCCCAACCACAGCACCCCTACTACTTCACCATCTCTTACAAGCAAGGAAGGGGTGGCTTTCTTTCTTTCTTTCTTTCTTTCTTTCTTTCTTTCTTTCTTTCTTTCTTTCTTTCTTTCTTTCTTTCTTTCCTTCTTTCTTTCCTTCTTTCTTCCTTCCTTCCTTCCTTCCTTTCTTTCTTTCTTTCTTTCTTTCTTTCTTTCTTTCTTTCTTTCTTTCTTTCTTTCTTTCTTTCTTTCTTTCTTTCTTTCTTTCTTTCTTTCTTTCTTTCTTTCTTTCTTTCTTTCTTTTGGGTAGAAGGGCTTGAACTCAGGGCTTGGTTACTGTCTCTGATGTCTATTTTTCCTCAAGGCCAGTGCTCTACCACTTGAGCCACAGCTCCACTTATGGTTGGATTGGAGATGAGGCTCTCGTGGTACTTTCCTGCCTGGGCTGGGAAATGAGATCCTCTGGATCTCAGCCTCCCGAGTGGCCAGGATGATAGGCGTGGGATGACAGGCATGAGCCACTGGCACACAGCTTATGTTGTCTATTCCTTCAGAATTTCCACCTAGTCCTCCTCTAGATGATACCACCTAGACACTCCTCTACCTCCCTCAGGGACAGCAAAGGGAGGCTGAGAATTTGGGTAGGGCCATAGGCTTTAAAGGGCCCCCTCCACATCACTAGCCCTCTCTAAGTTCCCATCTGCCCCCTTTGGATGGACTGGTCATCCAGGGAAGATCAGACCCACTAGGAGTTCTGGGGCCTGCCCTGTATCCCCCCGCCCCACCCAACAGGTATCTGCAGATTTCTGGGGCAAGCTGCTCTATGTCCTGGTGGAAGACATTGGGAGGGTTGCTCATAACTGGGTCCAGGGGTGCCCAGGACAGAAGAGTGTCCAGCTTCCCTTTGTCAAAGAAGGAGACACAAAGCATGGGTGGATCTACTAAGAACTTCAGGGCATAGCCATCCACATGTCACTAAGGTCCCTTGGAGAACTGTATCGGGACAGTCTCACACATCTATACCAAGAATCACACAACTATACCGAGTCTTTCACCTGCAGCCCTGACTGGAAATGAACATGCTCTGCTATGCTCTCCATCATCTGCAGCACCTTTGCTCTTTGTGTTTCCTGTCAGATCCTCCTTCTTAAGCTAGACCCCCTTTTCAAGTGCTGCCTCCAAGAAGCCTTTTCTGATCACCTTGGCAGAGCTGGAGCCTCTCCGCTCTGCAGGCTTCTGGCTTTGTCACACTCTGCCTTCTGGCCAGTGTGGGTTGAGTGTGCACAAAGGGGCAGGCCTGGATTCCACTACTGGATTTCTGAAGGTTCTGATTCACCACCCAGGGACAGGTGTTTTATCACACTCCGTGAGAGGGCACTCGAAGTCCAGGCAGTCTGTAGTCATAAGACAGGGCCATTTCATTGTGTGGGCTTGAACTGAGGATCTGGGAGCAGACTCTCTGAGTTTTATTGCTCAAGGCTGGTGCTCTATCTCTTGAGCTACAGCTCCACTTCTGGGTTTTTGGTGGCTCCATGGAGAGTAGAGTCTCACGGGCTTTTCAGCTTATGGCTTGGTTCAAATAGTGATCCTCAGATCTTAGCCTCCTGAGTAGCCAGTATGACAGGGATGAGCCTGAGCCCCATGCACCAAATGCTTTTTTTTTCTTGTTTTGGTCCTGTTTATCTGCTGTCAACTAGCAAGCCCAAGTTAAAATAATCAGTTACTGGGGATCAAAATCCTCTCCTAGGTCAGTTAATACAAAGAGATAAAGTGTCTTTGGAAAAGGCTAGTCTGAGTTGGCTAGGGGTAGTGTGTGTGTGTGTGTGTGTGTGTGTGTGTGTGTGTGTGTGTGTAAGTGTCAGGGATACCTATCCTTATCTCTGTGGTGCCTCATCCTCCCAACAGGGAGTGCATCCAGGATCTTGACCCCAAGGAAAGTGGATGGGCGAGGGTACTTAAGGTCATATCCAGGGGGTTGATCCGAATTCTGTCCTGCAACTGAAGCCTGGACAGATAATGGAGAGAAGGAGAGGTTTAGGAGAACATCAAGGGAAGCCCCTTACCTTTGGTTAGAAGTACCAACCAGATAGAAGACTGAATCCATCTTTCTTGGTAGTCAGATGAAAGGTGTACACTGTTCATTTATTTTATTATGATTGTGTGAGCCCTAGGGCTTGGATTCAGGGCCTGGGTGTTATCCTTGAGCTTCTTTTGTTCAAGGCTGAGGCTCTATCACTTGAGCTACACCACCACATCTGGCTTTTTTGTGTGTGGGTTTGAGAGGGAGAGGTAGTTTATGAGAGATAAGAATCTCACGGATTTTCTGCCCGGGCTGGCTTTGAGTAATGACCGTCAGCCCTCAGACTCCTGAATAGCCAGGATGATGGGTGGGAGCCACAAGCTCCTGATCACCACCATCCATTTATAATCCATTAGGCCCAGGGTTGTGCCACCCACACTGCACCTCCTTGTTAGGAGTGGGAAGCAGACATGAGTGGGTTTGATACTTCAACAGCCTATCTATCTCTGATCATTGTTCTGGGTCAGTCTGATGGAGGCTTCCTCCTTATCTACAGCAATGACTTGGCTCTGTCACAAGAACAAATGTCCCTCAGGAGGTGTCAGGTCTGAGTCTTTCCTCTGCACCCCACCCCCCTAACCAAAATGAGGGTCTTTCCTGTCCAAGCTGGCTTTGAGTTGAACCGTGATCCTCAGATTTCCGCTCCTGAGTACTTAGGTTGATAGCCATGAGACACTGGCACCTGGCCAAAGATACTTTTCCAAGCCTGTCATCCTATCCCCTACGGAGACTGAGATCTGAGGACTGCAATTGGATGCATCCTTCTCAGCAAAGTCCATGAGAACTCTTATCTCTAATTAAACACCCAAAAAAGTTGGAAGTGGAGCTGTGGCTCAAATGGCAGAGTGCTAGCTTTGAGCATAACACAAGGGATGGGACCCAGGCCCTAGTAATAAACTTTTTCTAGCATAGACCCACCCAAGAAAGGGAAGCAGGTGGGCACATGGGAGCTCAAAGCTCACACATAATACTCAAGACTCACAGAATAAGACCCCATCCTGCTCTGATTCTCTAGATTCTATGTCCTAGATTATGGCAGTCTTAGATGGGACTGACCATGTACCAAGTCAGGACGTTCAAGTACATCGCGTACTGAGGATCCCGTGACCTCATCAAGGACTCAAGATCCCTCAACACTGGGCAGTCAGTTGAGGTCTAGTTATCCATCCACAAGATATGGGATTGAAAGGATTTCTTGGCCAAGGGGTGCAGATTGGAGGGCTGTAGGTCCCTCTCTCTCGGGAAGGAGAAAAGGCCTATCCATCCCAGGAATGTTCCTGGGTTGTGAGTATCCTCAATTAAACAACCCTGCTCAGAGTTCAGTGCCTCTGGTTTCCCACTAGCCTCTACCCAGTCCTACCCTACCTTGAGTTGGCCCTCTCTGAGTCCCAGATCTGCCACCTAGTCTAAAGGTTGAGCCAGCAAAGGGACCCACCTCCATCTCTGAGAATGGCAGTCATGGGGTCCTACAATCCCCTAGAGGAAGTCTTGGGGCAACACGGGTCTGACTTCCCCCCTCATTCTCTGGATGTTTTGTGCCAGTGGCAGGTTTACCTCTGTCTCTGGTCGAGGAATGAACACTGGGGGTGTCATCTTCAGATTGAGCCAGCAAAAGTCCCAGTCCCCAAGATGCCACACAGGCATCCAGCAGTGGATGACAGCCAGCTGGTCAATGGTGAACCCAAAGTGCCAGGACTTTTAACAGCCATGTGGCTGGGTCGAAGTCTCTATCACTGATGGTCTAAGTTGTTAGGTGAGGTCATGGCTCCAATGGCCAGACACACCTGACCTAGGATCATCCTCCCTCTTCATCTTCTTGCTTATCCCTTGCCACCCCTCTCTTGACACTCCCTCAGGCTATACCTCCCTATTCCTTGGACAATTTCTTCTTATCTGACTAGAAAATAAACTCCATGGGCCAGGAGAGACTGAAATTTGGTGACACACCCTGAGCCCTAGGGTCTACCTGAGGCTGTTTCCCTCTGCAGTCAGCGACCACATAGCTCCTGGATGTCATGAAGTTGCTGAGGGGTCAGTGGCTTTGTCCTACATACTGGCTTTAGGCTCTGAAACTGTCCCCACGGAGATTGTGAATGGTTGGCTCCCTTGATCTAGGGACTCCAAACCAAGGCTTGCATGTTCCATTCTTCCTTCCTTTCCTCCTTTTCTCCCTCCATCCTTCCCTCCTCTCTTTCTCTTTCCTTCCTTTGTGTCACTCCTGGGCTTGAACTCAGAGCCTGGGTACTGTCCCTGAGCCTTTTTACTCAAAGCCAACAGTCTACAGCTTGAGCCACTCATCCACTTCTGGTGTTTTCTTTTTGGTAGTTTGTTGGAGATAAGAGTTTTACAGGTTTTTCTTCCTGGGACTTAAGCCTCAGTCCTCCCATCCCAGCCTCCTAAGTATCTAGGATGACAGGTGTGAAGCACCGGCATCCAGCTCAAACCAAGATTTCTTCATGTGCTGTGGAACCAGCACTGGAACCTTTCATCGTCTATGACTGCCTGGACCTGGCACTCACTGTAACGGTTTGTTGGATAAATAAATGAGCATCTCTCTACGACAATATTACAGAAAACTCCCATCCAACTCAGGTAAGCATCCTGGGGGTGGAGGTGTTGGTGGGGGAGGTGTCAAAGCCTAAAGTAGCTCTTCCTAAAGTAGTTCTCCCTTGTCCCTCATCCTGCCCTCCTGGTGCCACCACACTTAACTCTTTTGGCTCTGAGGATGTGAGCCATGATGTACTTGCTGGATTCTGGGGCCTCTGCGATACCTCTCTTCTCAAAAATCTTTGTCCAGCAGCTGACACACAGTTTGGCACTCAATTCCGCCCTCAGGTGTGAAAGCCTGGCTTAAGAGGCCTCCTCTCCTCCCCCTGGGGCCAGACAGGATGGTCCACCACATCGGGACCCCAAGTTTCATGTTGCAGAGAAAGGATCATGAGGCATCCCAGTTCTCTGAATCTCCCAGATTCCAGTGCAGGTGCTGGGAATCGTCTCTGCTCACAGCTGGCAGGCTGGGGATGGAGAGGTCACAATCTCTGCTCCCCTGATGTCCTTGCCTGTGGTGGTCACCCTAGAGAGAACCAGAGGAGAATCAGCAGCTGCTGGAGGAAGGCAGTCAAAGCAGGATGTTCATGACAGGAGACGATCTGGCTTGGGAACTCTGCCTGTGCCGCTTTGAACATCATTGTTTGGCAGCTGAAATGGTCCATCTAATTTGACCCATAATCCCAGTCATTTGTAGTAATTGCCAGCTTAAAAAAAATCCTGGAAAAGCTGGCATTTCAGTTGTCCCAATCAAAGTTAAAGGCTTCCAAAGTCAGTGGTCCCCTTCCAGACAGCCTACAGCAGGTTACAGAAACTGGCATTCAACCAGCCCTAGCTAACTGACATGGCCTGATACCGTGCAGGCTTCAGCAGGGGGAACACACTTGTCTACCACTGCAGAGCTGGAAACGGCCCAGGCAGGACACAGATTGGAATCTACAGGACTCTCGGGAGGGCTGCCCACCGGTGCACTCCCCTAGGAGGGAATCCATGCCACCAGTGGGGGCCTGGAGTCCCCTGCCCAGATGCCCATGGAAACCGACAAAGCCCTGGGTAAGGTTCCCCTCTCATCCTTGTTTGTGGTGAACCATCTGCCATGTCACACCATTCGCCACTCACCAGACCCTCTAGCTTCACATCTTCTGCCCTACTCCCCCCATCTCATTCCCTAATTATGTTTGGCAGACACATTCTCAACCCTTGAATTAGCTCCAACTCTACACACCAGAGCAGGGTGTCTAGCTGTTTGAGTGTGGCTGTGGTCACACTTCCCTCACCAGCCTGAAGACAGAAGGACAGGTGTTCACCCTGGACTGTGATTCACACAGACCTCCAAGGGGAGACCCACACAGGCCCAGTAGCTACTGTGAGCTACAGGAGGAGAGAGGTGGAAAGGAACATCTACTGAAACCTTCACCAAACAATTTATGTAACGGTGAAGGAGAAAACAAAAATTGTGGCTGGGATCATACTTGGCATTGATGACAAAAGAACAATACACATACACACAAATGAAATGCTTTTGCTCTTTTTAGACATGGTGACTTAAATATGTTTCCATTGTTCTCATCTCCCTGCTCTCCCAACACACACACACACACACACACACACACACACACACACACACACACACACACACACACAAACACACACACACAAACACACACACAAATCCAGACCTGTGACCGAAGTCTGGTCCATGCAGCACCTGCAATTTGCCAACTGATCGCTCACCTGAGCACAGTCATGCTGTACAAGGTGAAAGATGATTTCTCTCCCTCCCTCTCTCTCTCTCTCTCTCTCTCTCTCTCTCTCTCTCTCTCTCTCTCTCTCTCTCTCTCTCTCTCTCTCTCTCTCTCTCTCTCTCTCTCTCTCTCTCTCTCTCTCTCTCTCTCATACACACACACACACAGACTCAGTGCAGTGCCTCTCCTGAGTTTATCAGTTCCTCCTCTGGGACAATGTACAAGCTGGGGCATGGGGTTCCCTTGTCAGAACCAGGGGATCCCACCAAAGTGGAGCACCACTCTAATAACAAAGAACCACCCTGCCTCTCCCTTCTCCAGGGCCAGAATCTTCCTCTTAGGAACAACAAACCTTAACTCCACATAAACCAAAACCCTAGACCAGGATGCTGGATAAAGGAGTCCTGAGACAGGTGGCTCCTCAGAGCCAGGACAGATAACAAGCAGGGGTTCATGGTGGCCCCAGAGGGGTGTCTGACTTGGGGTGGGGTGGTATTTGGGAAATGGATGGGGTCCTAAATGTTACATACATGGATGGACTTCCTACTTCCAGCCTAGATGCTTCTGGGTGACTTGGCACATTCTTGGGGAGGATGAGGAGACCAGATGGACCAGGAGCACCAGTAGATGCTGGCAGAGCTGGGAAATGTGATCACCCTGTGAGAACTGATGACAGCTGGGGTGGGGAGAATAGGCTGGTTGTGTGTGGGAGGGGGTGTGTTCCTCCCAGATATTCATCTTCTATCTGACCCCCAGTGCTCTCACCTCCCTAGTGGGCTCTTCTGGGACCCTCCTCAGGTGAAAGGGTAACCAAGCACAGAGGACAAGAGCTCACACAGCAAGGTGGTCTATCTTCTGCATCCAACACCCCCACCCCCAGATAAAAGGAAAAGACCTGAGAAGGCAGGTTTGGAGATACTGCTCCCTACCTCAGACTGAAGCCACCAGGTTCCCACCAAGGTGAGGAAGGGTGCATATGGGTGGCTGCGTGGCTCCATTACTCCAGGCCAGGAGCTCTCTGGCACCTCCTCCTCACCCAACCCTGCATCTCCCCATTTCCTGGGACACTGGCCATTAGGGACATGAGAGGGATCCTCGGGTTGCCACACATCCTCACCCCCCACCCCTGGGGTGCATTTGCGGCAGAGCCAGGGTGTACTGTGGGATGCAGGGGAGGCACAGGTGGGACAGGAGAGGGGAGGCGGGAGGAACAGGTCCGGGTCCGCAGAATGGGGGAGGTTGTGAGGGAGGGTCGATGGGTTCACTGGGCAATGGGGTACCAGGGTGTGTGCCCGCAGGTTGGCCACTCACGTGTGCTGCTGGGAGAAGCTGTAAGCAGCAGCTCCAGGTGTGGCAGGTCTGGAGTCCGAGGACCAGGGACCTGGACCGGGTCACTGAGACAAGCCAGCCAGGGGTGTGTTATCTCAGCAGGGCAACTGAGAGAGGCTCCCTGGGTCTAGGCCAGCAGCACCATTTTTGAAATGCGGCACCTTGGGGAGGGTTGAGGAGGGAGGGGCTGGGTCTGAGGGTGCATGGTAGGGTGAGTGTGGCCTCTCCTCCCCCTCAGCTGCAGACAACTCAGCTCCCGCCTCATCCACAGCCAGACCTGTTCTCGCTGATGCTGCCACCACCCCTGCCACTGCTGCCGCTAAGGCTCCCTTTTCAGCTGCCTCCTCCTCAGTGGCCTCCTCCTCTGTGGCCACTGCCACCACCATGATAATTAGAACCTTGAACTTGGGACAGCCCATGGCCAGCGCGCCACTGTGGGGCTGCTTGAAGTGATGTGTCTGCTGTGCTAGCTCTGCATGCTCTGCGCTCCCAGTCAGGCCCTTCACCTCAATTGAGGCCTCAGCCAGCCACTGAAGCCACTTCCTCTTGTGCATGTACTTACTCCTCTCAGCTCTCTCTCTCTCTGTCTCAACTCCTCTTGTGGGCCACTTTTCGACCACTGGGTGCATGCATGCCTCCCACTGAGAGCCTCTGGCCACTGCTACCACCACAGTGAGCCCCCTGGGCACTGCCTCCTCTTCCCCTCAGCCCCACTCCCTCCTCTCCTCAGCCCAGCCCCCTACTCCCCTCAGTCCTGCCCTCCACCCTTGCCTACAAGAGCAGCCCTGACTGGGCCCTAAGGCTTCCAGGCCATGGGAATTGCAGCCTCACCTCAGCTCAGCACTCGCCGCCAACCCTAACACTTGGCCAGGGAATCAAATCTCCCCTCAGCCCCACCACTGGAGGAGACTCTCCTCCATTCCTCTCCACTCCACACATCAAGCAGGTAAAACAATGACCCCTGAGTGTATGTAGGTGTGTGTGTGTGTGTGTGTGTGTGAGAGAGAGAGAGAGAGAGAGAGAGAGAGAGAGAGAGAGAGAGAGACAGAGAGAGAGAGAGAGAGAGAGAGAGAGAGAGAGAGAGAGAGAGAGAGAGAGAGAGAGAGAGAGGTTGTTGGGGATAACTACCTCAGAACATAGCACCTTTGGGATGACTCAGCACACAGAACACCAAAAAAACAGCACAAAGCACCCTGTGTAAATGACTCAGCACAGTGCACCCTTTGAAGGACTTACCATATAGTAACCTTTGGGATGACTCAACATAGAGCTCCCTTTGAAGGAGGAAGTCCATAGCACACAGTGTATAGGACTCAGTTCATGGCACGCTTTGAAAAACTCAGCACGTAGCACTCTTTCCCAGGACTCAGCACATAGCACCCTGTGTTAAGGCTCCACACACACCAATCTTTGAAAGGCTGAGTATGTAGCACCCTGTGTAAAACATTCAGTGCACAGTACCCTTTACAAAACTCAGCACATAGCAGAGTTTTGAAGGACTCAGCAATACCACCCTGTGGAAAGACTCAACACACAGCATCATTTGAAGAACAGTACAGAGCACCCTGTATAAAGGACTCGGCACACGGCACTTGAAAAACTCACCTCATCCCACTCTTCTCAAGGATGCAGTACATTGCACCCATTGGGATGACTCAGCATACAGCCCCCTTTGAAGGACTCAGCAAAAGTACCCTGTGTAAAGAAAGGACTCGGCACACAGCACCCATTGAAAAATTCACCTGTCCCTCCCTTCTCAAGGGCTCAGCACATAACACCCTTTGGGATGAATTAGCACACTACACCTTTTGAAGGACTCAGCATAAAGTACATTGTGTAATGGACTCTGCACACAGCACCCTTTGAAAACCCAGCACCGCCCACTCTTCTCAATGACTCATAATATAGCACCCTTTATGATGACTCAGCACACAAAATGCTTTTTGAGGACTCAGCACAAAACCCTCATGTGGGAAGGATCCAGAAAACAGCACCCTGTGAAGGACTCAGCACATAGCTGCATGTCACAAGTTCAGCTGTCATTACAATTAGGGTACTTTCCTCTGTATCACCATTCTTCAGAAACACTTCACAAATCCTACTAGTTCACCTTTAGCTAACCTATGTTTTATGGGGGAGAATCAGCTGGGGGGTCTTGAACTCACAGCATGGGGGCCCTGTCCCTGAGCTCTTTGGTTCAATGTTAGAGCTCTACTACTTTGAGACATGGCTCCAATTTTTTTTTGGGGGGGGGTTGTTCTTTGACAGGCCATACAGATATCAGGAAGGCCAAGTTGGGATATCCATGACCAAAGGCTCTTAGCTTGGCCTGGAGCTGACCTCTCCCTTCCTTGTTCTCCTGGAAGCCGGGCTTCCTGGAGCTCTCTTGGCCTAGGGTGGAACAGATCTGCTCTGGAATCAGCATTTAGGGTGGGCAAAAGTCAGCTTGGCCCTGGTCACTTCCCCCAATTGAACTCTAGATGACGATAGTCCCCAACGATGGCACGGGGCCACATGTCCCGTATCTGGCTATAAGGGGGGCAGGAGTCACCCACCATAGGGATTGTACCTGCGAGTTGTGTTTACTCTTGCTTCCCTGCGGACCCCATCATGCTTTGAAATCACCCTGGACAGGAATGTACTTGAGAGTCTTACCTAAAATTAACCATCAAAGAGCAAGTGGGGCTGTGGCTCAAGTAGAAGAGCACTAGCCTTGAGCAAGAAAACTCAGGGATAGAGCCTAGGCCCTGAGTTCACACACACACACACACACACACACACACACACACACACACCACATGCATGGAAAATCAGAGATTTCTACACTGCAATCTTTGGGTATTCTCTACCTTTTCCCCACTAAGCCTGGTGGCTGTTGACCTAGGTGTTTGATGCATCCAACACCAGCTGGCATCTTTAATTTTGGGGAACAGAATGGCTACAACATCAGCCTTCCCCCATCCCAGCTCCTTGACTGGGTCAAGCTCTATCCAGGCCCTTTAGGGCTTCTTTTACAGAATCGCCAAGGTGCCTTCAAAAGGCATCACATGCTGGGCACTGGTGGCACATGCCTTTCATCCTAGCTACTCTGGAAGCTTAGATCTAGAGGACCATGGTTCAAAGCCATCTTGGGCAGGAAAGTATGTGAGACTCTTATCCTTGATGAACCATCAGAAAACAAGAAGTGGCACTGTGGTTCAAGTGGTGGAGTGCTAGCCATGAGAAAAAGAGCTCAGGGACAGTGGCCAGGCCCTGAGTTCAAGCCCCAGGACTGGAAGAACAAATCTTTGTTGGAGGCTTGTTTTCCCTTTGAAAACAGATCATTCTTTGTGATAAGCATAACATGGGCCTCTTCCCTAGCCACCAATGGTCCATTAGATGTCCCTTGAATATGGGCCACCTCCTGGCAGCCTCTGCCCTACCAGTACCGCAGTTTACCCTTCCCATCACCTGGCAGATGGAGGCCTGAGAGAAGGCCACCTGGCCACCTACTTGTGGTGGCTGCTGAGGCTTTTGAGAGTCAGTATGTCACATAGAGAGTCATCATCTGCATCAGTCTACAGAAGAAAGGCAGGGAACACTCCTCACCTGAGCCTGTGAGCTGTGGGTGATCTGCATGTGTGGCTTCTGCTGCAGGATGTGCTCCATGAGGGAGTCCTCTACGGGGTAGGGTACCCCGACCTGTCCTTTGGCAGTTTCCACACTACTTTGAAGTGGCAATTCTTCAAAACCTTTCTGTTCCTCCCTCATTTTGACCATCCCAGCTCCTGCGGTGTCTGAAGCAGTGGTGGTGGTTGGGACTCAGCCTGTGCCGTCATCTGGTGTCAGCTGTCCATGCCTTCCCCTGAGAGGAACCACAGCAGCTCCCACAGCTCTCTCCTCTTCATCTTCTCCTTGGATAGCTAGCACATGTGCTCAGCTTTCTCCTGACACAGCTCATCCAGGACGAACATCTGCTCTTTACACGCCATGAGGGAGTCCTCAATGGTGCAGATGTTTGCCACTAGCTGGATGCATCGATGGTGGAGCTCATCCGCTGGACTCCGGAAGTCCACTTCAACAGGCAGGTCATGGACAAAGATTTTCTTCTCAGATGCCCACTTGTCCTTCTTCCCATCCCCACATATGCTGTGGTGCCAGCTCGCAGGGTGGGGGGCCAGTGGCTCCAGATTTCTCTGGCACTGAGCTGCCAGGTGGACTGGGCACCCTCAGTGTGCCTGCCACTCTTGGTGCAGGAGTTTCCCCCTGTGGATTTCAGCCATGGAGAGCGCCCCCAGATCCATGTCCCTCTCGGTTTGGGGGATATCTCCATCTTCTGCGATGGTCACGTCTGGGGGAGTTGCCTCCTCACCTTTTGCTTCTCCAGGGCTCTCAACTTCCCCTTCTCCAGGGAAAGCCAGGAAGCTCAGCTGGGCCTGCAGGCACTCCTCCTGTGGTCTGGTCACTTCCAGGCACTTGAGGGTGTCCTGCCACTTTGGGGGTACCTTCTGGTCCTGACAGCTGGTGGGGCCTGCACTTGCTTCAGCTGCTCCAGCAGCTGGGTCTGCCTCTAGGTGCTGCTGCAGGGCCTCCTTCTTGGAGCTCAGCTGCTCATTGGAGGTGATGTGCAGCTCACAGGTGGCTCTGAGCTCCTGAAGCTGGGCCAGGGACTGCTCCTGCCACTCCTGCAGCTCCCAAGCTGCTTGGCTCTCTCTCTCAGCCACCTCTTTCAATTCCTCTATCTTCTCCTCTGTGTGGTCCAGCTGTTCCCACAGATGTTTCTTCACCTGCTTCTCTGAGTCCAATATGCTGGCTAGCTTCTCCTCAATGCTCACCATGTGGAGAGCATCCCGCAGCAGGGTCAGCTGTTCTTCCATCTGTCCGTTGCACACATGCACATCTTGGGATCTTGCAGATCTCCTGCCGATCCTGGGCCTTCTCCTCCAGTCTCCACAGTTGCTTCTGCTGCTCCGTGTTCTGGAAACGGAGGCTTTGGTTTTCCTGGACCTGGATGTGAATTTATTCCTCCAGGTTTTTCAACTCCATCTGTGTGCAGTAGGCCTGGGCCTTCACCTGCTGCTTGGCCGGAGATGGTCCTGAAGGGGGTCATGTCTCTGCCAGCTTCCTTCTCAGTTCCCCCAGCTCCATCTTTACGTCAAACGCCTACCTTGCCCCTCGATTCTTCTCCTCTGTCAGTTGGTTCACCCACTGGGTCAGCCGCCGGGCCTTTCCCTTCTGCACAGACTTCTCAATGCTCAGGTCTTCTCTCTCTAGATTCGCTGCAGTCACCATCCAGCTCAGGTTTTCTAGTAGTCTCTTTAGTACCTCACGCCCCGCCAGCGCTTGTTGGAACTTGCAGATTCTGCTCTTCATGTTGCTCCACTGTGTCCAGAGTGCTTCCAGCTTCTCCTACAACTCAGTGTTCACTTGCTCCAAGTCATTGAAGCTTCTGATCTTTTCCTCTCGCTGAAGGGTCACATCATTCAGCTGTTCGAAGAACATTTCAGTCTCATTATGTGAGCAGTGACCACAGAAGCCGCCATCTCCAGCTCTGCCATGTGCTGCTCTGCGGTCTGCAGGCAGCTGGTGAGAGCTTCATGCTCCCTTTCTCTGTCATTGGTCGCCTGCTGCTCGTGGGCTGGTGAACATTGTAAATCACTTTCTGCCCAAACCAACCTCTGTATGGGTGCCTTGTGGATCTCTAGATCCTTTTTCATTGCTGCGTGCAGTTAGGCTATCTTCTCCCTCTTTTACTCCCATTCATCCGGCAAGTCTGTCTTTTCCTGCTTCAGTGGTTGGGTCTTGGCAAGAGTGCCTCTTTTCTTCTTTTGCTGGGATCCAGTGTGGGCACCACATGTCAGTACACCTCTGCAGATCCTTGTTGTTATCAGGACCATTGACACTCTGGACCCTGGTTGCTGTGACTGTGTCCAAAGGCAGGGGAGGCCCATGATCAGCATCATATTTGGCTGGACTCTCCTTTGAATCACACTCCCCAGTGGCGTTTGTCTTGGGGCTCCTTCACTTTTTCATGTTTTGTGTTTTCTTGACTGTTGCAGCTCTGTTGGGAAGATTCTTCTGCCAGTGTTCTTGTGGCAATTTCTTGCCTGCAGTTCTCTCATGGAGTCCTGTTGTTTCAGACATCTGAGCGCTGGGACAGGAAAGATGGGCTGGCCACTTTCCCAAGGTCTGGGAAATCCCCTATTCACCCACTCACTGTCTAGGACCTCAATTTCCTACTCTACTACAATGTGGCCTCAAGTCTCTTGCTCACCACTCAGCCACCTCTACCTTCCTCGACTGCTAGTAGTGGTGTCATCCAACTGAGAGAATTCAGGTGCTACTGGGCAGCATGGAATATGGGCATGGCCACCATTCTTGTTTCCCATTGGTCAGAAAGAACCATGAAAGAATGGGGGTGTGGACGGAATCCTGTGATGCAGACAGAATGGGCAGAGTCAAGATGACAGCAGCCCCATTCACATGAAACTCTGTCCAGTCCAGTTGGGGACAAGAGGGTGACCTGCTTTAGCTGGATGGCTGCACAGATTGTTGTGTATGTCTGTTTGTTGCCAGTCCCTAACCTTGAACTCAGGATCTGGGGACAGTCCTTGAGCTGCTTTTGTTCAAGGCTAGCCCTCAACTAGTGAAGCCACATGGCTCTAATTCTGGCTTCTGTTGGCACTGAAGTTGGACAGGGGTCTCAAGGACTTTCCTGCCTAGGGTGACTTTGACCATGATCCTCCTATCACAGCCTTGTAAGTATCAAGGAGGACTGCTGAGAGCCATTGGTGCCTGCCTAATCATTGGTCTTGCTGATGTTCTTGGACAGACCGGTGATTTCCTTATCCTTGGGTTTAAGTGGTGAGAGCTGGAGCCCACATCCTGGTCCTGCCACCTCCAAATGGCAGGTGATCCTAAAAAACTCAATCCTATCCATATGAATACCAATGGTATGTGATATATGTGATTGAATGGGCAGTTCTTGAATGATTCTAGGATAAAATTATACACAGTTAAATTATAGGACACTGATCAATTTTAATTAATACTTTATAAAGCATTTAAACAATCACATTCATTAAATGGAGGCAGAATGAAATATCTAAGAATTGGACATCACATAGTATACAGCTGCCATTTTTTCTGTCAGGACTGGGATTGGAACTCATGGTCTGGGTAACTCTTTTGCACTGTGTGGAAAGGGGAAGCTCACCTCCTTGAAGTCATGAAATTCAAGTCTGTTCCTTAGACCTGAAATCGATCCCCAGCACTAGAAAACATCCTATTCGTATATATTTTAAATATATGATTTATATTTATATACATAGGTTGACTATATATAGAGTTCAGTGTATTCATTTTTATTTTTTGTTTTATTCATGTATTGGCCATTAATTTTATTGACTATTATGGCACATAGAACATTGATTCCATAGGATATAGGTCTGCATATGTGTTCCACTTCATACCTGACTCCCAGGACTTTCACAAAAGAAGGAAAATGTTTGTCACCATCAGCTTCTTACTCTACAATTCATTTTTTGGGAGTGCTGGCATCTGAACTCATGGCCTACAAGGCCCAATTCATGAATGGGTGAGTGTCAACACGCCATCCTGGGGCAAATTGAGCTGACAGGCAGTTCCTAGGACCTTAAATCGAGCCCCAGGTTTTGATAAAATAAGAACAGAGTGACACCCAGATGGAAGTATGCTAATAAATATATATCTTTATAGATTGCCAGATATGTCTACACATTATTCAGTTATGTAGACTACATTCCTACCAATCCTTGTGTATTTATTATGCCTCCATGTAATTAATGTTATTGTTTTCATCCTTAATAAACTATTAAGTAAATCAGTGTCCTGAAATTATTGCATCTCTGTAAGAAATAGTATTCTTTTAATGCTTCATATTAAAATCAGTCTGCTGAAATCATGATGTCTAATTTTATACGAGTAGTATTCATGATCAGCTCATTCAACAGTGCCATTGATAACATTCCATCATTATTACTATGGATGGGAATGAGTCTCTTAGGATTTCCGCCATCTGGAAGTGGCATTACTGAGATTCAACTCTAGGCCTACATTGCCATGCAAGACTATGGCTTCCCCAATAGCCCGCCATCCTTCAGCAATACAAGGTGAAGCACCTTTTGGAGCCATGTCATTCAGACCTAAATGGTCACAGTGCAAAGAAATAAAATGTAAAAACGCAATCCTGCCACTTCTTTTTTTGGGGGGTGGGGGTCGGTCATAAGGCTTGAACTCTGGGCCTGGGTGCTGTGCCTGTGGTCTTCAGCTAAAGGCAAGCACTCTACCACTTGAGTCACAGCGCTACTTCCAGTTTTCTAGTGGTTTCTTGGAGATAAGTGTATCATGGACTTTCCTGGCTTTGAACCGAGATACTCAGATCTCAGCCTCCTGAGTAGCTAGGATTACAGGTGTGAACCACTGGCGCCCGGTTCTGCCACTTTTTTTCTGTGCATATTTTTTCCCAGCACAAGGTCTGGAGGTCTAGGATCCCAGGATCGGCTGTGGCTCCAGTGGCTGCAGCCTAGGGTGATAGAAGCTGAGGCAGAGTGCCATGATCTGAGTTCTAGACCTTACTTTGCAAAAAACAAAACAAAACAAAAACCCCTCCCCTCCACACACACACAAAAATTAGCTCCCTGTCTTGCAATTCTCACCATTTTTTCTACTTTGGATTTGAACTCAAGGTCTGGGAAACTCTGCAGCACTGTGGACGAAGGAAAAGCTCACCATGCTTGAAGACAAGAAAGTCGGGCCTGGTCTCTAGGCCTGAATTCAATCCCCAGCCCTGGAAAACATACTATTTATATACATTATAAAGATAAGATTTGTACTTACCTATAAATGTTCAGTCCATATTGTGGTTATTGATTATATTTTTGTTTTATTCATTTATTTATCATATATTTACTGTGATGACACGCATTCCATTTATTATATTGATGACATCCCATCACATAGTATCTAAATTTGTAGATGTGTTCTCCATCATGTCTGACACCTAGGACTCTCAGAGAAAAGGAAAACAGGTGTCACATTCAGCTTCTTACTCCATGATCCAATTGTTTGCAGTGCTGGGATCTGAACTCAGGGCCTAGCAGACCCAATTCATGAATGGGTGTGTCAACAGGGCAACCTCTAGCCAAGGAAGCTGCCAGTCAGTTCCCAGACCCTGAGATTGAGCTGCAGGGGTGGACAAAATAGCCATACATAGATAGGCAGGTGGTATATATCAATAAATATATATTTGTATAGAATTCCAGAGACATCTACCTAGGATTCAATGACATCAACTATGTTCCTACCAACTCTTAGGTATTTATTATGCCTCCATTGAAGGAATAGTATTGTTTTCATGCTCAATAAACTTTTCATTAAGATCAACAACATCCTAGGATCATTGCATCTAATTTTAGACTAGAACGGTGCCCGCAGAAACTTCTCATTCAATCATGAATTTGCTCACATTCCATCATTATTCCCATACATAGGAATGAGTCTCTTAGGAAGTCGCCCCACTGATAGGTATCAGGACCAGGATTCAAAATCAGGGCCTGTGATGACATAAGGGCCTGTGGCTTTTCCTATAGTCCGCTAGCCATGGACAATGCAAAGTGAAGTATCTTTTATAGCCGTGTAATTTTGACCCAGATTGGTTATCATGCAAAGGAAGAAAATGTAAAAAAATTCATCCTGTGGCTATTTTTCTGTGTGTGTGTGTGTGTGTGTGTGTGTGTGTGTGTGTGTGTGTGTGTGTGTGTGTGTTTACTCCTGCAAGGCTTCAGGGCCTAGGATCACAGGGTCGACTATGGGCCTGTTGCAGCCCACCAGCCTAAAGTGATCGAAGCTGAGGCAGGGTTGCCATGAAGTGAGTTCAAATCCTTAGGTTAGCAAAACAAAAAACAAAAAAACCCTAAAAACTAATAAAGCACCCTAGTTCAGAATTCCCACCATTTTTCTGCCACAGCTGTGGTTCCAACTCAGTCTAGGTAACACTATAGCACTGTGGGGGAAGGGGAAGCTTACCATCCTTGAAGAATACAAGGTCAGGCATGCTCCCAGGGCCTAAATTGAAGCCCCAGCACTGGCAAAAATCATATGTCCATCTATTTTAAACATAGGATCTCTATTCACATACATTCGTTCAGTACAATTATTCTTTTTATTGTGTGTCTTAGTCATGGATGAATTTTGTTTATTGAGCATGATGACAGATATAACTATGCTAGCAT
Organism: Dipodomys merriami; assembly: GCF_024711535.1. Lineage (NCBI taxonomy): Eukaryota > Metazoa > Chordata > Mammalia > Rodentia > Heteromyidae > Dipodomys > Dipodomys merriami. The sequence goes on along the minus strand of NW_027203049.1, from coordinate 1,035,659 downwards.
GGATGACAATCTATTCCCATGTCTATAGAGTTGCTTAAGCCTTCTCCATCCTAGCTGAGACCCAGAACTTTCACAGGACAGGAAACAGGTGGATGGATTGGATTCTCACACCTGCATTCCTCTTTTGGCAGTGTTGGGATTTGAACTCAGAGCCTAGCAAGCCCAATTGGAGAAAGGGTCAAGATGAGGACACCATGATGTGAGCATCTAAAGAACTAGGCTGTTCCCAGGACCTGAGATTGAGCCCTGGGGGGAGGGCAGGTGGAGAGCACAATAGTCATCCATTCATAAGCGGTAGATAGTATGTATATTTGTTTAGAGTAGGAGAGATGGCGACCTGTGATGGAATTCAATCTACCTTGTGACAACTGATTCTTAGATCTTTCTTGATGCCTCCATTTCATGACTGTGATGATTATGGTCATGCTTCATCAATTCTTCATTAAAAATAACAATATCCCAGGAATTTTGCCTATCATTTCCTGCTCATATCCTGCAGAAACTACTCATTCAAGGATGAGATTGATCACATTCCACAGCTCTTCCTAGGTCCAGAAACGTATCTCAGGATCTCATGCCAATCCCTCAATGTAGGGGGCCTGACCGGGATTCGACCTCTGGGGCTGTTTGCCTGGATGGCCTGGGGTTTCTGCAATAGCTGCAGGCCTTCAGCCACTCCAGGTAATCTTCACTCTGTAGGTCGCCGGGTTCAGACCCACCATGATCACCATACAAAGGGAAATGAACATAAAAGCACCAGGTGGAACTTCCCACCGCTTTTTTTTCCCCTCGCAGCTTTCTTTTTTCCTGCAAGCCCTGGGATCCTAGGATTCAAGGATTCATATATATATGAATGAAGGACCTTAGTGCAGAATTCGTGCCATTTTACTGCCAGAGCTGATATTTGAACTCAGGTCTGGGTAACTCTGTTGCACAGTCGGGGAGGGAGAAGCTAACCATCTTTGAAGACTACAAGGTCAGCACTGGTCCCAGGGCCTGAATTGAAGGCCCAGCACTGCCAAATTCATATGCCTAACTATTTTACACATACGGTCTCTATTTACATATATGTGTGGAATGCATCATGCTTTCAGTGTAGTTATTCTTTTAATTGTGTGTCTTAGCCAGGGATGCATTTTGTATTTTATTGAGTATGATGACAGATATAACTGTGCTGATATGGATGACAACCTATTCCCATGTCCATGGAGTTGCCTATGTCTTCTCCATGCTAGCTGAGACCAAGGACTTTCACAGGACAGGAAAACAGGGGGATCAATGGGCTTCTCACCTCAGGATTCTGCTTTTGGCAGTGTTGGGATTTGAACTGAGAGCCTAACAGGCCCAATTGGTGAAAGAGTGAAGGTGAGGACACCAGCATGTGAGCAACTGAGGAGCTAAGCCATTCCCAGGACCTGACAATGAGCCACAGGGAGGGCAAGATAGGCATAAATTCATACTTGAAACATAGGATATGTATTAACATATATGTGTGGGCAGCATCTTGTATTCGGTACATTTCTTCTCCTTAATTTGTGTCTAATTCATAATGGTATTGTGAATTTTACTGAGTAAGGTGACAGATATAACTGTACTGACATGGGTGACAACCTGTTCCCATGGTTGCCTATGCATTCATTCTCCATCCTAACTGAGACCCAGTACTTCCACATTAGAGGAAATCAGGCGCAATGACTGGCTTCTGACATCAGGATGAATCTTTTGTTAGGCCTGGGATTTGAACTCAGGTCTGGGTAACCCCGTTGCACTGGGGTGAAGGGGAAGCTCATCATCCCTGAAGACTAGAATGTCAGGCCTAGTCCAGGGCCTGATTTGAAGCCCCAGCAGTGGACAAAATAACAAGCTTACTTTTTTTAAACATAGGATCTCTATTTACATAGAGGTGTGATATGCATCTTGGTTTCAATGTGGTTATTTTTTAATTTTGAGTCTTATTCTCATTTTAATTTTGAGTCTTATTATTATGTATTGTGTATTTTATTGAGTATGGTGGCAGGAATATCTGTGCTTTCATGGATGACAATTATTCCCATGGCTATAGAGTTGCCTATATAGCATTCTCCATCCTCGATGAGGCCCAGGACCTTCACAGGACAGGAAATCATGTGGATTCATTGGTTTCTCACACCAGGATGTATCTTTTGGCTGTGCTGGGGTTTGAACTCAGAGCTTAGCAAGCAGAATTGGGGAATGGGTCAAGGTGAGCACACCATCCTGTGAGCCACTAAGGTGCTAGGCCATTCACAGGGCCTGAGCTCGTGCCCCGCAGGGTCAATATACTCATGTAATCATAATTTAAAGACAGGAGCTATATTTCCATACATGGGTGGGCAGCATCTTGCATTCATTGTACTCATTCTCTTGATTTCGTGTCTTATTTGTGGATGCAATATGTATTTTACTGAGTGTGATAACAGTTATAACTATGCTGACATGGCTGGCAACCAATTCCCATGAGTATAGAGTTGCCTATATAGCATACTCCATTCTAGCTGAGACCCAGGAATTTCACAGCATAGGAAAACAGGTGCAACCATTGGCTTCTCAAATCAGGATGAATCTTTTGGTAGTGCTAGGATTTGAACTCAAGGCCTACCAGAATCAAGTGGTGGATGAGTCATGGTGAGCACACCAGCACGTGAGCCACTAAGCATCTAGGTCTTTCCTGGGAGCTGAGATCAAGCCCTGGTGGGCTCTATAGTAGTCATAAATTCAGAATTTAAACAGAGGATCTCTATTTCCATACATGGGTGGGTGGCATCTTGGGTTCGGTGTAGTCATTGTCTTTATCTGGTGTCTTACTCATTGATGTATTGTGTATTTTCTTGAGTATAGGATGACAGATATAACTGTGGTGACCTACATGACAAGCTATTCCGATGAGTATAGAGTTGCTTATGCATTTTCCATCCTAGCTGCAACACCAGAACTTGCACAGCACAGAAAAACAGGTGCAACGAATGGTTTCTCACATCAGGGTGAATTTTTGGAAGTGCTGTGATTCGAACTCTGGGCCTAGGAGGCCCATCTGACCAATGGGTCCACATGAGCAAACCAGCCTGTGAGCCACTAAGGAGCTGGGCTGTTCCCAGGAGCTGAGATCAAGCCCCAGGGAGGCCACAAGAGTCCTCAATGCATCATTGAAACATGGGATGTATATTCACATCCATGTGTGGACTGCCTAGTGCATTGAGTGTAGATATCCTCTCTATTTTGTATGCTATTCATGGATGTATTATGTATGTTCTTGAGTATATATGACAGGTGTAACTGGGCTGACATGGATGACAACCTTTTCCCATGGCCACAGGGTGGCCCATGCATTTTCCATCCTAGCAGAAACCTAGAACTCATACAGGAAAGGAAAACAGGTGCAACGTCTCACTTCTGACAGGATGAATATTTTAGCACTGCTGGGATCTGAACTCAGCTCCTAGCAGGCCCAATAGGCGAATGGGTTCACGTAAACACACCAGCCTGTGAGCCACTAAGGAGCTAGGCCGTTCCCAGGACCTGAGATCGAGTCCCAGGTGTAAGGCAGGGTGAGCACAATAGCCATCCATTCATAAGCTGAAGGTAGTAAGCAAATAAGTACTTATCTGTATAGAGTAGGAGAGATGGCGACCTGTGATGAAATCCAATCTACCCTGTGGATCTTCCCCAATGTCTCCATTTAATGACTGTGATGATTATGGTCACGCTTCATCAACTCTTCACTAAAAATAATCGATACCCCATGAGTCTTGACTATCATTTCCTACTCGAATCCTCAGGAACTACTCATTCAAAGAAGAGATTGATCGCATTTCACGGCTCTTTCTAGGTCTGGAATTGAGTATCTCAGGAACTCCAGCTATTCCCTCAATGTAGGATGGCTGACCAGAATTCGACCTCGGGGCCTCCGTTGCCCGGTCATCCTGTGGCTCCCCTGATAGCCAGCAGGCCTTCAGCCACACCAGGTCACCTTCAATCTGCAGTCCACCGGGTTTGGTCTCACCATGGTCAACATTCAAATGAAAATAAACCTAAAAGCGCCAGGTGGAACTTCCCGCTGCTTTTTTCTCCTCCGGCTTTTTATGTTTTCCTACAAACCCTGGAGTCCTACGATCTGAGGATGGGCTGTGGGTCCAGAGGCTGCAGCCTAGGATCATCAGACCTGAGGCAGAGTTGCCACAGCTTGAGTTCAAGCCCCAGGTCTGGCAAAAAATAGTAAAAAATTGAAAAATTATCAATGAAGCACCCTAGCTCAGAATTCGCGCCATTTTACTGCCAGAGCTGGGATGTGAGATCAGGTCTAGGTAACTCTGTTGCACTGTGGGGGAAGGAGAAGCTCACTATCTTTGAAGACTACAAGGTCAGGCCTGGTCCCAGGGCCTGAATTGAAGCCCCAGCTCAGGCAAAAATCATATGCCCACCTATGTTACACATAGGATCTCTATTTACATACATGTGTGGAATGCATCATGTTTTCAGTGTAGTTCTTTTTATTGTGTGTCTTAGTCAGGGATGCATTTTGTATTTTATTGAGTATGATGACAGATATAATTGTGCTGACATGGATGGCAACCTATTCCCATTTCTATAGAGTTTCCTACACCTTCTCCATCCTAGCTGAGACACAGGACATACTTGGGACAGGAAAACAGAGGGATCAATGGACTTCTCACATCAGGATTCTGCTTTTGGCAGTGTTGGGATTTGAACTAAGAGCCTAACAGGCCCAATTGGTGAAAGAGTGAAGGTGAGGACACCAGCATGTGAGCAACTAAGGAGCTAATTCATTCTCAGGACCTGAGGTTGTGCCAGTGACGGCCAGGATAGGCATAAATTCATACTTGAAACATAGGCTATGTATTGATTGAAATATATGTGTGTATAGCATGTTGCATTCAGTGCAATCCTTCTCCTTACTTTGTGTCTAATACATGGAGATATTATGTATTTTACTGAGGATGGTGACAGGTATAACTCTGCTGACATGGATGATGACCTGTTCCCATGGTTATAGGGTTGCCTATGCATTCATTCTCCATCCTAGCTGAGACCCAGTACTTCCACATTAGAGGAAATCAGGCGCAATGACTGGCTTCTGACATCAAGATGAATCTTTTGTTAGGCCTGGGATTTGAACTCAGGTCTGGGTAACCCTGTTGCACTGTGGGGGAAGGGGAAGCTCATCATCCCTGAAGACTAGAATGTCAGGCCTGGCCAGGGCCTAATTTGATGCCCAAGCAGTGGACAAAATAACAAGCTTACTTTTTTTAAACATAGGATCTCTATTTACATACAAGTGTGGCATGCATCTTGCTTTCAATTTTTTAAATTTTGAGTCTTATTCAAAGATGTATTGTGTATTTTATTGAGTATGGTGGCAGGTATATCTGTGCTGCCATGGATGACAACCTATTCCCATGGCTATAGACTTGCCTATATAGCATTCTCCATCCTCGATGAGGCCCAGGAATTTCACAGGACAGGAAATCAGTTGTAAGAATTGGTTTCTCACATCAGGATGAACCTTTTGGCATTGCTGGGAGTTGAACTCTGGGACTAGCAGGCCCAAATTTCTAATGGGTCCATATGAGCACACCAGCTTTTGAGCTACTAAGGATCTAGGCCCTACCCAGGACCTGAGATTGAGCTCTGGGGTGGGGTTTGTACACCATATTCATCCATTCATAAGCTGAAGCTAGTGTGCTCATAAATACCTATTTGTATAAAGAAGATGTGGCAAGCTGTGTTGGAATCCTATCTACCATGTGACTACCAATTTTTGGATCTTTCCCTATGCCTCGATTTCCTGAATGTAATCATTATTGTCACATTTTGTGAAGTCTTAATTAAAAATAATTGTTGTGCCAGAGGTTTTGCCTATCATTTCCTATGTGAATCATGCATGAACTTCTCAACTCTTCCCTAGGCCTGAATTCAAGCACCAGCCCAAAAAATGTAACATTTATAGACATTTTCACTATGTGATTTATATTTACATCTATATATTCAGTCTGTATCGTGTTTGTTGGAGTGATTCATTATATATTATTATTGAGTGATTGAATTAACATTTATTTTATGGACTGTGAGTGAACCTATATCATTTATTACATTTATTCCAATCTATTCCATAGCATGTAGCTTTGCACACATATTATGTACATCATACCTGACACCCAGCTCTTGCACAGAAATAGAAAATAGGTGTCTCACTTGGAATCTTACTCCAAGACGAAATTTTTGGCAATGCTGGTACCTGAACTGAGGGCCTAAAAGTCCCAATTCATGAATAGGTGATTGTCAGCATGGCAGCCTCTAGCCCATTCAGCTGCCAAGTGGATCCGAGGACCTAGGATGGAACCACAGATTTGGCCAAAATAGCAGTACTTTTCTATGCAGACGATGGTATCCAGATAAATATATATTTAGATATTTTTATACTGCCAGTGATGTCTATGTGGAATTAAATGACATATACTACGTTCGTAGAGATTCTCAGGTCTTTAGTAAGGACTCCACTTAATGAATAGTTTTCTTTTAATGCATAATAAACTATGAATTAAAATCAATCTGTGTTCTGTGATTATTGGGTCTAAATTTATACTAGACTGATTGATGAACTACTCATCCAACCATAACATTAATCACATTTCTCTGGCGTTCCTATGGACAGGCAATGGTTTCTTAGGCTCTCCAGCCCTTTGTAAGTAGCATGACTGGGATTCAAACAGAGGGCCTAGGTGTCCAGGTTGGCCTATGGCTTCACTGACAGCCCGTCAGCCTTCAGCAATGCCAAGGGACCTACAGGTTGCAGCAGTGTTACTTGGACCCGGGATGGTCACCATGCAAGGAAGGAAAACCAAGAAATTGCCATTGGTGGGTGGTTCCTGGCTTTTATTTTTGGTGTCATTTTCATTTTGTTTTCCTGTCAGCCCCGGAGGCCTAGTATTCCAGGATGGGCTGTGGGGCCAGAGGCTACACCATCCCAGCCTAGGGTGATGTTAGCTGAGGCAGAGTTGCCACGATATGAGTTCAAGCCTCGTGCTGGGCAAAAAAAAATTAAAATAAATAAATAACTTAATAAATAACTTAATTAATTAAAAATATTTAAAAATAGCCTGGCGCTGGCTATGGTTCATACCAGTAATCTTAGCTACTCAGGACGCTGAGATCTGAATATCACGTTTCAAAGCCAGCCCAGGCAAGAAAGTCTTTGAGACACTTATCTCAAATAAACCACTAGAAAACCAGAAGTGGTGCTGTGGCTCAAGCATTACAGTGCTCGCCTTGAGCTGAAGAGCACAAGGACAGCTCTCAAGGCCAGAGTTCAAGTCCCATGATATATACATGCATACATACATACATTCATACATACATACATACATACATACAATACTAATGAAGATCCCTGGCTTGGAGTTCGTGCCCTGGGAATTGAACTCAGAGTCTGGGCAACTCTAATTCACTGGAGGGGGCGGGGAGACAGGGAAACTCACCCTCTTGGAAGACAAGCAATTCAGGCCTGTTCCCTAGGCCTGAATTCAATCCACAGCCCTGTTAATGTAATATTCATCTGCATTTGAAATAATGATCAATATCTACATATTTATGTTTATTGCAATTTGCTTTGAGTGTATTTATTTTACTTTTTGTATTATTCATTCATTATTTTATTGACTATTATTACACTTATAGCATGTATTAAATTGATTACATCTTATGAGAACTATACAGATTTACATATGTATTATATATCTTACTTCAGACCCAGGACATTCATTGAAATTCTATAGTAGATGATCCCATGCTTAGAAAAACAGAAAGAATACATCAACCAAATTAATTTATCCCTAGGCACCCCAGTGGCTCACATCTGTAATCCCAACTACTCAGGAGGTGAGAACTGGAAGATGAAGTTTCAAAGCCAATCCAGACAGCAAATCCTGAGAGATATCATCTCCAATTAACTGGCAAAAAGCCAGTCTACAGGTATGGCTGAAGTGGTAGAAAATCAGCTATGAACAATCAAGCCAAGAAAGAGCAAGCTGAGTTCAGGTGCAGGGAGAGGTGGGTAGAGCGATAAAGGAGATAAATCCTCCAAAAACAGAGAACAAAACAACAGTACACAAATCCCACCTAATTTATGGTACCAACAAACTGAAAATAAAAAATCAAGCTTGTGCATTTGTATAATTTTACATGAGCAGCTATGTTCTTAGGTACACTTCAAACCTATGTTTTTAACAATATGTGTATATATAAATTAATAATGTATATATATATATATATATATATATATAAATAAACTAAGAAACCAGCCAATGAAAAAATACTTCTAAATTAGTGCCTTTACCATGGCATTATAAATTATTTGTACAAAAAGTATGTTCGAAGTTTCTTTCCTTAGAATCAATCTTAAAATGTTTGTTTATGCACCAGGCGTCAGTGGCTGACACCTATAATCCTAGTTACTCAGGAGGCTGAGATCTGAGGATGGCAGTTCAAGGCAAGCCAGGGCAGAAAGTCCGGGAGACTCTTACCTCCAATAAACCACTAGAAAACCGTAAGTGGTGATGTGGCTCAAGCTGTAGAGTACTCGCAAAGAGCTGAAGAGCGCAGGGATATTGCCCAATCTCAGAGTTCAAGCCCCACCACCAACAAAAAAAAAAAAAAAAAAAAAAGGAAAGAAGTTTGTTCATACAAAATTCTAACATTCTGAGCTTTGGAAACTTTTCTTCCAGGGTCTTATGCTCTTTAGGCAACTATTCCACTACTGAGCTACATCTTATTAACAATGTTTTTGTTTTTCATTTTACAACCCAGTTTATTCCCAAAATGCTTACAAGTACTTACTGTCCTCACAGAAGTGAGTGTTTATTCTGAAACTCAACCTTTGGTTGTATGAGGACTTCCCTAGTCTATTTCGTGGTAGGCACTGAGGAAAACTCACAGGACACAATTGCAGACCTTTTATAGTTATAAAAATAACTCTAAATAGAAATAACATCAACTGCCGGGCACAGGTGGCTCACGCCTATAATCCTAGCTACCCAAGAGGCTTAGATTTGAGGTAGGTGACTCAAGGCCAGCCAAGGAGGAAAATCTATGAGACTCTTATCTCCAATAAACCTCTAGAAAACTGGAAGTGGTGCTGTAGCTCAAGTGCTTGAGCGCTTGCCTTGAGTTGAAGAGCACAGGGACAGTACCCAAGCCCAGAGTTCAAGCCCCACGACTGACAAAAAAAAAAGAAAAGAAAAAAGAAAAATAAGAAATAACATCAACTGTCCCAACCTTCTAGGGAGAAATGATATCCTCGTTTTCATTCTCATTCTTCATGATAGATGGTCAAAAACACCAATGTGCTATGCTGAAATGTAAAAGTTTAAACCCTCTTTTTTAAAAACTCTCATGTTATAAAATCAAAATGTTTCAAATAAAGGCAAAGTGAACTTTTAAAAAATATTAAAAATGCTAATGAAACTCCTTGGCTTGGAATGTGCGATTTTTTTTGTCTGCAAGGCCTGGGACTTGAACTTAGGGACTGGTAACTATGTTGCACTGTGGGGGAAGGGGAAGCTCACTGTGCTTGAAGACCAGAAATTCAGGCCTGTTCCCTATGCCTGAATTCATGCCCCAGTCATACTCCTTATATATATTTTAAAGATAGGACTGAACTTCCATATAGATGTTCAGTCTATATCATGTTTGGTGTGGTTATTCATTGTATTTGTTGTTTTATTCATTTATTTACCATTTATTTTACCGACTGTGAGAACATCTAAACATGTATTACATTGTTTACATATTATCACATAGTATATAGATTTGTAGATTTGTTCTCCATCATGCCTGACACCCAGCACTCTCCCAGAAAACAAAAACAGGTGTCACACTTGGATTCTTACTCCAGGATGAAATTCTTGGCAGGCGCTGAGATCAAGCCCCAGAGGTGGCCAAAATAGCCATACATGGATAGGCAGGTGATAGTATGCCAATAAATGCGTATTAGTAGAGAGTGCCAGAGCCATGTATCTAGTATTCAATGATATCTACTATGTTCCTACGAAGTCTTAGGCACTTAGACAGCATATATATTAGAGAAAGAACATACAACCCTCCAAGAAAAGTCCAAGAAATACGATAGATATATTCAACATTTGGAAGACACCATCAGAAAGCCTAATCTGAGAATAATGGGTGTAGAGGAGCACCTAGAAACAGAAGTTAATGGTCTAGGAAATTTGTTTAACAGGATCCTAGCAGATAACTTCCCAAACATGCAAAAAGATAGGCCTATTCAGATACAAGAAGCTTTTAGAACTCCAAATAGACCAGACCAGAACAGGACAAACCAGCATCACATTATAATCCTCACAGGATCAATTCAGACCAAGGAAAAGAACCTTAAAGCTGTCAAGGAGAAAATATCAATCACCTATAAAAGGAAAACAGTTAGAATCACCTCAGATTTCTCAGCAGTGACAATCAAAGCAAGAAGAGCCTGGAATGATGTATGCCGTGTCGTAAAGACAAACAACTATCAACCAAGAAAACTGTACTCAGCTAAACTCTCCTTCATAAATGAAGGTCAAATAAAAACTTTCCATAGCAAAGAAAAACTGAAACACTATATCTCCACCAAACCAGCCCTACAAAAGATTCTTAAAGATGTCCCATACATAGAAAACCAACAAGACCACAAAAAAGGCCAAGAAACTGCAGCCAAATTGAGAATCCAAGAACCATAGAAAGAACCCAGTTGCCACAGCCCCCAAGAAGGTAGATAAAATGGCAGGAGCTCCCAAATACTTCTCAGTTCTATCTCTTAACGTTAACGGACTTAACTCTCCAATTAAGAGACATAGACTGTCTAGTTGGATTAAAAAGCAAGAACCTTCTATCTGCTGCCTGCAGGAGTCACATCTTGCCCATAAAAACAAACACATTTTCAATGTGAATGGCTGGAACAAAATCTACTAAGCAAACGGCCCCATAAACAGGCGGGAGTTGCAATCCTAATATCAGATAAAATAGACTTCAAATTAAAATTAGTGAGAAGAGATAAAGAAGGTTGCTACATACTAATTAATGTATCTCTCCTTCAGGAGAATATTACAAGTCTAAATATCTATTCACCAAACAACGGAGCACCCATATTTATCCAAGAAACCCAACTTTCCCTCAAATCCCACATAGATCCAAAGACATTAATTGTTGGGGACTTTAACACACCACTATCCCCACTAGATAGATCAAGTTGGCAAAAACTCAACAAAGAACCTGCATATCTAAACAACTGCATAGATCAACTAGATTTACCAGACATCTACCAAAGATTTCACCCAGCAGCATCAGAATACACATTTTTCTCAGCAGCATATGGAACATTTTCCAAAATAGACCACATTTTAGGTCACAAAGCAAACTTGTCCAAATTCAGAAAAATTGAAGCTATACCTTGCATTCTCTCAGACCACAAGGGATTAAAAGTAGGACTCAACACCAAAAGCCACTAAAGAAAGTCCTGTAACACATGGAGGCTGAATAACACACTGCTGAATCACAAGTGCATCATGGAAGAGATTAGAAAGGAAATTCAAATGTTCATGATATTCAACAAAAATGAGCACACAAATTACCAGCTCCTCTGGGACACAGCAAAGGCAGTACTCAGAGGCAAGTTTATACCTCTGACTTCCTACATCAACAAATTGGAGAGATCTGAAACCAACAATTTAATCAGACATCTGAAACTCCTTGAAAAAGAGCAGCAGGATAAACGCCAACCCAATGGACAGAAAGAAATAATTAAAATTAAATCAGAATTAAATGAATTAGAATCCAAAAAAAGCAAAAGAAAGAATCAACAAAACAAAGAGTTGGTTCTTCAAAAAAATTAACAAAATTGACAGACCCTTAACAAATCTTATCAAAAAAGAAAAGAACACACCCAAATAAATAAACTCAGAGATGAGAATGGAAACACCACCAGAGAAACAACCAAGATTCAGAACATTATAAGGAAATACTTCTCAAAACTTTATGCTAATAAGATTGTTTACTTGGCAGAAATGGACCTTTTCCTAGCAAATACTGACATGCCAAAACTAAACCAAGATGAGTTAAATCACCTTAACAGGCCCATATGAAACATTGAAATATAAATAGTAATAAGAGTTCTCCCATCTAAGAAAAGCCCAGATCCAGACGGTTTCACAGCGGAATTCTACAAGGTCTTCAAAGCAGAGCTCAAACTAATACCCCTCCAACTCGTTAATGAAATGGAAAGAGAAAGTTCACTACCGAACTCATTCTATGAAGCAATCATAACCCTAATGCCAAAACCAGGCAGGGACTCATCAAAGAAAGAGAACCATAGACCCATTTCTTGGATGAACACTTATGAAAAACTTCTCAACAAAATTTTGGCCAATCAACTTCAACAATACATCCAAAAAAACATGCACCAAGATCAAACAGGATTCATTTCAGGGACGCAAACCTTGTTCAGTATACGGAAATCAATTAGTATAATTCATCACATCAACAGGAGCAGGGTCAGAACCACATGGTTATCTCAATAGATGCAGAAAAGGCATTTGACAAGATCCGACACCCCTTTATGATGAAGGTTCTGGAAAAATTAGGAATCCATGGAACATTCGTCAATACAATAAAGGCTGTATATGACACACCAACAGCCAGCATTCTATTTAATGGTGAAAAACTAAACTATTTCCTCTTAACTCAGGAATGAGACAAGGACGTCTACTCTCTCCACTTCTCTTCAATCTAGTATTAGAATGTCTAGCTACAAATAAGATTAGATGCAAACATAAAGGGGATCCAAATAGGGACAGAAGAAGTAAATCTCTCCCTCTTTGCAGATGACAGGATCTTGTATTTAAAGAATCCCACAGACCCCACTCCCAAATTACTCAAGCTGATTCAAAACTTTGGCAAAGTAGCAGAGTATAAAAGTAACCCTCAAAAATCAATGGCTTTTCTGTATGCCAACAATGAAAAAAGTGAGGCTGAAATTAGGAAAGCAATTCCATTCGTAACAGCCCCACAAAAAATAAAATACGTAGGAATTAACTTAACCAAAGAAGTGAAGGACATCTATGATGAAAACTTTGAAAACCTGAAAAAGGAAATTAAAACAGAACTTAGAAAGTGGCAAAAACTCCCATGCTCCTGCATTGGAAAGATCAACATCATGAAAATGGAAATACTTCTCAAGGCTATCTACAAATTCAATGTGATACCTATCAATATTCCAACCTCATTCTTCAAGGAATTAGAAGAGGCAATCCAAAAATACATATGGTACAGTAAAAGACCCCGAAGAGCAAAAACAATCCTCAACAGAAAGAATAGGGCTAGAGGAATATCAATACCAAATTTCAAACTCTACTACACAGCCATAGTAATCAAAACAGCATTGTACTGGCACAAGAACAGACTTCAGGACCAATGGAACAGAATTGAAAACCCAGAAATGAACACACAGACCTATAGCCAACTAATCTTCGATAACGGACCTCAAAAAATAGAATGGAAGAAAGACAGCCTCTTTAGTATATGGTGCTGGCAAAATTGGTTAAATACTTGTAAAAAATGAAAGCTAGATTCTTATATATCATTCTGCACCAGAATAAATTCCAAATCGATCAAAGACCTCGGAGTCAAAGCAGACAATCTGAAAACATTACAGGATGGAATAGGAGAAACCCTAGGTCTCATTGGCACAGGGCGAAATTTTCTTAATAGAGACCAAGAAACACAACAAATCAAAGAAAGGTTGAACAAATGGGATTGCACAAAATTGCAGAGCTTCTGCATGACCAAGCACATAGCTAGCAAGATCAATAGATAGCCCACAGATTGGCAGAAGATCTTCGCTAGCCATAGAATGGACAAGGACCTCATATCTCAAATATACCTGGAACTCAAAAAATTAAATCACCCAATAACAAATCTCCAAAGAAACAACTGCCCAATAAATAAGGGGCTAAAGACTTACAGAGAAATTTCTCTGAAGAGGAAAGAAGGATTGCCAATAGACACATGAAGAAATGCTCAACCTCTCTAGCCATAAAAGAAATGCAAATCAAATCAACATAGAGATACAACCTCACCCCAGTTAGAATGATGATAATCAATAACTCTAATAACAACACATGCTTGAGGGGATGCGGAGAGAAGTGAACATTATTACATTGCTGGTGGGAGTGTAAACTTGCTCAACCACTTTGGAAAGCAATATGATGATTCCTCAAAAGATTCTACATAGAGCTCCCCTATTTCCCAGCAATCCCACTTTTGGGCCTTTACCCAAATGATCACAAACAAGACCACATTAAAGCTACCAGAACGAGTATGTTTATTATTGCAGCACTTTTACCATAGCTAAGATATGGAACCAACCCAGAAGCCTTTCAGTAGATGAATGGATCAAGAAAATGTGGTATATATACATAATGGAATTCTATGTCTCCATCAGAAAGAATGACATTGCTCCCTTTGTTAGGAAATGGAAAGGCTTGGAAAAAATTATATTAAGTGTACTTGTTAGATTGGTAGTTAAATAAATGATATTATTGTTAACATTAATTTTAATGCAATTTCAGGGGACTCTCCTGTCTCTGACCTCCTAACGCTTGTATCTTGGGATTTGTCTCTGGACATCTAGGATTTAGCAGGACTCAAAATAAACCAAGATCTTGCCCATGTAGTTGTAACTCCTTTGTGTGGTATTCTCACAACTAAAAAAAAATAAAATAAGCCAAGAGTATTTGAATTCTACTATTAAGGTTTAATGATAGATCTCTACTGATCTTTCTCTTAAGTGTGTTGGAGAAACCAAAGCTGAAATTAACTTGGACTTTTGTGGTGGATGTAAATGTCTTAACTACCATCTCTGGTAGTAGGTACCATTAAATTTCAATTAGCCATCACAGGTTCAAGCCTGTAATCCTAGCTACTCAGGAGGCTGAGATCTGAGGATCGTTATTCAAAGCCAGCTCAAATAGGAAAATCCATGGGACTTTTACTCCAATTGACTGCCAAAAAGACTAGAGGTGGAGATGTGTATCAAGTGGTAGAGTGCTAGCCTTGAGGGACAAAGCCCAGGTTCTGAGTTCAAGCCTTGATACTGACCATCAATTAACAAATTCAGAGTTTCCACTGTGAGTGCTATATTATTTTAGAGACTGAAGTATTTTTTTCTCATAGTCTTTCAAACATCAGCATCTCTAATGGAGAATCATTCTAGATCCTTCTTTTCCACTTGAATAATTGTTACTCTTCAGGAGTAGAGTGGCCAAGAGGCTTGCAGATCAAGAGCTCAGACATTAAATTGGCTAAAAAGAGATCAAATTAAAATTTATTCTTTGGTTGCAAATACCACATTTTTGGTATGTGTTTGCTAGCCGTGGCACTTGAACTGAGGGCCTGGGTCCTCTTCCTGAGCTTTTGTGTCCAAGGCTATTTCTCTACCACTTGAACCACAATTCTACTTTAGGCTTATTGGTGTTTAATTGGAGATAAGAGTCTCACAGACATTCTCTACCTGGGTGGCTTCAAACTAGAATGCTGAGTAGCCAGGATTACAGGTATATGCCACCAGCATCTGGCTCAAATACCACCTATTATGTTAAAAGTCAAGAATATCTGTTAACATCTATCTCTGACAGATGTACAATATTTTACTCCTCACTGAATGAATGTTCTTTTGAACAGTATTGCATCAAATGGAGTGAACTCAAGTTAGGTCTTGAACACCAACAATCTGGTTTGGTGGAAGTGGCCTTGTTTTTCTACACTTTTGTTTTATCATTGGAAGGCAAAATAGGTACTGGTAACTTACTAGCATTTGCTTGTGTGCTTTAAACAACTTAGGATTTAGTAAGTACTTTGTGTGTGTGTGTGTGTGTGTGTGTGTGTGTGTGTGTGTGTGTGTGTGTGTGTGTGTGTGTGTGTGTGTGTGATATGTGCTGGGTACTGGGGCTTGAACTTATGGCCTTTGCATTCTTGCTTGGCTGATTTTTCCTCATAAGTTGTTTTTCTCAACAGATTTAAATTAACTTAAGTTATCAAGAAATGCTGACATGCTTCTTTAGAAAATTACTATCATTTAGTCTTGAATTCCTGACAATGTCACAAGCTTGGTAAAGAAAAATATACTGTTAGAATCAAAGATGACATATATCATATAGATAAACAAAAGAAAAAACAGACAATTGTCATATTTATTAGTATTTTAGTGAAAATAGTAGGATTGGGATATTGTTCATTTTAGTATTTTTAAATTTCAAGTGCTAGTACTTGGGATTGAACTCATGGCCTGAGCACTATCCCTTAACTTTTTCATTCAAGGCTGAAACTCCACCACTTGTGCCATAGCTCCAATTTTGTTTTTGCTGGTTTATTGGAGATGAGTCTCACAGAGTTTTCTGGCTGGGCTGAATTTGAACCACAATCCTCAGATATCAGTATCCCAAGTAGCCAGAATTACAGGTGTTTTACCATTTCATTATATTTTTTAACTCTGTACATACTTAAAATTTGACTCAAAGACTATGGGTGGAAGAACTTAAAGCCATGAATTGATGGGAAGAAAGAAAATAGGTTGTTATATGCAGGGAAGAAAAATGGAGGAAAGAGGAAACAAAATTGTTAAAATCCTGTGCTGGATAGCACAAAGACAAATTTTCCTACTTCAATATTTTATAATAAGCAGGTTCCTGAATCCATGAATATAATTATCTTGGTTGGAATTCCTGTGCTAGAGTAAACAGAAATTTGAGCACGTCAACGTATTATATAATCAAACAGAGTGGGTGGCAGTGTGAGGGCGAAATTGAAATGTTCACTAAGATAATGTGAAGCTGGGCACTGGTGGCTCACACCTGTCATCCTAACTACTCAGGAGGCTGAGGTATGAGGAACCTAGTTTGAAGCCAGCTCAGGCAGGAAAGGCCAGGAGACTCTATCTCTAATTAACCAGAGAAAAGCCAGACGTGTGTATGTAGCTCAAGTGATAGAGCACTAGTTGGATCAAAAAAGCCAAGCAAAAGCATGAGGCCCTAATTTCAAGCTTGAGTACTGGTAACAACAACAACAACAAAAGATAATGTGTGAAAAGCTTCAATAGGGATGGAGTAAAGAAAGACAAACACTGGGCTGGGAAGGTGGCTCAGTGGTAGAGCACTTGCCTTGCATGCATGAGGCCCTGGGTTCAATTCCTCAGCACCACATAAGCAAAAAGAAAAAAAAAGCCGGAAGTGGCGCTGTGGCTCAAGTGGTACAGCGCTTGCCTTGAGCTGAAGAACTGAGGGACAGCGCCCAGGCCCAGAGTTCAGGCCCCATGACCGGACCCCAAAAAAAAAAAAAAAAAAAAGAAAGAAAGACAAACACTCATATATACATAAGTATATACATATACACACATATATGTATATACACATATATGCAAAATTGTTTTTTTGAGCACCAACTTAATCAGAAGAAAATGAAACAAAAATAAGATTAGGAAAATGAAATTATATTACTGAAGAAAATATACACATTTGAATCAATCTGTTTAATTTTAACAATTTTTTGTGTATGCCACTACTGGGGCTTGAAGTCCGGGCCTAAGCATTCTCCCTTAGCTTAGTTCTCAAGGCTATCACTTGAGCCACAGCTCCATTTTCAGATTTTTGCTGATTGATTGGAGATAAAAGTCTCATGGACTTTCCTACCCGGTCTAGTTTTGAACCTTGATCTGCAGATCTCAGCCTGCTGAGTAGCTGGGATTATAAGTCTGAACCACTGGTGTCCAGGTGAGTCTGTTTGCTAAGTTGGAGCCTGGGGTCATTGGAAAATAGCATTAAAACCTTGGAGCAGGGAGAAGCCAGGATGAAGAGTCCCTGTGTCTCTACATACCAGAAATAAAGGCACAGATATCTGGGGGAAATCAGGAAGGCAAGTTAGCAAGCTAAGAGCTACCAGAACAAAGTCAGGAAGTAGCAAAGAAAATAAAAATACTGTACTCCAAATTCAGAGATTCTTATTCTTGCTTGGCTTTTTCACTGAAGGCTGATGCTCTACCAATTGAACCACAGCTCTACTTCCCTTTTTCATTTTTTGCTGGTTCACTGGAGATAAGAGTTTCACAGACTTTCTAGCCTTGGCTGGCTTTGAACCAGAGTCCTCAGACCTTAGCCTCCTGAGTAGTTAGTATTAAAAGTATGAGAACTTGGCAGCTTTCTTTTCTTTTTCTTTTCCTTCCTTCCTTCCTTCCTTCTTTCCTTCCTTCCTTCCTTCCTTCCTTCCTTCCTTCCTTCCTTCCTTCCTTCCTTCCTTCCTTCCTTCCTTCCTTCCTTCCTTCTTCCCTTCGTGCCTTCCTGCCTGCCTGCCTGCCTGCCTTTCTTCTTTCTTTCTTCTTCCTTCCTTCCCTCTCCTTCCTTCCTTCCCTTCCTCCCTCCCTCTCTCCCTCCCTCTCTTCTTTCATTCTTTCTTTCTTTCTTCCCTCCTTCCTTCCTTCTTTCCTTCCTTCCTTTCCCTTCCTTCCTACCCCTTCCTCTCTCCCTCCCTCCCCCTCTCTCTTGCTTGCTTGCTTGCTTTTAGCTATAGCTTTTTAATATATTGATCTCTGTCTCTCTGTCTCTGTCTCTATCTCTGTCTCTCTCTTTATCCCTGTCATGGGGCTTGAACTCAGGGCCTGGGCACAGCCCCAAGCTCATTTCGTCAAGGCTAGTGCTCTACCACTTTGAGCCACATAGCCACTTCAGTGATTCATTGAACATAAGATCTTATGGACTTTCTTGCCTGAGCTGGATTTAAACCACAATCCTCAGATCTCCACCTTCTGAGTAGCTAGGATTACAGTTGCTAGCCACTGGTGCCAGTTTTTTCTCTAATTTTTTATTTCACCTTTCCAGCTTTCCTAATAAACTAAGTTGTGTCATTCTCCTTTCTTTTTAAAAAATTATAAACATTTCTGTCCCTTGCAATATCTAATGATATCATTCTTCTCCACAATAATTGAACTATATTCTTGCACAGAAATGGTTCCTTATTTTTAACTCTTACACAAATAAATTTTGTTTGTCTAACCCCTTCCTATAGCATATAGGAACACTAGTTCCTTTCCTATAGTTATAACCAGTCGTACAAATAATGTAATCTAGTACATATAGAATATGTACAATGTATCTGGCATTGCAAATATTGGTACTTGGTATTGAATTGGGGACTTTGTTATACCCAAGCCAGTGGTGAGAAATGACACATAAACCGTGCCACTACCCAGACCTGCCAAGTCAGACAGAATAATTCCATGGAAAGTTGTTAGATAACTGAAACTCCAAACCAGAAATGACAACAAACTTCAGATGAGCAAAGTTCAGTACAGAGAACACACAAATTATACAAATGAAAGGCAATTAGAGGCATCAAAAAATAAGTGATAACAAAGGTTCTGTATGATAGTAAGAGAATGGAACCTAACACACTGAAATCAACCAGGAGAATTATGATAAGAACATTTAATGAAAGAAAAGAAGGTATGTATAAACACTTCAATGAAATCCAAGAGAAGACAAATACCTAATTGAATCCAAAGGGAATATAAATGAATAACTAAATGAGTGAAAAAGGATACAAATGGGGGCTGGGAATGTGGCTCAGTAGTAGAGTGCTTGCCTAGCATGCATGAGGCCCTGAGTTCGATTCTTCAGCACTACATAAGCAGAAAAAGCTGGAAGTGGTGCTGTGGCTCAAGTGGAAGAACACTAGTCTTGAGCTGAAGATCTGAGTGACAGCGCCCAGACCCAGAGTTCAAGCCCCACAACTGACAAAAAAAAAGGAGCAAATAAGCCCATAAATAAATGCAAAGAAGATGCAAATTAAGAGCACAAGAAACAAGAAAGATATGACAAATAATTTTACTAAAGTTGGAATTATTGAAAAATCAAACTGAAATCCTGAAGATGAAAACTCTACATGACAAATAAAAAGAAAGTTGAGCTGGGCACTGAGGGTCATGCCTGTCATCGGAACTACTCAAGAGGCTGAGAACTGAGAATCACAGGACAGATGGCTGGCAGAGATTCTTATCTCCAATTAACCACCCAAAAGCTAGAAGTAGATGTGTGGTTCAAGGGGTAGAGCTCCAGCCTTTAGTGGAAAGCAAGAGTTCAAGACCCTAAGTTCAAGTTTCAGTACCATAGCAAGGGCTGGGAGAGACGGGGGGAACCCCTATTCCTGGGCTGCAAGGTCCCCACATAATCTCCTCTAGCTCTAGGTCCTAGAGTCTGAGCCTCAGGCCACAGTGGGGGTCTAAGACCTCAGGGCACCCTCAGCACCCCTCCCCCCAGCAGTCTCTGGCCCACTTCCTCCTGGACTATTTTTGAGCCTCAGATCCCCAGGCCAATCCCCTGTCATGGAACCCCCTCATCTTCAAGCCCTCATGGTTCCAGACTGGGGTGCAAATACCCCAGGCCCCCCTCTACCACCTGCTACCCACACAGCACCAGGTCCTGGGGGAGCCCCAGCTGAGGCCCCCACTTCTATACCCACCAGCTGTCTAGCCGAGGCCTGCAAAGCTTTTCCCGTGAGCTCTTCTCACAGTGACTAAAACAGAGAAATGTGAAGACCATGGATTTTGAGAAGTGAAGAACACGCCTAAGTGTTTACTATGCAAATAATGTTTGTATGTTAATAGATGGAAACACATGTATTGGAAGACTACAATCTAAAAAACCCCTGTAAGTCACAACATGGTCAGAAGTACAGAGAGTACAGAGCAGAATCAGTGCCATCCTCAGTGAACAAAGCAGGGCCTCGAGTGTCAGCAGGGGTGAAAGAGAACACCCTGGGCATGAACACTTCACAACAGTCCACAAGTGTGGATAGGAGTTGCAACTCATGACTGAGACTGACTGAGTGTCATGGGTATTTGCATAAGGCCATGAGTTCACGATTGGCCTAAGGCTTTCCAGACCTCTGTGGCTGGCAGAGTCCCATCACATGACCTTTGCCACCACTGCACTGTTACCAGCCACTGAGGTATTTTACTTTAATGCATTTTTAACTGTTATTTTAAAGGTGATGTACAGGTGGGCTTACAGTTACATAAGTCAGGTAATGAGTCCATTTCTTTTTGGACAATGTCCTCCCTTCCCTCACTTTCTCCCAGTTTTTCCTCCCATCCCCAACCACAAGCTGTAGAGTTTATTTTCCACAGTGTCCAGTGAATACCATGGCTGCGTTTGTTTCTCCTTTGTCCCTCCATTTCTATGTCCCTGCATGCCCTCCAAAAGACAGATACATGGACAAGAAAAAATAAAACAAAAACAGCAATGAGAAAAAACCTCTTGTTTCATTTTTCTGGAGTTCATTTGGATAAATATAATTTTGTATGCTCAGAGGTACATAGGCATAGTGCCTTTGTGTTCCTCTCCTAAGATATCCTCCTTTGGTCTTACTGTGTGTGATTGCCTAGAGATGTGTCTAATTTATCATGTCCTAGTGAATTGTGTTTTTTTGAAACCATCCAGTGTGTTTACTTACAGATTTATAGGCACATTCTAGCTCTCACAAATAAGGGTAACCACAGAGCCTATGTTTCTTTGTACTATAGTTTCTCTTCAGGTGTATAAATCTTTTGCCTTTCACTTCGTTTGATTTTTTTGTGTTGCTGAGAATCTTGAGGTGACTGAATAACTCTCCTTGGTGGCAGGATCTCCACTGGAATATGGCTTCCTTGTTGTGGATTGAGACAAACCAAGCATCCTCGTGCTAGGCAGGTTTCTTAAGTGCAGCTGCACAGGGTGGCAGTGACCTCAGAATCTGTCACTCTATGCGGTATCAGGTAGGGTCAGGTCATTAGGCAGTGAGACATGTCACGGATACCTTTGATACAAATCTCTGTGCTTCAGCCATGCATCAGTTAACGTGACCTGAAACATGGCCCAGAATCTCCCAGACCTGCTTGTGTCAGAAATCCCCGTGGTTGAACTTGGGTCATTTCAGATCACACAAATGCCACGCCTTGGTCCTCCTGAACTCTGGCTACCACTGCAGGACTGTGCACAGATGGCACCTTGAATGTGTGGGTCCTATTCTTGCCACTGCAAGGTATAATCGAGTTCTTTCCTCTGCTGTAGTTGCTTTCTGGACTTCCAGGACCACCCCTCTTAAGTGAGCCAACACTGGCCTTTCTCCTTTGTCAGCCCATGGTCCACTGTGTGAACTCAGGCCCCAAATGGCAGCAGTAGGGTGCTGATTCTTGAGCACTGTTCTTTTGGAAGCCAGGAGGGAAAAAAAGAATTATGACACAGTAAGATTTTATCATTTTTAAGCACAGACAGAATGTTTATTTCCTGTTTAAATTAGTCTTCACTTACTATATTTTCACTTATTAGGAACAGAAAATATATCATACCTTGTACATAGCAAAAGCAAATGGGTGCAATCATTCAAACATTAAAATTGTAATCAAATATGTACAACAGATAAATAAGCGTGTATCTCTAAGAGTTATACAAAAAAAGCTAGCACAAAAATGCACACATTTATTGCCCAAAGTCACAAGTTCACTTCCAATTCTACTGTGGCCATCCATCTCAGTCACAACTTGAATCTTCATGACACTGCACAGGCTTAGATAGACAAATATTGTTTAAAATAGGCAGGGTTCATAGGAAATAGCCAAATGGCTATGAAGAACTTTCTAAACATTGGAAATAATATGCAGAAATTAATTAATAGGAAGAAAACATATCAAATGGGTCTAAAGAGTACCTGACATTATACTGATGTAGTCTAAGGAAAACAGGTGAGTATTTGACCTTTTTGTAAAAAGAAGCAATGACAGTAACCAACAATGCAAAACCCTGTCATAACTGCTCATAACAACTCTGTGAGAAACTAAGTGAACAAAGATTTGGGCTTTAATACGTACAACATTTCTATTTTCCAGTTGGTATTTTATACAATTTTGAATTTAAATTTAAAGCATAAAAGGACAGCTCTTATAAGCATAAGAGCTGTCCTTTTATGCTTTAAATTTAAATTCAAAATTGTATTCAGACTTATTTGCAATAACTAGTATATGTCTGAATGATGATTTTAAATATTCACATTTCTCTCCCCTTTCAATGATAGATTTATCTCTTCTTTCAATCAGAATATTTTGGATGATTATTGAAGTAATTATTGGCTTGATAAGAAATGTACTCATTGGAAGTGGCGCTGTAGCTCAAGTGGTAGAGCGCTCGCCTTGAGTTGAAGAGCTGGGGGACAACGCGCAGGCCCAGAGTTCAAGCCCCACGACCGACAAAAAAAAAAGAAAAAAAGAAATGTACTCATTATCTTGCCCAAGTAATTGTAACCCCTCTATATGGTATTTTCACAATAGAAAAAGAAAAAGAAAAGTTAAGAAAAGAAAATCATTATTCATAGAATTATACAAATGCTTGAGGAAAAATTATGTCAATATCATTTTTTTGAATCTTAAATGTAAGAAAGGTTCCAAATCTGGATATATCATTAGAACATAAATATGTATCATTCTAAAAGCAATGCTGAAAGTGGTAAAATATTTTTCCCAGCATAAACACTATTTAATGAAAATAGTAAATATTTTCAAAGTAACCTAATTGCTATAGCAGTTCCAACTTCAGCTCCAACTACTTCAGTCAAAAATAAACAGATATTTAGGTGCAGAAAGCAACTGAGTTATGAGCTTTTTGGTGGGGAGTGGGGGAGTGCTGGTACTGGGGCTTGAACTGAGGGTCTCATATTCTCACTTAGCTGTTATATTCATGATGAAGCTCTGCCACTTGAGCTACACCTGGATAATCTGAGATAAGAGTCTCAAGGACTTTCCTGCCTAGGCTGGCTTTGAACCTCGCTCCTCAAATCTCAGCCTCCTGAGTAGCTGATAGTACAGGTATGAACATCAGCACCCAGCTTTGTAATTCATTCTTTAAGGATCAGATATTCCAATGATAAGAAATATTTTTAAATAAACAAGTCCTAGAATAAAGAATGAAGTGTATTTTCTAGAATATTGTACAAATATAAATTTCTTTTGCTCACTTGGCCACTTTTTCCTCTCATCATCATTATGGGCTCAGAGTCTTAGAATACAGCTAGATACAGCACCCCCCCCCCCAGGACAATTCAAGGGACCGCGTCTCTAAGGTGTCACGTAGTTACTAATGCTAGAAACTTGAGACAAATTTTGTGGAAGATAAATAACTAAAACATCAAGTGTTCACTTAACATGTTCCAAATGTTGTAAGGCAGAGTTTTAATCCTGCCAATCTGGTGGCAATTGCTCACCTGTCATCTCTCTTAACTATTCAGGAGGTTGACATGTGAGGATTTAGGTTTGAAGCCAGCCTGAACAAGAAAGTCTGTGAGACTATCAAAAACCCAGAAGTAGAGGTGTGGCTCAACTGGTAGAGCACCAGTCTTGAGGGAAAAAGCTAAGCCTAACCACTGTTAGGCCCTGAGTTCAAGCCCTAGTACACAGAAACACACAGACACACAGACACACATGAGTCTCAACTAGCCTCCCCCCACACACCCCATTTTTAATCTTTCCAAAGTTCTAGGAGAAATCACAATGAGTGTTTTCATGTTGAGAATGAAGGAGTCTAGATACAGAATAATTCATGCTTCAGGCTGAGGAATTAAAAAGTGGCAGATCAAGGTTAGACTTAAGCATTACTTTGCATTGTCAACTATCTTTAAACCAACCATAAAACCAATAACTCAGTGTGATTAATTTTATTTCAAGAAGCCAGAGAACTGTAAAATAACCTGCTCAAGGTTATTTAGAAGATTGTCAGTGCAAGGGTTTAAACCTGAGTCAGGTTGACTACAAAGCCATCTTCCTCCTGCTTTGCTGCTTTATATCAGAGTTGAGACCAAATTCCGTACCATACATTGGCATCTGGAACTTGGTAGAGTCTTGACATGTGGTCATGGGTCCTTTGAAAATGCTGATTCAGTCACTGGAGTTGGGGAAGAGAAAAATCCACAGAAACTCACACGAGGCAGGAACTGATGGTTCACACCTGTAATCCCAGCTACTCAGGAAGCTGAGATCTGAGGTTTGTGGTTCAAAGTCAGCTCAGTTAGGAAAGTCCATGAGACTCTCATTTTCAATTAACCAGCAGAAAGCTACAAGTAGAGCTCAATGGTAGAGCACTAGCCTTAAGCTGAAGAGCTGAGGGACAGCTCCCAGGCCCAGAGTTCAGGGTCCATGACCACCACCACCAACAACAACAATGTCAAACTAGATATATCAATGGTAATAAAAGACGTGTATAATATTAGAATCTTTAAGAACTAGTAATATAACTTATGTAACATAATAATATATAATATAAAATATAATTTTAGAGTTTCTAAGGATTACATGAATTTTAAGAAATACATTTGAATACATACATACAACTAGAATATTGCCACATAGAAACAAGCTTTTAATCAATTTACCATTATAGGAGTAGCAACCAGCAGAAAAGCCAGAAGTGCAGCTGTGGCTCAAGTGGTAGAGCACCAGACATGAGGGGAAAAAAATCTTAGGGACAGTGCACAGGCCCTTATACTAGCACACTCAAAAATAGCAGCAACAACAAAAACCAAAGAAAAAGCATAATGTGAATATTGTTATACCTATACACTATATTAAAAGGTTATATACACTATTATTAAAATAGTTAAAAGGTTATATATATACTATTATTAAAATAAGGTTATGTATACTATATTATTTTAAAAAGTAGCCAAATTTGGTAATGCATGTCTATAATCCCTGCACTCTGGACACAGGAGGATTAAGAGATCAAGGCAGTCTGGGCTACATTGCAAGACCCTGTCATGAAAAGAAAACCCAAAACTAAAAGCACTAAAACTAAACCAAAACCAAAACAAGATATCATTCTTCCATTATTATTATTATTAATAATAATAATAATAATAATAATTATTATTATTATTATTATTATTGAATGCTATTACATATAGAAGTCTGCTTCCTTTTTTTGCCAATCCTTGGGCTTGAACTCGGTCTGGACACTTTGTTTCTTTCCTTCTTTTAAATACATTTTTTTGTACAAATACTGTACAGAGGGGTTACAGTTACAGAAGCAAGGTAATGAGTGCATTTCCTATTGAGCATTGTTACCTCCTCCTTTGTTTTTCTTCTACCATCCCTTCCCTCCCCATCTCCCCAACTACACTCTCTCCCTCCCCCCTTCCCCACCTAAATTGTAAACTTCATTTTTCAACATAGTGTCTTGTACATCTCATTGTTACAATGGGTCAATCTGTATACCTATTTAAGAATTTTGCTTTTTCCCTTCTCCCAAAGCTAGAGAAGTCTATATATAAGATTCAGGGAACGACGTCAAGTACAGTGAAAATGGGTTATACCATGGGGGAGGAACATACAAAGAAACAAAAAAAATAACATGTTTCTTTGGGCCTGGCTTACTTCACTTAATATAATTTTTCCAAGTCTTCATTTCTTAACAAATGTGGCAATGTCATTCTTTCTGATGGAGGCATAGAATTCCATTGTGTATATATACCACATTTTCTTGATTCATTCATCTACTGAGGGGCATCTGGGTTGGTTCCATATCTTAGCTATGGTAAATAATGCTGCAATAATAAACATAGCGTGCTGGTAGCTTTAGTGTGGTCTTGTTTGTGAATATTTGGGTAAATGCCCCAAAGTGGGATGGCTGGGTCTTAGGGGAACTCTATGTGGAGTCTTTTGAGGAACCTCCATACTGTATTCCAAAGTGGTTGAACACTCCCACCAACAATGAAGTAAGGTTCCCTTCTGTCCTTGTATGCAATAACTAGTATATTTCTGAGTCAAGCAGAAAAGGTCAGGTAAGTTGATGTTAGTGAAATGAACCCTAAGATATGTATTCAAATGTATTATTCTTACATGTGATTGTCTCTAACACATTTATAAGATTATTTCTTTGTTTCTTTGTAAGTCCCTCCCCCACAGTATAACCCCTGCTTTCACTGTATTTGATGCTGGTATAATTTGTGGAGGGGAAGGGAAAAAAAAAATCGGTTAAATAGGGATACAGGTGGACCCATTGCAACAATGAGATGTACAAGTCGTTATGTCGAAAACAAGATTTACAACTTTTGGAGGGGGAGAGGAGGATTGGGTGGGGGGGCGGGGGAAGGATGGGAAGGGATGGGGAGGAGAAACAAAGGAGGAGGCTACAATGCTTGATAAGAAAGGTACTCATTATCTCACCCATGTAATTGTAACCCCTCTGTACAGTATTTTTACAATAAAATAAAAAATGGAAAAAAATCACATAGTACATTATAAATTCGTTAGGAACAATAGCAAGAAAAAAAAAACGTGTCCCTATCTTGGGGTTCATTTCACTTAGACTCCACATACAGCTTCCCTATGACCTGACAATCCCACTTTTGGGTATTTACCCAAATGATCACAAACAAGACCATACTAATGCTACCAGCACAAATATGGTTATTGCAGCTAAGATATGTAACCAACCCAGATGCCCCTCAGTAGATGAATGGATCAAGAAAGTGTGGTATAAATATATAATAAAATTATATGCCTCAATCAGAAAGTTATGAAATGGAAACTCTTGGAAAAAACTATATTAAGTGAATTCAGCCAGGCCCAAAGAAACATAATAGGTCCCATGGTTTCCCTTATTTGCAATAACTAGTACATGTATAGGATAAGCGGAAAAGGTCAAAAGCTCTGTACATAGGACCAGATAAGATGATGTTAAGCAAAATGGACAATTTCTGAGCTTCTTTTGCTCAAGGTGATCACTCTATCACTTGAGCCACAGTGCCAGTTTTGACTTTTTTGAGTAGTTAATTAGAGATAAGAGTCTCAAGGAGTTAACTGCCTAGACAGGCTGTAAATCATGATTCCCAGATCTCAGCCTCCTGAGTAGCTAGGATTACAGGCATGAGTCACCTGCATCCAGCTGCTTATTCCTTTAAAACGATACCTGAGAGAGTGTGGATACTCCACATGCACATGCAAGTTTTAGAATTGTTTAATTGGAAATGTGGAATGGGAATGGGAAGAAAATTGTTGGAATCATTAGAAATGTGTTTCTTCCAATGGATCTTTCTCCCCCTTCCTCTTCTCTTTCTCTCTTTCTCCCTCCCTCCTTCCCTCCCTCCCTCCCTTCCTTCCTCCTCCCTCTCTCTCATTCCTTCCTTCCTTCCTTCCCTCCTTCCTTCATCCCTGCCTTTCTTTCTTTCATTCTTTCTTTCTTTCTTTCTTTCTTTCTTTCTTTCTTTCTTTCTTCCTTCCTTCCTTCCTTCCTTCCTTCCTTCCTTCCTTTCTTTCTTTCTTTCCTTCCTTCTTTCTTTCTTTCTTTCTTTCTTTCTTTCTTTCTTTCTTTCTTTCTTTCTTTCTTTCTTTCTCTCTTTCTTTCTTTCTCTCTCTCTTTCTTTCTTCCTTTCTTTCTTTCGTTCTTTCTCTCTCTCTGTGTCTCTGCCTCTGTCTCTCTGTCCCTCTCTCTCCTATCTCTCTTTCTCTTTCTTTTTGCAAGTCCTGAGGCTTGAACTCAGGGTCTGAGCACTGCCCCTGAGCATCTTTTGCTCAAGGCTCTACCACGTGAGCCACAGTGTTACTTCCAGCTTTTTCTGTGTATGTGGTACTGAGCCATTGAACTGAGGGTTTCACGCATGCTAGGCAAGCACACTACCACTGAGCCACATTCCCAGCCCTCTTTTCTTTCTTTCTTTTTTTTTTTTTTTGGTGAGTGGACAGCCCTTTTTCACTTTTCCAAAAAGGCCACAGAGATGAAATGCTGGAAGTATTAGAGAAATTATTAGAGAAAATTCTGCGTAGAAAGAGTGCTCCAAATGGGAAGTGCTTTGATGTTGGGTCTTCGTCCATCTTTGGACGGACGGGGTCCGAGGAGGGGTAAGTGTGGCTGCTCACCTGTTCCCCAGCCTCCCTTAACCCAGGAGACAATCAGACACAGCGGGGAGTCAAGTCAAGCAGGAACTAATTTATTAACAGGGAGCATCCCCTTTTTAAAGCAAAAGACTGCGTGGGAGGAGAGGAAATGGGATCAACCAATCACTGAAAGGCCATACCTTATCATGCACCCAACCTTCCATGAGATGTTTACACACTGAACCTAAACAAATCTAGCTCTGCCCACTCAACTTCCTCTCAGGGCCATCTTTGCTACCTGTGTTCCCCACAGATTTCCCCACACTTTGATGAACCCCATGACCTTTCAGGGTTACTAAGGAAATTCTTGTAGCAGGTTTTTTTTTTTTTTTGCTTCCCCGCCCCCCCATCAGTGAAATTGTCAGCAAATGAAGCAATGCATCTGAGCATGCTCAAGTGCTAGGAAAACAAATCTGCTGTTTAAAGGACTTCTCTAATAAGAAGCAGAAGACAGATGACAGACCTGGGTTGTGTTCTGTTCACTTGGGGGACATTCTTTGGTGATGAACTTTTCCAAGAGCCCAGGGCTGATAAACTTCTCACCTCAGGAGCTCCTGCCAAGCCTGTGGACATTAAAAACCAGACACAGAGCAGAGACCAGTCCCACTGGCTCAGCCAGTTCTACCCTCCTTTAGCGATGGGGAAGAGACTGCAGGGCAACAAATACAGATCCAGTGTGATTTAGGGACTTTTTAAACACCTTTAAGTCTAAAGAACTGGTGACTATTCCTGAAGAAATAACCCCAACTTCTTTCATGATATGACATTACTATAATTAAAAGAACCGCACCATTTTCCCTACTGAGGAA
The DNA here is from genome assembly GCF_024711535.1 of Dipodomys merriami. NCBI lineage: Eukaryota > Metazoa > Chordata > Mammalia > Rodentia > Heteromyidae > Dipodomys > Dipodomys merriami. The sequence goes on along the minus strand of NW_027203049.1, from coordinate 1,005,830 downwards.
TCAATATTATTTCAATTAGTTTAAATATGCCTTTATTCTGGCAAAAAAAAAAACCCTCAATGTCAATAAAATGTGACATGCTAGGTGGGAAAGTTGAAATATAGAAATAAAAATGTAAGTAAAACTACTACAGTCTGACTACAGGGTACATGAATGCAGGGCTTCCAAGATGTATTAATTTATCATTCCCTTGTAAGTCTCTACTGTACTAAAATTGCTGCCATCTGTTTTTATGGGTACAGTTAGTGCTAGAGTTTGGGTTTGGAGTCATTTAGTTTGCTTTTTTTTCTCCCACTACCCTCCTAACTTTGCATATCAAGAAAATCCAATTAGGTTAATGTAGAGAGTTGCCTGTTTGAGAAAGTTCATGATGCTCAACCATTAAGGAGTATGTCTTATATGAGATTCATCTAACCACAGCCCAAGTTCTCTAAGCAACAAAAGAAAAGACTGATGAAATTCAAGGAAGATTCTGGAAGGATGACTCAATGGATTGTTAAAGCTACTAAGTGATTCACTATTGTAGTTAGGAGGTAACTCTTCCCTTCAAAGTTCATGGATACCATGGAACAAGTTCAGGTTTTATACGAACAAGAGGTCTATTTGCTCTGGAATAAAAGATCTTATATCTCAAGTCCTAGAAAAGAATGGTGTGAAACATGCTCTCAGGAAAAACAACAACAAAAAAGACACCATGCTTCTGTTTAGCCATGCTGTGAATAAATTAAAGGTTTTATACCATTGGTAAAAAAGAGTTTTAACCAAGTTGTTTATTTTAGAGAGTGGAAATTTGATGATGGGGGAGGTGGAGAGCATGATGTGACACATCCTGTCTGGCGTTTATTTCTTCCTCTGATTCTTTTTACTCTCTCTCCTAGCATCTTATAAATTGAAAAAATTCTTATTTGTATTGCAGTGGTTCTTATTTTTTATATCTCTGTATAAAAATTTGAGCATCTTTCTTGCTTTGACCATTGAAAGAAATAAGAATTCCATTTCTGTCTGCTTTGCTTAACTTTTCTTTTCGACTTTTGTGTAGGACATTTGTTTGCAAGAGAGCTATAGCTTTGGGTCATTTTAACTACTTTATACCTACAAGTGATCCCTAGATACCTACGTATCTTAATGCTCAGACATTTACTTATAGTTTGATGGTTTTAAAATATTTAATTATACTTATATTAAGGAGAGAAATATCAAGTACTAAATTTTTGTTTTTGCTTTTGTTTTTTTTAAATAGTAGCCAAAGTTAAATGTATTGAAAAGGGATGGGGGTAGAAAAGGATAAGTAGTGTCATGGTTTGTTTATCTAGAAATATTATTTACATTAAACTCCCTTTCCTGTGAATAAAACAAGAAAAGAAAATGCAGGAGAGGTCAAGTTCAAAGTGAAGTTGGGATGTTTTCATATTTGTCTTTTGTTTTTGTTATTATTTCTTAATTAGAGAAGTAACATAATTGCAATAACACCTTGACAAGCATTCCCTTAAGTCGCACAATCCCTAAGACCCACGAACCTCTCTTTCTTCCCTCTCCCCCACCAGTCCCTCCCTCTCTCCTCCTTCCTCCCTCTCTCTTTGTCTCTCTGGTACAAGGGCTTGGGTATAGTCTCTTAGCTTTTTCACTCATGACTGGCACTATAACACTTGAATCACAGTTCTACTGCCAGTTTTTTGTGGTTAGTTATCAAGAATGTTATAGACTTTGATGCCTGGGCTAACTTTGAACTTTGATTTTCACAATCTCAACCTCCTGAGTAGCTAGGATGATTGGCTTGAGTCACCAGTGCCCAGCTAGATTAATTTTTTGGAATTCCATACAATTTTATCTGAACCCTAGTTATGGAACTCAAATATTAGGATTGTGGTAAATTGGGTCTGAGGTAGTGCTTTCTCCCCTTATATCCACAGAATTTATGTCTGTATTATGCATTTTGAATATTTGATGTCTCGAATGCTAAGATGGTCTTTCCTATAGTTCTAAGATCTCAATCTTCAGGCTCTGTCTCAGAATCCAGGCTACCATCTCCAGTTTAGGCTTTAGAATTTTATATAAATATAATTTTAATCAAGAATAGTTAATACTGTATCTTTTTTCCATTTATTGTTTTATTTTTTTGTGCTGGTACTGTAGCATGAACTCAGAGTTTTATCACTCAAGCCTAGCACTCTATCACTTGAGGCACATCTTTACTTCCAAATTTTTTGGTAGGGAATTTGAGATAAGAGTCTCATGGACTTTCCTATCAGGGATTGCTTTGAAGTGGGATCCTTGGATTTCAGTCTCTTGAGTAGCTAGGATTACAGGCATGAGTCATCGAGGCCTGGCCTTATTTTTTATTTTTATTGTGGGGGGACCTTTTTTTTAAAAAAGGTACAAAAAATTTTCAATTCAACATGGTTGTTCATTAGTTCAATGCATCTAGATCAACCTCATCGAGTACTGTATTCTTTTGCCCTCAATTATTTAATTTGCAGAATATGACATTGCAAAGGAAAGTTGACTGAAACTGGACATGCAATTCATGGAGGCACTTCCTGTGACTGAGATATAAATAGAAGAACATCTTTTGTGAACTACTCTGATAGCTTGCACACTTCAAAGCCACTTTCTTTGAGAAAGCTTGGTGATGAAAGTTCTAAACAAAACTGAGGTCAAACGGCTTGGGGCAAGCTGAATTAGGAAACAAGGATTTTAGGGGTTTCATTAAAAAAATTGCAAGCAGGGCGCTGGTGGCTCATGCCTGTAATCCTAGCTACTCAGGAGGCTGAGATCTGAGGATCACAGTTCAAAGCCAGCCCCAGCAGGAAAGAATGTGGGACTCCTATCTCCAATAAATCACCAGAAAACCAGAAGTGGCGCTGTAACTCAGGTGGTAGAGTGCTCACCTTGAGCTGAAGAGCTGAAGGACAGCACCCAGGCCCAAAGTTCAAGCCCCATGACGGACAAAAAAAAAAGTAAAATTGCAGTTTCAGTGCTTGCCCTAATGAAGGTGTTAAAGAAAGCTTAGCCATTATCACTATATTTTTATATTTTATTTATTGCTTCTGTTTTATATTATAGACATTTATATTTTCCTTTACATATAATCAGAGGCTTATTATTGTTCAATTTTTCATGATCGGCTCTAATGTCATATTGACAGGAATCATTTTGTCTAAAGGAAAGGGAAGAGAATGCATGTCTTTTCTACCCCCACTCTGTCCTGCTGCCTGCCAATCCTGGTGTGCTGTCCCTGAGCATTTTTCCTTCTTCTTATTTCTCTCCTCTCCTCTCCCCCCCGCTCTCTCTTTCTTTTTGTTTCTTTCTTCCTTGCCAGTCCTGGGGCTTAAAGCTGGACATCATCCCTGAGCTTCTTTTGCTCAAGGATAGTGCTCTACCACTTGAGCCACAGCGCCACTTCCAGCTTTTTCTGTGTATGTGGTACTGAGGAATCAAACCTAGAACTTCCTGCAGGCTAAGCGAGCACTCTACCACTTAAGCACCAGCTCCACTTCTGGATGTTTAGTGGTTAATTGGACATAAGTTTCTCTGACTTGTCTGCCTAGGTGGACCTGTGATCCTCAGATCTCAGCCTTCTGAGTAGCAAGGATTACAAGCATGAGCCATAAGGACCCAGCTAACATAAAGAATTTAAACCATTAATTAATTATGAAGAACAAATCATAAGGTTATCTCTATATGATAATAGTGCGACCGTGACCCTTCCCTTCCCTTCTTTATTTTCTCTTCATTTCCCCTCCTTTCTTTTCCCTTCTTCCTTTCCCTCCTCTCCCCGACTCTGATCTCCACAGTAAAACAACATGACCACCTAGTGCCTTCTCATACAAGCAACATATTTACAGTGAACCACAGACTGCATCTTTCTAAAAGATTTATTTTAGCCAAACATCCAGGGTTCAACCCTGTAATCTTACTACTCAGGAAGCTGAGATCTAAGGATTAAGTTTCCAACGCCAGCCCTGGTGGGAAAAAGCCATGAGACTCATATCCAACAAGCCACCAAAATGGTGAAAATAGATGTGTAACTCAAGTGATAGAGTGCCAGATTGAGCACAAGTCTAAGAACATGAAGCCCCGATTTCAAGCCCCAGTACTGGAACAAAAGTATCTTTCAGTTAAGAATGATTTATATGTATGTATATATATATATATATATATATATATATATATATATATATATATATATAATAGATTATTATATTTCTTTATAATTACAAAATATTTATAGTTTATTTTGCAGTATATTTATCATAGATTATACCTATATTACATTAAATATTATATCTATAGTAATTATATTATTATGTATCTATATTATATTATTAATTACATTATGGATTTTATCTATAATATCAATATTATATCTATATATATCATAGGTTATATAATAGTATATAACATATACTATATATTATACATGATAAATAACACTATATAATTTATATCAGATTATATCTAAAATATATAATTTATATCATAGCTTATATATGGCATATAATAATATAGATTTTATCTATGATATTTAATATATTATAGATTATCATCGATTATATCTATGATATATTATAGTATAATTGTGTATACATAGTATATACTATAATATATATATAATATATAGAATGAGAGAGAGCTTTTCTGCAAAGATTATACTTTTTGTTATTTAAAGCTTCAGTGTTTCAAAAAATCATGTGCTTCTTGGGGCTGGGAAGGTGGCTCAGTGGTAGAGTGCTTGCCTTGCTTGCCTGAGGCCCTGGGTTCGATTCCTCAGCACCACATAAGAAAAAAGAAAAAAGCCAGAAGTGGTGCTGTGGCTCAAGTGGTAGAGCGGCTAGCCTTGAACTGAAGAGCTGAGGGACAGCGCCCAAGCCCAGAGTTCAGGCCCATGTCTGGACCCAAAAAAAAAATCATGTGCTTCTTTAACTACAGGCATATAGTAATAATAATAATATTTAATTTTGTAATGAAAACCTGGTGAGGTGAGAATTGGGAGTCAGTGGAATGCTTTACATTGCTCTTAGGAATGGAAGTTGCAACATCATTAAGTTCTAGAATCATGGTTCTCACTATTGGCCAAAGGGAAAAATGCGTGTAAGATGTTCATTAAAAATATCTACAAGAATGTTTATAGAGCACTATTCAGAACAGCTAGGAATTAAGTACCACCCAAATATCAATTACATTTCAATGGATGAGTAGAACAATTATGTAAATGAATAGTACACTGCAATCAGATTATATAAACCACCACAACACACAGCAATATAAGTGATCTCAGAAATTTAATTCTGAACAAAACAAGGGCTTATGATGTATATGATTATATATATGTTTATATATGACTAAAAAACTGACCAAGCTCTTTTATTGGGACCTTACGCCTATAATCCTACCAACTCAGGAGGCTGAGGTCTGAGGATGTGTGTGAAGCCAGTCTGGGAAGAAAAGTCCATGAAACTTTTTTTTCTGTTTTTTTGCTTTTTTTTGCCTAGTCCTGGGGCTTAAACTCTAGTCACTTCACATTTTTTTTCTGTGATTAATTGGAACTAAGGGTCTCACAGACTTTGCTGCCTGGGGCTGGCTTTGAACCATGAGACTCAAAGCTCAGTCTCCTGAGTACCTACCGTGTACTTGGCTCCATAAAACTTATCTTAAGTACCATAAAAGTCAGAAATGGAGCTATGACATGTCAATCAATGAACAGAAAACAATAAAGAAGGAGAATTTTCTTACAATGAGAGGGTCAACTATAGCCAAGAGCTGGTGGTTTATACCTGTAATCCTAGCTACTTAGGAGGCTGAGCTCAGGATGGCAGTTCAAAGCCTGGAGAGTGTCAGGCCCTGAGTTCAAGCCACATGAATGACACAAAGAAAGAAAGGAAGGAAGAAAGAAAGAAAGAAACAGAAAGAAAGAAAGAAACATAAAGAAAGAAAGAAAGAAAGAAAGAAAGAAAGAAAGAAAGAAAGAAAGAAAGAAAGAAAGAAAGAAAGAGAAAGAAAGAAAGGAAAGAAAGAAAGAAAGAAAGAAAGAAAGAAAGAAAGAAAGAAAGAAAGAAAGAAAGAAAGAAAGAAAGAAAGAAAGAAAGAGGTCAACTATAATAATATAATTATAATCTTTTCCAATTGAATATATTATGAAGGTGTTTCAATAGTTAATAACCATGTAAAGATGGGAGCACTACTCTAAGTAGAAATTGCTTACTTTTCTGTGTCTTAACCAGTTTGTGTTTTAAAGATCTACACCACTGACGTAATCTACTGTGTGTCACAAGAAGTTATCTTACATGCAATTAACAAGTTTGAATGGTATAAAGGAGAGAAAATCATACTGCAATGAGAGTGGGTTCCTTAAGTATACACCACAACACTGGTCCTGGCTGGAAATGCCTTGGGTAGGAAAGTAAAGTGGTAAGTGATCACAGATGAAAGAGACCTTAGAAACTGACAAATTGGATGGATACCCTGTGCAAAACTACCTAAAGATTAAATAAGATGAAAATAAAACAATAAAAAAGGAATACCAACCATCTTTTTTGCAAGTGAGAATGCCAAGACTGAATAATATTAGGGTTATGTTTGCTAGTAAAACAATGGAGTTTCAAGTTTAGTTTCTTGTGATGTATTGATGTGAATATATTTCTGGACCTGGATTGTTTATTTTGGCCCTATATAGAAGCACATATTTACTTAGAGAGGTATCAAGTAAAACACTTAGGGTGATCAGAGCTTGTTAGCAATAAGCTCTCAAATGGACTCAGGAAAATTAAAATGTCTGCATCATTTCTATCAATTTTCTCAAATTGTTTAAAATAACCAATTTAAAAAAGATAATATATTGTAAGAAGCAAAATGAATAAAATAAAGATCAACTGTGTGTGTGTGTGTGTGTGTGTGTGTATGTGTGTGAGGGTGTGGGGGGGGCGGGTGCGCGCACACGTGCATGCATGCCTGGGGCTTGAACCTCAGAGGTCTAGGTGCTGTCCTTGAGCTTCCCCACCCCCATATTAAGCCTACTGCACCATCACTTGAGCCTGACCTCCATTTCTGGCTTTTTGTTGATTAATTAGAGATGAGTCTCCTGGACTTTTCCTGCTTAAGCTGTATATGAACTACAATTCTTAGATTTCAGCCTCCTAGTTAGAATTATAGGTGTGAACCACCTGCACCTAGCTAAAATCAATTATTTTAATTAAACTTGTGCTTTCCATTTGAAACTAATGTACAGCAAGTATATATATATATATATATATATATATATATATATATATATATATATATATATTTATATATATATATATTTCAGACAAATGAAATAAATAGCATCAGAAAATAGGAGAATGGGAGAACCAGCTGAACATTCAATAAGGGTCTAATATCCAGAAATGAAGGGTTATGAAATTATAAGTCAAAGAATTAATAGCTCAATAAATAAATGGGCAAAGGAACTAAATACAGATTTCTTAAGTAGAGAAGTATAAAAGGTCAGTAAACACATCAGGAAATGCTCAACATCTCTGGTCATGAAGTAAATGCAAATCAGAACAAAGTGAGACTCCATTTCACCCCAGTGAGAATGGTCATCATCAAAATTACAAACAACAAATGCTGGTGAGGATGCATTATTTGTGAGAATATAACCTGGTGTAGAAATTATGGAAGGCAGTTTAGGGATGTTGGGATTTTTTTGGGTCCAATAGTAGGGCCTGAACTCTGGGCCTGGTGCTATGCCTCAGCTCTTCAGCTCAAGGCTAATGCTCTACCACTTGAGCCACAGCGCCACTTCCGGCTTTTTTCTTTTTGCTTACGTGGTGCTGAAGAATCGAACCCAGGGCCTACATGCATTCAAGGCAAGCGCTCTACCACTGAGCCACCTTCCCAGCCCCAGTTTACGGATTCTTAAAATAACCAACATAGGATTATCCAGCCATACCTTTCTTGGGAATCTATTCAAATGTTTACAAGTCATGATATGGTAAAGATATTTGAACACCCATGTTCATTGTTGCACTATTCACTGCAGCCAAGTTAGGAATCAGGCTAGATGCCTTCAAATGTATCAAGAAAATGTGGTATAGATCCACAATGGAATTTAACTCATCCATCAGGAAGAATATTATTGTATCACTTTAAGGAAATGGACGGACAAAATCATGTTAAGTGAAGTAGGTCTAGCCCAGAGATACAAGGAACATGTTTTCTTTCACATATGGACGTTAGATTTAAAGTATACACATTTGTGAAAACACATACAGGGTCATATGCATTTCTATACAAGCTGAATAATTACAGTATAGCATATACACGGGAGGATTGCAGTGGTGTAACTCTTTTGAGTAATTTTTAAAGTTTAAGAAAATAAATATCAGTAAGATGGAACATGTGTTGTTGGTGAGGAGTGGTGGCAAGATGAAGTCAAGGGAAAGGATCAAAGGCATGGAGAAAGGAAGAGTGGATAAATACAATCATTATACTCAATGTACATATTTTAAAAGGAGCAAGGTAGATTGAGGTGATATATGAGGTTGAAAGAAATGTGATCCCAGCAGTGGCAGAAGCTGGGCAATAATAATTAAAATGCTTGCTACAGTAAATTTCAAATCTTGCCTGGTAATTGATGTCTGATAGGAAAATATAGCATATGCCTAGAGACTGAATTTACATTTCAATCTTCCATGCCTAACTAGTTAACATATGTGTGTCTGGGCATGTAAACACACGTGTGTGTGTGTGTGTGTGTGTGTGTGTGTGTGTGTGTGGTGTGCGCGCGCGCATGCTAGTACTGATGCTGAAATGGAGGCTCTGTGTACTATCCCTAAGCTCAAGGCCAGAGATCTACCAATTGCAGATTTTTCATGGTTAGTTGTACTTAAGAGTTTTACAGGAATTTTCTGGACAGTCTGGTTTCATACTCTGAGCCTAATATCTCAACCTCCTGAGGAGGTAGGATTATAGGTATGTGTAACCAGTGTGGAGCTTTAGTAGTCCTTGATATTGACTTATTGACCAAATTTGTTGTGCTTGTTGCTAGTTACTAAACCATAATCTAAATCCACATGGATCAAATGGATGATACTACTTTCCCCTGTTCCCCTTAGACAATTATTAACACACTATCACAGAAATTAGCTTTCACTGACATGAGCATGTGCCATAGGGAGGTCATATCTGGCAAAGATCCTCTGATTTAGAACAGAGAGAATCTGCATAGTATAAGTGCTCATAGTGTGGACCAGCCCAGATGCCACAAGAGAGTGCACATTGAACTTCTGCAGTTGACAGGCGTGGATGCTGAGTAGAGTACATTGGTGAAGCTGGTGGAGTGAGGGGTGAGTCTAAGGCTGAGCTTCCACTTAGATATGATAAGCCATTGCTACCATGTCTAGAGGACATAAAGGGTCCACTCAATGGCCCAAAGATGTTGGATACTCCCAGGTATGGCTCTGCCACCAGCATAGGGTACATCTTGACTTTGCACTTGCTAGCTATAGTCCCAACAAGTCGGGGCTCAGTGATTGAGTGCTCCCCTAGTAAGCACGAAGCCCTGGCTTCAATTCCTCAGTGCCACATAAGCAGAAAACCTGGAAGTTCTGCTGTCTTTCAATCAATTGAGTGTTAGCCTTGAGAACAAATGCTTAGGGACAGTGTCTAAGCCCTTACTCAAGCCCCACCACTGTCACCAAAAAATGGTAGAATGTTCTAACTGCAATTATAGAAGGACAGGACTTCAAATACCACACCACAGAACAAGCTAGGAGTCTGGCACTGACAGTTGCCACCTAACCTGACTTAGGCATATGTATAAACAGCTGCAACCCAGCTCCACAGAAGCAGATGCTCCTGGCTTACTCCCATCATCCTGGCTGCTTGGGAGCTTTAAAACCAAGCTCTGATAGGAAGTATGTCAGACTCTTGGAGATGTGTCTCTAAGTAGTAGAGCCTTAGCCTTGAGCAAATGTTATTAGAACAGTATCCCCATGCGTTGAGTTCAAGCCCTATGGGTAGCCTGCCCCCCCAAAAAAAAACCCACCCCACTAAACCATTAGATGTGAACTTGTGTGATTTGGGAAATGTTCCTCAAAGAATGGTGACACTGATGAAAGCAACCTAATTCTAATGACAGCTTGTAGAATAGAGCTATGTGCTGAGTCCCTCATACGGTGCTCTGTGCTGAGTCTGGCATAGGGTGCTGTGTGCTGAGTACTTCACAGGGTGAAGTGTGCTGAGTCCTGCATTGGGTGCTGGGTGCTGAATCTTCACAGGATGTTGTGTGTTGAGTCCTTCAAAGAGTGCCATCTGCTCTGTCTTTCACAGACTGCATTTTTTCATATGGTCCTTGTAAGAGCTACACAACTGAGATGATTATGCAGACAAGAATATTGAGACGCAGATATGTCCCCATGGCAGGGACAAAATTATGTGTTACTGAAGAGTGGGTGAGTTGTCTACTGCAGACAATTGCTTTGTTTTGTTTTTTCTATCATGAACCTTGAACTCGCGGCATAGTCACTGACCCTTACTTCTTGGGCACATGGCTAGCACTCCACCATGTGGAGCCAAGGACCCCCTAGCAGTAGAGTGTCACAGCCTAGGGGTCTATAGCTGAGGTCTGTCAGCCTGCCTTCTCAGGAAGCTGAGATCTGAGGATCTGGCTTCCAAATTATGCCAGACACAAATGATCCCATGAGACTATTATCTCCAATTCACCACTAAGAAACTTGAAGTGCAAGCTGGATGCTTGTCACTCATGCTTGTCATCCTAGCTCCACAGGAGGATGAGATCTGAGGATCATGGTTAAAACCTAACCTGGGAAGGAAAGTCCTCGAGACATTTAGCTCCAATGAACCATGAGAAAACCTGAAATGGTGCTTTCGCTCAAGTTGTAGAGCACAAGACTTGAGGGACAGCACCCAGGCCCAGACTTCAACTGCTACAACCAACAACAAAAAAAAAGAAAGAAAATAACAAACCTGAAGAAGAGGGCTGGGAATGTGCCTAAGGGTAGAGTGCTTTGCATCTATGAAACTCTGGATTTGATTTCTCATGTACACATCACTAGAAAAAAGCATGAAATGTCCCTGTGGCACAAGTGGGGGAGGGCTATTCTTGTGCAAGAGAAATTCAGTACAGTGCTCAGGTCCTGAGTTCAAGCTCCAGGACTGGTGTATGTGTGCACGCTCGAACACCCACACACCCACACACAGAGCAGAAGTATAAACTGTGACACAAAATGGTAAAGTACTGGGCTCCTGCACTGAGCTCATGGTCAGCACCCAGGTCCTGTGTTCAACCCCAAAACCTTGCCATCCAGGGCTCAACTAGGAGAAGTCAAAGGTTTCAAAACCTAATGTGCTTCAGCAGTCCTAGATGACAAGAAGCATGGTGAGATCAGACATGTGCTTGGATTTCCAAAGCTTCCGGAAACCTAGGAGAGGCATCATAGGCCCATCATCACCTACAATGAAAGATTTCTTGAGGTTAAGTGCCCTAGTTGTCTGCCAGAAGGACTTCTGAATTATATTGAGCACTGTATCTGAGCACCAGAATATAGTCTTACAGAGGCAGGATTAGTGCTGAGAACTTGGCCTGCCAAAGGAGGTGGCCCAAATGAAGGCTTCCTGTCAAAACGGAGAACTGGGGAGAGAGATAGCTTGGGGTACAAAGAGGCCTTTTTGTCCTGACCTTCAGAGCCCATCCACACTCATCCTCACTAATTGGCCCATATGGAGTTGTTTGTTAAATAGCTGTACAGGACTGAGGCCTTTTGTCTGCCTGTCCAGACAATGAGAGAGACTTCTTCCAGCAGGCCTGTGAGGCAGAGAAACACTCAGGCTGCACTGGGAACTGTGAGGAGAGCCCAGGAACATGCACTGTCATGAAAGCAGTCTCTGTGTTATGAAATCATTGTATTGAAAACAAATTTTCTAGCTTGGTGCCTTTCATCATAGCTACTCTAGAGCTTCACCTATAGGAATACATCCACACACACACAAAGACAAGGAAGCAGGTCCTGGGGTTGAACTATGAGCATAGGCCTTGTCCCTGAGTTACATTTGCTCAAGAGTAATACATTAACCTTGAGCCACAGCCCCACTTCTGGGTTTTCTGTGAATATCTTAGAAATAACAGTGTCATGGACTTTCCTATGCTGGCTGGATTCAAACTCAGATTCTCTACATCTCAGCCTCCTGAGGAGCTGGGATTACAGTCAGCAGCCACTGGCACCTGCCTTTCTTTTCTTCTTCATTTTTTAATCTGGACAATCTGACTACTTAAAAAGCATCATTCCAATGCCTTGAATTTATAAGTAAACTACTCAATGTTCTTCATAGGTGCTTTCTCTCCTCCTCTTCTCATCTGGTCACAGGTTTGAAGCCAAAAGTGAGAAATGAGTGTGACATGATTTTGGCAGCAAATGTCCACAGGACATGCCAGTTCAGTCACTTAGCATTGAGCTGCAGTGAATTTACTATCTCAGCATGAGAGGACCAAAAGCTGGAGCGTTCCTCATGCTGTCTGCCTATAAAATTACCTAATAATTTTGAGTGTTTTGTGTCTCCAACCTGAAGTATCTAGAACATACTAGAAGCATCTCCATGTTTCCTTTTTTCTCTAGTACCTCTTGAGATTTAGACTAAGGGATTGTGTGGAGCAGATCCTCAGCGAATCCCTGAGGAAAGCCACTTGAAGTCTCCTCAGGAGATCTCTGTTCAAAGCCAGCCCGAGCAGGAAAGTCTGCAAGACTCTTATTTCCAATAAACCACCAGAAAACCAGAACTGAATTCGAGGCCCAGAGGATAGAGCTCCAGCTTTGAGAAAGAAAGCCGAGCAGGAGATACAAGCCAGACCAGGTAAGAAAGCCTGGCAGGCGCTTATGTTCAATTAAGCCAGATGGCTGGAAGTGGAGCTGTGGCAGTGGTAGAGTCTCAGCTTTGAGCAAAACAGCTGAGGAACACATAGGGCCCTGAGTTTAACCCCTGATATGGCCACCAAAAAAAAATTCTAAAAGAGAAGGCCAAGTTTATGTATCAGTGTCCTACTTACTTATGTGTGTATATTACCTCCCTGATTGTATGCAATGCTTCTCGTTTTATGTACAGATTTATTTTTCAGATAGGCTTGTTGCACATACCGCATCATTCTCTTCTTTTCAGGCCCATGGCTTTTTTTCTTCTAGAGTTCCAGGCCTGTGTCCTTATATGATGCAAACTTAAGATCTCAGCTGTCTTTATTTGCATATTATTATGAGGCCAAGGCAGGAACAGTCACAAATCAGGCAGGGGAAGAGAAGATCAGGGTTTTTGAAATAACGGGTATTCAGAAAATTAAACTTGGGGGATGTAAAATGGTAGCATACTTATGTAGAAACTACCATTAAGAAAAAGATGAGAGGGCTGGGAATGTGGATTAGTGAGACAGTGCTTTTCCCTGCCATGCAAGAAGCCCTGCAGAGGGTTTGATCCCTCCTCTGTAGCACATGCAGAGAAAAAGCCAGAATTGGTGCTGTGGCTCCAGTAGTAGAGTGCTAGAGACAGTGCCCAGGCCTTGAGTTCAACTCAAATTCAAGTAACGTCTCATCACCAAGGGAAACCCAGGAAGTTTTTGAACAGCTGCCCTTGCAGAAATGGACGTCAGAGTGTCATAGACTTTCCTGCCCTGGCCGGCTTCACCCTGTGATCCTCAGACCTCAGCTCCCTGAGCAAGGGTGATAGACCTTAGCTACTGGTGCTCTGCTAGGTCAGAACTGTAATGACACTGACAATACAAGTCAACTGTTTATCACAAAGGGCTTGGGGAGCATATTAAGCCTTTCAACAATGGACCTTTCAGAACCCTGTAGGACACAAGGTTATAATGCTAGAGTCTGAGAGGCTGGGCATATGGATCTGCTAAACTTGAACCTTGAGCTCTGACTCCAATTCTGGTGTACATCAGTGTCAGCGATCATTTTCCAGAGAATGTTCTCCTAATTAGCAAATAGGAAAAGTACTTTGATTAACCCTCACTTTTTTTCCCATTGTGTGTCTCCAACTCAAGCCTGGGCACTGTTCCTAAGCCCTTCATCTCAAGGCGAACACTCTACCACTTGAGCCACAGCACCACATGGGGTCTTTTGCTGGTTCATTGGTGACAAGAGTCTAACAGGCTTTCCTTGCCTAGGCTGTCTTTGAACTGTGGTCTTCAGATCTCAGCCTCCTGAGAAGATAGGGTTCCAGGTGTGAGCCACTGGCATCTGGCCTATTGTTTTTGCCAGTTCAAGCTGGAGCTTGAACTTAGGGCCTGGGTACTGTCTCCATGCTTCTTTTTCTCAAAGCTAGTGCTATATACCACTTGAGCACTCCACAGCTTCTGGCTTTTTCTGAGTATGTGACACTCAGGATTCAAACCCTGGCATTCATGCATGTTGAGCAAGCTCTCTACCACTAAACCACATTCCCAGTCCCACCCTTACAGTATTATCCCTCAACTTGCCTATCCTCAAGGAAAGGCTCCTGAGTATAAATCATCTAAAGAAATCCCTATAGGAAGGTGTTAAAGATAAACAAGACAAAGCTCATATTTGGGAGAGACACTAAACATGTGAAGACTGTGACAAATGCCTCCATTTAATTATGTATCATGTTTCAACAGTTAATAAAGTATTAATGAAAAATGAGTCAATATCCTAAATTATTGTGTATAATTCTATGATAGATGTGCAAAATGTAATAAATATGTGTATAATAATACTAATACAAAAAAATAAGTAGATGAATAAAATATAGAAATACAGAAATGCAAAATCAATAATAAAAAAACATAGCTTGTATTAAACATACACATATAATACGTTACATATATTACAAATATACATTAATATTATTTTCCATTATAGGGACTTAATTCAGGCCCTGTGAACTCTACCCTGAATTTCTTTTCCTCAAGGACAGTGAGCTTCCCCTTCACCTACCATGCAAAAGAGTTACCCGGATGGTGAGATCTAATCCCAGCAGTGGCAGAAATACTAGCCGGAGTTCCAAGACAGTGACTTAATTAGTTTTAATGGAAGCAGTTATGTTTATTCAGTTCCATACTGAACATTTCAAAAACAGCAGTGTATAATTTTGTATATCTATTCAGACATCCTTCCCTTACCTGCAAAGTGCTTCTCCGAGCTCTAAATTGTTTCCTTTTTTGTGCATTTTTTTGTTGTAAAAATGTTGTATAGAGGGGTGACAGTTACATGAACAAACTAATGAGTACAATTACTATTGAGCATTGTTGCCTCCTCCTTTGTTTTCCCCTTGCCATCCCTTCCCTACCACCTCCACAGCTATGCCCCCACCCCCCCAGCTGAGGTCAGTGACTTAATTTTTGTTTTTTGTTTTTGGCTTGGCACAGGATTTGAACTCAAGTAGTAGAAACTCTGCACCTTCCCTCACATTGCTACAGATTTACCAAGATCCTGAGTTCAAATCCCAGGTTAGGAAAGAAAACTGGCAGAAATTCCATAACAAGGGGATTTTTTTCAATTTAGTTAAATAAATTATTTATTTATTTATTCTTTTTTTTTTGCCAACCATGGAGCTTGAACTCAGGTCGTGGCAACTCTACCTCAGCTTAAATTACCTTAGACTGGACTGCAGCCTCTAACCCATAGTCGATCCTGGGATCCTAGGCTCAGAGGTTGCAGGAACAAAAAAAAAGTTAGACAGCACAAAAAGTGGCGAGCTGCAGGGGACTGGGGGTTTTACGTTATTTTTTTCTTTGCAGGGTGACCATCCTGAGTCTGAATGACATGGCTGCAAAATGCAGCTGAACTACTGTTCCTGAAGGCTGGTGGGCCATCAGGGAAGCCATAGGCCAACCTGTCAACATAGGCCCTGGATTAAAAATCTAAGTCCTGACACCTACCAATGGCAGGACATCACAAGAGACTCGTTCCTATGCATAGGAATACTGATTGAAAGAGTAGTTCATGCATCAGTCGAGTCTAAAAGTGGATGTAATAATCCTAGGATTCTGATTGATTTTAATTGATAGTTTACTAAGGATGGAAAGAATAATATTACTTCAAAGACAGAATAATAAATACCTAAGAGTTGGTAGGAATGTAGTAGGCGTCATTCAGTCAGATAGATGGCTCTGGCACTATTTACCAATATGTATTAATTGTATGGCACCATCTGCCAATCCATGTATCACTGTTTTGGCCAAACCTGGGGCTCCATCTCAGTGCCTGGGAACCACCTCACAGCTTCATTGGCTAGAGGATGCCATGCTCACCCTTACCCATTCATGAATTCGGCCTGCTAGGCCCCAAGTTTAGATCCCAGCACTGCCAAAAATTTAATCTTGGAGTAAGAAGCCGAGTGTGACACATGTTTTCCTTTTCTGAGAGGGTCCTGGGTGTCAGGTATGATAGTGAACACATCTACAAATCTAGATGCTATGAGATAGGAAGTAAACAATGTAATAAACGGGATAGGGGTCAAAAGAGTCAATAAAATAAATGGTAAATAAATGAATAAAACAAGAAATGAAATGAATAACCATACCAAACATGATATTGTCTGACTATATGGAAGTATAAATCCTGTCTTTAAAATGTAAATAAAATGTATACAAGGAGTATGTTTTGCAGGACTGAGGCTTGAATTCAGGCCTAGGGAACAGGACTGACTTTTTTGGCTTCAAATATGATGGGATTTCCCCTAGCCCGACAGTGCTGCTATTTACCCAGACTTTGAGTTCAAATCCCAGACTTGGCAGAAAAAATGGCATGAATTGCAAAACAGGGAGATAAATAATTGTTTTTTTTAATTTTTAAATTGTTTTAATTTTTTAATTGTTTTAATTTAATTTTTTTGTTTGTTTTTGGCCATGCACGTGTCTTTTTTTTTTTAAATTGTATTTTATTTTATTTGAGAACATACTGTACAGAGGGGCTACAATTATATGGGCAGGATAATGCATCATACATTTCTTACCAAGCATTGCAGCCTCCTCCTTTGTTTACCCTTCACTTCCCTTCCCCGCCTCCCCCCTCCCCCCACCCAATTTTACCCCCCTCCCCCCACCCAATTATACCCCCCTCCCCCCCCACACCGACATTGCAAAGCTGGTTTGGACATGACATTTTGTACTTCTCATTGTTGCAACAGGTCCACCTGAATCCTTAAACGACTTGTTTGTCCCCATCTCCTCCACATGTTATACTGACATCAAATATAGTGAAAGCGGGGGTTACACTGTGGGGGAGGGACATACAAAGCAACAAAGAAATAATCTTATAAATGCGTTAGAAACACATGCATGAAAGAAACGAAAACATTAAAATACATATTTAAGGGTTCATTTTCCAAACATCACATTATCTGACCTTTTCCGCTTGACTCATACCTATACTAGATATTGTAAATAAGGGAAACCATGGGACCTATGCTTCTTTGGGCCTGGCTTACTTCACTTAATATAATTTTTTCCAAACCTTTCCATTTCCTAACAAATGGGGAAATGTCATTCTTCTGATGGAGGCATAGAATTCCATTGTGTATATATACCACATTTTCTTGATCCATTCATCTACTGAGGGGCATCTGGGTTGGTTCCATATCTTAGCTATGGTAAATAATGCTGCAGTAAACATAGTTGTGCTGGTAGCTTTAGTGTGGTCTTGTTTGTAAACATTTGGGTAAATGCCCAAAAGTGGGATTGCTGGATCATAGGGGAGATCTATGTGAAGTCTTTTGAGGAACCTCCATACTGCTTTCCAAAGTGGTTGAACAAGTTTACATTCCCACCAACAATGAAGTAAGGTTCCTTTCTGTCCACATCCCCTCCAGCATCTGTTGTTGTTAGAGTTCTTGATTTTTGCTGTTCTAACTGGAGTGAGGTGATATCTCAATGTTGTTTTGATTTGCATTTCTTTTATGGCTAGGGATGTTGAACATGTCTTCATGTGTCTATTGTCCATCCTTCTTTCTTCTTCAGAGAAGCTTCTCTTTAAGTCTTTCGCCCACTTATTTATTGGGCAGTTGTTTCATTGAGGATTTGTTGTTGGGTGTTTTAATTTTTTGAGTTCCAAGTATATTTTAGATATGAGACCCTTGTCCGTTGTATGGCTAGTAAAGATCTTCTCCCAATCGATGGGCTTTCTATTGATCTTGCCAGCTATGTCATTTGCCCTGCAGAAACTCTGCAATCTTATGCAATCCCATTTGTCCAACCTTTCTTTGATTTGTTGTGCTTCCGGGTCTCTATTCAGAAAATTTCGACCTGAGCCAAGGAGACCTAAGGTTTCTCCTATTCCATCCTGTAATGTTTTCAGAGTGTCTGCTTTGAGTTCAAGGTCTTTGATCCATTTGGAGTTGATTCTGGTGCAGGGTGATATATAAGGATCTAGCTTTAGTTTTCTACATGTTGTTAACCAATTTTGCCAGCACCATTTACTGAAGAGGCTGTCTTTCTTCCATTCTATTGTTTTAGGTTCCTTATCAAAGATTAGATGGCTATAGGTCTGTAGGTTCATTTCTGGGTTTTCAATTCTATTCCATTGGTCCTGAGGTCTGTTCTTATGCCAATACCAAGCTGTTTTGATTACTATGGCTTTATATTAGAGTTTGAAATTTGGTATTGATATTCCTCCAGCAGTGTTCTTTCCGTTGAGGAGCGTTTTTGCTATTCGGGGTCTTTTATTTTTCCATATGAATTTTTGGATTGCCTCCTCTATTTCCTTGAAGAATGAGGGTGGAATTTTGATAGGTATCGCGTTGAATTTGTAGATAGCCTTGGGAAGTATTTCCATTTTCACGATGTTAATCTTGCCAATCCAGGAGCATGGGAGTTTTTGCCATTTTTTAAGTTCTGTGTTGATTTCCTTTTTCAAGATTTTAAAGTTTTCATCATAGAGGTCCTTCACTTCTTTGGTTAAGTTAATTCCTAGGTATTTTATTTTTTGTGTGGCTATTACAAATGGAGTTGCTTTCCTAATTTCAGCCACACTTTTCTCATTGTTGGCATATAGAAAAGCCATTGATTTTTGGGGGTTAATTTTATAACCTGCTACTTTGCCAAAGTTTTGAATCAGCTTGAGTAATTTGGGAGTGGAGTCTATGGGATTCTTTAAATACAAGATCATGTCATCTGCAAAGAGGGAGAGTTTTATTTCTTCTTTCCCTATTTGGATCCCCTTTATGTCTGCATCTTGTCTTAATGCTGTAGCTAGGCATTCTAATAGTAGATTGAAGAGAAGTGGAGAGAGTGGGCATCCTTGTCTTGTTCCTGAGTTTAGAGGAAATGGCTTTAGTTTTTCACCATTGAGTATAATGCTGGCTGTAGGTTTGTCATATACAGTCTTTATTGTATTGAGGAATGTTCCATGGATTCCTAATTTTTCCAGAACCTTCATCATAAAGGGGTGTTGGATCTTGTCAAATGCTTTTTCTGCATCTATTGAGATGACCATGTGGTTCTTATTCTTGCTCCTGTTGATGTGGTGAATAATATTAATTGATTTGCGTATATTGAACCAGCTTTGCATCCCTGAAATGAATCATGTTTGATCATGGTGTATGATTTTTTGGATGAATTGTTGAAGTCGATTGGCCAAAATTTTGTTGAGAAGTTTTGCATCAATGTTCATCAAAGAAATGGGTCTATAGTTCCCTTTCTTTGATGAGTCCCTGCCTGGTTTTGGGATGAGGGTTATGATGGCTTCATAGAATGTGTTCGGTAGTGAGCTTTCTCTTTCAATTTCATTGAAGAGTTGGAGGAGTATTGGTGTGAGCTCTGCTTTGAAGTCCTTGTAAAATTCCGCTGGAAAACCATCTGGTCCTGGACTTTTCTTATCTGGGAGGTCTCTTATTGCTGTTTCTATTTCAATGCTTGATATGGGCCTGTTAAGCTGGTTTAACTCATCTTGGTTTAGTTTTGGCATGTCAATATTTGCTAGGAAAAGGTCCATTTCTGTCAAGTTCTCAAACTTATTAGCATAAAGTTTTGAGAAGTATTCCCTTATAATGTTCTGAATCTTGGTTGTTTCCGTGGTGATGTTTCCATTCTCATCTCTGAGTTTATTAATTTGGGTGTGTTCTCTCCTTTTTCTGATAAGGTTTGCTAAGGGTCTGTCAATTTTGTTAAGTTTTTCGAGGAACCAACTCTTTGTTTTGTTGATTCTTTCTATACTTTTTTTGGATTCTAATTCATTTAATTCTGATTTAATTTTGATTATTTCTTTCCGTCTACTGGATTGGGGTTTATCTTGCTGCTCTTTTTCAAGGAGGTTTAGATGTGTCATTAAATTGTTAGTTTCAGATCTCTCCAATTTGTTGATGTAGGAGCTCAGAGCTATAAACTTGCCTCTGAGTACTGCCTTTGCTGTGTCCCAGAGGAGCTGGTAATTTGTGTGTTCATTTTTGTTGAATAGCATGAACATTTGAATTTCCTTTCTAATCTCTTCCATGACCCACTCATGATTCAGCAGTGTGTTGTTCAGCCTCCATGTGATACCGGACTTTCTTTGGTGGCTTTTGGTGTTGAGTTCTAATTTTATTCCCTTGTGGTCAGAGAGAATGCAAGGTATAATTTCAATGTTTCTGAATTTAGACAAGTTTGCTTTGTGGCCTAAAATGTGGTCTATTTTAGAAAACGTTCCATGTGCTGTTGAGAAGAACGTGTATTCTAATGCTGCTGGGTGAAATGTTCGGTAAATGTCTGTTAAGTCTAGTTGATCTATGCAGCTGTTTAGATCTGCGGTTTCTCTGTTGAGTTTTTGCCGAGTTGATCTATCTAGTGGGGAGAGTGGTGTGTTAAAATCCCCAACAATTAATGTCTTTGGATCTATATGGGATTTGAGGGAAAGTAGTGTTTCTTTGATAAATTTGGGTGCTCCATTGTTTGGCGAATAGATATTTAGAATTGTAATATCCTCCTGAAAGAGAGATCCTATAATTAGTATGTAGCGACCTTCTTTATCTCTTCTCACGAATTTTAATTTGAAGTCTATTTTATCTGATATTAGGATTGCAACTCCCGCCTGTTTATGAGGGCCGTTTGCTTGGTAGATTTTGTTCCAGCCTTTAACCTTGAAAATATGTTTGTTTTTACGGGCAAGATGTGACTCCTGCAGGCAGCAGATAGAAGGGTCTTGTTTTTTAATCCAACTAGACAGTCTATGTCGCTTAATTGGAGCTTTCAGTCCGTTAACGTAAAGAGATAGGACTGAGAGGTATTTGGGAGTTCCTGCCATGTTATCCACCTTCTTGGGGGCTGTGAGAACTGGGTTCTTCCTAAGGTTCTTGGATTCTCAGTTTGGGTGCAGTTTCTTGGCCTTTGTTGCAGTCTTGTTGGTTTTCTATGTGTAGGACATCTTTAAGAACCTTTTGCAGGGCTGGTTTGGTGGAGATGTATTGTTTCAATTTTTCTTTGCTATGGAAGGTTTTATTTGGCCTTCAGTTATGAAGGAGAGTTTAGCTGGGTACAGTATTCTTGGTTGATAATTGTTTGTTTTTAGGGCATGGCATACGTCATTCCAGGCTCTTCTTGCTTTGATTGTCTCTGCTGAGAAATCTGAGGTAATTCTAATTGGTTTCCCTTTATAGGTGATTACCCTTTTCTCCTTGACAGCTTTAAGGATCTTTTCCTTGGTCTGGGTTGATCCTGTGTGGATTATAATGTGACGGTGAGATGTCCTATTCTGGTCTGGTCTATTTGGGGTTCTAAAAGCTTCTTGTATCTGAATAGGCCTATCTTTTTGTATGTTTGGGAAGTTCTCTGCTAGGATCCTGTTAAACAAATTTCCTAGACCATTAACTTCTGTTTCTAGGTGCTCCTCTACACCCATTATCCTTAGATTGGGCCTTCTGATGGTGTCTTCCAGGTGTTGGATAGACCTATCATATTTCTTGGACTTGTCTTGGATGGTTGTATGTTCTTTCTCTATAATATCTAGGCTGTCTTCAATCCCTGAGATTCGATCTTCTGCATGGTCTAACCTGCTGTTAAGACTCTCTACTTTGTTTTTTATCTCTTTTCCTTCTAATTGGTCAGCTTTGATGGCTTCAAGTTCTTTGTTGAAGCTCTGTTTTAGGACTTGTATGAATTTCTTTACTTCCTTAATTTGGTGTTCAGTGTTTGTTCTAAAATCACTTAGTTGATTAGTTATGGTTTCTTTTGACTGCCATTCCTTCTGTTGGGTTCCATTCAGCATTCCCTTTGTGGTCTCCCTGACTTCCTTCAGCTCTTTGTTAATGTATTCCATGAATGCCTTTAGTGATCTTTGTGTATTCTCTACCTGGTCTCTTAATTCGTGAATTACTCTTTGATTAGTTTCCTCTCTTCTGTGGGCTTTCTGCAGTTCTCTTTGAGTGTTCTCTGCCTGCTCACGCCATTCCTCCCTTTCTCTTTGAGTGTTCTCAAGTTATTCACGCAAATCCTGTATCAGTTTTTGAGAAGCTTCCTCACGCTTATGATATTCCTGTATAAACTTCTGGGATGCCTCCTCTCTCTAACTATCACGCTCATACAGAGTCCTCTGTACATTGTCAAACTTCTCATTTATCATGTTTGCTATTAGTGTTTGTAGAGCTATTTGGGAACTCTCCTCTGGATTATTCTTTATCTGTTCTAATCCCTGATTATCAAGGTTGGGAATTGAGATACCCGAATTTGCCATTTTTCTTGTGTTTTTCCGGCTTACTCGGCCCATTTGAGATAAAGATTGCACGAGTTTTGTGCTAGAACACTATCTTAAGGCAACCATCAACCAAAGTTTGCATTTGTACAGTCAATAGTCTACAGATACAATCTAGTTCAACAGATACATCTATTCAACATCAAACGACTATATGTTAAAGGACTTCGAACCGCAGAAAAGAATTTGGAAAACCAGAAATTATTAGGATTAGGGAGAGATGTGGGTAAAAAATAGGAATAGATTGGTGTGGGAAGGCACAAGGAGAGTTAACTATGTCCTAATCACAGTGCAGGAAATGGGTTGGGTAGGATGCAAGTAGAGAGAGAGAGAAAAAGAAGAGACGGAAAGGGGAATAAAGAGAGACCAGAAAAAGAATAGAAACGTAAAAATTAATGTTATTATAGAGGTTAAAAGACCGTCTATTTAGAGAGGAATGTGAATATGTTCAGAGAAGGGGAGGGACATAGAGGAGATGTGAAAAGCTTTAAGGATGGGAAAGGGGGAAAAAAAGATCAGAAGTTCAGTAGAGCTAGATAAAAAACAAAAAGATAATTAAGAAAGAAAGAAAAAGAGAAAGAAGACAAGAAAAGAAAGGAAAACTCTCATTCACGTATTCCTAAAATAAAAATTATAAGATGAGAAAAAAAAAAGTTACTGGAAAACAATTATTTTTTCAGAAGAGGCAAAGATTAAAGATTAATAAAAGTTTTAGAAGGGAAAAAAATTTATATATATATATATATAAGGTAACAAAAAACAAAAAAACAAGCAAAAAAAAAAGAAAAGAAGAAGAAGAAGAAAAAGAAAAAAAAAGTCTTTTGATTTTTTTTTTGGGGGGGGGAGGAGTGGGAAGAATCCTGTATCTCCCTTTTGTCTGCAACCAGCCTCTTGTTGGAGTCTCTGGTCAGCTTGAGGTCCTGTGGCTTGATTGGTTTCTTAAGTCGGTTGGTTGGAAGAGGCAGAAAAATGCTCTGCTTTACCCAAGATTTTGAGATCTCCCTCCCAGGTTAGTTTTCTGGGAGGGTGGTCTGCTTTGAGAGTCACAAAAGAGGGGGATGTGGTGATGAGGCTAGGTTCTGGGTAGAGTTGAGGCCTTTCAACAAACAGTAGCTTTTCCCTGGGGCTATTTTGTGATAAAGCTCACAGCGCCCAGCCTGGAGCCATTCTCAGGGTTTCTGTTTTTCAATTGATTGTGGTGGCTGCTAGAGGGAGGGGCAGCTTCTGGCTCTGGTTACCCAGTGAGGCAAGGCACTCCGATGGCTGGCGCCTGAGCTGGGTGACTTTTCCCTGGATGGAGCTGAGTCTGGCAGGTCACTTCGCCGTTAAGTTCTTGTGACCTGCTAAATGACTCATTTTATTCCAAGGCCTGAGCTGGAGCTAGCAGCTCCTCCGAGCTTTGTCGGTATCCAAGATGGAGATCACCGGTGCTGGGGGGGGAGGGGTGGCCTTCCTTCCTCTGCTCCCTGAGGAGTGAGGACGTCGGGCTTGTACTCATGCCGAGTCTTGGATCCTGGGTCGTCTCTGGTCTGCAAACAGCAGGATGAAGATGTTCGCTCCTTGTTGGTTCTTGTAGGTGTTGAGTAGAATCCGCTCGTCCGCTGCGTCTGGCTCCTTCGTCCCCGACTCTCTGTGTCACAGGTATGACTCCACGGCCGTGGTTGCTGCCGCGACCCCGCCACCGGAGCGGCAGCTGATGCCTTTCCTTGGCTTCCCCTCTCTTGTCTAACTCTCTGTCCTGTGATGGCACACTTGGTGTGATTCTCTGGCTTAGGACTGTTGACTGGAACTCTAAAACTACTTTCTATGCGAGAGCTTGTTCAGATTCCAGCTTCTCCTCCGCCATCTTCCCGGAACTCTCCCATGCACGTGTCTTGAACTCAGATCGTGACAGCTCTGTCTCAGCTTCCATCACACTAGTCTGGGGTGCAGCCTCCAGAACCAAAGCTGATCCTGGAATCCTAAGACCCAATGTCGGACAGGAAAACAAAATGAAAATGACACTAAAACAAGCCGTAAGCCACACATGGTAGGCAGTTTCTTGGCTTTGATTCCTTGCATGGTGACCATCCTAGGTCTGAATGACATGAATGCCACACACAGGTGATCTGTCATTGCTGAAGACTGGCAGACTGTCAGGAAATCCATAGACCAAACCCGCAACACAGTCCCTGAGTTCAAATCCTGGTCCTGACACCTACCATTGGCAGAAGATCCCAAGATACTACTGCTTGTGTATAGAAATTCTGATGGAATGGTATCCAACTCATGATTGAATAGTTCGTGCAGCAGTCTAGACTCAAATTAGATGCAATAATCCTAGGATGCTGATAGAACTTAATTGATGGTTAATTAGGCATGAAAAGAATAATAGTCCTTCAATGGAGTCATAATAACTACCTAAGACTTGGTAGTAACGTAGCAGATGTCATTGAATACAAGATTCACGGCGCTGGCACTCTATATTAATATGTATTTATTGGTGTACTACCACCTGCCTATCCATGTATGGCTACTTTGGCCACGCCTGGGGCTTGATCTCAGAGCCTGTCAAAAATTTCCTCCTGGAGTTAGAAGCCAAGTGTGACACCTGTTTTCCTTTTCTGTGAGAGTGCGGGTGTCAGGCATGATGGAGAACAAGTCTACAAATCTAAATGCTATGTGATAGCGTGTAAATAATGTAATACATGGTTAGGTGTCATCACAGTCAATAAAATAAACAGTAAATAAATGAATAAAACAAAAAGTACAATGAATAACCACACCAAACATGATATAGACTGAGCACCTGTCTGGAAGTTCAATCCTATCTTTAAAATACATGTAAGGACTATGTTTTCTAGGTTTGGGGCCTGAATTCAAGCCTGGGGAAGAGGCCTGATATTCTGATCTTCAAGCATAGAGAGTTTCCCCTTCCCCCAGAGTGCAACAGAGTTACCCAGACCCCGAGTTCAAATCCCAGGGCTTGCAGATGAAAAATAGCACACATTCCAAGCCTGGGAGCTTCATTAGCTTTTTTTCATATTTTTTAAAGTTCACTTTAAAGTTCACCTTTATTTCATACATTTTGATTTTATAACATGAGAGTTTTTCAAAAAGGGGTTTATACACTTATATTTCAGCATAGCACATTGATGTTTCCCTTTTGACCATCTGCCACGAAGAATGAGAATGAAAATGAGTACATCATTCCTCCCTAGAGGGACAGTTGATGTTATTTCTATTTAGAGTTATTTCTATAACTATAAACTCTCTGCAATTGTATCATGTGAGTTTTCATCAGTGCCTACCACAAAATACACTAGGGAAGTCCTCATACCACAAAAGGTTGGGTTTCTGAATAAAAACTCACTTCTGTAAGGACAGTAGGTACTTGTAAGCATTTTGGGAATAAAGTGAATTGTAAACTGAAAAACAAAACCATTGGGACTGGGATGTAGCTCAGTAGTGGAGTACTTGCCTAAAGAGCATAAGACCCTGGAAGAAAAGGAAGGCAAGTTTCCTAAAGCTCAGAAGGTTAGAATTTTATGATCTGTATGAACAAACTTCTTTCTTCTTTTTTTTTTTTATCGGTTGTGGGGCATGAACTCTGAGCTTGGCTGGCCACCTTCAGCTCTTCAACTCATGGCAAGTGCTCTACCACTTGAGCCACAGTGGGGTTTTCAGTTTATTGGAGATAAGGGTCTCACGGACTTTCCTGCCCAGGCTGGCTTTGAACCACCATCCTCAGATCTCAGCCTCCTAAGTAGCTAGGATTATAGGCGTGAGCCACTGTTGCCTGGTGCATGAACAAACTTCTTAAAGATTGATTCTGAGGAAAGAAACTTGGAATACAATTTTAATAGAAATAATTTATAATGCCATGGTTAAGGCACTAATTCAGAAGTATTTATTCATTGGCTAGTTTCTTAGTTTATTTAAAGATATATATATATATATATATATCTACATATATATTTTTAATATATCTACATATATATTATTAAAACATAGCTTAGAAGTGTACCTAAAAGCATATGTGCTCATGTAAAGTTATACAACTGCACAAGCTTGATTTTTTATTTTCAGTTTGTTGGTACCATAAATTAGGTGTGATGTGTGTACTGTTGTTTTGTTCTCTGTTTTTGGAGGATTTCTCTCTGCTTTCTTCCCCTACTCACCTCTCTCTGCACTTGAATTGAGCTTCCTCTTTCTTGGCTTGATTGTTCATAGCTGATTTTCTACCACTTCAGCCATTCCTGTAGCCTGGCTTTTTGCCAGTTAATTGGAGATGTCGTCTCTCAGGCTTTTCTGCCAGAATTGGCTTTGAAACTTCATCTTCCAGTTCTCACCTCTTGAATAGCTGGGATTAAAGATGTGAGCCACTGGGGTGTCTAGGGATGAATTCGACTTTGGTTGATGGATTCTTTCTGTTTTTCTAAGCATGGGATCATCTACTATAGAATTTCTGTGAATGCCCTGGGTCTGAAGTAAGATATATAATACATATGCTAATCTGTATAGTTCTCATAAGATGTAATCCATTTTATACATGTTATAAGTGTAATAATAGTCAATATAAATAATGAATGAATGAATAGTGCAAAAAATAAAATGAATACACAGTAAAATAATATGCAGTAAACATAAGCATGTAGATATTAATCATTATTTCAAATGTGGATGAATATTACTTTAACAGGACTGGGGATTGAATTCAGGCCTAGGGAACAGGCCTGAATTGCTTGTCTTCAAAGATGGTGCGTTTCCCCATCCCCCATGGTGCATTAGATTTACCCAGACTC
Source organism: Dipodomys merriami (assembly GCF_024711535.1). Classification (NCBI taxonomy): domain Eukaryota; kingdom Metazoa; phylum Chordata; class Mammalia; order Rodentia; family Heteromyidae; genus Dipodomys; species Dipodomys merriami. The sequence continues at coordinate 978,376 of NW_027203049.1, read as the reverse complement.
TGAGTTCAAATCCCAGGTCTTACAGGAAAAATAAAAGGTATGAATGCCAAGCTGGGGAGCTTAATGTGTGGGGCTTGAACTCTGGTCTTGGGCGCTGACCCTGTGCTCTTCAGCTCAAAGCGAGTGCACTACCCCTTGAGCCACAGCACCACTTCTGGTTTTCTAGTGCTTTATTGGAGATAAGCATCTCATGGATTTTACATCCTGGGTTGGATTTGAACCACAATCCTCAGCCTCTTGAGTAGCTAGAATTACAGGTGTGAGACACTGTCCCCCGGCTATTTTTAATATTTTTAAATTTTATTGAATGATTGATTGCCAATCACGGGGCTTGAACTGAGGTTGTGGCAACACTGCCTGAGATTCCATCACCCTAGGCTGGGATAGTGCAGCTTCTGGACCCACAGCAGATCATGGAATGGTACGCCTCGGGGGCTGACAGGAAAACAAAATGAAAACAGCACCGAAAAAAACGGCGATCTGTGGATGGTTGGCGGTTTCTTGGTTTTCTTTCCTTGCATGGTGACCATCCTGGTTCCAAATGACACGGCTGCAACCTGTAGGTTACCTGGCACTGCTGAAGGCTGGCAGGCTGGCAGCAAAGGCATATGCCAACCTGGACACCTAGGTCCTGAGTTTGAATCCCAGTCATGCCACTTACAAAGGGCTGGGGAGCCTAAGAAACTATTGCCTATCCATAGGAGCACCAGAGGAATGTGAACAATGTCATGGTTCGATGAGTAGTTCATCAATCAGTCTAGCAGAAAATTAGACCCAATGATCACGAGACATGGACTGATTTTAATTCATAGTTTATTATGCACTAAAAGAATACTATTGATTAAATGGAGTCCTCACTAAAGACCTGAGAATCTCTAGGAGCGTAGTATGCGTCATTGAATACTAAATAGACATTTCTGGCCATATGTAAATATCTAAATAAATATTTATTTGTATACCATCATCTGCATAGAACATTTTTGCTATTTTGGCCAAACCTGGACCTCGATCCCAGGTCTTCAGATCCATTTGACACCTGCATGGGCTAGATGCTGCCATGCTGATGCTCACCCCTTCATGAATTGGGCCTCCTAGTCCCTCAGTCAAGATTCCATCATTGCCAAAAGTTTCTTCCTGGTGTAAGATTCCATGTGTGACACCTGTTTTCCTTTTCTGTGCAAGTGCTGGGTGTCAGGTATGATATAAATATTATGTATGCAAAGCTATATGCTATGGAATAGATTGGGACAAATGTAATAAATGTTATAGTTGTACTCACAGTCCATAAAATAAATGCTAAATCAATCAATCAATCAATAATAAAATATAATTAATCACTCCAACAAACACGATTTAAAAAGAATATAGAGATATAACTCAAATATTTAAAATGTCTATAAATGTTATGTTTTTCAGTACTTCTGCTTGAATTCAGGCCTAGGGAAGAGTTGAGAAGTTCATGCATGATTCGCATAGGAAATGATAGGCAAGATCTTAATTAAGACTGCATGAAGTGTGACAATAATTACATTCAGGAAATCGAAGCATTGGGAAAGATCCAAGAGTCACATGGAAGATAGAATTCCAACACAGCTCGCCACATCTCCTATGCTATACAAACAGGCCTTTATTAGAATACTAATTTCAGCTTATGAATGGAATGAATATGGTGCTCCACCCACACCCCGGGGCTAGATCTCAGGTCCTGGGTATGGCCTAGCTCCTTAGTGGCTCACAAGAGGTTGTGCTCACGTGGACCCATTTAGCAGTTGGTTCTGCTAGGCCCTGAGGTCAACTTCCAGCATTGCCAAAAGGTTCATCCTGATGTGAGATTCCAAACCTTGCAGATGTTTTCCAATCCTGTGCAAGTCCTGGGTCACAGCTAGGATCTAGAAAGCATAGGCAACTCTATACCCATGGGAATAGGTTGTCATCCATGTGAGCACAGTTATATATGTCATCCTATACTCAATAAAATACACAATACATTGATGAATAAGACACAAAATAAAAAGATTAACTACACTGAAAACAAGGTGCATACCACACCTGTATGTAAATAGAGATCCTATGTTTAAAAGAGGTGGGCTTGTCTAGTGCTGGGGCTTCAAATCAGGTCCAGTACCAGGCCTGACCTTTTATTCTTCAAAGATGGTGAGCTTCACCTTCCCCCACAATGCAACAGAATTACCCAAATCTGAGTTCAAATCCCAGCTCTCTCAGTAAAATGGCAAAAATTCTGAGCTAGGGTTCTTCGTTCATAGTTTTTAATTTTTTTTTTTTTTTTTACTACACCCGGGGCTTGAACTCAAGTAGTGGCAACTCTGCCTCAGCTCTGATCATCCTAGGCCCTCTGGATCCACAGCCCCTCCTTGGACCCTAGGACCCTGGGGCTTGTTTTTAAAAAAAATAAGCCGGGAGGGGAAATAAAGCAACAGGAAGTTCCACCTGGAGCTCTTATGTTTATTTTCCTTTGCATGGTGACCATTCTGGGTCAGAACATTGCTGCCTGCAGAGTGAAGGTGACCTGGCATGGCTGAAGGCCTGCTGGTTGTCTGGGGAGTCACAGGCTAACCAGACAGTGGAGGTCCCGAGGACGAATCCCAGTCAGCCCTGTTACGACGAGAGAATGGCCGGAAATTCTGCGACATTCGTTTCCGGACCTAGAAAGAGTTGTGGAATGCAATCCATCTCATCCTTGAATGAGTGGTTCCTGCTTGATGTGAGTAGGAAATGATAGGCAAGACTCATGGGGTATCGATTATTTTTAATGAAGAATTGATGAAGCGTGACCATAATCATCACAGTCATGAAATAGAGGCATCGGGGAAGATCCAAGAATTGGTAGTCACAAGTTAGATTTCATCACAGGTCGCCATCTCTCCTACACTATAAAAATATGTACTCATTTGCATACTAACTTGCACTTATAAATGCATGACTATTTCCCACCCCTCCCAATCCCCTCCTCCTAGGGTTATATCTTAGGTCCTTGGACTGGCCTACCTCCTTAGTGGCTCACAGGCTAGTGTGCTCACTTTTACCCATTCACCAATTGGGCCTGCTAGGCCCTGGGTTTGAATCCCAGCATTGTAAAAAGATTATCCTGATGTGAGAAGCCCATCGATCCATCTGTTTTCCTGTCCTGAGAAAGACCTGGGTCTCAGGGAGGATGGAGATTACTACATAAGCAAACCTATACCTAAGGGAATGGGTTGCCATCCATGTCAGCACAGTTATATCTGTCATCATAATCAATAAAATGCACATTGCATCCATGAATAAGACACAAAATAAAGAGAACGAATACACTGAATGCAAGATGTCACCCATCCATGTATGATAATATAGATCCTGTATTTAAATTATGAATTCATGACTATATTGATCCCAGCTTGCAGTGCTCAGTCTCAGGACCTGGGTACATCCTAGCTCCGTATTGGCTCACAGGCTGGTGTGCTCAAATTGACCCATTCACCAATTGGGCATGCTAGGACCTGAGTTCAAATCCGAGCACTGCCAAAAGCTTCACCCTGATGTGAGAAGCGCATCGATGGACCTGTTTTCCTGTCCTGTGAAAGTCCTGGGCCTCAGCGAGGATGGAGAATGCTATATAGGCAACTCTATAGCCATGGGAATAATTGTCATCCATGTCAGCACAGATATACCTGTCACCATACTCAATAAAATACACAATACATCCATGAATAACACTCAAAAAAAGATAACTACATTGAATGCAAGATGCATACCACACCTGTATGTAAATAGAGATCCTATGTACAAAAGAGGTGGGCTTGTTATTTTGTCCAGTGCTTGGGCTTCAAATCAAGCCCTGGACCAGGCCTGACATTCTAGTCTTCAAGGATTGTAAGCTTCCCCTTCTCCCACAGTGCAAAGGGGTTCCCCAAACCTGAGTTCAAATCCCAGCTCTAGCAGTATAACACTGTGAGTTCTTAGCTACAGTGCTTCATTCATAATTTTTAGATTTTTTTTTTGCCAGACCCGGGACTTGAACTCAAGTCATGGGAACTCTGCCTCAGCTGCGATCATCCTAGGCTGCAGCCTCTGGACCCACAGACCTCGGACCCTAGGATCCCGGGGTTTGCTGGAAAAAAATAGCTGCAAGGGGAATAAAAGCAGTGGGAAGTTCCACCTGGCACTTTTACATTTATTTTCCTTTGCATGCTAACCATGCTGGGTCCAAACATGGTGGCCTGCAGAGTGAAGGTGACCTGGTGTGGCTGATGGTCTGTTGGCTATCAGAAGAGCCAGAGGCCGACCCAACAACTTAGGCCCCGAGTTCAATTCCCGGTCAGCCCCCACACATTGAGGGAATGGCAGGAGATCCTGAGATACTCATGTGCAGACCTAAGAAGAGTCATGGAATTCGATTGATCTCATCTTTGAATGAGTTGTTCCTGTTTGATGCAAGTAGGAAATGATAGGCAAGACTCATGGGGTATCGATTATTTTTTAATGAAGAGTTGATGAAACATGGCCATAATCATCACAGTCATAAAATGGAGGCATTGGGGAAGATGCAAGGATCATTAGTCACGAGGTAGATTAGATTCCATCACTGGTCGCCATCTCTCCTACTCTATACAAATATTTACTTATTTACATACTACCTTCAGATTTTGAATGGATGACTATTGTGCTCCCCCCTATCTGCCCCCTTGCGGGGCTCAATCTCAGGTCCTGGAAACGATCTAGCTCCTTAGTGGCTCACATACTGTTGTGCTTACCTGGACCCATTTGCCTATTGGTCCTGCCAGTCCCCGTGTCAGATCCCAGCACTGCCAAAAGATGAATTCTGATGTGAGAAGCCAATCGTTGCAACTGTTTCTCTGTCCTGTAAAAGTCCTGGGTCTCAGCTAGGATGCAGTATGCTATATAAGCAACTCTATATTCATGGGAATCAGTTGCCATCCATGTCAGCACAGTTATAGCTGTCATCATATGTAATAAAATACAAAATGCATCCATGACTAAGACACACAATAAAAAGAATAACTACACTGAATGCATGATGCATTCCACATCGCTATGTAAAGAGAGATCCTATGTGTAAAATAGGTGAGCATATGATTTTTGCCAGTGCTGGGGCTTCAGTTCAGGCCCTGGGACTAGGCCTGAGCTTGTAGTCTTCAAGGATGGTGAGCTTCACCTTTCCCCACAGTGCAACAATGTTACCCAGACCTGAGTTGGAATCTCAGAGGTGGCAGAAAAATGGTGAGAGTTCTGAGCCATGGTGTTTTATTATTATTATTATTATTATTATTATTATTATTATTATTATTATTATTATTATTATTATTGCCAAGCATGGGATTTGAACTCCAGTTCATGACAATTCTGCCTCAGCTTCGATCACCTCAGACTGGTGAGCTCCCAGGGGCCCGTAGCCAATCCTGGGATCCTAGGCTATAAAACTTTGCAGGAAAAAATGTCAGAAAAATGACAGGAAAAAATGACAGAAAAATGACAGAAAAAATGTCGCAGGATGGATTTTTTATATTTTCTTTTGCACGGTGACCACCCTGGGTCTGAATTACACGGCTGTAAGGGTACTTCACCTTGCATTGTTGAAGGCTAATGGGCTATCAGGGAAGCCATAGGCCCATGCAGCAAAACAGGCCCTGAGCTTGAATCCTGGTCCTGACACCTACCAGTGGGGGAGATCACAAGATACTTGTTCCTATGCATGGGAATAACAATGAAATTTTAGCAAACTCATGACTGAATGAGAAGTTTCTGCGTGTATTGGTCTAGTCCAAAATTAGATGCAATGATCCTAGGAGGATGATTCATCTTAACGAATGGTTTATTAAGCATGAAAAGAATACTATTCCTTCAATGGTGGCATAATAAAGACCTAAGAGTTAGTAGGAACGTAGTTGATGTCATTGAATCCTAGGTAGATGTCTCTGGCACTCTGTACAAATATATATTCATTGGTGTTCTACCACCTGTCTATCCATGTATGGCTATTTTGTCCACCCCTGCACCTCAATCTCAAAGTCTGGAAATGCCCTGGCAGCTTCATTGGCTAGAGGTTGCCGTGTTGACACACCGATTCAGGGTCTGAATTGGGTCTGCCAGGCCCTGAGATTAGATCCCAGCACTGCCAACAATTGGATCACGGAGTAAGAAGCTGAGTGTGATACCTGTTTTCCTTTTCTCTGAAAGTCCTGGATGTCAGACATGATGAAGAACACATGTACAAATCTAGATACTATGTGATGGGTTGTCATCAATATCATAAATGGAATGTGTGTCATCACAGTCAATAAAAAATCTCACATCTGCAATATACTTGGAACTCAAAAAATTAAAACCCCCAATAACAAATTCGCAAAGAAACCATTGCCCAATAAATAAGTGAGCAAAAGACTTAAAGAGAAACTTCTCTGAAGAGGAAAGAAGGATAGCCAATAGACACATGAATAAATGGTCAACCTCCCTAGCCATAGAAGAAATGCAAATCAAAACAACATTGAGATACCACCTCACCCAGTTAGAATGGCTATAATCAAGAACTCTAATAACAGCAGTTGCTGGAGGGGATGTGGACAGAAGGGAAGCTTACTGCATTGTTGATGGGAGTGTAAACTTGTTCAACCACTTTGGAAAGCAGTATGGAGGTTCCTCAAAAGACTCCACATAGAGCCCCCCTATGACTCAGCAAGCCCATTTTTGGGCATTTACCCAAATGATTACAAAGAAGACCACACTAACGCTACGAGCACGACTATTTTTATTGCAGCAGTATTTAGTATATTTAAGATATGGAACCAACCCAGATGCCCCTCAGTAGATGAATTGTTCAAGAAAATGTGGTATATATACACAATGGAATTCTATGTCTCCATCAGAAAGAATGACATTGCCCCATTTATTAGCAAATGGAAAGACTTGGCAAAAATTTTATTAAGTGAAGTAAGCCAGGCTCAAAGAAACATAGGTCCCATGGTTTCACTTATTTGCAATATCTAGTAAATAACTGAGTCAAGCCGAAAAGGTCAGTTAAAGTGAAGTTGGGGAAATGAACCCTAAGATATGTGCTCAAATGTTTTCTTTCTTGTGATTGTTTCTAACACATTTATAAAATTATTTCTTTGTTGCTTTGAATGACCCTCCCCCACAGTATAACCCCGGCTTTCACTGTATTTGATGTCGGTATAATTTGTGGAGGGGAAGGGAAAAACAATTCATTTAAATAGGGATACAGGTGGACCCATTGCAACAATGAGATGTACAAGTCGTTATGTCGAAAACGAACTTTACAACTTTGGTGCAGGGTGGCAGGATGGAGTGGGAAGGATTGGGTGGGGGCAGAGGGGATGATGGGAAGGGATGGGACTGGGAAACAAAGGAGGAGGCTACAATGCTTTATTAGAAATATACTCATTATTTTGCCCATGTAATTGTAATCCCTCTGTACAATATTTTCACAATAAAAAAAGGAAAATAAATGAGTAAAACAAAAATACATTAAATAACCACAACAAACAGGACATGGACTGAACATTTATACATAAGTACAAATCATACCTTTCAATGTATATAAATAGAATGTTTCCAGAGCTGGGACTTGAATTCAGGCCTAGGGACCAGGCCTTACTTTCTTGTCTTCAAGCATGGTGAGCTTCCCCTTCATCCACCGTGCTTCAGAGTTACCCAGGCCTTAAGTTAAAACTCAAAGGTAGAAGAAACGGCATGAATTGAAAGCCAGGGAGCTTTTTTTTCTTTTTTCTTTTTGCCAAGCAAGGTCTTGACATCAGGTCAGGGCAACCGTGCCTCAGCTTTCACCACCATAGGCTGGGGTGCACCTGCTGAAAACACAGTCTATCCTGGGATCCTAGAACTTCAGGCCTTGTGCAAGGTGGCGGGGGAATGCACAGAAAAAAAGTGGTGTGATGGCGTTTTTACATTTTCTTCCTTTGCACTATGGCCATCTGGGTCTGAGTGATCCGGTTCCAAAGGATACTTCACCTTGCATTGCTGAAGGCTTGCAGGCTACTGAGGAAGCCATAATCCCGAACAATGATTAGCCAGGCACCAGTGGCTCTCACCAGTCCTCCTTGATACTTACAAGGCTGTGATAGGAGGATCATGGACAAAGTCACCCTACGAAGGAAAGTCCTTGAGACCCCTGTCCAACCTCAATGCCAACAAAGCAAAAGTAGAGCTGTGTGGCTCCAGTGGTAGAGGGCTAATCTTGAGTAAGAACATCTCATGGACTGTGCCCAGATTCTGAGTTCAAGGTCCAGGACTGGCAACAAACAGACATACACCACAATCTGTGCAGCCATCTGGCTAAAGCAGGTCTCCCTCTTGACCCCAAATGGATTGGACAGAGTTTCCTGCTAAAGGGCTGCTGTCATCTTGACTCTGTCCATTCTGTCTGCATCACAGTATTCTGGGCACACCCCCATTCTTTCATGGTTTTTTTGACCAATGGGATACAAGAATAGTGGCCATGCCCACATTCCATGCTTCCCAGTTACACCTGGATTCCCTCTGTTGGTTGACACCACTACCAGCAGTTGAGGAAGGTAGAGGTGGTTGAGTGATAAGAAAGAGACTCCAGATGACTTTGAGGTAGAATAAGAAATGATGTCCTAATTGGTGAGTGGGAGAATAGAGGATTTCCTAGAGCCTGAGAATGTGGCCAGCCCAACTTTCCTGTCTCATTACTCAGATGTCTGAAACAATAAGACTCAATGAGAGAACTGTGGGCAAGAAAGTGCCACAAAAACACCAGCAGTATCCACCCGACAGACCTGAAACATTCAAGAAAACAAAGAACTAGAAAAAGGGAGGGATCCCCAAGACAAACACCACTGGGGAGCCAGATTGAATGGAGAGTCCGGCCAAAGGTGATGCCGACCATGGGCCTCCCCTGCCTTTGGACACAGTCACAGCCACCAGGGTCCAGAGTGTTAAGGGTCCCAATACCACCAAGGATCCACAGAGGTGCTACCCGCATGTGGTGCCCACCCTGGATGACAGAAAAGAAGAAACCAGGCACTCTTTGCCAAGATCCAACCACTAAAGTAGGGAAAGACAGACCCTCAGCATCAGTGGGAGTAAGAGAGGGAGAAGATAGACCAGATATATGCAGCACCAAAAATGGAGGTAGAAATCCAAAAGGCACCAATACAGCGGTTGGTTTCAGCAGAAAGCTATTTACAATGTGCACTGGCCCGAGTGCAGCAGGCCACTGATGACAGAGAAAGGGATCACAAAACTCTCACCAGCTGCCTGCAAGCTACCGAGTGGCATGTGGCAGAGCTGGAGATAGCGGTTTCTGCTGTCACTGTTGCAAAGGAGGAGACCAAAATGTTCTTCGAACAGCTAAATGGTGTGACCCTTCAGCTCGAGGAAAATACCAGAAACTTTGATGACCTGGAGCAAGTGAACACAGTTGCATGAGAAGCTGGAAGTGCTCTAGATACAGAAGAGCAACATGAAGAAGAGAATATGCAAGTTCCAACAAACGCTGGAGGGCGTTGGGTACTGAAGATGGAGTTGAAAAACCTGGAGGAACAACTTCACATCCAGGTCCAGGAAAACCAGTCTCCGCCTTCAGAACGTGGAGCAGCAGGAGCAACTGTAGAGACTGGAGGAGAAAGCCTAGGATCAGCAGGAGATCCCTGAGACCCCACGATGAGCATATGTGTGGGATGCACAACCGGAGGAAAAGCTGGCCCTGCTGTGGAACGCTCTCAACAGGGTGAGCAGTGAGAAGGAGGAGCTTGCCAGCATCCTTGACTCAGAGCAATAGATGAAGAAACATCTGTGGGAACAGCAGGACTGCTCAGAGAAGAATATAGAGAAATGGATAGTGGTGGCTGAGAGAGAGATAGCCAAGCAGCTCAGGAGCAGCAGTAGCAGTCCCTGGGCCAGTGCAGGAGTTCAGAGCCTCCTGTGAATGGCACATTGTCTCCAATGAGCGTCTGTGCTCTGAGAAGGAGGCCTTGCAGCAGCACTTAGAGAGGCAGACCCAACTGCGGAGCAGCAGAAGCAAGTGCAGGGGTCAACAAACTAGAGGGACCAGGTGATGTCCCCGAATTGGCAGGACACTCTCAAGGGCCTGGAAGCCACCAGATCACAGGAGGAGTGCCTGCAGACCCAGCTGAGCTTCCTGGCTTTCCCTGGGGAAGGGGAAGGCATGAGCCCTGAAGCAAAAGGTAAGGAGGCGAATCCCCCCCCCATGTGACCATCACATAGGATGGAGATGTCCCCCAGACCAGGAGTGACATGGTTCTGAGAGGGCTCTTGGAGGATGAGATCCACAGGGGGAAACTCCTCACACAAGAATGGCAGGCCAGCTGCAGGCACCCCCTGGCCGACCCAGGGAGTCAGACTGAGCTGGAGCCATAGGCCCTCAACCCCATGAGCTGCCACCACAGCATGCATGGGGATGGGAAGCAGGACACGGGCATCTGAGAAGAAAATCTGCTTCATCCATGACCTGCCTGATGAGGTGGACTTCCAGAGTCCAGCAGGTGAACTCCCCCATTGATGCAGCCAGCACACATCCAAACTATCAAGGAGTCCCTCATGGTATGTAAAGAGCAGATGTTGGTCCTGAATGAGCTGTGATGGGAGAAAGCCCAGTGCATGCACTGGCTGTCCCAGGAGAAGATGGAGAAGAGGAGAGTGCTGTGGGAGCTGCTGTTACTCCTGGCCAGGGAAGGCACAGACAGCAGTCTCCAGATGCCAGCACAGGCAGAACCCCCTCCCTCCTCCCCATAGCTGCTTCAGAAGCAACTTGAAGACAGCCTGGAAACTGCCAGAGGAGAGGTCAGGGTTCCCGACTCCATAGTGTACTCCCTCAAGGAATATGTCCTGCTCCAGATGCCCCACATCCAGATCCGCCCACAGCTCCCAGGCTCAAGGGAGGAGTGCTCCCTCACTTTCTCCTGTAGATTGATGCGGATGATGACTCTCTATGTGACATACTGACTCTCAAAAGCCTTGGCAGCCACCAGAAGTAGGTGACCAAGTGGCTTTCTCTCAGGCCTCCATCTGCCGGGCAACGGGAAGGTTAAACTGGGGGTAGGGTAGGGCAGAGGCTGAAGGGAGTTGGCCCAAACTAAAGGTGTTGGGTCTTAGTCGGCCCCACAAAAATGGGTGGGGTCCGAGGAAAGGAAAGTGCAGCACTTGCCTGTTCCCCAGCCTCCCTCAGCCTGGGAAACAATCAGACACAGCGGGAAGCCAAAACCAGCAGGTAGAAAACTCGTTTATTAACAGAGAGCAGCCCCTTTTAAAGACAAAAAGGGCCAGTGTCATGGCAAGGGAATAAGAGGAACCAATCACTGTCAAGGTCGCACCCTATCATTCACCTGAGCCTTCATGGGCTGGTTAGGCACTGATCGGCAGATCAATTGGGGTCTGCCCACTCTATTCTCTCCCAGCGCCATCTTGGCTGCCCATGTGCTCCACATCAAGGGACATCTAATGGCCCATTGGTGGCCAGGAAAGAGGCCTATGTTTTGCTTATCACAAAGAATAAATTGTTTTCAAAGCAAAAAAAAAAAAAAAACCCTAAAAACAAAGATTTGTTCTTCCAGGCCTGGGGCTTGAACTCAGGGCCTGGCCACTGTCCCTGAGCTCTTTTTGATCAAGGCTGGCCCCACCTCCCATTCCAGCTTTTTCTGTGTGGAATAGAACCAAAGGCTTCAGGCATGCCAGGCGAACACTCTACCACTGAGCCACATTCTCAGGTAGGATCATTTTCCCCCCTCCCAACCCCATATGGCCATTCCTCACATAAATAGGAAGTAGGGGCTAGGATGAATATGAAGCACAAGTCTGGTTCATCCCAAAATATTCCCCTGCCCCCTCTTCCCACACCCTGAGTTGAAGTTTCTCTTCTACCATTGAGGGATGAGAGAGGGAGTGGGGAGTCCCAAGAGAGTACCAAAAACCGTGGCCCCCTGAGTCCCACATCCTTCCCCACACAAGTGGTCCTCCAGATTGTGATCTTACCTGACTCAATGTAAAGGCTAAACTGTCTCCCCACCACTGCAAGGCTCAGGATGAAATAAGGGTCAGCCCAGGCCTCAGCCCACACCCAAAGTGGAAGCTCTTAGTCCCAGACCTACTTCCACATCTCACTGCCCCTAGTTAGGCCAGACCCACCATTCACCACTATGTTGGTGGTGATGACCTCATGGATGGATTCCAGGAAGAAGGTCTATGGCAAAGAGCAGAAGCAGCAGGGTGAGCAGGGCAGAAGAAAGTGGGGGTGATTGCTCTGAGATCTTCCTTGGAGTCCTCCTGTCCAGCCAGACCCATGCTGACTCAAAGCACGGACAAGGCCAGGGGGTGAGAAGAGATGGAGGAGCACAGGACTAAAGGAGGTACTGCTTTGTCTTGGAGGACTTGATTAATTCCAATTATAATTAATTCCAATTATAGTTGGCCCATGCCAATCCCAAAGACAGCATGCATTGCATCTCCGTGTTGTTGTTGGCTGTGAGAGCTGTCCCTGAGCTCTTTTTCTCAAGGTTGGCACTCTACCACTTGAGCCACAATGCCACTTTTGTTTTCTGATGGTTCATCGATAAGAGTCTCATGCACTGTCCTGCCCAGACTGGCTTGGCACCATGATCCTCCAGATCTCAGCTTCCTGAGTATCTAGGATGACAGGCATGAGCCACCAGTGCCCAGTATGTGATGCCTTTTGAAGGAATCTTGGCGAGTCTGTAAAGGAGTCCTAAAGGGCCTGGATAGACCATGACCCAATCAAGGAGCTGGGATGGGGGAAGGTTGAACTTCTAGCCATTCTGTTCCCCCAAAATTGAAGATGCCAGGTGATGTTGTATGCACCAAACACCTAGGCCAGCAGCCACCAGGCTTAGTGGGGGAAAAAGTCGAGAATACCCAAAGACTGCAGTGTAGAAATCTCTGATTTTGCATGCATGTGGTGTGTGGGTTTGTGTGTGTGTGTGTGTGTGTGTGTGTGTGTGTGTGTGTGTGTGTGTGTGTGTGTGTGTGTGTGTGTGTGTGTGTGTGTGTGTGTGTGTGTGTGTGTGTGTGTGAACTCAGGGCCTAGGCTCTATCCCTGAGTTTTCTTGCTCAAAACTAGTGCTGTGCCACTTGAGCCACAGCCCACTTGCTTTTCGATGGTTAATTGTAGGTAAGAGTCTCAAGGACTTTCCTGTCCAGGGTGGCTTTCAATCATGATGGGGGCCCCAGGGAAGCAAGAGTAAACACAACTCTCAAGTACAATCCCTATTGTGGGCCACTCCTGCCCCCTGGTGGCCACACGCAGAATATGCCGTCTCATGACATTATCCTCTAGAGTTCAATTTGGGGAAGTGACCAGAGCCAAGCTGACTTTTGCTCACCCTGATGGCTGATGCCAGAGCAGGTCTGTTCCACCCTAGGCCAAGAGAGCTCCAGGAGGCCCAGCTTTCCAGGGACACAGGGAAGGGAGAGGTCAGCTCTAGGCTGAGCTAAGAGCTTTTGCCCACGGATACCCCAACTTGGCCTTACTTATCACCATAAGACCCGTCAAAGAACAAACCCAAAAAACAAAATTGGATCTGTGCCTCCAAGTCGTAGAGCTCTAGCATTGAACCAAAGAGCTCAGGGACAGGGCCCCCAAGCTTTGAGTTCAAGACCCCCAGCTGACTTTCCCCATAAAACACAGCTTGTCTAAATGTGAACTAGTAGGATTTGTGAAGTGTTTCTGAAGAATGGTGATACTGAAGAAAGCACCCTAATTCTAATGACAGCTGAACTTGTGACATACAGCTATGTGCTGAGTCCTTCACAGGGCGCTATTTACTGGGTCCTTCCCTCATGGGAGTTACATGCTGAGTCCTCAAAAATATGCTGTTTGCTGAGTCATCCCAAAGGGTGCTATGTGCTGAGTCCCTGAGAAGAGTGGGCCATCCTGGTTTTTTTTAAAGGGGGCTTTGTGCTGAGTCCATTACACAAAGTATTGTATGCTGAATCCTTCAAAAGTTGTGGTGTGCTAATGCATCCTAAAGGGTCCTGCTATTTGTGAGCCATTGAGAAGAGAGGGATGAGGTGTATTTTGAGTGCTGTGTGCCAAGTCCTTTCCATAGGGTGTTCTGTACTGTCCTTCAAATGGTGCTGTGTGCTGAGAGCTTCCACAGTGTGGTATGTGCTGAGTCTTTAAAATTGTTCTGTGTGCTGAGTTTATCTAGGGAAGCTGTGCCCTGGGTGTTTTACACAATGTGCTTCATCACAGGGTGTGATGAGTCCCTGGGAAAGAGTGCTATGTGCTGAGTGTTTCAAAGTGGCCATGCACTGCGTCCTTTACACTCTGGGCTACAGACTCCCTCCTTCAAAGGGTGCTGGATAGAGTACTCAGCATACTACATACTGAGTCCTTCAAAGGGAGCTGTGTGCTGAGTCATTTACCCAGGGTGCTTTGTGCTGATTTTGGAAGTGTGCTGTGTGCTGAGTCATCCCAAGGGGTGCTATGATCTGAGTCCTTGAGAGGTGGTTATCCCCAACACTCACACACACACACACACACACAAACACAAACACACATACACACACCAGTGTCACCATGTACCTGCTTGGTGTGTGGAGTGGAGGAGGATGGAGGAGAGTCTCCTCCACTGGTGGGGCTGAGGGGAGATTCGATCCCTGGGCCGGTACTGGGGGTGAGGGTTAGTGCTCAGCTGAGGTAAGGCTGCAATTGCCATGGTCTAGAAGCCTCAGGGCCCAGTCAGGGCTGCAATTGTGACCAGGGGTGGGGGGTGGGGCCCAGGGGAGGAGGGGGCAGGGCCCAGGAGCGCACTTTGGTGGCAGCAATGGCCAGGGGCCCAAGGAGGCAGGGGTGTGTGTGCAGCAGGTGCGGGGGGACCCAGGAGAGGAGTGTAGGGCCCAGAGAGAGCTGGGAGAAGAGGGAGCATGAGCACCAGCACCCGTGGAAATGGCTTCAGTGGCTGGCGGCTGCTCCGATCATAGTGTGGGTCCTGGCCGGGAGCGCAGAGCATGCGGAGCCTGCATGGCAGGCACTTCGCCACACGCAGCCCCTCGGAGGTGCCCAGCATGGTGGCCCTGAGTCTGAGGTCCCGGTGTGGGGAGCATGGCAGAGGCAGTGGCTGCTGAGGCGGCGGCGGCCACAGGTTAGGAGGCCACTGAGGCTGCGGTGGTGGCTGAGGAGGAGCAGAGGCTGTGCGCAGCTCCACCACGCGTCCGCACTGGGTTTCAAACATGGCCTGCTGGCTGGGACCTGCGGAGCCTCTAGCAGTCACCTGGCGGAGCTGTTGTGCCCCTGGCCTGCTTGTGGCCCTGACTTGGTTCCGGCCCTTGGTCCTCAGACTCCCGGTGGCGCGCACCCTGAGTCACAGCCTACAGCTTCTCCCAGCAGCTCACTTGAGTGGCCGACCTGTGCTCCCACACCCCCAACCCCCCCTGTAAACCCCATCCCCCACTCTACCCTTCCTCCCCACCCTCGCGGACCTGGACCCTTGCCTCTTGCCTCCCCCATGCCCCACAGTCTGTCCTGGCTCTGCCACAAATGCACCCCAGGGGTCGGGAGTGGAGGTGGGTGTCCACCCGGGGATCCCACCCTCATCCGTAGTGGCCAGTGTTTCAGGAAAAGGGGAGCTGCAGGGATGGGGAGGTGGGGGCACCACAGAGCCCCTGGCCTGGAGCAGTGGGAGCCACACAGCTGTGCATCTGCACCCTTCCTCTCCCTGGTGGGAACCTGGTGGCTTTAGTCAGAGGTGGGGAGCAGCACCCCACACCTTCCTTCTAGGTTCTTTTCCCTTTTGCTGGGCAGGGGGGTGTAGGATATAGAAGATAGGCCCCCGTTGTTGTGTGAGCCCTTGTCTTCTGTGCTCCGTCACCCTTTCACCTGAGGACATTCCCAGAAGAGCCCACTAGAGAGGTGAGGGCACTGGGGTCAGATAGAAGGTGGGTATTTGGGAGAAAAACACACCCCCTCTGACACACATACAACCGCCAAGTACCCCCAACCCCAGCTGTCAACATTTCTGACTGGGTGATCACATTTCCCAGTTCTGCCAAATTCTGCTAGTGCTCCCAGTCCATCTGGTCTCCTAGTCCTCCCCAAGAATTTGCCAAGTTGTGCCCAGCAGTATGTAGGAGGGAAGTAGGGAGTCCAACGATGTATATAGCCTTTAGGTCTCCATCAAAGTCCCCAACAACACCCCCACCCCAGGTCAGACACCTTTCTGGAGGCACCTGCTTTGTTTTCTATCCAGGCTCTGAGAAGCCACATGTCCCGGGATTCCTTCACCCAGCGCCCTGGCATAGGGTTTTGGTGAATGGGTAGTCAAGGCTGGTTGTTCCCAATGGGAAGGGTCTGGCCCTGGAGAAAGGAAGAGTCAGGGTGGCTCTGCATTATTAGAGCATTGTTCCCCTTGGGTGAGATCCCCTGGTTCTGACTAGGGAACCCCTGTGCTCCAGCTAGTACATTGCCCAGATGAGAAACCAACAAACTCAGGAGAGACACTGCTCTGAATCTGTGTGTGTGTGTGTGTGTGTGTGTGTGTGAGAGAGAGAGAGAGAGAGAGAGAGAGAGAGAGAGAGAGAGAGAGAGAGAGAGAGAGAGAGACAGAGAGAGACAGAGAGAGAGACAGAGAGAGAGAGAGAGAGAGAGACAGAGAGAGAGACAGAGAGAGAGAGAGAGAGAGAGAGAGATCATCTTTCTCATTGTACAGTCACCATGTCTAAAAAGAACTAAACCATTTTATTTGTGTGTGTGTATTTGTTATTCTTTTTCAATTAATGCCCAGTATGAGCCCAGCCATAATTTTTGTTTTCTCTTTCACCGTTTCATGGCTCCTTTAGAGAAGGTTTCAGTAGATGTTCCTTTCCACCTCTTTCTTCCCCTTTTCTGCAGCCCACAGTAGCTGCTGGACCTGCGTGGGTCTCCCCTAGGAGGCCTGTGTGAACCTCAGACCAGAGTGGACACCTGTTCTTCTGTCTTCAGCCAGAAGGCTCATAAGGCTACTGTGATCACAGCCGCACTCTTCCAGCCAGACAGTCTGTTCTGGTGTGTATAGTTGGAGCTAATTCAAGGTTGGGAATGAGTCTGCCAAATATAAATAGGGAACGAGATGGGAGGTAGTGGGGCAGGGGCTGTGAATCTAGGAGTCTCTGGGAAGTGACGAACGGTGTGACATAGCAGATGGTTCACCACGACTGAGGATGAGAGGGGAATCTTACCCAGGGTATTGATGGTGTATATGGGCATCTAGGCAGGGGGCTCCGGGCACCCAATGGTGGCATGGATTCCCTCTAGAGACAGTGCACTGGTGGGTAGTCCTCCCTGGAGTCCTGCAGACTCCAATCTGTGTTCCCCCTGGGCTGTATCCAGCTGGGCATTGGTAGGTAAGTGTGTTCCCCCTGCTGGAGCCTACTTGGGATCAGGACATGGCATTTAGCTAGGGCTTTCTGAATGCCATTTTCTGTAACCTGCTGTAGGCTGTCTGGAAGGAAAAGGGGAGCACTAACTTTGGAACCCTTTAAGTTTGATTGGAACAAGTTGAAATGCCACCTTTTCCAGGGTTTTTTCCTTGAAGCTGGCAATTTCTACTAATGCTTGGGATACTGTGTCAAATGAGATGGACCATTTCAGCCACCAAACAATGACATTCAAGCAGCACAAGCAGAGTTCCTGAACCAAATGGTCTCCTGCTATGAACGCTGTGCCTTGACTGCCTTTCTCCAACAGCTGCCGATACTACTCCGGCTATCTCTAGGGTGATCACTACAGTCGAGGATGTTGTGGGAAGCAGAGATTGTGCTCTTGCCATCTGCAGCCTGATCGCTGTGAGCAGAGACAATTCCCAGAACCTGTACTGGACTCTGGGAGATTCAGAGACCCAGGATGCCTCAGGGATCCTTTTCTGCAACATGAAAATTGGGGGCTGGATATAGTGGACCATCCTGTCTGGCTCTAGGGAGTGCAGAGGAGGCCCCTTGAGCCAGGCTTTGAACTCACAACAGCCTTGTTCACAGCTGAGTGGGGAATTGAGTGCCTCACAGCTGGTCAGTGGCTGGGCAGAGATCTTTGAGAAGATAGGCATCTCAGAGGCCCCAGAATACAGTGAGGACATCATGGCTCACGTCCTTGGAACCGAAAGAGTTAAGTGCGGTGGCACCAGGAGGGTGGGACGAGGGAGGAGGGAGAACTGTGGGAGAGCTACATCAGGCTTTACCCCCACCCAGGATGCTTACCTGAATTGGATGGGACTTTTCTATAGTATTGTCATAGACAGATTCTCATCTATTTATCTAACAAAACATTACAGTGTGTGTCAGTTCTGGGGTGGGGGGAGAGAGTTGGAGTCATACACGATGAAATGTTCCAGTGCTGGTTCCACAGCACATGAAGAAATCTTGGTTTGAGCTGGATGCTGGTGCCTGACAACTGTCATCCTAGCTACTTAGGAAGTTGAGATAGGAGGATTGAGGCTTAAGAGCCAGGCAGAAAAGCCTGTAAGACTCTGATCTCCAACTGACTACCAAAAAGAAAATGCCAGAAGTGGATGAGTAGCTCAAGCTGTAGACTGTTGGCCTTGAGTAAAAAGGCTCAGGGACAGCACCCAGGCTCTAAGTTCATGCCCAGGAGTGACACAATGAAAGGAAAGAGAAAGAGAGGAGGGAAGGATAGAGGGAGAAAAGGAGGAAAGGAAGAAGGGAGCATGCAAGCCTTGGTTTAGAGTCCCTGGATCAAGGGAGCCAACCATTCACAATCTCTGTGGGGACCGTTTCAGAGCCTAAAGCTAGTGTGTAACACCAAGCCACTGACCCATTCATGACATCAGCAACTCATGACATCCAAATCTGAGTGGTGGCTGACTGCAGAGGGAAACAGCCTCTGGTAGTCCCTAGGGCTCAGGGTGGGTCATAGAGTTTCAATCTCCCCTGACTCACAGTGTTTATTTTCTGGTCAGATAAGAAGAAACTGTCCAAGGGCTAGGGAGGTATAGGGTTAGGGAGTGGCAAGACCAGGGTGGCAAGGGATAAACAGGAAGATGAAGAGGGAGGACAATCCCAGATCCAGTGTTTCAGGCTATTGGAGCCATGACCTCAACTGACAACTTAGACCATCAGTGATAGAATCTTCAACCCAGCCACATGGCTATTTAAAGTCCTGGCACTCTGGGTTCACCTTTGACAAACTGGCTGTCATCCACTGCAGGACGCCTGTGCAGTACATCCTTGGGGACTGGCACTTTTGCTGGCTCCATCTGAAGATGACACCCCCAGTGTTCATTCCTCGACCAGAGACAGAGGTAAGCGTGCTACTAGAACAGGACACCCAGGGAATGAGGGCGAGAGTCAGACCCGTGTTGCCCCGAGACTTCATCGAGGGGACTCTAGGGCCCTTTGACTGCCATCCTCAGAGGTAGAGGTGGTTCTCATTGCTGGCTCAGCCTTTAGTCTAGATGGCAGATTTGGGAGGGGCCAACTGAAGGTCGAGGCTAGTGGGAAAACAGGAGGCACTGGGCTGGGAGCAGGGTTGTTTCTTAGAGGATACTCACAACCCAGGAACATTCCTGAGGTGGATCAGCCCTTTTCTCCTTCCCGAGATAGAGGGAACTAGAGCCTCCAGTCTGCATCCCTTGGCTGAGAAATTCATTCATTTCCATATGCTTTGTTTGGATAACTAGATCTCACCTGATTGCCCAGTGTCAAGTCAGGACAGTGAGAGATCTTGAGTCCTTGATGAAGTCATGGGATCCTCAGTATGAGATTTTACTTGAATGTCCTGACTTGGTGCATGGTCAGGCCCATCTAAGACTGTCATGACCTAGGACATAGAATCTAGAGACTCAGAGCAGGATGGTGTCTATTCTGTATTGAGTATTATGTGTGAGCTTTGATCTCCAGTGTGCTCACCTGCTTCCTTTTCTTGGGTGGCTCTAAGTAGAAAAAGCTTAAAACTAGGGCCTGGGTCCCATCCCTTGTTTCATGCTCAAAGCTAGCACTCTACCATTTGAGCGACAGCTACACTTGCAACATCTTTGGATGTTTAATTGGAGATAAGAATTCTCAATGACTATGCTGCCAATCGTTGCATCCAACTGCAGTCCTCAGATCTCAGTCTCCTGAGAAGATAGGATGACAGGCATAGAAAAGCGTCTTTGGCCGCGTGCCAGTGGCTCATGGCTGTCATACTAAGTACTCAGGAGCTGAATCTTAGAATCACGGGTGAAAGTCAGCTTGGGCAGGAAAGACCCTCAGACTATTCTATCCAATAAAGCACCAGAAAACTGGAATTGGTGCTGTGGCTAAAGTAGTAGAGTGCTGGGCTTGAGCTGAACAGCTCAGGGATGGCACCAAGGCTCAGAGTTCAAGCCCCACAACCAACAAAAAGAAAGAATGTAAAACATCTTTGCCTGCAAAGTACAGTGGAGGTGTGTTTGTATGTATGTATGTGTGTGTGTGTGTGTGAGGGGTGGTGTTGGTAGACACTTAGCGCCCTGCTCAGTCATCATTTTAGATGGATTGTCCCAAACTCTTAGTTCACAGCAGCCGATTCTTGACCAAAGGTGAAGCTCTGGGTTGGATGTCGACAATCGGACCTCAGTCTCCTCATGGGATAGTTGTGAGTAAAGAAGGGATTAACACAGAGGGATCTGTGGATCAGGGCCAGGCACAGAGGGAGCAGGTGTCAGATACAGTTCTCAACAATTCTGTGAGCATATGACAGGAAGTTGCCGGGGAAGGGCTCAAATGGTGTCTGTTATTAATCATGCAACAGGTGTGCGATTATGAAACAAAACATGGCTGTCTTTCATCATTACCCTGTCTCCATGAGGAAGGGATCCTACATTCTATTCATTTTTCCAGCTGGGGAAAATGAGTCATGGAGAAGCTAGGTGACCTACTCATGACCTCCAGATGATAAGAATCTTGGCCTGATTTCTCTGCCATGCTTCCTAGAACAGTGGGTGTTATTCTGTCCACTTCTTGTGGTGGGAAGTCCACTTCTTGTCATTTGTGGGGATTGAATTCTGGGCCTGGATGCTATCCCTGAGCTCCTCAGAACAAGGCTATTACTGTACCCCCTGAGCCACAGCATCACTTCTGGTTTTCTGTTGGTTCTTTGAGGATAAGAGTCTCACAGACATTCCTCCTGAGCCAGCTATGAACCACGATCTTCACATCTCAGCCTCCTGTGTAGGTAGGATTTTAGGTCTGAGCCACCAGCACCTGGCTTAAATGTAATACTGGACGTCTGTCTGTCTCTCTCTCTCCGTTTCTCTCTGTCTCTCTCTCTCTGTCTCTCTCTCTCTATCTCCCTCTCTCTTTGTCTCTCTCAGGAATTGGTAGAATGAGTGCTGGAGGAGGTGGCCCAGCATTCCCATGTGGCTGGAACTCAAGGTGGCCCTCTCATTCTGGAGGTGGGCTGTGGGTCAGGAGCTGTTTTGCTCAGCCTGTTGAACCAGCCCCTTGAGGCAAGCCCCTCTGTGCCCTGACTAGACCATGATGGTTATTCATTGTCCATCCCATGAGTACTTCCCCACATCCCTCTGCTACACCGTTGAAGGAAAGTGGATGAGAAGCTGTCACCTTGTCCCCTGCCCAGCACAATCCCGGGTATCTGACCTATACCCCCATCTATCTGACAAGACCCTGGCTATAAGACAATAAAAACACTCCATGTGTAATAACCTTTGCTGGAGAGTGTCATTTCGGTTAGAGTGGCGGGGTTCAGAGGAAAGACCCAAGACCTGAAACCTCCCGTTGGACATTTGTTCTTGTGACAGAGCCTAGTCATTGCAGTGGATAATGACAAAGCCTCCATCAGACTGACCCAGAACAATGCTCAAAGATAGGTAGGTTGTTGAAGTATCAAACCCACTCATGTCTGCTTCCTACTCCCAACAAGGAGGTGTAGTGTGGGTGTCCCGGCCCTGGTCCTAAGGGATTATAAATGGATGGTGGCGGTCAGGAGCTCATGTCTACCCCCCATCATCTAGGCTCTTTGGGAGGCTGAGGTCTGATGGTTGTGACTCAGAGCAGCCCGGGCAGGAAAGTCCAGGAGATTCTTATCTCCCATAAACCACCTCCCTCCACAAACCCACACAAAAATAAAGCCAGATATGGTGCTGTGGCTCAACTGGTACAGCCTCAGCCTTAACAAAAGAAGCTAAGGTATAACACCCAGGCCCTGAATCCAAGCCCGAGGACGAACACAATCATAAAATAAATCAATAGTGTACATCTTTTAGCTGACAAGAAAGATGTATTCAGTTTTCTCACTGGTACATTCAGCCAAAGGTAAGGGGATACCTTTGATGTTCTCCCAACCCTCTCTTTCTCTCCTTTATCTGTCCAGGCTTAGGTTGCAGGATAGAATGAGGATCATCTCCTTGGTTGTTACCTTAGGTACCCTATCCCATCCACCTCCCTTGGGGTCAAGATCCTGGATGCACTCCCTGCTGGGAGGATGAGGCACCACAGAACTGAGGGTAAGGACCCCAACACTCACACACACAAACACACAAACATCCCTAAGGCAACTCAGACTAGCCTTTTCCAAAGACACTTTATATCCTTGGATTAACTGACCTAGGAGAGGAATTTGATCCACTGTAATGATTATTTTAACTTGGGCTTGCTAGTTGATAGGAGATGAACGTGAGCCAACAAAAACCAAAAAGCATTTTGTGCCCGTCACCTGGGGTTCAGGCTCATGCCTGTTATCTTGGCTACTTGGGAGGCTGAGATCTGAGCATCACAGTTTGAAGCCAGCAATGAGCTGGAAAGCCCATGAAAATCTACTCTCCATGGAACCACCAAAAAGCCAGAAGTGGAGCTGTCGCTCAAGTGGTAGAGCACCACCAGCCTTGAGCAATAAAACTCAGAGAGACAGTTCCCAGATCCTCAGTTCAAGATCACACAAAGAAATGGCCCTGTCATGTTGCCCACAGATTGCCCAGGTCTCGACCCCCCTCTCACGGTGTTTGATACAATACCTGCCTCTGCGTGGTGTATCAGGGCCTTCAGAAATCCTGTGGTGGAATCCAGGCCTTCCCATTTGTGCATTCTCAACCCACACTGGCTGGAAGGCAGAGCTTGACAAGTCTGGCAGCCTGCACAGTGGAGAGTCTCCAGCTATGCCAAGGTGATCAGAAAGGGCTTCTTGGAGACAATATAGCAGAGCATGTTCATTTCCAGCCAGGGCTGCTGGTGAGAGACTTGGTATAGATGTGCAAGACTGTCCCAAGACAGGCCTGAGGGGTAACAGGAGACCAGCTATCCAGGGCTGGCATTGCGTCTTAGAGGTAGAGGGCTCGCCTAGCACACAGGAAAGCATGGGTTTGATTCCTAAGTCCTGCATACACAGTAAAAGCTGGAAGTGGCACTGTGGCTCATGTGAAAGAGCACTCCTCTGGAGACAAAGAAAGTCAGGGACAGTATCGGGACCCTGAGGTCAGGCCCCAGGGCTGTTTCCATAAAGCAGTTCCCCCAGGGACCTTGGTGACAAGTAGATGGCTATGCCCTGAAGCTCTTAGTAGATCCATCCCTGCTTTGTGTCTCCCTTGACAGAGGGGAGCTGGACACTCCTGCCCTGTGCACCCCTGGACCCAGTTTTCAGCAAGCCTCCCAAGGTCTTCCACCAGGACATGGAGCAGTTGGCCCTGGAAGTCCTCAGGTATCGGTTTGGTGGAGCAGGGGGATATAGGGCATGCCCAAGAACTCCTTGTGGGTCTGATCCACCCTGGAAGACCAGGCAATCCGGAGGAGGCAGATGGGAGCTTAGAGGGGATTAGTGATGTGGAGTGGGCCCTTTAATCCCCATGGCCACACCCAGATTCTATCCTCCCTTTGTTGTCTCTGAGGGAGGTAGAGGGGTGTCTAGGTGGTATCTTCTAGAGGAGGACTAGGTGGAAATTCTGAAGGACTAGACACCTTAAGCCATGAGCCCCTGGCTCATACTTGTCATCCCACATCTGTCATCCTGGCCACTCGGGAGGCTGAGATGCAGTGTATCACATTTCCCAGCCTTGGCAGGAAAGTCCCTCCAGAGCCTCATCTCCAATCTCCAACCAGAAGTGGCACTGTGGCTCAAGTGGCAGAACATTGGCCTTGAGGAAAATTAGACATAAGGGACAGTACCTAAGCCCTGAGTTCAAGGCTTTCAACCAAAAAAAAACAAAAACAAAAACAAAAACAAAAATCCAAACAAGAAAGAAAGGTACCCCTTCCTTGCTTGCAAGAGATAGTGAAGTATTGGGGTGGTTGAGGTTGTGAGACCAGATGCTGACCTCACAGTACAGACATTTCTAATAACTCCCCAGATTTACCCCAGTGTGAAGCCATAGCAGGGTGGGTGGTACCTTACCAAGAACTCCAGAGGTTTGGCCTGTGGCAGGCAGGGAGTGGGTGAATGGGAGAAGGGGTGGGGTGGTAGTGTCAATTATATGCTCTCCATCCATGTAAGAATGGTTTTGGATGCTGATGACCAAGTCTGAAGTGTAGAGTTACATTTGGTTTGTATCTTGATGAGTTGAGTTTTCCCTTGGTATAAGAAGGTGACTGCAGAGGAGGCTACAATGTTTGATAAGAAATGTACTCCTTATCTTGCCCATGTAAGTGTAACCCCTCTTTATATTATTTTCTTTTTTTTATTGTAAAGATACTATACAGAGGGTTACAGTTACATGAGTGAGGTAATGAGTACACTTCATCTCGAACATTGTCTTTACAGTATTTTCACAATAAAAAAAGAAAGAAAGAAAAGCACGGAAGAAAAAAAAGTAGTTGGGTGTAGCCGGGCACTGGCAGTGGCTCACAACTGTCATCCAAGTTACTCAGGAGGCTGAGATCTGAGGATCACGGATCAAAGCCAGCTTGGGCAGAAATGTCTATGAGACTTTATCCTCTATGAACCACCAGAAAATAGGATGTCGTGCCTGTGGCTCCAGTAGTAGAGCACATACCTTCATCTGTAGAGCTGAGGGCCTGCTGGCAGGCCCAAAGTTCAAACCCCATAAACTACAACCAAACAAAAGGTAGCTGAATTTTCTGCATAACTGTGTACAGTAGAAATGACATGATGTGTTGTGAACCATTCCAGACATGTGAGAGGCTCTGAGTTTTGTCTACAGTTGGTCTGATGATGGTAGTGCCATCATCTCTGGGGTGGAATATTCAGGGTGCTCAGGGAGGCTTTGGGCTTTGGTCTACCACTGGCTGTGTCTGTGTGTTTGTGTGTCTTTTGTCTGTGTGTGTCTGTGTCTGTGTGTTTGGATATAGAAGACCTGGGCCTTGAACTCAGGGTCTAGGTGAAGTTCCTATGCTTCTGTGCTCAAAGCTATTGCTCTAACACTTGAGCTGCAGCTCCATTTCTGGCTATTTGGTGGTTCATTGTAGATAAGAGTCTCTCAGACATTTCTGCGCTGCCTGGCTTTGACCTCAGCCTCCTGAGTAGCTAGGATGAGAGGTGTGATACACAAGTGCCACATTTGTGTGTGTGTGTGTGTGTGTGTGTGTGTGTGTCCCTCATCTTTATCTGTCCCCTTCCAGGAGCTTTTCTGCCTCTTTCTGACCTTGGATGGTGCCCCTCCTCCACAACGACCTTGCCTTTAGCCTCCTATCAGGGTCTACAATGAGTCCTAAATTGCCAGAGCCCTGAGTTCAAGCTTTACTTTGGGGGCCAAGTCCAGTTGTCCAAATCTTTGGCCTCCTCCAGGGGATTCTGGGTCAACCGGGCCAGCTGCAATAGAGTCTTCCTGTCTCTGGGTGGGAAACTCAGACATGGGATGTCCTTCCCTTTTCCTCAGCTAGACCTCTGGCTCTATGTCCCTCTCAGCAGACTGGCAGTGAGTGGGGGAAGGGGGTTGCCGGTGGCTCTGGACAACTCCAGCTTGATAGTGGACTGAAGGCCGCCCAAGCAAGGAGGATTCCGGGCTACATTGGAGGTGAGGCCAAGGTGGCTTGGAAATATCTATTGGTGTCTGGGAAATGTCAACATACTTTATCGCAGGCAAGTCTATCTTCCAGCCCCATCTGGGCCTCTCCAATCCTTCTAGAGAATTCTGGATGCCCAGAATACAGAGGCACAGACTTTAGATTCCAGGGCCAGGGAATTGGGGGAGGAGAGACTGGTATGGCCAATACCTCAATGTTCTGGGGCATTAGCCTTGACCTGGGTATGCCCCCCTTGTGTACATTCACTTCTTAACCCAGAGCTGGCCAGAAACAGGCCACTTGTGGTGCTGTGGAAGTGGCAGAAGTGGAAGTGAGATCTAGGATAACCAAAATCTGGATTTATGGCCTGAGGGAAGGAGGGGGGCAAAAGGTGTCTTTGAAAAAACTCTTAGAGCTGGAACTCAGGGCCTAGGCACTGAGCTTCCTTTGCTCAAATCTAACACTCTACCACTTGAACCACAGCTCACATTTCATCATTTTTAGTAGTTTAGTGGCGATAAGATTTTCACAATCTTTTCAGACTGGGCTGGCTTCAAGCCATATTAACAGCTCAGCCTCGTAAGTAGTTAGGATTGCTGGTATGAGTCAACTGGCACCTGCTAAGGTTGTTAGTGTGTGTGTGTGTGTGTGTGTGTGTTTCCTAGAGCTTGAACACAGGGCCTAGGTGGTATCCTTTAGCTTGTTTGCACAAGGTTGGTGCTCTACCACTTGAACTACAGTAGCTCTGCTTCCCAGCTTTTTGGTGATTCATTGGAGATAAGAGTCTGCCCAGGCTAGCTTTGAATCTTGCTTGATCCTCATGTGTCGGCCTTGAGTAGCTAGGATTATAGGCATGAGCCACTGGCATCCAGCTTCAAGGATGTCTCTTCATACTGTCTTCTGTTCTAACAGCTGTCTACTTGCCTTGGCCTAGATCTCTGATCTCTACATCAGCTCCCAGCAGCCCTTGACTGTGTGGAGAACATAAAGCTCAAACCTCTCAAGCATCCTATTTCTATGTCTTCAGGGGAGGGTACGTTTCCTCTGAAACCTGGAGGAGTAGAGGGAGAAGAAGGAAGGTTAGCTGTACATGGTGCTAAGCTGGGAGAGAGGTACACTGTCTTAGCCAAGAAGAAAAGTGTGACCAGATGTTAATAGCTCATGCTCTCATATTCTTAGCTCCTTAGGAGGATGAGATCTAAGGATTGGCATTCAGAGGCATCCCATCTCACTTTTCTTGTTTGTTTTTTGTATCAGTAGGATCTTTTTTGTGTGTGAAATACTGTACAGAAGGGTTATAATTCCATGGGCAAGATAATGAGTACATTTCTTATCACCAGCTCACTTTTCTAAAGTGTGTGAGACTCCTCTTCCAATAACCACCTGAAAGCTGGAAGAAAAGCTGTGGCTCAAGTGGTAGAGTTGCTAGCCTTGAATGAAAAAGTGAGGGACAGGGCCCGGGTCCTGAGTTCAAGCCCTAGTACCAAGATGTGCGTGTGAACACACACACACACACACACACACACACACACACACACACACACACACACACACAGGATGGTGGTAATGATCAGCTGAGCTAGAACTGGGGGCAGTCTATAGGCACAGTCATATTAAACTCTCGACACAAAAGTTATTTCTCCCCAACTCCTTCTTGGGCTGAGGGGTCTGGTCCATGGCCATAAGTTCCATGGAACCTGCGCCTCCATCCATGCATAGGGTACAGGACCAAGGGAAGGACACGATGGATGCACGTTTATACTCTGTGCATGATTGAAGACATTCATCTGCCACTGAGGAAAGCAGGGCTCTGAACCCTGGGACTCCTGGGATAGCCACTGCTACCAGCAGCAGCCAGCCAGCTGTGGATTCCTGAACCTATGAATCTTTCATGAGCCCAACTCAACACCCACTCAAGGTGTGCCTGTCAAATTTCACCCCGTGAGTAGGCATTACATGCTGTGCCATCTTGCAGCTCTTGCCCCTCCTGGCCCAGAAACTTGGTCTGAAATGTTGACTTACTGCTCAGATCCACACTGCACCCATGATAGTTGCCATTCTGATGTCATTTTGGCCGATGTCCTCTGTGCCCCAAGGCTAGACCCTTTTCTGATACTTTGGCCCACTCTGTAGGCAAAGGCTCCCAAAGAGGCTGCTTTCAAGACTTGTAGGACACCTAGATATTGGGAGACGCTAAGGGACCCACTGGAAATTACTCTGCCTAGAGCCACAGAGTAAGGTTCAAGCAGGCCCGGTGTTGGTCATGGGGCTTGAATTGTGGGCCTGTGCACTGTCCCTTCAGCTCTTCAGCTTACTACTTTAGCCACAATACCACTTCCAGTTTTCTTGTAGTTCATTGGAGATCAGAGTCTCCCGACCTTTCTTGCCTGGGCTGGCTTTCAACCATAATCCTCCGATCTCAGCCTCCTGAAGAGCTAGGAGGATAGGCATGAGCCACCAGCACTCAAGTGGTTTGGACTTTCACCACAGTGAACTAGGACCTCCTGAAAGCTTTTCTTTATTTTTTATGTGCCAGTACTGGGGCTTGAACTTAGGGTCTAGGCTCTGGTCTCTTTAATTTTTGCCTCAAGCCTGGCACTCTACCACTTGAGCCACAGCTCCATTTCTGGCTTTTGGTAGTTCATCGGCAAGAAGAGTCTCACTACCTTTCCTCCCCTGAGCTGGCTTTGACCCACGACTTCTGATCTCAGTATTTTCAGTAGCTAGGATTTACAGGATTTGAGCCACCACTGGCATTGGGCTAGAAGCTTTTCTTAAGCAAGTGTTCTTCCCTGCATTTGCCCTGAGTCCTCCATGCAAAGGAGGCCTGAGGGTCAGGAGCTGTGAAAAATAGACTTCAAGCCACAGGAAAAACCTGGGGTCCATGGTGAAAAGTCAAGCTAATCTTCCCCCTGGGCCCCATTCTGGGACCTCCACCTTCTGCCCTCCCTGTGACTCAAGTACAAACCTTAACCCAGCCTTGAATGTCCTGCTGGACTTGTCTGAAGCCACAGAACCTTCATTCCACCCACACCACCTAGTATACACCACACCTCAGGAAATTTTGTGCATTGTTGAACCTTCTGCCTGAGGTTCTTTATCCTGTTCCACGTCTTAGAACTCCTGTGGAATTTTGGCACTGGTTATATCAACTCCAGGAGCAAGTCTTTCTTTCTCCTTCTTTTTTTAATATTGAGTTGCTAGAGATGGAACTTGTGCAGGCTGACTGACAAATGCTCTAGCTTGGTGTGTGTGTGTGTGTGTGTGTGTGTGTGTGTGTGTGTGTTTGTGTGTTTGTGTGTTTGTGCCAGTGCTGGGGTTTGAATTCATGGCCTGGATGCTATCCCTGAAGTTTTGTGCTCAAGGCTAGCACTCTATTACTTGAACCACAGCTCTACTTCTCATTTTTTGGGTGTTTATTTGGAGAAAAGTGTCTCATATAGACTTTCCTGCTTGCAATTGTGATCCTCAGATCTCAGCCTCCTGAGTAGCTAAGATTACGGGGGTGAGCCACCAGCAACAGTCCGCTACTCTACCTCTTACCTGTAATCTTGGCCTTCCTATGAGTACCAGAAGAATATGTCTCACCAAGCTCAGTTTTTGCCAGACTTGGGGCTTGAATTCAGAGTCTGGGCATGTTTTTGAGTTTCTTTTGGTCAAGGCTAGCACTCTTATCACTTAAGCCACAGTGCCACTTTTGGCTTTTTCTGTTCTGTGATACTGAGGAATCGAACCCAGGGCTTCATGCATGCTAGGTAAACACTCTACCACTAAGCCACATTCACAGCCCAAGGCTCACTTCTGACAGGAACTATGAGGGTGGGATTTATTGACTTACCTCTTTTTGGTGCAAAAATCGCTGGCTATTTCATATCTTTGCCAAGATTTGTGACCAGCCTGTGACTCAGCAATGAGGAATGGTGAATGAGTGATAGCCACCAGGCCCCAGAGGAGTAGGCTCACATATCCTACAGAGGGATAGAGAATATGGAGCCAGAAACTTTGACAACTCCTACAGCCTAGGAACTGTGGTCTCCCTGGAGGCAGTGGCTGGCTGCTAGGTGTCCCAATGGAATATCTCAGCCAGGACGTAAGTCACCTGTTGCACAGCCCATGCAAACCCGGCAGGCTTCAGTTATTAAATGGCAGAGAAGGATGATTTGTTCAACCTGCTGGCTCAGACTTAGGATTCTCTGAGGACTTGCACAGGTTGGGGGAATGGACATGGGCAACCTGCTGAATGCCCATCATCCATACATCATCCATCCATACACAGAAACATGGAGTTATTGCCTCCTTTTTTGGGGGGCGGGGTGAGGCAGGTAAAGGGTTGTACTATGAGCCTAGGCCCTGTTCCTGAGCTCCTTTTGCTCAAGGATAGCACTCTGCTCTTGAGTCACAGCCCCACTCATAGGCTTTTTTTCTCCCTATGATCTCTTAGAAAGAAGATTGTTTTTGACTTTCCTGCCTCAGATGAATTCAAATTGGCATTCTCTACATCTTAGCCTCCAGAAGAGATAGGGTTATAGGTAGGAGCCACTGACTCCTGGCTTTCTTTTCTTCTTGTTGTTCTTTTTTTACTCATGACAATCTGAAATCTTCATGGTGTCATTCAATGGTTTGCATTCAAAGTTATCTACCCAGGCTTGGGTTTCGAATGCTATGACTACCACCCACAAATGGAGGGAGATCCTGATGAACTAATTTCTGTTCATGTGAATGCTAATGGAATGTTATAAAAGTAATAATTAAATTTGCAGTTAATTCATGATTCTATTTTAGAATGCCACACAAAAATTAATGGTTTTATATCTTCCATTCTAGCACCATGGTATGATTAAGGATATTGACTATATTTGTAATTAATGCTTTTATTAGTACTCAACCATGATACCTCATGAAATGGAGTCATAATTTAGTAACTAATAATTACTAATAACATATATATAATTTAATAATATCCTCACATTCTCCCTTTCTATGTGTGTATATATAAATATATACATATATATGCCGATATATATGTATATATATATATATATATATATATATATATATATATATAATATCAAGCTGCACATCTATCTATCGGGCACTACTATAGCTTGATTACAGGTCCTCAGAATTTCCTGGATGCTCAGTTTGCCGGAGGCTGGTGTGCTAAGACTGTGCCCCGTTTATGGATTGGGCATTGTAGGCTGAGTTGAAATTCCAGCATGGCCAAATATTTATTTGTGGAGTAAGACGCCAATCTTACACTTTTTTTTATTCTCTGTGAAAGTCCTGGGTCTCAATACTATGTATAATCCATATGCAAATATATCCTATGAGATATGATATAATAAAGGAAATGTTATATGTGTAATAATATTAAATAAGTAAGGGTAATAAATGTCATATTCAGTAGAACCCATGTATGGAAATAGATCTCATATATATGAATATTATTTTTTCCAGTTCTGGGGCTTCAATTCAGGCCCTGGGAACTGGTTTGAATTTCTTTTTTTCTTTTCTTTTCTTTTTTGCCAGTCATGGTGCCTGAAATCTGGGCGTGGGCACTGTCCCTCAGCTCTTCAGTTCAAGGTGAGCACTCTACCACTTGAGCTACAGTGCCTCTTTCAGCTTTTTCTGCTTATGTGGTGCTGAGTTATTGAACGAAGGGCCTCATGCATGCAAGGCAAGCACTCTACCACTGAGCCACCTTCCCAGCCCCATGAATTTCTTGTCTTCAAGGACGGTGAGCTTCCATTTTCACACACAGTGTCACAGAGTTACTCAGACCCTGAGTTAAAATCCCAGGACTGCTAGAAAAATGGTGCAATTTCCTAGCCAGGGTCTTACTGTTATTATTACTTGTTTTTTGGCCCACCACAGGGCTTGAACTCAGGTCTTCGCATCTCTGCCACAGCTGATCATTGGATCCTATGACCCTACTTCAAATTTCAGAGCTGGCAAAAAAATAAATAAAAAAGAGAAGGATAAAACTGAGAAGTTCAAGAAGGTGGTTTTACGTTTTTTTTTCTTTGTATTGTGACCATCCTGGGTCTAAATGACAAGACCCAGAATGTGTACATGACACTGCATTGCTAATTTTTGGTGGGCTATTAGGGAAGCCATAGCTGAAACAAGCAACTTAGACCTGGAGGTTCAATCTTGGAACTGCCACTAATGAATGGTGGTGGTTCTAAGAAATTCATTCTGATATACATCCGTACAAATGGAATGTTATAAAAGTAACATTTAAATTAGTAGTTAGTATATGATTATATTCTAAAATTATACACAATTATTCTACATTGACTAATTTTCAATACTTTATTATGTATTCAATCATTATACTTAAAAAGGAAGGAATAATTTAATTGCCAATAATTGGTATTAATATCATATATGCAGTTTCATAATATACAGACATCTCTTTTGTTTTATACATATACATCTATCTATCTATCTATATCTATCTATCCTGGGTTCCATTCCTCACTACCACTTGCACAGAAAAGTCCTGAAGTCATGCTGTTGCTCAAGCAGTCCAGTACTAGCTTTGAGCATAAAAGTTTAGGGACTGTGTCTAGACACTTACTCAAGATGCAGAACTGTCACCAAAACAAAACGATAGAAGGTTCTGACTGCAAAGATATAAGAATAGGACTGCAAATACATCATCGTAAGGCAAGCTAGGAGACTGGTGCTGAGAGCTGCCATCTAACCTGATGTAGCCAGAGGTAAACTGCTGCAACCCAGCTACACGGAACCGGATGCTTGTGGCTTCCTCAGCCCTGTCATCCAAGATACTGGGGAGCTGAGATCAGACACTGGTGGTTTTAAAATCCAGCCCTGACAGGGTATACAGCTATGTCATGGGTTTTATATGAGGAATGGTGTACTGAGTACATTTTTGCATCTGGTCCTTGTAAGAGCTCCACAGATTATTTTGCAGATGAGAACCTTGAGGCTCAGATATGTCCCCATGTCAGGGCCAAAATGATGTATGTACTGAACTCTAGTGAATTTTCTCCTACAGACAATTGTTTTGGTTTATTTTTCTTAGTCATGAACCTTGAACTCAGGGCCTAGCCACTGACCCTTCCCTGTTGGGATCATGGCTAGCACCCTACCAAGGGGACCCAAGGACACCCGTACAAAATGTTACAGTCTAGGCATCTGTGGCTGATATCTGTCTTCCTGACTACTTTGACACATTTTTTTTTCTCTGTATAAATCCTGGGTCTCAGTATGAAGTATAATCCATATGCAAATATAAGCATGTGATAAGATGTAATAAATGAAATAAATGTTATATATGTAATAATACTAAATAAAATAAATAATGAATAAATAAGGGTAATAAATGTCATATGGAGTAAGCCCATGTATGTAAAAAGATCACATATATGAATATCAATTTTTCCAGTGCTGGCGCTTAAATTCAGGCCTGGAAACTGAAATTCTTGTCTTCAACAACAGTGAGCTTCCCCTCCCCCGCAGTGTCACAGAGTTACCCAGACCCTGAGTTCAAATCCCAGGCCTGCCAGAAAAATGGAGCAAATTCCAAGTCACAGCCTTGGGCCTTGTCCAGGCCCGGGGCTTGAACTCAGATTGTGGCAATTCTGCTTCAGCTTTGATCACCCTAGGATGTGGTGCAGCCAATGGACCCACAGCCCATCCTGAGATCCTAGGTCCCGAGTTCAAATCTTGGGACTGATAAAAGAAAAAGGAGAAGGGCAGGGAAGGTGGCTCAGTAGTAGAGTGCTTGCCTTAGATGTAGCAAGCTTCCAAAAACCTAGGGAGGCACCGTTGCCAATAATGAATCATTGACTTAGGTTCAGCTCCCTAGTTGTTGTCTGCCTGAAGGAATCTTGAATTAATTGTAGCAGTTTGTTTCAACACTGGAACACAGTCTAACAAAGACAGGATAAGTGCAGGGAACTTGGCCTGCCCCGGGAGGTGACACAAATGAAGGTTTCCTGTCAAAACAGAGCATTGGGGAGAGAGATATCTTGGGGTACAAAGAGGCCTTTTTCTCCTGGTCTTCAGGGCCAGCCTACACTCATCATCACTAGTTGGCCCAGAAAGAGTTGTTTGTTACAGAGCTGTACAGGAGTGAGGCTTTTTGTCTGCCTGTTCCAACAAAGAGGCAGACTTCCTCCAGCAACCTGGGGTGTGGAGAAACCCTCAGGCTACACTGGGAACAGGGAGGGGAGCCCTGGAACATGCACTGTCTTGAAAGCACCCTCTGTACTATGAAATCATTCTATTCAAAGCAAATTTCCCAGCTGGATGCCATTCTTCATAGCAACTCTGGATGTTCACTGATAGAAATACATTCACACATACACAGACACATGGAGTTACTGGCTCTATTTTTTTTTGGTACAAGTCCTGAGGCTTGAACTGTGAGCTTAGACATTGTCCCTGAGCTCATATTGCACAAGGAAGTGCTTTATTGTGCCTTAAACCATGATACATCATTAAATGAAGGCATAATTTAATACGTAATAATTATTAGTAATATATTACGTGTAATTTAATGATATATAGACATCTCACATTCTATAAATATATTTATATATTTAAACATACATTGGAATATACATATACATCTCTCTCTCACTCTATGCATATATATGAATTTGCAGCAATTAGGCATCTATCTATTTATATATTCGCCAATTCTGGAGGTTAAACTTAGGTCCTGGGAAATCCCTGGCAATGTATTTGTTTGAGATTGCTGTGCTTTCATTGATCCCTTGATGAATTGGGCATTTTAGGCCCTGAGTTCAAATCCCAGCAGTTCCAAAGACAATAGGTGGATTAAGCAGCCAATGTTGACCTCTTCTGCTGTCTGTGAAAATGTTGTTTCCTAGGTACATTATGTTATACCTACGCAAATACATATATATGATGTACATTATAAATGTATATAAATATTATTTTGCCAGTCCTGGGGCTAGAATTCATGCCCTGGGAAATGCTCTTGACTTTCTTTTAGTCCAGGAGGGTGAGCATCCACTTTCCCACAGCAAAATAGAGTTACCCAGGCCTTGATTTCAAATCCTTGGTATGGCATATAAAATGTCCCAAATTCCAAGCCAGAACCTTAATTTTTTTGAGGGGGGGGCAGGCACAGGGCTTGAACTCAGGCCTTCACAAGTCTGCCTCAGCCTTGATTACCCTAGGCTGGGGTGCAGCTTTTACACCCACAGATGATCCAGGGATCCTAGGACCCAATTTCAACTCCCAGCACTGGCAAACAAACAAACAAACAAACCAAAATGGAAGAGGAAAAACCAGAAAGTTTTACACAACAGTTTTACCTTTGTTTCTATTGCACAGTGACCATCCTGGGTCTCACTGATTTGGCTTGAAAATTGTACATGACTTTGCATGGCTGAGGCTGGTGGGCTGTCAGTGAAGCCTGAGGTTAACCCAGACACCTGCGCCCTGAGTTCGATCCTGGGACTCGCACAAACACATGGCTGAAGGTCCTAGGAAACTGATTCCTATCTCTAGGAACACTAATAGAATGTTTGAAATGTACTAATTGAATTACTAATTAACTAGTCTTTCTAATGTAAGATTGTATGCATTAAATATAAGTCATTGATTAATTTAATTAATACTTTATTAAGTCTTCTACTGTGATTAATTAATGGAGGAATAATTTTAGACCAAATAATTAGTAGCAATAGAATATACAAAAGTAAGATATAGACATCACTCTTTATATAGAGTTATACACTAGAATCTACATAAATGTCTATCTGTCTCTCTCTGTATACGTTCATAGATGCATATACATATGTAAATAAACACACACTGCATTTTACACATCTATGTGTTTATATATTGGCCACTCCTAGTTCCAAAATGCTAGACAACTTCATTTGCATCAGACTGCTGTGCTAACATTGACCCACTCCCCATTCATGAGGTGGGCTTTCTAGGCCCTGAGTTCAAATCACAGAACTGCCAAAAATTTAAGTTATCCTGGTGGAAGAAGCCAAATGTCCCATTTGTCTTCCTTATCAGTGAAAGTCCTGGGTCTCAGGAATGAGGTATAGTACATTGGCAAATCTATGTCCTATGTAATAAGATGTAAAAAAGGTTATGTGTGTAATCATACTCACTAAAATACATAAGAAATAAATAAAACAAAAAATAAAATGAATAACTAACTGTAATATGCAGTAAACATGTGTATGTAAATATGAATCCTGTATTTAAAATGCATTAGAATATTATTTTTGCAAGAGCTAGGACTTGAATTCAGGCCCTGGGAACAGGCCTGACTTTCTTGTATACCAGCATGGTGAGCTTCCCCTTCTCCCACAGTGCTGTAGATGTACCTAGGCCCTGAGTTCAAATCCCAGGACTGGCAGAAAAATATGGCATGAATAACAAACCTGAAGTAGAGGGCAGGGAATGTGCCTTAGGGATAGAGTGCTTTGCATCTATGAAACCCTGGACTTGACTTCTCAGGAACACATCACTAGAAAAAAGCCTAAAGTGGCTGTGTGGCTCAAGAGGGAGAGGGCTATTCTTGTACAAGAGAAATTAGGTACAGTGCTCAGGTCCTGAGTTCAAACTCCAGGACTGGTGTATGTGTGCACACGCACGCGCACACACACACACACACACACACACACACACACACACACACACACACCAGAAGTAAAGCTGTGACACAAAATGGTAAAGCGCTGGGCTCCTGCACTGAGCTCATGGTCAGCACCCAGGCCCTGTGTTCAACCCCAAAACCTTGTCACCCAGGGCTCAACTAGGAGAGGTCAAAGGTTTCAAAACCTAAAGTGCTTCAGCAGTCCTAGATGACAGGAAACAAGATCAGACATGTGCTTGGATTTCCAAAGCTTCCGGAAACCTAGCAGAGGAATCATAGGCCCATCATCACCCTCAATGAAACATTTCTTGAAGTTAAGTGCCCTAGTTGTCTGCCAGAAGGACTCCCGAATTATATTGAGCACTGTATCTGAACACCAGAATATAGTCTCACAAAGGCAGGATAAGTGCTGGGAACTTGGCCTGCCAAAGGAGGTGGCCCAAATGAAGGCTTCCTGTCAAAACGGAGCACTGGGGAGAGAGATAGCTTGGGGTACAAAGAGGCCTTTTTGTCCTGACCTTCAGAGCCCATCCACACTCATCCTCACTAATTGGCCCATATGGAGTTGTTTGTTACATAGCTGTACAGGACTGAGGCCTTTTGTCTGCCTGTCCAGACAATGAGAGAGACTTCTTCCAGCAGGCCTGTGAGGCAGAGAAACACTCAGGCTGCACTGGGAACTGTGAGGAGAGCCCAGGAACATGCACTGTCATGAAAGCAGTCTCTGTGTTATGAAATCATTGTTTTGAAAACAAATTTTCTAGCTTGGTGCCTTTCATCATAGCTAATCTGGAGCTTCACTTATAGGAATACATCCACACATGCACAATACATGGAAGTAGGTCCTGGGGTTGAACTATGAGCATAGGTGTTGTCCCTTAGTTACTTTTGCTCAAGTATAGTGCATTAACCTGGAGCCACAGCCCCACTTCTGGGTTTTCTGTGATCTCTTAGAAATAACAGTGTCATGGACTTTCCTATGCTGGCTGGATTCAAACTCAGATTCTCTACATCTCAGCCTCCTGAGGAGCTGGGATTACAGTCAGCAGCCACTGGCACCTGCCTTTCTTTTCTTCTTCATTTTTTAATCTGGACAATCTGACTATTTAACAGCACCATTCCAATGCTTTGAATTTATAAGTCAACTTCCCAATGTTCTTTATAGGTGCTTTCTCTGAGAAGGATTTTCTCTCCTCATCTTCTCCTCTGGTCACAGGTTTGAAGCCAAAAGTGAGAAATGAATGTGACATGATTTTGGCAGCAAATGTCCACAGGACATGCCAGTTCAATCACTTAGCATTGAGCTGCAGTGAATTTACTGTCTCAGGACGAGAGGACCAAAAGCTGGAGCGATCCTCATACTGTCTGAATTGCTCCTTATGCCTATAAAATTATCTAATACTATGAGTGTTTTGTGTCTCCAACCTGAAGTATCTAGAACACAACTGAAGCATCTTTGTGTTTCCTTTTTTCTCTAGTACCTCTCGAGATTTAGACTAAGGGTTTGTGTGGAGCAGATCCTTAGCCAAATCCCTGAGCAAAACCACTTGAAGTCTCCTCAGTAGATCTCTGTTCAAAGCCAGCCCGAGCAGGAAAGTCTGCGAAACTCTTATTTCCAATAAACCACCAGAAAACCAGAAGTGAATCAGTGGCCCAGAGGGTAGAGCTCCAGCTTTGAGAAAGAAAGCCGAGCAGGAGATACACGACAGACGAGGCAGGAAAGCCTGGCAGGCGCTTATGTCCAATTAACCCAGGTGGCTTGAAGTGGAGCTGTGGCAGTTGTAGAGTCTCAGACTTTAGGAAAACAGCTGAGGAACATAAAGGGCCCTGAGTTTAAGCCCTGGGATGTCCACCAAAAAATTCAAAAAGAGAAGGCCAAGTTTATGTATGAGTGTCCTACCTACTTATATGTGTATATTACCTCTTTGAGTGCAATCAGATTGTATGCAATGCTTCTCCTTTTATGTACAGATTTATTTTTCACATAGGCTTGTTGCACATACTGCATCATTCTCTTCTTTTCATGCCCATGCCTTTTCTCTTCCAAAGTTCCAGGCCTGTGTCCTCATATGATACACACATAAGATCTCAGCAGCCTTTATTTCATATTATTATTAGGCCAAGGCAGGAACAGTCACAAATC
The DNA here is from genome assembly GCF_024711535.1 of Dipodomys merriami. Lineage (NCBI taxonomy): Eukaryota > Metazoa > Chordata > Mammalia > Rodentia > Heteromyidae > Dipodomys > Dipodomys merriami. The sequence goes on along the minus strand of NW_027203049.1, from coordinate 939,701 downwards.
AGGCAAGGGAAGAGAAGATCAGGGTTTTTGAAATAACTTATATTCAGAAAATTAAACTTGGGGAATGTAAAGTGGTAGAATACTTATGTAGAAACTACCATTAAGAAAAAGATGAGAGGGCTGGGAATGTGGATTAGTGCCTAGCATGCAAGAAGCTCTGGGTTCATTCCTCTGTAGCACATGCACAGAAAAAGCCAGAATTGGTGCTGTGGCTCCAGTAGTAGAGTGCTAGAGACAGTACCCAGGCCTTGAGTTCAACTCAAGTACAAGTAACTTCTCATCACCAAGGAAAACCCAGGAAGCTCTTGAAAATCTGCCCTTTCAGAAGTGGAAGTCAGAGTGTCATAGAATTTCCTGACCTGGCTGGCTTCACCCTGTGATCCTCAGACCTCAGCCTCCTGAGCTAGGGGATGGGCCTTGGCTACTGGGGCTTGCTAGGTCAGAACTGTAATAACATTGACAATACAAGTCAACTACTTATGACAAAGGACTTGAGGAGCATATTAAGCCTTTCACCAATGGATCTTTCAGAACTCTAGGACACAAGGCTATAATGCTAGTGTCTGAGAGGCTGGGCATATGGATCAACTACACTTGAACCTTGAGCTCTGACTCCAATTCTGGTGTACATCAGCGTTCATTTTCCAGAGAATATTCTCCTAATTAGCAAATTGGAAAAGTACTTTGATTAACCCTCACTTTTTTCCCATAGTGTGTCTCAAACTCAAGCCTGGGCACTGTCCCTGAGCCCTTCATCTCAAGGAGAAACTCTACCACTTGATCCACAGTGCCACATGGGGCCTTTTGGTGGTTCATTGGTGATAAGAGTCTAACAGGCTTTACTTGCCAGGCTGTCTTTGGACTGTGGACTTCGGATCTCTGCCTCCTGAGAAGATAGGGTTCTAGGTGTGAGCCACTGGCATCTGGCCTATCGTTTTTGCCAGTGCTGGGGCTTGAACTTAGGGCCTGGGTACTGTCTCCATGCTTCTTTTTCTCAAGGCTAGTGCTCTACCACTTGGGCACTCCACAGCTTCTGGCTTTTTCTGAGTTTGTGGCACTGAGGATTCAAACCCTGGCATTCATGCATGCTGAGCAAGCTCTCTACCACTAAGCCACATTCCCAGTCCCACCCTTACAATTTTATCCCTCAACTTGCCTATCCTCAAGGAAAGGCTTCTGAGTATAAATCATCTAAAGAAATTCCTATAGGAAGGTATTAAATATAAACAAGTCAAATCTCATATTTGGGAAAGGCTCTAAACATGTGAAGACTGTGACAAATGCCTCTATTTAATTATGTATCATGTTTCGACACTTAATAAAGTATTAATGAAAAATGAGTCAATCTTTAAGAAGTTTGTTCATGCACCAGGCAACAGTGGCTCACGCCTATAATCCTAGCTACTTAGGAGGCTGAGATCTGAGGATGGTGGTTCAAAGCCAGCCTGGGCAGGAAAGTCCGTGAGACCCTTATCTCCAATAAACTGAAAACCCCACTGTGGCTCAAGTGGTAGAGCACTTGCCATGAGTTGAAGAGCTGAAGGTGGGCAGCCAAGCTCAGAGTTCATGCCCCACAACCGATAAAAAAAAAAAAGAAGAAAGAAGTTTGTTCATACAGATCATAAAATTCTAACCTTCTGAGCTTTAGGAAACTTGCCTTCCTTTTCTTCCAGGGTCTTATGCTCTTTAGGCAAGTACTCCACTACTGAGCTACATCCCAGTCCCAATGGTTTTGTTTTTCAGTTTACAATTCACTTTATTCCCAAAATGCTTACAAGTACCTACTGAATTTGATCCCCTGTAACTGATTATTTTAACTTAGGCTTGCTTGTTGATAAGAAATGAACGTGAGCCAACAAAAACTAAAAAAACTTTGGTGCTCGTCACCTGGGGTTCAGGCTCATGCCTGTCATCCTGGCTACTTGGGAGGCTGAGATCTGAGCATCACAGTTTGAAGCCAGCCATAAGCTGGAAAGCCCATGAAAATCTACTCTCCGTGGAACCACCAAAAAGCCAGAAGTGGAGCTGTTGCTCAAGTGGTTGAGCACCAGCCTTGAGCAATAAAACTCAGAGAGACAGCTCCCAAATCCTCAGTTCAAGCCCACACAAAGAAATGATCCTGTCTTGTTGCCCACAGATTGCCCAGGCCTCAAGCCCGTCTCATGGAGTGTGATACAACACCTGCCCCTTGTTGGTGTATCAGGGCCTTCAGAAATCCTGTGGTGGAATCCAGGCCTTCCCCTTTGTGCATTCTCAACCCACACTGGCTGGAAGGCAGAGTTTGACAAGTCTGGCAGCCTGCACAGCGGAGAGGCTCCAGCTATGCCAAGGTGATAAGAAAGGGCTTCTTGGAGACAACATAGCAGAGCATGTTCATTTCCAGCCAGGGCTGCTGGTGAGAGACTTGGTATAGATGTGCAAGACTGTCCCAAGACAGGCCTGAGGGATCCCAAAAGAACAGCTATCCAGGGCTGGCATTGCGTCTTAGAGGTAGAGGGCTCACCTAGCACACAGGAAAGCCTGGGTTCGATTGCTAAGTCCTGCATACACAGAAAAAGCTGGAAGTGGCACTGTGGCTCAGCTGAAAGAGCACACCTCTGGAGACAAAGAAAGTCAGGGACAGTATCGGGGCCCTGAGGTCAGGCCCCAGCGCTGTCACCATAAAGGAGTTCTCCCAGGGACCTTGGTGACAGGTGGATGGCTATGCCCTGAAGCTCTTAGTAGATTCATCCTTGCTTTATGTCTCCTTTGACAGAGGAGAGCTGGACAATCCTGCCCTGTGCACCCCTGACCCAGTTTTCAGCAAGGCTCCCAAGGTCTTCCACCAGGACATGGAGCAGATGGCCCTGTAAGTCCTCAGGTATCACTTTGGTGGGGCATGGGGACATTGGGCAGGCCCCAGAACTTCTAGGTGGTCTGATCTGCCCTGGAAGACCAGGCAATCCGGGGGAGGCAGATGGGAGCTTAAAGGGGATTTGTGATATGGAGTGGGCCCTTTAATCCCCATGGCCACACCCAGATTGTAGCCTCCCTTTGCTGTCTCTGAGGGAGGTAGATGGGTGTCTAGGTGGTATCTTCTAGAGGAGGACTAGGTGGAAATTCTGAGGGACTAGACACCTTACGCCATGAGCCCCTGGCTCATACCTGTCATCCCCCATCTGTCATCCTGGCCACTCAGGAGTCTGAAATGCAGTGGATCTCATTTCCCAGCCCTGGCAAGAAAATCCTTCCAGCGCCTCATCTCCAATCTCCAACCGGAAGTTGCACTGTGGCTCAAGTGGCAGAACACTGGCCTTTAGGAAAATTAGACATCAGTGACAGTACCCAAGCCCTGAGTTCAAGGCTTTCAACCAAAAACAAAAACAAAAAACCAAACAAGAAAGAAAGATACCCCTTCCTTGCTTGCAAGAGATAGTGAAGTATTGGGGTGGTTGAGGTTGTGAGACCAGATGCTGGCCTCACAGTAGAGACATTTCTAATAACTCCCCAGGTTTACCCCAGTGTGAAGCCATAGCATGGTGGGTGGTGTCTTACCAAGAACTCCAGAGGTCGTGGCCTGTGGAAGGCAGGGAGTGGGTGAATGGGAGCAGGGGTGGGATGGTAGTGTCAATTATATGCTCTCCATCCATGGAAGATGTTTTTGGATGCTAGTGACCAATTCTGAAGTGTAGGGTTACATTTGGTTTGTGTCTTTATGAGTTGGGTTTTCCTTTGGTATAAGAAGTTGGCTGCTGAGGAGGCTACAATGCTTGATAAGAAATGTACTCCTTATCTTGCCCATGTAATTGTAATCCCTCTTCATAGTATTTTCACAATAAAAAAAGAAAGAAAGAAAAGAGCTGGAAAAAAAAAAGAATTTGGGTGTAGCCGGGCGCTGCCAGTGGCTCATATCTGTCATCCTATTTACTCAGGAGGCTGAGATCTGAGAATCATGGTTCAAAGCCAGCTTGGGCAGGAAAGTCTGTAAGACTTTATCCCCTTTGAACTACCAGAAAATTGGATGTGGTGTTGTGGCACCAGTAGTAGAGCGCACACCTTCATCTGAAGAGCTGAGGACCTTCTGGCAGGCCCAAAGTTCAAACCCCATAACCTACAACCAAACAAAAGGTAGCTGAATTTTCTGCATAACAATGTGTACAGTAGAAATGCCATGATGTGTTCTGAACCATTGCAGACATGTGAGAGGCTCTGACTTTTGTCTGCAGTTGGTCTGATGATGATAGTGACATCATCTCTGGGGTGGAATATTCAGGGTGCTCAGGGACTGCTGAGGCTTTGGGCTACCACTGTGTGTGTCTGTGTGTTCGTGTGTCTTTTGTCTGTGTGTGTCTGTTTCTGTGTGTTTGGATGTAGAAGACCTGGGCCTTGAACTCAGGGTCTAGGTGAAGTTCCTATGCTTCTGTGCTCAAGGCTAGTGCTCTAACACTTGAGCTGCAGCTCCATTTCTGGCTATTTGGTGGTTCATTGGAAATAAGAGCCTCACAGACATTTCTGTGCTGGCTGGCTTTGACCTCAGCCTTCTGAATAGCTAGGATGACAGGTGTGAGACACCAGTGCCATATTTGTGTGTGTGTGTGTGTGTGTGTGTGTGTGTGTGTGTCCCTCATCTTTCTCTGTCCCCTTCCTGGGTGCCTGTCTGCCTCTTTCTGACCTCGGATGGTGCCCCTCCTCCACACCGACTTTGTCTTTATCCTCCTATCAGGGTCTACAATGAGTCTTAAACTGCCAGAGACCTGAGTTCAAGCTTTTCTTTGGGGCCCAAGTCCAGCTGTCCAAATCTTTGGCCTCCTGCAAGGGATTCTGGGTCAACCGGGCTAGCTGCAATAAAGTCTTGCCTGTCTCTGTGTGGGGAACTCAGACATGGTATGTCCTGCCCTTTTCCTCAGCTAGACCCCTGGTTGCATGTCCCTCTCAGCAGGCTGGCAGTGGACTGGGGGAAGGAGGTTGCAGTTTCTTCCAATCTGTTCTTCAAACCTGGTTTGATATAATGGTTCAACAGAATATCTTTTCGATTTCTATTCCCAGCAGCAACATGCAAGGCGGACAAGAGGCCTTTAGTTTGGGAATTGGTATCTGCCACTCTGGTATTATTCCACATATAAGCACTGTGCAGGGGTGTCAGCCATTCAGAGTTATTGCATGAATATCTGCCTTGAGCTACCAACTCATGGACAATGTCTAAATGTCCACTCTAGGCTTCCATATGAAGAGGGGTATACTCATCCTCATCCCTAGTATTCATCTGGGTGGCCTTTTTGGAAAGTAGTCTTCACACCATAGTAAGCAGATTAATTTCGGCATCCCAAAGAAGAAGTTTGCTTGGATCCTACTCCATTTTTTTTCTTGAAATTGATACCATTCCTCACTTTTTCATCTTGTTCCTTGTCTGAACATGAGGACCCTTGGTGTCTTCATGTGTAGCTTATTCTGGGAATGAGAAAATAGGAAACAATGCCTTCTTTGTAAATGATTTGGGAAGTATGTTATAGTGTAAGAGAACTCACTATTCAAGATATGGGCTTTAAGAGCTTTCTAGTAGCTTTCTAAAGTTGGTATCCAACATTAGAAAAAATGTATAATGCAATAGTAAAATAGAAGTCCTTGGTATGACTACCTAAATTCTTGTTTTTTTAAAGACACTTGTTTTCATCTAAAAATAGGCCTGTCTATTGCCTTCAAGTGATTTTGATGATTGAAGATGCTTAATGAGAAGTCAAAATGTATTAGTAGTCCTTTACTATCAATTAAATTTCACTTTTTCTTCTTGGAAAATATAATGATCAAAGCAATAGTTCAGAATCAGCAAGCAATAGTTCAGAATCATGCTTCAAGTGCAAGTGAATCACCAGTAAGTAATCCTTGATTCCATTTTCCACAAAGTTTTGTCACAGATACAATCTGCCTGCCTTCTGTAGCTGCTTTCCTAGCCGGGACCTATTCCTTCATTGTACAGGAAAAGTGTGATTCAACTGATTTCAGTCAGATCTGTTAATAGAATTATCAAGTATTTAGATTCTTTTTTAAAATTAGTTGTGGGCCTGAACTCTGGGCCTGGGCACTGTCCTTTAGCTCTTCAAATCAAGGCAAGCGCTCTACAACTTGAGCCACAGAACCACTTCTAGATTTTTCTGTTTATGTGGTGCTGTTCTGGGAAATGGCAGAGCAGAAAGTGAAATGATGCAACTAAAAATATAAAAGCAAAATAAATTAGGATAATTATGGAGCAACCATATTGTCTATGAGAACCATGAAAGAGAAAGAGGAAAGCAGATACAGATGTGAAATGACATAGCTAGCCACAAAATCCATGCTTCTAATCAATTTACAGAGCAAACAATTTTTTTATTTTTTAAAAGAGATGGAAATAGAATTTATGTATTTACTTGAAATTAGTAAATATATTTTTAGTCGCCTACGTAAAGAGACATAGCTTTAACCAAATTACAGACAAGAATCTTAATCCTTGCGCTGGGAAGGTGGCTCAGTGGTAGAGTACTTGTCTTGCAGCTTACTACAATGTGGAGAGTACTTTCCAAAAGGGCCACTTATATGAATACTAGGCATGAGGATGAGTATACCCCTCTTCATCGCGAAGCCTAGAGTGGACACCTAGACATTGCCCATGAGTTGGTATCTCAAGGCAGATATTCATGCAATAACTGTGAATGGCTGGACACCGCTGCACAGTGCTTATATGTGGAACATATTGCAACAGCACACACACACACACACACACACACACACACACACACATACACACACAACATCAGATTTCTTCTTAAGTGTCTTTTGTATATGGTCTTAAGAAGAAATTTACATTACTAACTTGAATTTCTGACAGGACAATATCATCACTGTACATCTTGCTTCTATGCTCTCAGTTTTAAATTACTATCTAAGTATGTGCACTACATATGTACAGGAAAAATTAAGAGCCACACGGGTGGCTCAGGTCTTTAATCCTACCTAATCAGAAAGACGAAATCTGATGACTGTGCTTTGAAACCAGACAAAAAAGTCCATTAGATTCTGGTTTGAAAGTAACCAGCAAAAGCTAGAAATGGAGCTGTAGTATAAGCAGTAAAAGCATTGAGAAAACAAAAACAAAAACATAACAAATTCTGGGACAGAGCCAGGCCTTGAGTTCCAGCTCCAGTATTGGCACCAAACTAGTGAATGATGAATGAATGAATGAACTAAAAATAAATTAAGTGGTCACATGTGGAGAGACAGGTAAAATGTAACAACCGTGGTGATTGGATTATGTATTATTTTGTAATAAGTCAAATTATCATTTTTCATAATCACTAATATTTTAATTGAACTTTTATGTACAATAAACCCTGAATTTGGCATTCATGTATATGTGTGTGTACATGTGCACACACGTGTGTGTGTGTGTGTGTGTGTGTGTGTGTGTGTGTGTGCGGTTGCAATGTTGCTTGCCAATGTGGACAGTGAGGCTGAAAAGAGCTATGTTGCAATATTGTTATTTATCAGTGTTCCGTCCTGTCATTTCAGTGGAACCAGCCTTCTGTACATTTTATTTGTAAAATAATAACATCATCATAATCAAAGCATTTACACCATTAAGTTAGATAAAAGAGATCACTTTCAGCTCTTAGTATATGCTAGGAAAGAAGATACACATATAATTAGGTAGTAAGTTATTGCAGTAAGATGACTGTCAGTACAAAATATGTATTTGACCTCTTAAATTGGATATACTTTCAAGATATACTCATAGAGTAATTTTGACCAACTTGACCAAACAGGTATTATTCTCCGGTTATTCCTGTGAAACTCAAGGTGGATAAACTCTTTCCAGATTTCTGTTGAAAATAACTTTCTTTGTAAGATTGAATCTATTCACACTAAGATAATAAACACCGTATTTTTTAGGTTTGAATATCCCATCATACTGACTGAAAATCAGTATTGTGGATATGTTTGTTAGATATACATTGCAAAAACAAAAAAAAGCATGTGTCACCTCCAGATTGTGGATGCATTTGAAGTTGTATTATACATACAAAGGTTTCTTCATTAATAGTACTTTTGTGGGAGTAACTATCACAACTTTAACAAATAAGGCTTTTTGAATATCCTTTCCAATATAAATAACATCCCAGAGTGAGTCTTGCAATTTCTGAAAACCCTTTGAATATTTTAGTGTTATTTCAGTTCACTGACTACACAGCTAAAGACATTTCTGAAATAAACGTTGTTAAAATCTGAAAATGTAAGTGGGTATATAGGCTTTTTATGCATCATTTTATGAAAAGCCAGTTTTTTATGAAAATAAAAGATATAGAATAAAAGAATGGAAGTGAATTGGGTGAGCTAATTATTAGTATAAATTTATTTTCTATTAGCAAAGTCCTATGAATATATATGATGAAGTTAAATTATGTCCTTCGTGACACTATGCTTCAGTTATTTTTAGAATCTTTGTAGTTATAAGAGTGAATTTGTAGTATAAATAAATGTATTTGAAAATGATTAGGATTAATCTTGTTTTATGTTTCCTACTCCCAAGAAAATGAATTATTTTCAAGTGTTAACAGTTTACAATTGAATCTTCAGTATCATAAGAAATTTTGAACAAATATAGTAGTATTGATATCTTTTTTCGGGGGTGGGGGAGTCTGGTAGTGGGGCCTGAACTCTGGGCCTGGGCGCTGTGCCTCAGCTCTTCAGTTCAAGGCTAGCGGTCTTCCACTTGAGCCACAGCACCACTTGCGTTTTTTTTTTTTCTTTTTGCTTATGTGGTGCTGAGGAATCGAACCCAGGGCTTCATGCACGCAAGGCAAGCGCTCTACCACTGAGCCACCTTCCCAGCCCTTAATGTCTTTTTAAACCAATTGTATTCACAAGTTGGAGAGGCTTTAATTCATGCTTAGGCCTTCTTGTCTATGATTTTTTATCCTCTCATTCCTAACATTAATAATAGGTCAGACTGCATTTTTGGTTACATGAAAGGTAAATTATTTATCTGGGGTCAAAGGTGATTTTTATATCAGTGTTGCTTTAATAGCATTTTAAAGTAGTACCTTTGTCTCAAAATGTTGGGTAAAAATAGCAATCAAAATACTTCTAATGGTAAACAATTTTGTTGAGCTACATTGTGGAAATGATTGGTCCATAAGACCTGCAGTCTGTTTCCATCAGGAATTGGGGAGGTCATACTTTCAGTAAGACAGTGTTAAACAGAGTTAGGCTCCCCAGGCAGTGCAGTGTTGAGTGAAGGGATAGAATATGATTTCTGCTATTTTGACCTAGAAATCAAGAATGTTATACTTTAGCAGTTCCTTTCACCAGGGAGGTATGCATTGATTCTGAACTTCGAGTTTTCATATTACAGTTCCCTATTTTCTAACAAAGATAAACTGAAATATTATGAGTGTACACAATAATTCTGGGAATTTTTCCTAGAATTTTAGTCATAAAATAGAATGAGGTTAATTGATACAGTCAGGGATGGACCTCAGGCTAACACTTACCATGTGTGCAATATTGTACTAGTAATTACAACTCTGAAGACTTCAATATCATCATCTGAGAATTAAAAATGTAAGTAGTTCCACTTTATGAAATTATTCTGAGGATTAAATTAGATACCATAGGTAAAGTACTTGGAAAAATAATCAATTAGCATTTGGCACATTCTAACTGTTATTTTATCATGTGGTGAATTCTAACATTTTTACTGTAATTTTTATTGTGTCTCTTTTTGATGTGCAATGTCATGTATTGATATTCATTGCCTTGATCATTTTTCTGTCACTATGAGGAAAATACCTGCAAAGAAAATTTCTGAGAAGGAAACTATTTTATTGACTCATGGTTTAAGAGAACACAGTTTAAGATCAGATGTCTCCATTGTTTTTAATTATATTTTTATTATCTTAACTAGTTGTACAAGGGAATTTCCATTCAATAAATCATGATTTAAGTGTAATGGATCTTTATATAACTTTTCCCTACACTTTTTTTTCTTTTTTATTTCTTTTTTATTTTATGTTATTTTTTGTGAACATACTGTACAGAGGAGTTACAATTACATGGGCAAGATAATGAGTACATTTCTTATCAAGCATTGCAGCCTCCTCCTTTGTTTACCCTTCACATCCATTCCCAGCCTCCCCTCGCCCCCTCATCCAATACTCCCCCCCACCAAAGTTGATTGAAATTAATAGCAATTATCCATTTTGTTAAAGTAGAGATGGTTTTCCCAAACTGATTCTCACAATTCATCTTCCATTCAACAAGTAGTAACGTGTAACAATTCCCTTTGTTTTGCTCCTTATTAAAAGTGTTTCCATTTTAATTTTATTTTTTTAATTTAATTTTATTTTATTTGTGAACATACTGTACAGACGAGTTACAATTACATGGGCAGGATAATGCGTACATTTCTTACCAAGCATTGCAGCCTCCTCCTTTGTTTACCCTTCACATCCCTTCCCAGCCTCCACCCTCCCCCCCATCCTAATCCTCCTCCTTTCCCCCCCTGCCCCCCCGACGTTGTAAAGCTCGTTTTGGACATGACAACTTGTACTTCTCATTGTTGCAACAGGTCCACCTCTATCCTTAAACTACTGGTTTTTCCCCATCTCCTCCACCAGTTATACTGACATCAAATATAGTGAAAGCAGGGGTTATACTGTGGGGGAGGGACATACAAAGCAACAAAGAGATAATCTTATAAATGCGTTAGAAACACATGCATGAAAGAAAAAAACATTAAAATACACATCTAAGGGTTCATTTTCCTGACATCACATTATCTGACCTTTTCCGCTTGACTCATACATATACTAGATATTACAAATAAGGGAAACCATGGGACCTATGTTTCTTTGGGCCTGGCTTCCTTCACTTAATATAATTTTTTCCAAGTTTTTCCATTTCCTAACAAATGGGGCAATGTCATTCTTTCTGATGGAGGCATAGAATTCCATTGTATATATACCACATTTTCTTGATCCATTCATCTACTGAGGGTCATCTGGGTTGGTTCCATATCTTAGCTATGGTAAATAATGTTGCAATAAACATAGTTGTGCTGGTAGCTATAGTGTTACCTCAGGACCAATGGAATAGAATTGAAAACCCAGAAATGAACCTACAAATCTATAGCCATCTAATCTTCGATAAGGGAGCTAAAACAATAGAATGGAAGAAAGACAACCTCTTCAGTAAATGGTGCTGGCAAAATTGGTTAACTACATGTAGAAACCTAACGCTAGATCCTTATATATCACCCTGCACCAGAATCAACTCCAAATGGATCAAAGACCTTGAACTCAAATCAGACACTCTGAAAACATTACAGAATGGAATAGGAGAAACCCTAGGTCTCCTTGGCTCAGGCCGAAATTTTCTGAATAGAGACCCGGAAACACAACAAATCAAAGAAAGGTTGGACAAATGGGATTGCATAAAGTTGCAGAGCTTCTGCAGGGCAAATGACATAGCTGGCAAGATCAATAGAAAGCCCACGGATTGGGAGAAGATCTTTACTAGCCATACAACGGACAAGGGTCTCGTATCTAAAATATACTTGGAACTCAAAAAATTAAACCCCCAATAACAAATCCTCAAAGAAACAACTGCCCAATAAATAAGTGGGCTAAAGATTTAAAGAGAAACTTCTCTGAAGATGAAAGAAGGATGGCCAATAGACACCTGAAGAAATGCTCAACCTCCCTAGACATAAAAGAAATGCAAATCAAAACAACATTGAGATATCACCTCACTCCAGTTAAAACGGCAAAAATCAAGAACTCTAACAACAACAGATGCTGGAGGAGATGTGGACAGAAAGGAACGTTACTTCATTGTTGGTGGGAATGTAAACTTGTTCAACCACTTTGGAAAGCAGTATGGAGGTTCCTCAAAAGACTTCACATAGAACTCCCCTATGATCCAGCAATCCCACTTTTGGGCATTTACTCAAATGTTTACAAACAAGACCACACTAAAGCTTCCATTTAATTTTATAATGAAGGATGATTTCATAAATCTACTGTAGATGCAAAAATATATCAATATATTTCTAACTGTATGCATTGATCTATACATACACATATATTACACAAGTTACAATGATAATTTATAACTTCTGTAACTATACAATTTACTGAATTATTAAAAATGTCGACGGCTCATGCCTGGAATCCTGGTTATTCAGGAGGATAAGATCTGACGATCATGGTTTGAAGCCATCCTGGGCAGGAAAGTCCATGAGCCTCTTATCTCCAAACAACCAACAGAAAATCAGAATTGGAACTGTGGCTCAAAGTATTAGAGTAGTAACCTTGAGAGAAAAAGCTCAAGGACATCACCCAGGCTCTTAGTTCAAGAACTACAATCTACCCAAAAAAGTCTAATTTACACCTCTGTAAGTAGAGTATTTCCATCACCCAAATGTACATCCATGCTCATTTGCAAGGTAACTCTGTTTTGTCTCAAGTACCACTAAATATTATCACTAAAGTAGCATTGGAACGTGGGTTAATTCTATCTCACTAATGGATTTTTCTCCACTCAAATACTCAAGTATTACAATTGTTCTAATTATTTAAATCATATCTTTTTTACCCCTAATACTAGAATTTGATTGAGTGTTTTGTGCCCCTTAAATGGATGTTCTTACCACTTTGTCATGCCCCCAGCCCTAAGTTATCCTGATTATTTTTCAGCTAGAAACTAGCTTCCTACTTGTGTATGAACTTGGTCTCAGTGCACTTGATGTTATTCTTCCTGGAATTTAGAATAACAGGTGCATTGCATTGTGTACAGAACTTTCTGTTCAGTCTGGGCTTTAGCCACTATCCTCCCAACAGTGCACTCCCATGTAGTCACGAATTTCATAAGCTTGTCATAGCTGATTTTTTTAAAATCTTTCATTTCCTGCAGGTTCTTGAGTACTGAATTAATTTTTGTTGTCTTGGGTTGTTTTGTTTCATTTGAATCTGTGTTGAGTTGTTCCTCACTTATCCTTTTGTTTCTTTCCCTCAAGTTCTTACTTAAAGTGCTAAGAAACCAATTCTTCTTTTTCAAGATAGTCAGGGGGAACATTATTTATTCCAAAGCAATTTCAGTATCTATGAATGGTATACTCATGCTAAGCGCAGACTTTGGCATACACAGAGAGATCATGAAATATATGAAGAAAATAAAACTACAGATGAATGCCAGGAGGAGAATAAGCTATTATTAATTGTTTGACAGAGGTTTCTCTTCTAGTGAAAGAAATATATAGCTTGAAGCAGGATTTCAAAAAAAATCATATTGCTAGGAGGAATCTAAACAATCATCTAATACTATAGACTTGAGAGTGATGAATTGATTTCCTGAATAATTTACTTTTGGGACAAATAAAAGCAGGCTTCCAAAAAGAGAATAGATTTTAGAGAAACATGATGAATTTTATGTAAATACGTCCTTAGCTGATTTTGTTAATTTGTGAACTAATACAGGGAAATAAAGTACAGCAAGGTAAAAAACAAAAATAACTTCACATTGAAATATTCATTTATGTTTGTATATGTGTGCATGCATGTACGAGTATGCACACGAACATGTGCATATGCTCATGCATGCATTCATCATTCTTGAGGCTTGATAGTCCCTGGGAACTATTCCTCACCTTCTGTGCCCAAGGATAGTGGTCTAGTACTTCAGCCACTGCTACAATCCTTTTGTGTTTTTTTTTTTTTTTTTTTTTAGATAATCGCTTGTATTTTCATGATTGAACAGTGGTCTTCAGATCTCAGACTCCCGAGTAGCTAGCAAAGCTTATTCAGCCTCTGAGTAGCTAGTTAAAATTCTACCTATCCTCTGTGCTTCACTGCTCTTTTATTATTTTCCTGAGGTATTCACAAGCCTAAGTCATATATATATATATATATATATATATATATATATATATATATATATATATATATATATATATATGTCTACTTGCTTTAAAAATATTCTTACTGCTTGGCACCAGGGTATCACATGTGTACTCTTAACTACTTAGGAGGCTTGAGGACAGAACCCAGGCCAAAATTTAGTGGACTTATTTCTCAATCTATAGCTGGGTGAATTGGATCATTTCCACCATCCTGCACTATCTAGAAACTAAGATTGGAAGGACTGAGGATCCAGGCCAGGCAAGGTAGCAAGCTAGAAAAGTTGGTGTGCAACTCTGATGCCATTGATGATGGGAAGGCTAAAAGGACAGAGCAGGTGCATGTTCTTGTGGAAAGGGAACCACTATCCTAAAATTAACCACAGGTATGATGCCGGCCTCCAAGAACAATATACCCCAATTTGAAATCGCCACATTTTCCACAACCAAAATAAGTATATACATTAACATCCAAAACCTTAATAAATCTGTTCTTTGTTCTAATATCAGCTTTGTCTGATTATCATATGATGTGACAGAATAATTTCTTCATTAAACTTATGACAATTTAAAAATACCTAGAAAATTCTTTCTCACTTATTAAGTGCAAATGAATGGCAAGTTGCCTCATTTCTTACATATTTGACTACCACTATAAATTCGTCATATGATTATTATTAATAGTAATATATTCTAATTTATTACTTTACTTTGTAACAGTTTTTAAACTTTTTGCTTTTCTGCTGAAGTTGAAGCATTTAAATAGTATCATCAAAGTATATTCCTTGGATATTTAGGGGAGTTTTTTACAATGTTTTTAACCAATGGCTTCTAAGAATTCTTAATTGGTATATTATTTGGTTTATTTTTAATTTCAAATTAATTTTATTGTAATGGTAATGTACACAGGGGTTACAGTTACATAAATGAGGTAATGAGTACATTTCTTCGGGAAGGAACATTGTTATATATTCCAACGATATTTTTGTACACTCAAAACAAGAACTATTGATGCTTTTGCTATTGCCATTGTTCAATGGGTACTTTTGCTTTTTTTGTTCAAGCATTTTTTATTATAAAATTGATATACAGAGCGTTTACACTTAAATAAGTCAACTAAAGAGTATACTTCATTTTCTTTTCTTTTTTTTGGGGGGGGGGTCCGGTTGTGGGGCCTGAAGTCTGGGCCTGAGCCCTGTCCCTCAGCTCTTCAGCTCAAGGCTAGCGCTTGAGCCACTTGAGCCCCAGCGCCACTTCCGGCTTTTTCTTTTTGCTTTTGTGGTGCTGAGGAATCGAACCCAGGGCCTCATGCTTGCAAGGCAAGTGCTCTACAACTGAGCTACGTTCCCAGCCCCTACTTCATTTTATTTTCTAAATTTCAAATTTTGAGCTTAAATGTTTCCTTTTGTTTCTTTAGAGTAATTCTTTTTTCAAAGTTTAGGATCAGTTAATTTAATTTTGCATGATTTTTACACATGTAAATTATTCAGACACATATATTTTGCTTTTATAATATTTAACATGTGGCTATTTAAAAATTAATTTCTTAATTTTATATGGTTAGTGAATCTAAATACATTTATTTTCTTATAGTATAAAAATATTTGTCCAGGTAACAAATACTTACAGTATTTTCATGAAGCACATACTTTACTAAGAAAGGCTTCATTACTTGGTCACTTTTTGGAAGTACTTTTACTTGAATTAAAAAAAAAAAACTTTGAGCTCGGCATGGTGATTTGTGACATCCATTTTCTAGCTATGGTGGGAAGTGTAAATAGAGTTTGTAATTCGGGAGGGACTGGGAAACTATGAGACCTTAGTATAAAACTATTCAGAGTGAAATGATTATGGACATAGCCATCCTTAGCGTTATATACAGCACCTCGCTATCATATTCTAAATCTTGAGTTAAAACACCAGTAATATCAATCATTTGTTAAAATAAAAGGACACATGTTTCAAAATTTTTATTATTTAAAACTTATTTGCAAAAGTTCTCATGTCTTCTATTAATTTTCAATTTACTTAATCTATTAAAATCCAAGTATATTGTGACTATTTTCTTTCTACTAAACTTTTAAATACTATGAGCAATATTATTATTTCATATATTAACATACTTTTACTGTTTGTGATAATTTCCTCCGTTTAATATGATAATATCAATATTGCAAATGTGTGTATGTGGTGTGTGTGTGTGTGTTTATGTGGTTTGTGTGTGTGTGTGTGTGTGTGTGTGTGTGTGTGTGTGTGTGTGTACTTTGTAATGCTTGGGAGTTCACACAATTGCTTCACATATGCGAAGCCAATGGTTTACCACTGAGCTATACTGTCTAGTTATAATCCAAATAGTGTTTTAAACCATGACTTTCATTCCTAGTATGCTTTTTCAAAATTATATATGATAACGTGTCATCCATATTCTATCCACGCTAGCAATTTTTATTGTAATTTAGAATAATTCCACTTCCAAACTCTTGTGTTTGTTATTGATAAAGGTTTTACTTTGCTTCTTTTCTCTCTTCATTCCTTTTCCCTTTAGAGTTTAACTATTCTCTCTCTTATTTCTTTGAAAATTATCATATTCCTATTACAACATGTATATACAACGCTTTAATTTCTATTTTAATTTTTCCCATTTCCATTGATTTTAGTACAAGCTATTAGATGGATTAAAAAGAAACTTCCCTCAGGACACTTTATTTTTCTCCTTCTCTTCTCTGAAGTCTTTCTGGTTTTTGAAACACAATAGCAATCACATATAGCTCCTATGTGGTCCATCATTCTTTCTCCTCTCACTTTCCTCTGTTGTACAGCTCAAGTTGTTATCATTCAGCTTTGTTATGCTACAGTGTTATCTAAATCTTAACTAATTCCTCAGTTAATTTTAGTTGTTTCAAGTATTCTCTGAAGACATTTTTCTATATATAATATCTGGGGTCTTGTGTTTTTTGAAGGTACAAAATATGAGTGAATATCAAACATCTAGATATCTCCGTAGAATATTGGTTCACCTGTTCAATAAACTCCTATGTAAATTCAAGGAATACAGGTCAGTCAGTACAATCTTGTAAAATGATGTAGCTCCACCCTTCATACTAGCTTTGAATCTTTTTATCATGTTTAGTAGTGAAGACAACATAGTTCTACTACAAGAGCAGACACATAGAAGAATGTAACAGATTTGTTAAAAATAATTTCTCAGTTCTATGGTCAATAGATTTTGAAAACTATCCTATGACTTTATGAAATAAAAATAGAATCTTAAATGGGTGTATTGGCACGATTTTCTTTCGGGATTTACAGGATGATCTTAGACTACTACATCAATCCTTTTTTTTTTTTGTTTCTTTTGTTTTGTTTTGTTTTTTTGTCACTCATGAGGCTGGAACTCTGGGCTCAGGCACTGTCCTTGTGCTCTTCAGCTCAATGTGAGCACCCTACCACTTGAGCCACTGCACCATTTCTGGATTTCTATTGGTTTATTAGAGATAAGAGTCTCATGGACTTTCCTGCCCAGGCTGGCTTTAAACCGTGGTCTTTAGATCTCAGACTCCTGCCTAGCTAGGATTACCGGAGTGACCTACAGGTGCCTGGCCTAACTCAATCCTTATACAAAAATTTATAATAAAAAAAGATTATCAAACTAAATGTGAGATGTAAAAACCTATGAGATAAACGTAAAAATTCATGATATTTTATCAGTAAAGGTTTCTAATGGAAATCATTAGTGGCTAAAGAAAGGCAAGAATATACTGGATTATATGAAGTGATAGCATTTCATAATTCAAAGGACACTATACTCATAATTCAAAGGACACTATAACCGAAATGAAACATATCCAACAGATAGAGGGAACATATTTGTTAATGCTACAATGTGAATGCTACAATGATTCTGAATCTTAAGTATTTTTATATCTTCCAATTCCATATAATTTTTCCTGAATAGGATATTTCTTTAAAGAACATGTGTAAATTAATAGTCAATAGGAGGAGCATATGAAATAAGTTACTCTTTAGTATCTAAGAAAAAAGACAAAGAAAACTCACTAGTATGACCCTAACATAAAAAGATGACACAAAATAAAGTAATGCATTTGTGGAGAAATTGATAAACTCCTCATAATGATCGATTTTTATAATACTGCAATCATTTTAGCAAGCAAGATTTCAAGTCGTAAAGGTAAAAAAGAATTGTATATTCATTACACTTCTATGAATGCATTAAAGAGAAGTAAAAACCGTATTTCGAAAGGGAATTGTAGTTCATTGACAGTGCACTTGAAAATATGTGTGAGACCCTGGAAAAAATCCCCAAAAATCAAATTTTGAAAAGACACACTATAGAGGATGTACGCTGGACAAATTCCTGTAAGTGAATTTTATATCTATTTTAATGTCTGTTCTAAAATTTATAGCATTTATATTTGAAGAAATGCAAGTTTGTGAAAATTAGGCTTTGAAAACCTATGAAGGTACAATTCACTTCCACAGCACTAAAATATGTACAATAAAAGGAGATAATATATTGCAAGTGAATTACATGTGATCCTAAGCAGGGTGCCAGTGGCTCACACCTGTAATCCTAGCTAATCAGGAGGCTGAGATCTGAGGATTGCAGTTCAAATCCAGCATGAATAGGAAAGTTTCTGAGGCACTTATCTTTAATTAACCACCACAAAACTGGAAGTGGTGCTGTGGCTAAAGAGGTAGAGCACAAGCTTTGAGCTGAAGAGTAGAGGGACAGTGCCCAGGCATGGAGTTCAAGCCCCACTACCATCAAAAGAAAAAGAAAAGAAAAATAAAAAGAAATAAAAAGAAATATGATCTTAGCCACCCGTTCATTGCTAGAATAATTTCTGCTCTCTCAACATGGCATTTTTTCCCCCAGTTAAGTCCATGGTCTTATATATGACTTGCTTGGAACCAGAATTATTCTTGCATTCTAGTTTTTACAAATTTGCATGATTAGCTACCATGATTTAGAGCTAGTAGAAGAAAGAAAGTGGCCTCATCCTTCATGTTCCATTTAGGAGTAATGCTTTCTCTATGTCACTCCCATAGGTCTAAATACTGGCCTTGGCTTTATTGTTTCAAAGTGTCTTATTTGCAGAGTCTTCTATAGTTTATTGAACCATTATACTTAAACACAGAACTTCTCTTTCTCCTATCCCTATTGTTTCTCCTTCTGTTAATTTATGTACACTTGGGTAATAATGCACAACACAAACACTGACAAAAAAATGTTTCTGAGAACCTACTTCCCATTTAAAATTGGTCTTAATTTACAGAGCATTTAGGAAATTTGAACTTAATGTACTCCAGGATAATTTTTTTCATGTTTTTTTTATTGTTAAAATGGTAGACAGAAGGATTAGAGTTACATAAGTAAGTTAGTGAGTACATTATCTAACGAACATTGTTACCTCCTCTTTTGTTTTTCCCTGCCATCCCTTTTCTCCCCACCGCACCAACTCTCACCTTTCATTTCCAACTAGTAAAGTTCATTTTCAACATAGTGTCTTGTTCATCTCATTGTAACAATGGGTCCTACTGTGTACTTCTTTCAGCATTTAATTTCGCTTCCCCTCCCCACATTAGAAATTTGTATATGCAAGTTGGAGCTCACAGACCTCAAATACAGTGGAAACGAGTTATACCATGGAGGAAGAAAATAGAAGAGAACCAAAAAAATCACATAATATATGGTAGATTGGTAGTTGGGTGGCTTTGCTAGGGCATGTTAGCTTGGTGAGGAGAAGAAGAAGTCTCGAGTCCCACCCAAACTGATAATGAAAAATGAGACAACCAATGGCTGAAGAATTTCAAGAACAAAGGCAGGGACTTATAGGTAACCTCTAGGGGCAGTGAGGGCCTGTGGTTGTCATGCCTCTCTCGATGCCCTTGGAAGTGAGGGCCAGCTCTGCTGTGGGCTAGGCCTGGCTCTTGCCTTGAAGCAGGCACCAGGCAAGAATTGTCAGCACAGCTTCAGCCTGCCCCAAGGAGGTGGCCTATTGTGGGTGCTGTAGCCTGGGCAGCTGCTAGGAGGCTATACTCAGCAGGGCAGAGGAAGCATGGCTAGTAGACTCCGCTCCAGCCCAGCCAAGCTCAGGGCCACTTGGGAAGTTCCAGCTCTGGATCAGGACCAGGAACTGCTCTCCAGACAAGTAGGGCCTCTGAGGACCTGTGCAGTGGCCGCCACGTGTGGGTTGTGAACCTCCTTAGAATGACCGAGGAGTCTCAATGGAGAGGTGCATTTGCTTCTGTGCCTCTCCCATCTTCTGGATTCCTGCTCTCCAACTGCCTCATGCCATGTGCAAATACAGGAGTCAATTTCTCCAATCCACTGAGAAGCCATCCCGGAGATGTTCACAGGGCTTTCCAGGCTGCTTCACCATGCATGCAGGGCTCACAGAGTGCCACCCTTCAGGCAAAGTTTACCACCATTTCAGCTTGGCCACCCCTGCCTAGAGGACCACAAACTGCATTCTTACAAATCCAGGGGTACACAAGGCCGTCCTGCAGTCTAAGGCATCCTTTCCTTCCTCCTGCTCAGGTGTGGAGCAACTGTGGAGCCAACTGCAACATCATGATTGATTATCTGAAAAGAAGAGGAAAAAAGCTTCATTGTTCCAGATACAGCTGCCCCTGGGGTTCTCTGTGTACACTAGCCTTGTGCTTAGATAAGGATCCCCAAAGACCACCATGGAGCCAGTTCTCATGTGACCACATTAGAGTCATTTATTGCAAGGTCGAGCCTGGACTCACAACTGTCACCATTGCAGTGGGTCAGAGTTGAGATCCCCGACCCTTCTGTTAACTGGGTAATCTTATAACAGTCTTATTGGCTAGCGAGTGCAGGCTAAGCAATAAGCAATAATTTGTGGAGGAGAAGGGGAAAAAAACAAATCGTTTAAATAGGGATACAGGTGGACCCATTGCAACAATGAGATGTACAAGTTCTTATGGAGAAAAACGAACTTTACAACTTTTGGTGAGGGGAAGGGGGGAGGAGGATTCGATGGGGGGGTACGGGGACAATGGGAAGGGATGGGAGGGGGAAACAAAGGAGGAGGCTACAATGCTTGATAAGAAATGTACTCATTATCTTGCCCATGTAACTGTAGCTCCTCTGTACAGTATTTTCACAATAAAAAAAGTTAAAAAAAACATTAAAAAATTAAAAATAATCTGTAGCTTTAGGTACTTCCTGTCATCTGCTGATGGCTATTGCTAGGGGAGTTATGGGCAGAACTTTATTGTGACATTTCACGGTTTTTCCAAGAATCTGAGTTCTAACTTTCAGTAAATGTCTACTTACAATGGGTACTTTCAGTAAAGGCCTTCACAATGGATAGTTTCTGAGTATTCGGTGTCTAAGTCCAGAATGCCTGTGCTTTGGCAAAGATCTCTCACTAGGGGTGTGTGTGTGTGTGTGTGTGTGTGTGTGTGTGTGTGTGTGTGTGTGTGTGTGTGTGTGTGTGTGTGTCTGTGTCTGTGTCTGTGTCTGTGTGTCTGTGTGTCTCTGTGTGTGTCTGTGTGTGTTGTGTGAGAGAGTCAGACACAGCTGAAGTTTGGTGTAAAATTCTCCTTCCCTTCAGCATTGAGTTTTGGTATCTATTGTTTGTCCCACCTCCCCAATTTTGAGTTCTAAAGTTATCCTTCTAAATACTTTTATCCTTTGATCTTCTTGATATTCAGATTCCTAAGGTCTGCTTGTGAACTTCAACATTTGCTTCATGAAGGTGATGCCTTTCTTCGATCTTTTATGAAGCCCTTTGCTCTCTTTAAATGCAGTTTATACTGTGTTAGTGGTTTTACTTAGCCCAGACTGTGGTGGCCCAGGCTCTCACTGTTAATTCTGAGATTAGTTTAGGCCAATATGAGATACTATACTTTCAGTATATCAATGAAAGAAGTTCAGCATCTTTATTGAATCAATTTCCTGGCTGTAAATACAAACAAAACATCCAGTGATATAAATGTACAATCTGTTGTTTTTAGTTAATTGTGCACCACTCTAATGAAAAAAAAAATCTTTTTACTAACTGAAATGAGTATTTGTAATGGGAAAAAATCAAATGTTATAAATCTTAAAAATTGATCAAATACCAAAGAAAAAGAAAGACACTAATCAGGAATGAAGTACAAATGTAAGTGTTTAATAAATAAATGAAAATTTTGAGATTCATATCCACATAGCAAATACGAAGGAAAATAAAGAGGAAAGTCACTGAGATCCTATCTTACACACCAGAATAGCTACCACCACTCAAATAAATAAACTGCTGGAGAGGTAAATAAATCAGGAACTATATTTGGTTTTGTGGCATTGTAAACTAGTGCAACCCATAGGGATATCTTAATGGAAGTTTACACAATACCAAAAAGACAGATATGTTGATGACCTTTACTGCAATTCGATACATATTGAAGGAATATAAATCAACATGAACATACATGTTCATGGCATCAATATTCTATAGCAACCAAGCTGTGTAATCAACCTAGATGCACCAGAAAGAGGGAATGAAGAAAATGTGCTATTCATAGCTATAAACATGTTCTGGTATATGAGAAGTGAATGTTTCTACTGTATCATTGCTAAATATTTTGAATATATACCTAGTCCTACTTTCACAAAGTTTTGTGGCATTGTGTTTTTGCTTTAATGAGGAACATCCATATTGATTTTCAGAACAATTACAATAGGTTGAAGATTTCCTATAATATGTAGATATTAGATCAAAATTTAAATATATCAATGAACACATAGAGGACCATCATATATAGTTTATAATTTGAAGCAATTTTAAGAAGGCAACAGTTGGGGGAAAAGATGATGTTAGAAGCTTAAAAAATACACAGACGTGGAAAAATACCAAAAAAAGGTGCAACTAATTACTGCTAATAGTAAAATATTTTTCTCAAGTATTAACAATGAAACTATTAAAATAATACTTAATAACATCAAATAAATATGCCATAGAAGAAAGTGTACCATAGATAAACGTTTCCCCATAATTTGTTTTACTTTATAACAAATGGATGAGAAGATGCTAACACATTCAAGTGTCATTGATTGAATGCAGCAAAGGAAAGTAACAGAGAAGTAGAGAGTAAGAACAACCTGGGGTATGGATAAAGCTACTCAGTAGAACTTTGTTTTCCTGATCAAAATAGAGCTAGGACAGCTAACTTTTGACAGAACACTTGTAATGTAGAGTAGTGGAGTTAATAATTTAGGTAGTAATTTATTACATTTATTCCCTAATCTTATGATGTGATTCCCTAATGATGTGAGTGATCCTAGATTTTCTTTTTTTTTGGGGGGGTGGTGTCCGGTCCTGGGGCCTGAACTCTGGCCTGGGCACTGTCCCTCAGCTCTTCAGCTCAAAGCTAGCGCTCTACCACTTGAGCCACAGCACCACTTCCAGCTTTTTTCTTTTTGCTTATGTGGTGCTGAGGAATCGAACCTCATGCATGCAAGGCAAGCGCTCTACCACTGAGCAACCTTCCCAGCCCCCTGATTCTAGATTTTCTGAGCCCTTTTTTTCACCTAAAATCTCTAAATTCCTCACCCTGCCCATGGTTCTTCTGCTTCTCTCATTTCTCCTTGTTTCTGAACTAAAATCCTGTAACCTTTTGGTTCATGAGAAAGAGCTAGAGAAATATGAGGATGGCTTGGAGTCTGAGCTAACATCCACTCCAGCTAGGAGGATCTGGTAAAGGACTTTCACCTGGGTCTCAGAATCAGATATTAATTGACCTTTTGGAAATGGAGAAACTCACTCACTCAGACAGAATCTGTCATTCCTTGACTTTCTCTGAAGAGATTCGATACTAGGGCACAATGAAGAGAATGAGCTTTCCCATTGTCAGAAGGAACAGGTTGAAAACTAAAACTGGCCTCAGGTCCCAAAGGGCCAGTCAGAAGCCAAGAGATCACACTTTCCTCCTCATCAGGAACCTTCTGGTAGAAATAGAGTCTGAGCAAAGTCTGACATAAACTGAGACTGGGCATAAGGTGGAAACAAAAGAATGACCCTCTCTTTGATTACAAGGGAGTTATGTAGTGAGACATGACAACTTCCTTCATATAAGAAAATTAAAGTTATCTCACTGCCACTTTGCAGGAGGTCAGTTTCCCCAAAGGAGAAGTTTTTAAATGTTGTGACTGCCAGTTTGCTCTGTAGGCTGTTGTCTCTCTCACCCCTTCTCATGTCAGGAATGCATTGCTTCTTTCAGGCACTCAACTACCTGTACTGACTCCTAGGCAGGAATACTGTAGGCTGTTCTTTGGCTAACCTCTTGCATTTAAAGTAGATTAGGCCCAGGCTCTGCTCATGCCAAGAGGTAGATGCAAGAGGTGAATATAAGCTCAGATTTGTACAGAACCTCGATCATATTGAAAAAAATTAAATTAAATTAATAGTTGAGTAATTTAGGGTTTATAGCCACAAAATTTAGGTAATTATTAGTAATATATCTAGAATCATGGATTAGGAAGAGAACTGTGAAGTAGGTTCAGGATACAATGGAAAAGACACACCATAGCCATAACAGGAGATAAGAGTATGATGGAACTATTGACATAGGTCCATTTATTATCTTAGAAGTGACCTTGGATAGGAGGCTTTTAGAATAATATCTAAAAGAGAGGAACTTTCTGGGCACTGGTGGCTCACAGCTGTAATCCTAGCTACCCGGGAGGCTGAGATCTGAGTATTATGATTCAAAGCAATCCCAGGCAGAAAAAGCCAGAAGTGGTGCTGTGGTTCAAGTGGTAGAGCACGAGCCTTGAGCTCAGGGACAATGCCTAGGGTTCGATTCTTCAGTGCCACATAAGCAAAAAAAAAAAAGCCAGAAGTGCTGTTATGGCTTGAGCGGTAGGGAACTAGCCTTGAATTGAAGAGGTGATGGATAGTGCTCAGGCCCAGAGTTCAGGCTTCTTGTCCGGCCTAAATAAAAACAAAAAAATAAAACAAAAAACCTTCCAAACTTATCTTTTCTCATAATTGAAGAGAGGCTCTTTTTACAGAAATTCTCCTTATCTAGCTCAAGGTCATCAAAACTTCAGTAGACTTTTCCTGTTGAGATGTAATGCACCTAACTCTACTGAACCTAATCATGGCTGGGAAAGTATGGACATAGGTACGTTTGTTGTATTTTTCCTTATGAACTCAGTTATTATATATAATATATATTATAATATAGAATATATTATAAATTGTATAAATATATTAAATAGATTATAAAATGTATTATGTATTAACAGACTTCCTCATTTTAGATGTAGGAACAGGCAACATATTGAAAGAAAAATGTTTGAATCTCTGAGTTATTTCTCTACCACAGGACAATACAAGGTTTCATTCTTATTACCCAAAGAGCAACAAAGGAAAGCGATGCCCATGGATGTGGTTCTCTGGATTTTGGAAATTGTGATCATATATATATATTGAATAATATTGAATATGTAAAACTATAACAACAGAAAAATAAGTGAATACCTATGTGCACACACTCTCAGTCACTTTCATGTATAATACTTTCTTTTCTATGCTCCTATTCACCTACATAGAGAGTACATGAGTTGCCCTTGAATTGTCCTGGAAGTTCTTTATTGGGATACGGTAACTTCACATCCTTTGTTCCCTAAGTAGTCAGATGCTATGTATTCAATAACAAAACTGTTACAAGCAAAAGTATCCACCCTGACACACAGAGGAACTTGGATTTCAGAAATGCCACAAATAAGTGGGAGGTAGAGCAGTACTTTTCAAAATTGAATAGACTACATATTTATTAGAAAGCTTGTAAGAAAAAAACTTCAGCGAAGGATGATACACTTGAAGAAAACTACAGTTTAAATTACATATAGCCGGGGGCTGCAATAGAAAATAAATAAGAATTAAAAAAAATAAATTACATATGACATCAAATTACAAAGTTCCAGGGCATTTCCCTACTCATGAAAACTAGAGTAATACATATTAAAAATAAATAAATGAAAAGACAAATGTTTTATACCAAATTTCAAAACATACTATACGTTATACCAAGGAAATGCGATAAGCATGCATTTTACAGTCTAGTAAAATCATATGGCATGAAGAATCTGATTAACTGATTCATAAAAGTCAATACAATGCAGTTAAAACTTCCGATATCTCAAGTGTTAACTTAGCAGAATACTTTCAATCTATGGTGTCTATTTTGCATATTATCCAGCCCTATCCATCCCACAATGGCAGAAGGATTTTCCTGAGAAAGTCCAGAGACCTGTCTACTGTGAGTGCTCAATGTAAACCTGTTCCAATTCTCTTTTATTTGGGCATGTGATAGACTGACTATCTGTTAACTTGCCAAAGGCACAATTTGGACAGGCTTCCAGTAGTGATATTTTAGCTCTCCGAATAAAAGAGAAATTGAAGACAGAGGGAAAATCTACCAGATCCCTGAAAGATTTCTATCATTGTGCTAAACCTGTAGCTTTCTACTGACAGTTGAACAAACTGCAGTAATTGCCACTCCAACCACATGTGCAAAAAGTGGCTTTCCAAATATTGGCCTATTTTCACTTTGGTAAATCAAGACACACTAATGTGGCCCCGTTTTACTTAACCTATCAGCTATGGTTGGCCCAAAGGATAGTTGAACTTACGAATTTCTTAAATTTTAGGTCATCACACAATCACTTCATAGACCTTAAACATTAAAAATACCTACCCATATAAGTCTGCATTACATACTTATTACTGTTTTTCTTCATTTGTTATGTTTTACATATTTGTGTATCCCGGGGCTTAGCTCTGTAATATTCCTTCTCATATTTTTTACCACTGAGTACAGTAATTATTTCTGTATTTTTTCTCCATCTCTGTTTAATTCAAGTCCTTAATAGCATCCTGTCTACTGACAACTCCTAACTACTGATTTTAACAAACTCAAAATATCCCAAAGTGAGCTTTGATCTCTATCTACAAACCAATCCCTAATTACTATTTGATTAAGTGATAACTCTTCCAGCTGTCTTCTCAAAATACCTTGGAGTCATTTCAGACTTACATACTTTTTCATACCTCATATTTAATCTATGACCAGGTTTCGAAAAATTAACTCACTGTATATTTTAGGAAGCATATATATGTGTATATATATATATATGTGTGTGTGTATATATATATATATACATATGTATATATATATATGTATATATATATGTATATATATATATATATATATATATATATATATGGTATATGAGTGCTAGTACTATGACTAAAATTTGCGGCCTAGGTTCTTTTATTTTTTGGGGGGGGTCCGGTCGTGGGGCCTGAACTCTGGGCATGGGTGCTGTCCCTCAGCTCTTCAGCTCAAGGATAGTGCTCTACCACTTGAGCCACAGCACCACTTTCAACTTTTTTCTTTTTGCTTATGTGGTGCTGAGGAATTGATCCCAGGACCTCATGCATTCAAGGCAAGCGCTCTATCACTGAGCCACCTTCCCAGCCCCTTTCTTTTCTTTTTGGTTCAGTCTTTATTTGGTATAAAGATCACCTACAATGTCATTACCCACACCCTTTTAATTTAAAAATATGTATATTCTGTAGCAATGTTATTGCCATTATAACCATAATTAGGAAGATAATGTGGGTTCATCTGCTCCATACATCTTGAAAGGTAATGAATGTCAAACTTACAGAATATCCTCAGATATGCCTGGTGGAAACCTGGATTTGAATTATGGTTCTAAAGCTGATCCATATTGGGTACTTGGGAAATTTGTTTGGCCTTGTTGCCTACTTCTTTTTTTAATAAAATACTTAATTCATTTCCTAACTGGAAGAAATATCTTGAGCACGAAAATTACCCTAATGCAGGTGCAGTGCTTGGAATGGTGTCTGCACATTGTGTAGTAGGTCCAAAAGAAGTCCGCTTCCATCAACATTGTCAGAGCATCCTTCCTGAAGGCCTTAAGAAATATATACCCAACTGATGTTAATATCTGTGAAAACTTATCTTTACAAAAAAAGGTCTTGCCTTCATATGAAACAAAGTAATGTTGGGGCTGTCCTGTGGCTTTTAGTCTGAAGGAGTTTTGCCTAAATTTTATTCTTATACTATTAGTAGTAGCAGTAGCATTCTTTAGTGCTCCCCTTCATTTTTCTAATTCTGTGTTCCATTTGGAATACTATTGTAACTTAGTTTATAATCTTTGTTATTAGAATAAATATACTACCACTGCTGAAGTTTTAAATAAAGAGACAATTTTAGGTGTGCATTACATTTTATGTGCTTAATACTTTCCTGAAATTATTCCTTGTAGGTTATAAATCCCTAACAAACTATTTTTTCAGATTTCTTATATGATTTATAGATTTATTTTATGATTCTTATATGATTTCTTAGAGATCCATAAATAAAACATCTCAGAACAGGAAAAAAGTAGGTAAGAAGTTATAAAAATACTATTATGGTGTCTTAATGATTAAGTGTAAAGAACATGTAACAAAACAATTGGAAGATTCATTTGCTCTTTTTTCTATTCTCTCACCCTTCATTGTAGAAACTTTCGCACTATGAAGTGCCAAGTCGTCTGGACATTTCAAGCCTCGTCTCAGTGACAGAAGTGATGGGATTAGGACATGTGCTCCTATGACTGGCTTTTAGGAAGTTCACAATAAAGCAATACCAGTACATATAAAGAAACTTTTGTGAGTGATGTTTATTGACTTCCTCAATTGCGAAAATTAAATTCATATGTCAAAACATCAAATTTCTTACATTATAATATATGCAGTTCAACTGGCATTACTAACACTTCCATAAATCAAATGCAAACTAAAAGCTCTATATCAAAAACCAACATCTAAGGCAGTGTTGGAAATACAAGAAGAAACACAATAAATCTAATAGAGTGAGATCTTTAACACTGGCAATGAGCAATGATAGCTGAATTTTTAACCAAGCTTGGAAAGTTCAGGTGTCCACTAATGATGTGATTAGAGTTGCGGAGTTGACCTTGGTATTAAGATTAGAGGTAAAATTCAAAGACAGCTAAGGTTGCTGCAGTATTGTAGCTCTATACAGTGTGACCTTCCCTGATAATGGTAAAGCACAGAGTAGAAGCTAAGTCAGTAAAATGTATAGGAAGGATTTTCCACTAAGAATAATTGCAGGGGGTGATCATCACTCTTCCATTGAAAACGTACAGCCCATCATTCTACTTTAAACTCTAGAATATTTCTGATCTGAAGACAATTATAACACACCAATGTGCTGTGAGTGCTGAGCAGTTTAGGTGTGTATTACTGTAATATATGTAAAATCTTTAGAGGTATGGAGTGACCTGACCTTCAAACTTCATTCTGTGTTGTTAAGTTTCATGGAAAAATGTTCACAATTATGCAATTCACACTCATCTATGTCTGAATCAGGCAACTGAGATAAGACATTTGGGTCATCACTCCAGTGACAAGGTTTGTGACCTATGAAATTAATAACATTATTTCACAATGTATATGTGTTTCTGAAAATTTATGCAATACCAAATACCAAATGTACAAAAGGGACAATTGTCCATCTCTTATATATATCCAAAGTAAAGATACACCTGAATTATACTTTCTTGTTAGAGGATCACAGAATGACTGCTGATGTTTGGTTTCTTTCCAGGTGCTCCTATACATTTGTGAATCTTCTCTGAGGAAGTGTTTTCCATAGTTTGTTTTAAGGTGTTCCGAATATCAGTACTGTCACTCACCACAACCATGAAACAGCAAAGATGATGGGATACCTGGCCAAAGAACTGAGAAATCAAAGGAAGTGATAGGAAAGAAGACACCAGAGGACCCAAAGCCTCACTGCCAGCTTCTGGATCCCCAAATCCTGTTTAAAATGCTTTATATTCATTCTACTATAGGTGTGGGGTAATGAGTGGCTACAGGTATGTCCACAAACTGAGGCATCAATCTAGTTTGTGGTTACAACTATTAACTGATGTATTGTTTGTATACATAGTGATAATTGAATCCCTTATTTTTAAGGAGCAGAAGGGAGCAATAATCGTTACAAGCATAGCACAGACATCCATCTTGTTTCCAAAGTCTTAAACTTTTAGTGTCCAACAGCTCTAACTTAAATACTTTTGAGGTAATACCCCATACCCCTGTCTTCCCTTAACTGTTTGACCTTTCCACAGCACAGCTCTCAGCCTTTTGATTGCTGTTTGATATGGCTTCCCAATATATCCCTTTCCAGGTATAACAGTTTGACTCTAGAATCCCTCACAAGTACTATTACAGATGGGTTATTTGGAAAGGGATATTTTTTTCTAGGGTAGGGTCACTTTTTAAAATTTTATTTTATTTAAAGGTACTGTACAGAGTGGTTACAGTTACATGAGTAAGGTACATTCCTTGATGAATATTGTTACCCACTCCATTGTTGTTCTCCTATCCTTTCCCACCCTCAACCATACCCCCCACCCCAAAGTTGTAAAGTTCATTGCCGGTATATTATCTTGTGAATATCATTGTTGCAATGGGTCACTTCTTTCATCATTATGTTATTTCCCTTTCCTTCTCCAAATCAGATAATGTATATACAAGATGGAAGGTACCAGAATCAAGGCAGAGATGTCCAGAGATAAATCAAAGACAAATGAAATAAAATAACATCTAGTTACACTTCTTTACCGACATCAAGGATGATATCTGAAAAAAAAAGTAATTGTTGTTTCCATGTCTTGGAGTTCATTTCAATTAGCATCATTTTGTATGGTCAAATGTACATAGCTCTAGAGCCAGCAATCCCATTCATGGGCATTTGTCGAAATTATCTCTAGATAGCTAATGGATAAAAAATGGAATTGAAAATAGCAAAGGAAAACAAATCAACATTCAGGTATTATGATTTTATAATTCTAATACGAAAGAACTGAAGCTTTTGTTTAATGAAGAAAGTTTAGCCTGTAATTTCAATGCAAGGCATCAGTTGTAATGAGTCTAAAGTCTTTTCCTCAAAGATATCCAAGAGTAATATACTCATCCTCTGAAGAGTAAATAAGTAATTATTTTAATTAGCTTTGCTTTATATTAATTTACATGTAGAAAATAAGTTAAAATATCTTCTCTCAGGCTGGGAAGGTGGCTCAGTGGTAGTGTTTGCATGCAAGAGTCCCTGGGTTCAATTCTTCAGTACCACATAAGCAAAAAGAAAAAACCCGGAAGTGGCACTGTGGCTCAAGTGGTAGAGTGCTAAACTTGAGCTGAAGAGCTGAAGGACAGCGTCCATGTCCATAGTTCAAGACAGACGACCGGACTCCAAAAAATAAAACACTAAAACTACCAGCACAAGTATGTTTTTGGCACCATTATTACCATATCTAAGATATGGAACTAGTCCAGATGCCCCTCAGTAGATGAATGGATCAGGAAAATGTGGTATATATACACAATGGAAATTCATGCTTCTATGAGAAAGAATGACATAGCCCCTTTCTTAAGAAAATGGAAAGACTTGGAAAAAAATCATTGTGTGAAGGAAGCCAGACTCAAAGAAACATAGGCTCTATGGTTTCCCTCATTTTTATTAATTAATATATGCTTAGTATAGTCCTGGCAGATAGGTTCATTTTTTACACTCTTATATTCATCATTGCATCTTAGGAACTACTGGTATGCATTACTGTACTTCTGTCCATTCTCCTTGTGCTTCGGCTTGTACCCCTCTGACCTCGAAGGGCTAAGAATTGGGGATATTTGTTTTAATCTTTATCTCAGACATCTATCTTTACTTTCTAGAAATACATTCATTGAATTCGTTCTGTAAAGTCTAATGTCTTGAAAATTATTACTGCATTTTCATGGCTTTGTTATTTGGCATTAGGGAAGAACATAGATCAGTACTGTAACTTAGGTAAAAGATTATTGCAATCATGCTTCAATAGATATTCTTCATTTTATAATGTGTATTTCAAGGTCTGCCTGCCTGCTTCCTTTTCAATGTTTTCTTTATTTTTCAATGTAGTCTTTTTTTCTGGAAAATATTTATGTGCTTAGTGAAGATCAATTCTTACTGTAACTATTCATTAATTTAATTCCAACCTCATTGCACAGATCCCTCTGAGTTTCTTCAGGGTCTGTATAGTGCTTCACATTTTTAAATATGTTTTAACATCGATGCATCCAATGATGAAGACACATTCCTTAAGTCACCATTTTGATGACTGAAAAGAAACCATGCTGCAATCTCACTATATGGCAATTTTCTGGTTTTAAATTCTTTTAGATTAAAATTGATGCTGGACAACAAATATTCTGTGTACAATTTTATATTTTCCTAATTATTTTAATATACTTCCCATATTATATAAAGTTAAAACATTATCACTTACTTAGTTTTAGGATTTCTAAAACGGTCAGAGTAAAAGTTCTATTCATTCACAATTTTAAGATAATAGAGTGTCCATTATGACCAAGTGAGATATTTTAAATTTTTTTTGTAGTCCTTAAAGGTTGTGCTGGGGAATACAGTCCAGTGCTTCATATTCTTAGTCTACTGTGGGCCTCTGATCCTGATGTGACTTGTGGTTTTATTTTCACTCAACAGGAATTTAAAAAAAATTTCAATAGGAAGGAATTATTACTTGCTTACTTTCTCCAATATCTCTCGCATACATAAAAGTAATATAATTCTACACTGACTGAAAATGGTGTTCCTATTAGAGTAATTGTTTATTTTTTGTAGCCCCACTCTTCACTAAGTCTTGTCCCTTTCCTATCTCCCCTTCCCATAAAACTTGACTGGATCCACTGGAAACCCACTTCCAGTCAGCCTGGTCCTTAAAAAGCCAAACCTTAACTAACCTACCCCCTGGTAGTCCTTCTATAAACTTTCAAAGGCCTGACTGCAACCAGAATCCTTCCTGAAAGTCCTCCTCTGCTACAGGGAAATCCTTCTTCCACTCCACCCCTTCCTGGAATCCCTGCTCTGCACCACCAGAAACCAAGCCACATCCATATCTCCTCCTAAGATCCACCTTGCTGTAACAAGAACTCCGCCTACATTGGGCTCCTCCCTCTACTCCTAACTTCATCCACCAGATACCCTGTCCCTAACTACTCTATTCCCTCAGAGTCCCATTGCTCCCATATTCTATTACTTCCAAGATCCTCCCGTCCCTTTCATACCCCACTCCCAACCAAACTTCTCCCTCAAACCCTCCTGGTTTCATCAGAAACTCGATCCATAAC
Organism: Dipodomys merriami; assembly: GCF_024711535.1. Taxonomy (NCBI): domain Eukaryota; kingdom Metazoa; phylum Chordata; class Mammalia; order Rodentia; family Heteromyidae; genus Dipodomys; species Dipodomys merriami. The sequence goes on along the minus strand of NW_027203049.1, from coordinate 906,527 downwards.
TAGTCTAAGTAGCCGAACTTTTCAAGCCCAGCCCTGAACCTACCTCTTCCCACAATTCCCTTCATGCTACACCAAAAACCCTCCACCTCTCTATAACTGCCCTTGTAGCCCGACCTTAGTTGACCAGAAGCTTCTCACACAGCCCATCTCCTGCTTGGAAAGCCAGCCCTGCTCCACCAGAGGCCTCTCTACCTCCCATATCTACTCTCTCAATGGCTTCATCGTTCCCGTGATGAATCCTCCCCTTATTGGCTCCTCCCACAGAGCCACACCCTACTCAACCCTGCCCATAATTACTCTACACCTTTGTAGACCTTTCACTCCTTCTCAAAGTCCCTCTTCCAATTAACCCCATGGCTCCAAGCCCTGACCTGCTCTAGAAAACCCCCACCACACTATCCCATCTCTCGACACCCACATTGCTCCACTGCAAACTACTGCATCTGTTAGCCTCCCTCTGGAAGCCTCGCCAGGCTCAACTGTAAATCCCTGTCCCTTCATAATCCCTTTTTTGAAGGTTGCCTTGCCCCACTGGAAACCCTGTCCAAGTCTAATGTCCTGCCTTGCAACACTGAAATCCCCACCCAAACTTACTGCTCTTTTCGAAGTGGTAACTGGCTACACCAGACACCCTGTCCTAACTAATCTAGTCCACTGGATCCTATCTCTGCTCTCACAAAGCTCTGGTCCTGAAAAATTCCTCCATACATTGTTACTACATCCTGCTCTGCCAGAAACCCCACCTCCACCCTAACACACTTCCCAAAGGCCCGCCCCTTACTAGCCCACTTCTTTCTAGCACCACTCTGCCCTCTCACAGACCTTGAAAAGCCTCTCCCTCATAGCTCTGCATTCCTGCACCAGAATCCCCACCTTTTGTCAGCCTCTTGCCTTCATTATCTTCCATGCCTTATGGGAAACCTCACCCTACATATCCCACCAGGGCTCACAGTGCTACACCACAACCCCTACTCTAAGTAACCTCCTCCTCTGTAGCCTTGTTCTTCCTTTTCAAAGCTCTGCCCCAAACAGCCTCTTCCCCAGTGACCTTGCCTTCTTCCACTGGAAACCCATTCACCTGCCAGTCTCCATCCTAAAGTCCCACCTACTCCACAAGAGACCCTGCTCCTAACAAGTCTAGTCTTTCTTGTCCCCTCCCTGCAGTCTCAAAGCCTTACACAGACTGGCTTTCACCCTCAAAGCCCCGCCCTGCTTTACCACAGAGGCTGTGCCAATACCAACTTCTCCCTTAAACCAGACAGGGCTCCACCAGAAACCCCACACCACCTCATCCTTGAAGTTCCCACCTAGGAACTTTTATTACAAATGTGATTTTATAATGGTCACAGAATTCATACTAGTCAATATGATAAGAAAGCAGTATTGACAAAAGACAACAAAAATGAGATAGCTATTAGATGCCTTATTCTAGTTTGGGGTTCTGTTAACAGGCAGATTCACAATGTGTGAAAATGTGTGAAGATGATTCCTCTAACTGGAAAGCATTCTTTGAAGTATCAGTAAGGTTTCGTGAGTGATCATTTTATTTCTAGAATTTTCATCCACATTTGTGTCCATTAACTTATAAATATAAGTTATTTTAAATCCTCTGGTTTGGTTGAGGAAAGAGTATTAAGATGTAAAAAGATGACTTTCAAATCATCTCTCTAATGAATAATTTTGGACTTATTTACTTTACTATGTACCAGAGTGTTTAGTAACAGAAATTCTCTACCAGAATCCCCTTTGAATTTCCTACTTCCACTAAAGTGCCCTTTGGAAAAGATTGAAGTGAGATTATACAGGTAGAATGCCAGAAATAAAAACGTATTTGAGATCATAACAAAATCATGATAAAGACCCTACCCAATGTGGTTTAAATTTTCTAATGAAAGGAACTTAAGCATATTTAACTGCAGACTTTCTGAAGACTAGAAGACAAAAATATAAGAAATGCCCTCCTATACCACGGTTCTGAAAACAAAACAAAACCAAGGAAAGACAACATAATGAGACAAAAGGGAATGAGAAACTTGTACATGTGATATAGAATATAAAAATACACTGAATCAGGTAAAAATAATTTTGGACACAATGCCTGGTTGTTCAATATATTTCATTGTATATACTGTTCCTTTTTAACCTCTGACATAATATAGGTCTCAGCAGGGATCTGTCAAGGTAATTGTGTAGTTAGTCAATTTCATCATTGCAAGATCATCAAGATGATAAACTCCCACACACCTTAACATACCTGCAACAGCACTAGACATATATTCCTATTGGTCCAACAGTGTAGGGCAGACCTGTATTTAACCCAAGTTTTGTATGCGGTATGCTATGGTTTTCTTCAGGCTTGATACAAAATGTTTCTGCCCAGAAATAAATGAAGGCATTTATAGCTAAAATGATTTAGGGTCATTGTTAACATCTAACGCATGCTGAGGTTTTTCTTTATACCTCTCCTTTTCCCTTTCTTTCATACTCCCTTTCTTTCTTCCTCCCTTTCTTTCTTCCTCTCTATCTTTCTTTTCTTTTCTTTTCTTTTCTTTTCTTTCTTTCTTTCTTTCTTTCTTTCTTTCTTTCTTTCTTTCTTTCTTTCTTTCTTTCTTTCTTCCTTTCTTTCTTTCTTTCTTTCTTTCTTTCCTTTTCTTTCCTCTTTTAGGAAATGAGTATGAATTTAAATATTTTGTTTGCTAAACAAGTATTCTACCATTAGAATAATCCTTTTTCGATTTATTTATTTGTTCATAGGTTATCCATTTGGCTGAGGGCTGAACACAGGCTACGTTCCTCTCCTCTATCTGAAAAGTAGCGGGGATCACAAATGCATTCAAACATGCGAACCTTTAGGATGATATGAGACTCATTACTTTCCTTGCACACTGGTTCTTTTTTTTTAATTTTATTTTATTTGTGAACATACTGTACAGAAAAGTTACAATTACATGGGAAGGATAATGCATACATTTCTTACCAAGCATTGCAGCCTCCTCCTTTGTTTACCCTTCACATCCCTTCCAAGCCTCCCCCCTCCCCCCATCCTAATTCTAATCCTTCCATCCCCCCCCCCCGCACCGACGTTGTAAAGCTCGTTTTGGAAATGACAACTTGTACTTCTCATTGTTGCAACAGGTCCACCTGTATCCTTAAACAACTGGTTTTTCCCCATCGCCTCTACAAGGTATACTGACATCAAATATAGTGAAAGCAGCGGAGGGACATACAAAGCAACAAAGAGATAATCTTATAAATGCGTTAGAAACACATGCATGAAAGAAAAAAACATTAAAATACACATCTAAGGGTTCATTTTCCTGACATCACATTATCTGACCTTTTCCGCTTGAATCATACATATACTAGATATTACAAATAAGGGAAACCATGGGACCTATGTTTCTTTGGGCCTGGCTTCCTTCACTTAATATAATTTTTTCCAAGTTATTCCATTTCCTAACAAATGGGGCAATGTCATTCTTTCTGATGGAGGCATAGAATTCCATTGTGTATATATACCACATTTTCTTGATCCATTCATCTACTGAGGGGCATCTGGGTTGGTTCCATATCTTAGTTATGATAAATAATGCTGCAATAAACATAGTTGTGCTAGTAGTTTTAGTGTGGTCTTGTTTGTAAACATTTGGGTAAATGCCCAAAAGTGGGATTGCTGGGTCATAGGGGAGTTCTATGTGAAGTCTTTTGAGGAACCTCCATACTGCTTTCCAAAGTGGTTGAACAAGTTTACATTCCCAACAACAATGAAGTAAAGTTCCTTTCTGTCCACATCCCCTGCAGCATCTGTTGTTTTTAGAGTTCTTGATTTTTGCTGTTCTAACTGGAGTGAGGTGATATCTCAATGTTGTTTTGATTTGCATTTCTTTTATGGCTAGGGATGTTGAACATTTCTTCATGTGTCTATTGGCCATCCTTCTTTCTTCCTCAGAGAAGTTCTCTTTAAGTCTTTCGCCCACTTATTTATTGGGCAGTTGTTTCTTTGAGGATTTCTTGTTGGGGGGGGTTAATTTTTTGAGTTCCAAGTATATTTTAGATATGAGACCCTTGTCCGTTGTACGGCTAGTAAGATCTTCTCCTAATCCGTGGGCTTTCTATTGATCTTGCTAGCTATGTCATTTGCCCTGCATAAGCTCTGCAACTTTATGCAATTCCATTTGTCCAACCTTTCTTTGTGTTGTGTTTCCGGGTCTCTATTCAGAAAATTTCGGCCTGAGCCAAGGAGACCTAGGGTTTCTCCTATTCCATCCTGTAATGTTTTCAGAGTGTCTGCTTTGAGTTCAAGGTCTTTGATCCATTTGGAGTTGATTCTGGTGCAGAGTGATATATAAGGATCTAGCTTAAGTTTTCTACATGTAGTTAACCAATTTTGCCAGCACCATTTAATGAAGAGGTTGTCTTTCTTCCATTCTATTGTTTTAGCTCCCTTATCGAAGATTAGATGGCTATAGGTCTGTAGTTTCATTTCTGGGTTTTCAATTCTATTCCATTGGTCCTGAGTCTGTTCTTATGCCAATACCTAGCTGTTTTGATTACTATGGCTTTATAGTAGAGTTTGACGTTTGGTATTGATATTCCTCCAGCAGTGTTCTTTCCGTTGAGGAACGTTTTTGCTATTCGGGGTCTTTTATTTTTCCATATGAATTTTTGGATTGCCTCTTCTATTTCCTTGAAGAATGAGGTTGGAATTTTGATAGGTATTGCGTTGAATTTGTAGATAGCCTTGGGAAGAATTGCCATTTTCACAATGTTAATCTTTCCAATCCAGGAGCATGGGAGGTTTTGCCATTTTTTAAGTTCTGTGTTGATTTCCTTTTTTAAGGTTTTAAAATTTTCATCATAGAGGTCCTTCACTTCTTTAGTTAAGTTAATTCCTAGGTATTTTATTTTTTGTGGGGCTATTACAAATGGAGTTGCTTTCCTAATTTCAGCCACACTTTTCTCATTGTTGGCATACAGAAAAGCCATTGGTTTTTGGGGGTTAATTTTATAACCTGCTACTTTGCCAAAGTTTTGAATCAGCTTGAGTAGTTTGGGAGTGGATTCTATTGGATTCTTTAAATACAAGATCATGTCATCTGAAAAGAGGGAGAGTTTTATTTCTTCTTTCCCTATTTGGATCGCCTTTATGTCTGCATCTGGTCTTATTGCTGTAGCTAGGGATTCTAATACTAGATTGAAGAGAAGTGGAGAGAGTGGGCATCCTTGTCTTGTTCCTGAGTTAAGAGGAAATGGCTTTAGTTTTTCACCATTAAGTATAATGCTGGCTGTAGGTTTGTCATATACAGCCTTTATTGTATTGAGGAATGTTCCATGGATTCCTAATTTTTCCAAAACCTTCATCATAAAGGGGTTTTGGATCTTGTCGAATGCTTTTTCTGCATCTATTGAAATAACCTTGTGGTTCTTATTCTTGCTCCTGTTGATGTGATGAATAATATTAATTGATTTGCGTATATTGAACCAGTTTTGCATCCCTGAAATGAATCCCTGTTTGATCATGGTGTATGATTTTTTGGATGAATTGTTGAAGTCGATTGGCCAAAATTTTGTTGAGAAGTTTTGCATCAATGTTCATCAAAGAAATGGGTCTATAGTTCTCTTTCTTTGATGAGTCCCTGCCTGTTTTTGAGATGAGGGTTATGATGGCTTCATAGAATGTGTTCGGTAGTGAGCTTTCTCTTTCAATTTCCTTGAAGAGTTGGAGGAGTATTGGTGTGAGCTCTGCTTTGAAGGCCTTGTAAAATTACGCTGTAAAACCATCTGGTCCTGGACTTTTCTTAGCTGGGAGGTCTCTTATTGCTAGTTTCAGATCTCTCCAATTTGTTGATGTAGGAGCTCAGAGCTATAAAGTTGCCTCTGAGTACTGCCTTTGCTGTGTCCCAGAGGAGCTGGTAATTTTTGTGTTCATTTTTGTTGAAAAGCATGAACATTTGAATTTCCTTTCTAATCTCTTCCATGACCCACTCTTGATTCAGCAGTGTGTTGTTCAGCCTCCATGTGATACCGGACTTTCTTTAGTGACTTTTGGTGTTGAGATCTAATTTTATTCCCTTGTGGTCAGAGTGAATGCAAGGTATAACTTCAATGTTTCTGAATTTAGACAAGTTTGCTTTGTGGCCTAAAATGTGGTCTATATTAGACAATGTTCCATGTGCTGCTGAGAAAAACGTGTATTCTGATGCTGCTGGGTGAAATGTTCGGTAGATGTCTGTTAAGTCTAGTTGATCTATGCAGCTGTTTAGATCTGCGGTTTCTCTGTTGAGTTTTTGCTGAGTTGATCTATCTAGTGGGGAGAGTGGTGTGTTAAAATCCCCAACAATTAATGTCTTTGGATCTATATGGGATTTGTGGGAAAGTAGTGTTTCTTTGATAAATTTGGGTGCTCCATTGTTTGGCGAATAGATATTTAGAATTCTAATATCCTCCTCAAGGAGAGATCCTTTAATTAGTATGTAGCGACCTTCTTTATCTCTTCTCACGAATTTTAATTTGAAGTCTATTTTATCTGCTATTAGGATTGCAACTCCCGCCTGTTTATGGGGGCCGTTTGCTTGGTAGATTTTGTTCCAGCCTTTAACATTGAAAATGTGATTATTTTTACGGGCAAGATGTGACTCCTGCAGGCAGCAGATAGAAGGGTCTTGTTTTTTAATCCAACTAGACAGTCTAAGTCGCTTAATTGGAGCGTTCAGTCCGTTAACGTTAAGAGATAGGACTGGGAGGTATTTGGGAGTTCCTGCCATGTTATCCACCTTCTTGGGGGCTGTAAAAACTGGGTTCTTCCTATGGTTCTTGGATTCTCAGTTTGGGTGAAGTTTCTTGGCCTTTGTTGCGGTCTTGTTGGTTTTCTATATGTAGGACATCTTTAAGAATCTTTTGTAGGGCTGGTTTGTTGGAGATGTATTGTTTCAATTTTTCTTTGCTATGGAAGGTTTTTATTTGGCCTTCAGTTATGAAGGAGAGTTTACCTGGGTACAGTATTCTTGGTTGATATTTGTTTGTTTTTAGGGCATGGCATACATCATTCCAGGCTCTTCTAGCTTTGATTGTCTCTGCTGAGAAATCTGAGGTGATGCTAATTGGTTTCCCTTTATAGGTGATTAACCTTTTCTCCTTGACATTTTTAAGGATCTTTTCCTTGGTCTGAGTTGATCCTGTGTGGCTTATAATGTGACGGTGGGATGTCCTATTCTGGTCTTGTCTATTTGGGGTTCTAAAAGCTTCTTGTATCTGAATAGGCTTATCTTTTTGTATGTTTGGGAAGTTCTCTGCTAGGGTCCTGTTAAACAAATTTCCTAGACCATTAACTTCTGTTTCTAGGTGTTCCTCTACACCCATTATCCTTAGATTAGGCCTTCTGATGGTGTCTTCCAGGTGTTGGATAGATCTATCATATTTCTTGGACTTGTCTTGGATGGTTGTATGTTCTTTCTCTATAATATCTAGGCTGTCTTCAATCCCTGAGATTCGATCTTCTTCATGGTCTAACCTGCTGTCAAGACTCTCTACTTTGTTTTTTTATCTCTTTTTCTTCTAATTGGTCAGCTTTGATGGCTTCAAGTTCTTTGTTGAAGCTCTGTTTTAGGTCTTGTATGAATTTCTTTACTTCCTTAATTTGGTGTTCAGTGTTTTTTCTCAAATCACTTAGTTGATTGGTTATGGTTTCTTTGAACTCCCATTCCTTCAGTTGGTTTCCATTCAGCATTCCCTTTTTGTTCTCCCTGACTTCCTTCAGCTCTTTGTTAATGGATTCCATGAATGCCTTTAGTGATCTTTGTGTATTCTCTACCTGGTCTCTCAATTCCTGAATTACTCTTTGATTATCTTCCTCCCGTCTGTGGTATTCCTGCAGTTCTCTTTCTTCCCATTCGTGGGATTCCTGCAGTTCTTTTTGAGTGTTCTCAGCCTGCTCATGCCATTCCTCCCTTTCTCTTTGAGTATTCTCAAGTTGTTCACGCAAATCCTGTATCAGTTTTTGAGTAGCTTCCTCACGCTTATGATATTCCTGTATAAACTTTTGGAATGTCTCTTCTCTCTCCCTATCACGCTCATACAGAGTCCTTTGTAACTTGTCAAACTTCTCATTTATCATATTTGCCACCAGTGTTTGTAGGGCTATTTGGGAACTCTCCTCTGGGTTGTTAATTATCTGATCTGACCCCTGAATATCAAGATTTGGAATTGACATACCCGGATTTGTCATTTTTCTTGTGTTTTTCTGGCTTACTCTGCCCATTTGAGATAAAAATAGCACCAGTTTTGTGCTAGAACACTATCTTAAGGCAACCATCTACCAACGTTTGCATTTATACAGTCAATAGTCTACAGATACAATCTAGTTCAACAGATACATCTATTCAACATCAAACAACTATATGTTAATGGGTTTCGAACCGCAGAGAAGAATTTGGAAAACCAGAAATTTTTAGGGTTAGGGAGAGATGTGGGTAAAAAATAGGAATAGATTGGTGTGGGGAGGCACAGGGAGAGTTAACTATGTCCTAATCTCAATGCAGGAAATAGGTTGTGTAGGATGCAAGTAGAGAGAGAGAGAAAAGGAAGAAAGGGAAAGGGAAATGAAAACAGACCAGAAAAAAATAGAAACGTAAAAATTAATATTATTATGGAGATTAAAAGACCATCTATTTAGAGAGGAATGTGAGTATATTAATAGAAGGGTAGGGACATAGAGGAGAAGTGAAAAACTTAAGAAAATGCTTAAAATATTATATAGGTATAAAGAGGTAGCACTGCTATTAAGGAATTAAAGTCTCAGAGGTTTTGAATTGAGTAATAAATTTGTGGATTAATTGTGTACACAATGGGGGATAGGGTCTACTAGTTAACTACGGGTTTATCTGAGGATGTGCAGGACAAGAGTTAAGTCACATACAGAAGATCAAAAACAGGAAAAGGTGAAAAGGATTAGAAAGGGAGAGAAAAAGGTCAGAAATTCAGTAGAGCTAGGCAAAAAAACAAAAAGATAGTTAAGAAAGAAAGAAAAAGACAAAGAAGACAAGAAAAGAAAGGAAAATGCATATTCATGTATTCCTAAAATAAAAATTATAAGAGGGAAAAAAAGTTACTGGAAAACAATTATTTTTTCAAAAAAGGCAAAAATTAAAGATCAATAAAGTTTTTAGAAAAGGAAAAAATTATATATATATATATATATATATATATATATATATATATAAGGTACCAAAAAAAAAGAAAAAAAAGAGAAAAAAAAGAAAAGAAGAGGAAGAGAAGAAAAAAAAAGTTCTTTGATTTTTTTTTATTTTTTGGGAGGGGTGGGAAGAATCCTGTATCTCCCTTTTGTCTGTAAACAGCCTCTTGTTGGAGTCTCTGGTCAGCTTGAGGTCCTGTGGCTTGATTGCTTTCTTAAGTCAGTTTGTTCGAACAGGCAGAAAAATCCTCTGCTTTACCCAAGATTTTGAGATCCCCCTCCCAGATTAGTTTACTGGGAGGGTCATCTGCTTTGAGAATCACAAAAGAGGGGGATGCAGTGGTAAGGCTAGGTTCTGGGTAGAGTTGAGCCCTTTCAACACTCATTAGCTTTTTCCTGGGGCTATTTTGTGAAGAAAAAAAAAAAAAAAACTCCCAGAGCCCAGCCTGGAGCCATTCTCAGGGTTTCTGTTTTTCAATTGATTGTGGAGGCTGCTAGAGGGAGGGGCAGCCTCTGGCTCTGGTTACCCAGTGAGGAAAGCCACTCCAATGGCTGGTGCCTGAGCTGGGTGACTTTTCCCTGGATGGAGCCAAGTCTGGCAGGTAACTTCGCCGCCATTAAGTTCTTGTGACCTGCTAAATGACTCGTTTTATTCCAAGGCCTTGGTTGGAGCTGGCAGCTCCTCCGAGCTTTGTCGGTATCCAAGATGGAGATCACTGGTGCTGGGGGGGGAGGGGTGGCCTTCCCTCCTCTGCTCCCTGAGAAGGAGTGAGGATGTCGGGCTTCTACTCACGTCCAGTCTTGGATCCTGGGTCGTCTCTGGTCTGTGAACTGCAGGATGAAGATGTCCGCTCCTTGTCGGTTCTTGCTGGTGTTGAGTAGAATGCACTCTCCCGGTGCGTCTGGCTCCTTCGTCCTGGACTCTCTGTGTGAGCGCTCAGTTATGGCCCCGGGGCTGCTTTCTCCACCAGGACCCTGCCGCCGCCGCCAAGGCAGCGGCTGGCAGGCGCTCAGTTGTGTCTTTTTGCCTTGGCTTCCCCTCTCTTGTCTAACTCTCTGTCCTGTGATGGCACACTTGGTGTGATTCTCTGGCTTAGGACTGTTCACTGGAACTCTAAAACTGCTTTCTATGCGAGAGCTGGTTCAGATTCCAGCTTCTCCTCCGCCATCTTCCCCAATCTCCAAATCCTCTGCACACTGGTTCTGATCTGTGATCCTCTCAAATTCTACCTCTTCAATTAGTGATGTGAGTTCCAGTAGCCTGCCCTCAGTTTAGATCGTCTAAATGAATTATTGAAGGCAATTTCACTTTAATCTCTTTTTTTTGCCAGTCCAGGGGCTGTTATAATTTTATTTCTAGACAAATTTTGTGTATATATACACATTAGCATTAAAATATTACTTTTTCCCCCTTTTTTCCTTTTTAATTTTCTTGGTCAAGGGGCTTGAATTCTGGGTCTGGGCGCTGTCCCTAGCTCTTCAGATCAAGGCTAGCATGTTACCACTTGAGCCACAGTGCTACTTCTGGTTTTCTGGTGGTTAATTTGAAGTCAGAGTGTCATGGATTTCCTGCCAGGGCTAGCTTTGAATTACTATCCTCAGATCTCAGCTCCTGAGTATCTAGGATTCCAGGCATGAGCCACTGGCACCCAGCTAAAAATGTTACTCATTTTAAGTTCTGTGTTTTAGTTGAGGGAGTAACATAAGTGTGTAGAAATTTAACTTTCAAGTTACCTCTCTAAGTAATTTCAGAGTTTCATTTTCATATTTATTGCAGTTATTAATAACAGAAACTCCCAAAGTAACAGAATAATCCTTCATTTTCTCCTTCCCATAGGTATTATTGGAAGAGAATGAGGGAGATCTTAGACAATATGTACTTGAAATTATAAAAAAGTTATATTGATGATACATAAAGAGCCAGATAACACAACGTGCTTTACATTTTCTAAAGAAAGGAATGTCATGAAAGTATATTTATTGGCAGGCTTTTCACCTGTAAAACAAAGAAAAAACAATTTCATAAAAAAGCTGAAGGGGATCAGCAGCCATGAAAGTGTGATATAGCATTGTAGACTTTATGAAATGAACTGGTTAAGGTAAAGTAATACTTTGGAAAAGTTATCTGTTCACTAAATTTATTCATTATATTTTTAAAATTTTTATTTACCTGTCACTTAATATATAAATGCATACATGTGTGTGCAATATATATATATATATATATATATATATCAGCAGTATCTGTCCAGTGAACTGTATGGTTATGTATGTTTAGGTAATTTCATCATGTCAAGTCCATCAAAAAGATGGACTTCCATAAACCTTAACAACCCTGCAACACCACTGCACATGCAAACTTAGGTGTTCACCATTGTAAGCTAGACCTGTGTTCTACCAAAGCTTTATATATATGGTGTTAGTTTTTCATTTAGTCTTCACACAAAATGTGTGTGCTCCTAGAAAAAAATGATGGCATTTATAACTACAATGATTTAGTGTAAATCTTTACAATGAACACAAGCACAGTGTGAGTTGTTCTTTCTTTCCTTGTCTTATTTTATCTTTAGGAAGTTGATTTGAGTTTTGATGTTGTTTGCTAGATAAGTATTCCACCACTGGAGTCACTCCACCACTCCTTTCTAGTTTAAGTTACTTTATGCATAGAGTAGCAATTTTTGCACCCAGCCCAAAAAGCAGGGATCAGGATTGCATTCCAATATCCCTACCTAGTAGGTTGATATGGCTGATACTTTCCTTCCTAGACCTATTCAGAATTGTGATCCTTTCAAATTCTACCACTTTAGTTAATTGTGTGAGCTCCTGTTCTCCCTACTTCTAGAAGATAGGCCAGACATAAATGATTACAGGTAATTTGAGTGAATCATTGGCTAAATATAAGTGATTTGATATTAAAGTGTAGGGTAAGTTTGAAAGTATAATCACAGTAGTCAGATATTTTGCTAAGTAATTTTGTTTCACATTAACAACACATCTTGACCAGAATTAAGGACTTACTTTTTCTGTCTGTCTAGTTGTATGTCATTTGGTAAAATAAACTTCATGTCTTCCATGTGGCATAAAGAACTTTGAATGGTCTGATGTGCTGGTTCACATCTATAATCATGGTTAGCAATCAGAAATAAATAGATCACAATTTGAACATAGCCTAACCAAAAATTTAAGAAGTCCCAATCTCAATAAACTAGTGAGTCATGTTGAATCATGCTGCCATTAATCTCAGCACCACAAGAAGCTAAGTCTCTGCCTTGTAACTGTTTCACTTGAGTAACTGGGACTCTTGGAGGCAGTCACCTCTATGGATGCAGAATCTTGGCTGAGATTTAGCAAGAGGAGGGAGGAGTCTGTCCCACCTTCCCAGGGTGAACCTCACAGAATGAAGTGAGCATGCTTGTTTTCCTCCTCCAAACAGCTTGAGAAGCCATGCTGCTGAGTGTTCATTATTTGATTCCAGTGACCTGTGGTAGAAGTAGAAGGAAACATTAAATAAATTTCACATATGCCAATTGAGCTCCTCTCCCAGCCTGTGAGTTCAACTCAGCAAGTGTTCATTATTTGAGAGTTGAGAATGTTGAGGTAGGAGAGAGAGGGAGGGTGAGTGAAAGAGAGGAGAGATAGAGAGAGAAAGAGCTGGGCGCTGGTGGATGACACCTGTAATCCTAGCTACTCAGTACGCTGAGATCTGAAGATTGCAGTTCAAAGCCAGCCTGGGCAGGAAAGTCCGTGAAACCCTTATCTCCAATAAACCATTCAAAAACCAGAAGTGGCGCTGTGGCTCAAGCGGTAGAGTGTTCGACTTGAGCTCAAGAGCTGAGGGACATTGCCCAAGCCCAGAGTTCAAACCCTACGACCAACCAATAAAACAATAAAGAGAGAGGGGAGGGAGAAAAGAAAGGAAGGAAGGAAGGAAGGAAGAAAGAAAGAAAGAAAGAAAGAAAGAAAGAAAGAAAGAAAGAAAGAAAGAAAGAAAGAAAGAAAGAAAGAAAGAAAGAAAGAAAGAAAGAAAGAAAGAAAGAACATGACTGAGAATGAATTGTTTGGAGTCAGGAGTAATATGTCAGAAGTACTACCTGTATTTGTTGTTAGGTCTGCCCCAGGTCATGCAGACCCTATGCAGCCAATTCTTGGCTAAGTTTCAACCCTTTATGTGTTGCCTAGTATCTGGCACACCTGGAGGCAGCCACCTCCCCATCCTGTTAAGTCACAACCTGGTCAGCCTCTGGTCCCACTTTCCATCTGACCAGAGGTGAGTCCTAGAACTTGAAGTCACATCCAGATCCAGTGTGGCCAGAGTTTCCCCCAAACAGGCACACCTCATCTGGTCCTTCACATAGATTCATCCTTGCCAGAGGTTGGATCGCCCCATTTTTTTTTACATGCATTTCTACCATGTATGGCATGGGCAGCAGTTCAGTAAATAAACTTCTTTACCTGACTGAAAACCCTGTGGTGTTCTCTTCATTGGCTACCTAATGAAACTCACCTAATTAATATACTTTACACTTCAGAGTTTCTAGTTATGAATCCATGGATATTTTTGTGACACATATGAGATCAGTATCTACAAAACATATTTACTAACATCATTTAACAGTATAATTGTGCCTAGAATCTTTAATAGCAGCTTAATTAATAATAATTTCTATTTTGTTTGCTTTGCTTTGCTTTGTTTTTGCTTAAAGTAATAGAAGACTTGGTGAGACAATCTCTGTGAAGACTCAGGGTCTGTGTTGGAGGGGCAGAATGATGCTGGCTCCGGCCTCAGGATTATCTGAGGACTGTGTTTGTGTATGTGGAAAGCTCTTGGCATACCAACCTAGAGAGGGAACATATTCTCTCTCCCTATCTCAAAGCTATCATGTCTCAAAGCTGAGGAAGTAGCTCTTCTGCTTACTTACGCATAGATGAACAGCTAGTCAAGCATTTTCCAGAGTACGGGGAAATGGTTTGAGCTTGCTCTAAAATAGTTTAGATAAAAATATACAAAGATTTATCTCATAGTTTAAGCAAAATTTTATCTGTTGAAATTCTTTGTGTGAATGTCTCCTGAATAAATATTGGCAAAGATAATACTTGCTTGTCTTTAAATACCCACTAACAATAAAGCACAGCATGCAGTGGCAATTGTTGTTTGCACTCTGCAACCCCTGTGTCCTGGTGATTTTGCGACCCTTACCCAGGGACCCCAATGCCTGAGACGTTGACAACTGGCACACAAACAGGGACCCTGCAGTGTTGAATACAGGAAGGGATATTCAGGTAAGTACTTTTAATTACAGGGTGATGGAACAAGTTAAGTCTACTCCGTACTTACATATGCTAAAATATTTGCTTGCTGCTTATGGTGTAACTATTTCTTCTTTTGACATAGAAATGTGTATTAATGTAGTTAGGGAATGGAATCCTTGGTTCCCCGTTGATGGGGCATTAGATGTTGATAATTGGAAATGAGTAAAGTATTGTAGAAAGAGATGTTCGAGAAGGGGAAAGGATTCCTGTTAGATTTTGGTCCATTTAGGCTATTTTACATACCCTTTTTAAAGCTTTAAATGAGAAAAGATTAATAGCGGACTTAAAGAAAGAGGCAGTGCCTTCTATTGTAGGTTTACTATTGGACTCGAAGGTTAAGGATGCAATAGATAAGGCTGCATCACAATTAGGAGAAAAAACAAGAGGTAAAGAAAGCTGAAAATGAACAAACTGAAAGCGTAAATAGAATGTTTGAGCAAATGGAATTGATTTTATCAAGATTACTACATATGGAGTTAGAAATTAGCAGAGTGAAAGGATAATCTGAGAAGGTGAAATAAAACAGCCTTCCTCTCCTCATCTTGTGGAAGCAATTTTTACCGCATCACTCCTTCACAAAACAGAAGGCTCAGTGAGTTTGATGAAGAAATGCCTATTTTTTCTTATCCTGTAATTTGACCACCTCCTATGAATGGTATAGCTCAACCAACCAGATATGAGGGTGTTGCTGTCGATGATATTGGTAAACTTAACAATCAGTGACTTATGGTCCTCAGTCTCATTATGTTAAGGAATTACTTAATGGGCTTGCCCGATAATTTTGCTCCCGAGGATTGGAAGATGCTTTGTAGAGCCTTGCTTAAGGAACCAGAATACCTACAATGGCAAATGTAGTTTACTGACTTATATACAGAAAGGACTAGACAAAATGCACAGAGCAATAATCCATGCCTGCAGATCATAACCTGTCCTATGTTGAGTGGAACAGAACCATATGCAGATGCTCATATGCAAGTGAACTCTCCTGAAGAGATCCATGAGCAGTTATGAGACATAGGTATTGAGGCATGGGGGGAGGATTCGGCTGGTAGGGGAGCATTATGGCTCCTGGACTAAAGAAATTCAAAAACCTAATAAACACTATGTTGAATTTTTATCACGATTGACACTGACCTTGGAACATACTGTTGTGGGAGAGGCTGCACTGCAACAACTACTAGGCATGTTGGCTTATGAGAATGCTAATGAGGACTGTCAACGAGCCCTATTGCCTATTAAAGAATCTGGGGATGTAAATACATATTTAAGGGCGTGTAAAGACATTACATCCGAATCCCGGCGTTTGCATTTGTTTGCTGAAACTATGCCCACTACCAGGAATGCTTTACAAACCATCTAATCTAAAATGTTTTGGATGTGGTCAAATGGGACATATAAAGAAGAACTGTAAAAAGGCTACTGATGTTAACAAGAGAGGACCAGGAATTTGCCCTAAATATAAAAAGGAAAGCACTGGGCAAGTGTATAGATAAAAAATAGACAATAAAGAATTCCTATAAAAATGCTTACCCTATGCAGGAAAACTCTCCATCTGGCCAGCCCTGGGACCCAGGATTAATAACTGAGGGTAGCCAACCATTTTTCTTCCTCGTCCCCGCCACAGCCCACAGCACCGCAATGGACATGCCAATTCATTCATCTACTGAGAGGCATATTGGTTTAAAACATGCTTGCATGTAAGTATCAATTATGGTCATTCAAAAATGAAAGATGTCACTTCCCCAGACATACTAAAATCATGATTTCTAAGTAGGATAGGATTTTATGGTGGTACAAGTGTTGAGATATATGGATGAGTCTAATGTGTATCTTTCACTGAATTAGGCAGGAAGATATCCAATATCATATGGGATAAAAAAAAATGGTAGTAAGAAGATATACCCTTGAGAAAGATATAGGAGGCTGACAGAAGTATGGATAATTTTGAAGGATTTAGAAATGCAAGCTCAAGTATGTCTCTTTAAGTGGAAGGGCAAAAGAAGGGGAAGAGAAGAAAATAACTGAAAGCAGATCATTGTCCCAATGTAGAGTATAAAAAAAAACATAACCTATAACTTCCAAGTTAAAGAGAGACCGATATAATTCATCCCACTTAATTCAGATACATGCAAAATATTTACTTTGCTTTTTCCCACTTTAATGCTCCAAAATAATTGAAAACTTATATGAAACATTATGTGATTGTCGTTACTTCAACCTGAACACTAATTGTGATGAGCCCTCTTTTTCTCAGTATGCTCTTGGAAAATACTCCCTAAATTGATGATGTTGTGACTGATTAGAGAGTCAGTGTAGCAGGTTTCTACTTGTATGATAATCCCAGAATAGTTTAATGCAGTTTTTTCTCAAGGTATACAAGTATATTGTCTGATGCTGTACTTTGAACACACCCTCACACCTGAGCACATTATTTGAAATTGTACATCAGCATTTCCTTGGCACATTCTATTTTGTGCCTTTGTTTATTTGCATGTTCCTTTTGATTGCTCTATTTCCATTTCATCTGTACAAACTGCTAAGAACATTGTTCAGCTACCACTTCTTGTTTCCAAACACCCAGTCTATTTATGAAGGTACTTTGTCCATGTTAACCAATAGGGTATTACTCACTCTCTGCGGATAAAAGTTCCACAGTGTAACGCTATGCCAACATTATAAGATGTAGAATTTAAGGCATTTTGAGACAAACAGTGATATTTGAATTGAAAGGCTTCTTAGAGACATTTTCTTGGAGCTCATTAGTTCTTCTAAGATCAGAATAAAAGCATTTGTTCCCAACATTTAAAATAAAAAGGATCTGTTGAATTAATGGATCTAGAATTTTATGGCTTCACATTCATATCTCAAAATTTCATCAATATGAATTACATATCTAGCAGTTCACCAAACACTGTTCTTATTGAACTTGTCTATGTCCTTTTAGTTTTCAAATCCAAATAGCATATTTCCTTCAATGTCTCTGTAACAGTTTTGACCTTCTCTTCCTGCAAATTATTTCTTTTCTTTTCTTCTGTAAATCTGTTTCGATTACTTTTTTGTTTCCTTATCTCTTTCTTCCAATCTTGTCCACACTGGTGCTCACATTGCTACACTTATGTCATAACTTTTCCTTTCTTCTTCTCTTTAATAATGCCCCCAATTTTATCATTCTTTTTCATATTCATGGTCATGGTTATTTTGATGATATCTAAACAGATCAATCTTTGCATCTGTTTAATATAAACATTAGAACTATCAGAGAGTTTTTTCCCCTAAATCGATCATTTTCACCTGTAATCCTTATCACCAAGAACATGACTAACACATTTGCCTGGCTATAGATGTAGAACCCTTTAGATTTCTTGTTACCCTTCTTCTCCCACCCATTATATAAGATGAACAATCAAGGTTTTCTCAGTTTCTGTTACTAATTTGATTTATTTTTTTGTTTTTGTTTTTGTTGGTCATGGGGCTGGAACTCTGGGCCTGTGTGCTGTCCCTGTGCTCTTCAGCTCAAGGCAAGCACTCTACCTCTTGAGCTACAGCACCACTTTCGGGTTTTCTAATGGTTTTCTTTTTACTTTCCTAGTGAGTCCATTAAACTTCCCTCTTGAATTTGGTTGTCATGAATACCCAACTTCTATTTTAATGAGGAAAAACTCTAATGTAAAACTTTGTCTCCAAAAACCAGTCCAAGAAGCTGTGATCACAAATATTTGACTATACATTTTTTCTTTTTTTTAACCTTGAAAGTCTTTTTGTGTCTCAATTGCCAACAAAAATAAGTATTCCACCACTTTTGGGTTCAATCGTTTCTAACCTCAAAGATATATTATGGGAACAAGATGCTTAGGGGAAACCAAAGTATACTCCACTTGTTATCTTTTCTCTTAAGTCTCTCCTTAGATATAATATCAGGAAAAGTGAAGTTATTCTTTGCAAAATTATTTCAATTGATTATTTTTCTCTTGGTCTTGCATTTGTTCAACAAGATGTATCGAGGAGAATAGAGTTAAATCATCCATACCTTGGATGACAGTGTCTGTTACAAAGGACAATGCTACTATGTCCTACTTCTATGTCCTCCTCTTAGCTCTTTCCTGATTTCCAATGAATCACAGCTTCTTGACTTCATGTTTAGTGAATCTGAAGGACTATACGGCCTCCCTCATTGCTCCATCTTCATTTTTTCTCATTTAAAATTCTTTTAAGTTGCCTTATTCGGATGTGTAATTTATTTCATGTCTTCATTCAATCTGTTCTTCATCGTAGTGAGGCAAATAGGCTCTGTAAAATCACTTTCGGTAGCTAAAATATTAAGAGAATCTATATCAAAAAGTTTTGGCCTCTCTCCACTGTTGAAGCCAATATGCTTAGCTCGGGTTCGAAAAAGAGTTTTCTTACATTTTTCATTTCCTCAATTCTTTTCTGATCCCAAAATTTTTTGGCTTATGTAATAAGAGAAGTGTTGGCTATCTCATCTTAATAAGGATATTATTTTTTGTGAGCCACATAGAAATGTGAAATCATTGGTTTGAATTATCCTATCAGATTTTTTTTTCTGTGTTTCAGTGCTTCATGT
This sequence comes from Dipodomys merriami, assembly GCF_024711535.1. NCBI lineage: Eukaryota > Metazoa > Chordata > Mammalia > Rodentia > Heteromyidae > Dipodomys > Dipodomys merriami. The sequence goes on along the minus strand of NW_027203049.1, from coordinate 887,445 downwards.
GCAAAGACATTGTGGAAAGAATTACAAACAGAAAAATGTAAACCCAATACATTCTTTCATTGTTCAGGACACTTTCTCTCTAAATATTTTGACTCAAAATATATTTTTCAGAGAATTACAGTTTGGTAAAGGTCAATTCACAAATTTTGATGTCTTTTTTTTTTTTTTTTAAAGAACTTTGGATTTAAATTCCACTACAACCTTGTTTCACAAACTGAAAATATATTTCCTGGGTAAGGACATTTTCAAGGGAACCTACAGGATTTCCAGCAAGTTTTCTGAGGTTTATTGGTTTGTTTGTTTGTTTGTTTAATGAGCCAACTTCACCCACATTGATCTCTCTCCCCTAAGTCTCCATGGATTTCTTTGCATGAAAGCCTATTTTCCCAGGCAATTTTAAATTTTCTTAATAGGATAAGTTGTTAAAAATCCTGAAGAATTAAAATTTACCTGTCATAATTGTAAAACTCTTTTGAAATTCCTTTATCAGAATCGTGACTTCACCAATATTAATTCCACCTTTACCATCAGAAACAGTTAACGTTGTTTTCATGATATAGTGTCCATGCAACGATTCTTTTCCAGTGGCTTTGTTATGCATATATATTACAATATAAGCTGAAGCAGAGCAAAATGAACTCCAAGATATGAAAACAGAGGCTTTTTTTCTTTTTGTGGTTGCTGTTTTTAAGGTAGTATATGATTTTTATTTTGTTTGGGGTTTTCTCCTTATGGTTTATCCCCCTGATTTTGGTACCCTGTATTTTGTGTATACATTTACCTTAATTAGGGAATGAAAGAGGAAAAACAAAATGGTGAGAAAAAAGACAAAGGGCAAACCAATGGAATAGCAATGCTCACAAGACAATATATGGGAAATGTACATATCAGCTTGTGAGAGGTATTGAGGAGAAGGAAAACTGTGAGAAAAATGAGGGAGGAGGTAACAAGTATGAAAAGTTATGTATTAAGTACTTTTCAATTACTGACGGGATCATTGCAAGATAATGTTAAAGCATGCATAGATGCCTCACCAGCAGTCACTCAAGGAATGGCATATGCTGCAGCAATGAAAGGAGAATCATTCAGTGCTTATGAACAAAAATTACATAAGACACGACCTCAGGCCAGAAATGGGGTCTGTTTCTCATGTGGCCAGTCAGAACACATGAGTAAAGATTTTCAACAAAAGCAAAATAAACCTAGTAAAAATAAAAAGGGTAAAGCGCCTGGACTTTGTCCACGATGAAAGAAAGGCAATCATTGGAAAAATGAGTGTAGATCAAAATATTATAAGGATAGAATTCTCCTAACAGCAGAAGAAAAGGAGGCAAAAAACAAGAAGAGGGTTGCTCCCTACGCCCCTTAAACGAAAGAGGGGAAATACCTACTGTTACACAAAAATCCCCTAAGGGATCAGTTCCATTAAATCCCTTGTCTCCTCCATTTACAGTATGGGATTTACCAAGAGCTACTCCAGGAAGTGCAGGGTTTGATCTGGCAGCAAAAAGAGATTACATCATCTCTACCATGCATGCTGTTCAGCTAATAGAAACTCAAGTTTATGGTTCTGTAATTGAAGGAACTGTGGGCTTGATAATTGGTAGAAGCTCAAATTATAACAAAACTTTGAGGTATTACCCGGAGTAGTTGATGCAGATTACCAAGGGAAAATTAACGTAACGGTAAGGTCTTTAAAAAATATGCAAATACCTATGGATCAAAGATTAGCTCAAATCTTAATTTTAAATTATGTCCATCTTCCAAATCAAATCCTAAAACAAGATCGAGGTACAGGAGGTTTCAGTTCCACAGAAACTGTGGCCTGGGTACAATCTATTTCTACGGATTGACCCATGAAAACTATAAAATTGGATAGAAAGCCTATTAAAGATCTCTTGGACACAGGGGCAGACCCAACATGTATTTCAGGAAAAGACTGGCCCTCATCCTGGCCAATTATGAAGACAGAATCTACATTAATGGGATTGGGTATGGCTAACAATGTTGCTCAAGTTCAAAGATTTTAAAGTGGGAGTGTGAAAATAGATTTGGAAACTTTCAACCTTATATTATATCTTCTTTGCCCTTACATTATGGGGCAGAGACATTTTGCAAAATATTGAACTAAAATTCGTTACTGCAGATTCCTTTACTGTACAAAATTTTTCATAGGGACCGCTGATGAGAAGTTTGCTGATGCAATATCATGGAAAAATGATCAGCCTGTGTGGGTTGATCAGTGGTGCCTAACTCAAGAGAAGATACAGGCTGTGGGATAATTGGTAAATGAGCAAATACAGAAAGGATATTTAAAGGAATCCGATAGCCCTTGGAATACTCCAATTTTTGTAATTAAAAAGAAATCTGGGTAATGGAGGTTGTTACAAGACCTCAGAGCCATTAATAACACCATGTATGACATGGGGGCTCTTCAGCCAAGACTTCCATTTCCTGTGGCTGTTCCTAAAGGACATTATATAATAATCATTTATTGTCAGGATTTTTTAAACAATAAAATTGGATCCTAATGATTTTCAAAGATTTGCATTTCATGTGCCCTGGCAGAGATATCAGTGGAAGGTCTTGCCACAAGGCATGAAAAATTCTCCTACATTGTGTAAAAAATTTGTGGATAAAGCTTTACAAAAAACTAGGGAAGAGTTTTCTAACGCTTATATTATTCATTATATGGACGATATTTTAATAGCTGCTAAAAGTAAACATTTAACAGAACAAATTTTAACAATTAACCATTGAGTAATTAACCAACTTTGGTTTGCTTATTTTCCAGATAAAATTCAACACAATAAACCTTCAAACTATTTAGGAAAAACAATACATCATGTCACAAAAATGAGTATTAGGCTAGATAAATTAAAAACATTAAATGATTTTCAAAAATTACTAGGAAACATAAATTGGGTTAGACCCTACTTGAAAATTACCACAGGAGAATTACACCCATTGTTTGAAGCCTTAAAAGGGGATTCTAATCTTAAATCTAAGAGACAATTCACTCCAATAATGTTAGAAAAATTTCATTGGTGGAAGAAAAGTTACAAGCAAAAGTGGTCCAATTGGACTATAATAAAGACTGGGATATTATAATATTAAAGACATCTTATAAAAGATGTTTATGGCAAGATGGAGTCCTGGAATAGCTTCACGTGCCTCACAGTCAGACAAGAATGATAGCTTCTTATGTATATTTGTGCAGCCAACTCATTGGCAAGGCAAGGAGTAGGTCCTGAGAGTTACTTGAGAAAGAAATGTATAATATAATTATAACTTATAATAAAAAACACTTAAAATATTATTACAGAATGATGAGAATTGGAAATTAGCATTATTAAATTATACAGGACAAATAAAATTTCATGTTCCTCAACATCCTTCATTAAAATTTGTGGAAGAGGTAAAAACCATTTTTCCATTAGTGGTAACAACACTTTTTGAAGGAGCTCTAACAGTTTTTACTGATGGGTTCTCAAATGGAACTTCAGTGGTATACATTCCAGACCATTCCCTATTATTAAAAGGTATCTGACATTTCAGAGCAACAGGAAGAAATTATTGCTGTAATTTTAGCTTTAACCATATTTCGCCAGCAGCATAACATTTGCACAGACTCTAAGCATATGGTTAACTTATTTCCTGCCATAGAGACAGCTCTTTTATCAGGATAATTAAAAATTATAGACTTGTTACAACAGTTACAAAAATTAATTCAACTTAGAAGAGAAAAATTATTTATTGAACACATAAGAGACATACAAATTTACCAGGTTCTCTTTCATTTGGAAATATGATGGCTGACTTATTAACTAGAGAAACCATCATGCTTTATTTATAATTAATCACCTTAATACTAATCAACAAAATCTTACACTTATGCAAAAACATTGGAGCGAAATTGGATTTAAAGTTCAGCCAAAAGTTAAAAGGAAAGATTTGCTCAGAGGCACCTGGAAAGGGCCTGATGTATTAATCACCTCGGGAAGAGGGTATACATGTGTGTTTCCACAGGAGCCGCGTCACCCATCTGGAATCGCAACCGACTTGTGTGCCCTACAAAAATAAGAGAAACCCTGGGGAAAAAAAAAAAAACAAAACAGAAGATGCAAATTAAGAAAGCGATGCCAAAGCTCAAAAGTCTTCCCCTTTCTCCTCAACAGGCGAAGACAACAAAAGAAGCCCAACCACCAACCTGGGAATAAATTAAGAAACTCACCCATTCTGCGGAGGAGATTGTTGTTTCTACAGGAAAGACTATCACTGTTGAAAATAGGTTTCTTGCTATGCTTGCCATTATTGCTGTGCAGGCAGTGTCTGTTTCAGGAGAACAATACTGGACATATGTTCCTAATCCTCCTCTTCTACATCCTATGGGATGGGGTGGGGGGATGAGGATATAATACAAGTAATGACAAATAATAGTGACCTGCTAGGGGGTTTGGAGGACTATTCTAATTCTCATATGACTTCTCAAACAATTAATTATGAAGGAATGACAGATACCACTCCAATTTGCATAACGCTATCAGGAGAAAATATCCATGGGTGTTGGCCTATAAACTATAGAACTTTTTTGACTGATACCCTTGATCAATCCAATGATAAAAAGTTCTAAAAAAGATTGATGTGGTAAATTGGCATGATGACATTAGGCTTTCATACTTATAACGAATCCTTTTTCATTCCCAAAAGGAATATACATTTAGGTAACTGCCTACAAAATATCATGACAAAGATCAGTTTGGGGATGTATTAATTACCTCACTGAAATGGTGAGAATGTGGATTTCAAAAGGCTTCTTTTAACAAGCCTTTGGGGCACCAGATGGTATTTTTTATTTTTCCATTGCTAACCCCGATTATGATTATGCCACCTACTTAAAACATAATTCAGGAAAGTTTAATGGCTATGCTCCTGATAGGCACGGGGAACCCCTGAAAAGATGGCTCACTCCAGCGTGGGTGGCTTCTGTTTTGGTGAGTCACTCTCCCTTTCACAATAAAATGGGCATTCATCTGTATTTGTTTAGACTTTTTGCAGCAACAAACATGATTTTACTGAAAAAGCCCAAAGAAACTAAGAGTACTGCAATTGGGGTAAGAGCATGTGTAGATTATCCTATGGGAATTTTATCTAGAAAACTAGATAATTTAATCATTATTAATCAAGGAAAATCTTATTATATTAGCTGTAAGGATTATATTTTTACTAATTGTCTTACTTCTCTGGATAAAACATATTCTGTAATTTTTATTTTAAAAAGACCTTCATATGTAATGTTACGTGTAGATCTATAAAATGACCCTTGGTTTAAAAATTCTGCTTTACAAATGCTGAAAATTCTGGATATTATGTTGCAGCCAAAACGCTTTGTTGCGGCCTTGATTTTAGGAATAAATGCTTTATTAACAATAATTAGCTCTTTAGCGATTTCTACAGCAGCCTTAGTAAATGAAGTAAACACTGCTCATTTTGTTACTGATTTAAACAAATATGTTTCATTAGCCCTAGCAGAACAACAAAATATAGACAAAAAGTTAGAAATGAAAATAAATCCTCTGGAGGAAGTGGTTCTGGCTATAGGTCAGGAAGTTAAAAATTTAAAAACACAACTCTCAGTTAAATGTCATGCTAGTTTGAAATATATCTGTGTTACTGTTCTAAAATATAGCTTTTCTTTTAATTGGAATGCCACCAAAAATCATTTGTTAGGAGTCTGGAGAGATAAAGATATCTCTCATGTTATGGAGGCTTTACAGGATAAAATTATAGCAGTTAGTAAAGCTCATTTAGATGTAAAAAACTTACAATCTTTGGCAGCATTATTTAAGCATAACGTGGAGGCTCTCAATCCTCTGGATTGGATTAATGTAATAATAATAAATACCATTGTCAGATCAATTCTCCCAATTCTTATTCTTATATTTCCAGTCATTTTCCGGATGATCTTTAGATTTATCTCTTCTGTGCACCAAGACATTCATGAGCTTCAATTAAAAAATAAAAAAGGAAGAAATGCCATGACACCTCCTGCTGAATCTGCGTGAGAGATCATGCCAGACAAAGCATAAGCTTCATGGAAGCATGCTTGCAGGAAGGGGTGTTGGTTCAAGGCTTCCTCTATACTTGGCTGCACCTTTATTGCCTCTACCTTTATTCTAACTATATTTTTCTTGGCAGTACATTTGTTTCCTTTATTCTTGTTTTGGCTATTTTTCTATTGATCCACGAACAGAGCATGTGAAGCCACTTACCCTCGTCCCTATCCTTGCTCTTCTCTGCTCTCTCTCTCTACTTCTACTCCTCTTGCAGGCCGCCTCACATCCTCTGCGCATGTACATCTGCCCCTGGGAGACCCTGGCCACTGCTGACACCACATTGAGGCCCCCGACTCTCCCCCTACCTCCCCTCTGCCCAGTCCCCTCTTCCCCTTGGCTCTGCCCCCTACCCTTGCCAAAAACATCAGCCCTGACTGGGCCCTAAGGCTTCCAGGCTATGGGAATTACAGCCTCACCTCAGCTCTGCACTCCCTGCCAACCCTAGCGCTTGCTCAGGGGATCAAATCTCCCCTAAGCCCCACCTCTAGAGGAGACTCTCCTCCAAGCCTCTCCACTCCACATATCAAGAACGTGCACAGTGACCCACTTAGAGAGAGAGACAGAGAGAGAGACTGAGAGACTGAGAGACTGAGAGAGATTGTTGGGGATAACTACCTCTCAAGGACTCAGAACAAAGCACACTTTGGGATGACTCAGCACACAGCATACTTCAAAAAACAGCACAAAGCACACTATGTAAAAGACTCAGCACAATGTGTCCTTTGAAGGACTTAGCATATAGTAGCTTTGGGATGACTCAGCACACAACACCCTTTGAAGGAGGGAGTCCATAGCACGCCCTGTATAGGACTCAGTGCATGGCATGCTTTGAAAAACTCAGCACATAGCACTCTTTCCCAGGACTCAGCATATAGCACCCTGTGTTAAGACTATTTAAATACTTATACTTCAGCAGAAAAGCAACATGTTTAACAACTGTTACAAATAAAGTAATAAATCAGAATATATTACTATACTAATCATTGAATGGATTTTTAGTGGCAGTCAAACATGTAAGAAATGAGGTAATATGCCATTCGTTTGCACTTAATAAGTGAGAAAGAATTTTCTAGGTCTTCTAAAATATATCATAAGTTTAATGAAGAAACTATTCTGTCATGTCATATGATAATCAGACAAAGATGATATTAGAGCAAAGAAGAGATTGTACTAAGTTTTGGGATGTTAATGTATGTACTTATTTTGGTTTTGGAAAATTGTGAGGATTTCAAATTGGGGTATTGTTCTTGCTAGGCTGGCATTATGTCAGTGGTTAATTTTAGGATAAGGGTTCTCTTTCCACAAAAACATGCACCTGATCTGTCCTTTTAAGTTTCCCATCATCAATTGCATCAGAGTTGCACACCAACTTGTCTAGCTTCCTGGATCCTGCAGTCCCTTCCAACGTTAGTCTCTAGATAGTGCAGGATGGTGGAAATGATCTAATGCACCCAGCTATAGATTGAGAAGGAACTCCCCTAAAATTTGGCCTGGTTTCTGTTCTCAAGCCTCCTAAGTAGTTAAAAGTACAGATTGGAGCCCCTGGTGCCAAACAGTAACAGTATTTTTAAAGCAATTAGACATTTATATGACACGTTTGTGATTACCTCAGGAAAAGAATAAAAGAGCAATGAAGCATAGAGGACAAACAGAATTTTAGCTAGCTACTCACAGGATGAATCAGCTTAGCTAGCTACTCTGGAGGCCGAGATCTGAAAACCACTTTTCAAAGCCAGTACAATCATGAAAAAACATGTGATTATCTCCAAAAAACCAGAAGTGCATCAGTGGCTCAAGTGGTAGACCACTACTTTGGGCACAGATGCTTAGAGCAGGAATGATGAATGCATGCATGAGCACATGAACATGCACGTGTGTGTACAGGCACGTGTGTGCACACACACACACAGATGAGTATTTCAATGCAGAGTTCTTTATTTGTTTTTACCTTGCTGTACTTTATTTCCCTGTATTAGTTCACAAATTAACAAAATCAGCTAAGCACCTATTTACATACAACTCATCATGTTTCTCTAAAGTCTACTCTCTTTTGGGCAGCCTGCTCTTATTTGACCCAAAAGTAAATTATTCAAGAGATCAATTCATCTCCCTCATCTCTGTAATGTTAGATGACTGTTTAAGTTCTTCCTAGCAATATAATTTTGTGAAATCCTACATCAAGCAGCATATTTCTTTCATGAAATGGGAAGCCTCTGGAAAAAAATAAACTATAGGTTTTACTCCTCCTGGCAAGCATCTGGAAATTTATTATCTTCATATAATCAATGATATGTCTGTGTATGCCAAAAACGGCTGTGAAAATAAAAAGACCCTTCTAAGCACATAGAATTCGTATACCATTAATAGGTATGAAGGTTTTTTTTATTATTCTGAAAATACCATACAGAAGAGTTTCAATTACATGGGCAAGATAATGAGTACATTTCTTATCAAGCATTGTTGCCTCCTCTTTTGTTTCCACTTCCTATCACTTTCCATCTCATCCCTCCTGCCCCTCCCCCCATTATGCCCCTCCTTGAGAAAATTTTAAAGTTCATTATTCGACAAAACATCTTGTACATCTCATTGTTACAATGGGTCCAACTCTATCCTTTTTTAAAAGATTTGTTTTTTCCTTTCCCTTCCACAAACTATACCAACATAAAATACAGTGAAAACAGGAGCTATATTGTGGGGAAGGGACATACAAAGCAACAAAAATTCATCTTATAAATATGTTAGAAACAATCGCATGAAAGAAAGAATATTTGAATGCTTATCTTGGGGTACATTTCACCTAACATCAACGAATCGGACCTTTTCTGCTTGTCTCAGACATATCCTATTTATTGCCAATAAGGGAAACCATGGGGACTATGTGTACTTGGACCTGGCATAGTTCACTTAATATAATTTTTTCCAAGACATTCATTTTCCTAACAATGGGGCAATGTCATTATTTCTGATGGAGGCAAAAATTCCATTGTGTATATATACCACAATTTATTGATCCGTTCATCTACTGAGGGGCATGTGGGTTGGTTCCAAGCTTAGCTATGGTAAATAATATTGCCATAAACATAGTTGTGCTGGGAGCTTTAGTGTGGTCTTCTTTGTGATCATTTGCGTAAATGCCCAAAAGTGTGATTCCTGGGTTATAGGGGAGCTCCATATGAAGTCTTTTGAGGAACCTCCATACCCCTTTCCAAAGTGGTTGAACAAGTTTACACTACCACCAACAATGCAGTAGGGTTCCCCTATCCACATCTCCTCCTGCATCTGTTGTTATTAGAGTTCTTGATTATAGCCATTCTAACTGGGATGAGGTGGTATCTCAATGTTGTTTTGATTTGCATTTTTTATAGCTAGGGGGGTTTAGCATTTCTTCATGTGTCTATTGGCCATCTTTCCTTCCTCTTCAGAGTAGTTTCTCTTTAAGCCTTTAGCCCACTTATTTATTGGACTGTTGATTCTTTTATGATTTGTTTTTGGGGGATTTAATTTTTTGGAGTTCCAGATATATTTTAGATATGAGACCCTTGTCCATTGTATGGCTAGTGAAGATCTTCTCCCAATTTGTGGACTTTCTATGGATCTTGCTAGCTATGTTCTTTGCCATATAGAAGCTCTGCAATTTCATGCAGTTCCATTTGTCAACCTTTCTATGATTTGTTGTGTTTCTGGGTCTCTATTAAGCAATTTTCAGCCTGTACCAAGGAGATCTAGGGTTTCTTCTATTCCATCCTGTAATATTTTCAGAGTGTCTTCATATTGTGAGGTCTTTGATCCATTGGGAGTTGATTCTGCTACAGGGTGATATATAAGGATCTAGATTTATTTTTCTACAAGTAGTTAACCAATTTTGAGAGCACCATTTACTGAAGAGGCTGTCTTTCTTCCATTCTATTTTTTTCAGCTCCCTTATCAAAGATTAGATGGCTGTAGGTCTTTAGGTTCATTTCAATTCTATTCCATTTGTCCTGAGGTCTGTTCTTGTGCCAGTACCAAGCTGTTTTGCTTACTATGGCTTTGTAGAAGAGTTTGAAATTTGGTACTGATTTTCCTCCAACACTGTTCTTTCTGTTAACGATCATTTTTGCTATTCAGGGTCTTTTATTGTTCCATATGAATTTTTGGATTGCCTTTCCTATGTCCTTGAAAAATGAGGTTGGAATATTGATAGGTATCACATTCAATTTGTAGATAGCATTGGGAAGTTTTTCCATTATCACGATTTGATCTTTCCAATCTAGGAACATGGGAGTTTTCCACTTTCTAAGTTTGTTTTGATTTCCTTTTACAGGTATTTAAAGTTTTCATCATAGAGGTCCTTCACTCCTTTGATTAAGTTAATTCGTAGGTATTTTATTTTTTGTGGGGCTATTACGAATGGAGTTGCTTTCCTAATTTCAGCCAGAATTTTCTCATTGTAGGCATACAGAAAAGCCATGGGTTTTTGAGGGTTAATTTCATACCCTTCTAGTTTGCCCAAGTTTTGAGTAACCTGGAGTAACTTGGGAGCGGGGTCTTTAAATACAAGATCATGTCATCTGCAAAGAGGGAAAGTTATACTTCTTTCCCTATTGGGTTCTTCTTTATGTTTGAATTGAAGAGCAGTAGAGAGTGGGCCTCCTTGTCTCGTTCCAGAGATTAGAGGGAATAGCTTTAGATTTTCACCATTGAGTATAATGCTTTCTGTAGTTTTGTCATGCACAACCTTTATTGTATTGAGGAATGTTCCATAGATTCCTAATTTTTCCAGGACCTTCACCATAAAAGGGTGTTGGATCTTGTCAAAAGCTTTTTCTGCAACTATTGAGATAACCATGTGGTTCTTATCCTTGCTCTTGTTGATGTGATGAATTATGTTAATTGATTTGTGTATATTGAAGCAGCTTTGCATCCCTGAAATGAATCCTGTTTGCTCATGGTGTATGATTTTTTGGATGAATTGTTGAAGTTGATTAGCCAAAATTTTGGTGAGAGGCTTTGCATCAATGTTCATCAAAGAAATGGGTCTATAGTTCTCTTTCTTTGATGAGGGTTTGGGGATGAGGGTTATGATGGCTTCATAGAAAGAGTTCGGTAGTGAACTTTCTCTTTCAATTTCATTGATGATTTCGAGGAGTATTGGTGTGATTTCTGCTCTGAAGGCCTTGTAGAATTCTGCTGTATAACCATCTATTCCTGGGTTTTTCTTAGATGGGAGTTCTCTTATTGCTCTTTCTATTTCAATGCTTGATATGTGCCTGTTAAGATGTTTTAACTCATCTTAGTTTCAGCATGTCAATATTTGCCAGGAAAATGTCCATTTCTGCCAAGTTCTCAAACATATTAGCATAAAGTTTTGAGCAGTATTCCTTTATAAGGTTCTGAATCTTGGTTGTTTTTGTAGTGATGTTTCCATTCTCATCTCTTACTTTATTAATTTGGGTGTGTTCTCTTCTTTTTCTTTTTTAAGGGTCTGTCAATTTTGTTAATTATTTTGAAGAACCTTCTCATTTTGTTGATTCTTCATATGGTTTTTTTTTGGATTCTAATTCATTTAATTCTGATTGAATTTTAATTCTTTCTTTCCATCAACTTGATTGGGGTTTATCTTGATTCACTTTTTCAAGGAGTGTCAGATCTCATTAAATTTTTGGTTCCAGGTCTCTCCAATTTGTTAAAACAGGAACTCAGAGCTATATACTTGCCTCTGAATCATGCCTTTTCTGTGTCCCAGAGGAGCAGAAAATCTCTGTGCTAGTTTTTGTTGAATAATATGGACATTTGAACTTCGATTCTAAGCTCTTCCATGACCCACTCGTGTTTGAACAGTGTGTTTTTCAGCCTCCATCTTTTACTGGACTTTCTTTGGTGGCTTTTTGTGTTGAGTTCTAATTTTTTTCCCTTTTGGTCTGATAGAATGCAAGATATGAATTCAATGTTTCTGAATTTTGACAAGTTTGATTTGGAAAATGTTCCATGTGCTGCTGAGTAAAAAGTGTACTCTTATGCTGCTGGATGAATATTTGCTAGATGTCTGCTAAATCAGTTGATGTATGCACTTGTTTAGATCTGCGGTTTCTCTGTTGAGTTTTTGCCGAGTTGATCTATTTAGTGGGAATAGTGGTTTGTTAAAGTCCCCAACAATTAATGTCGTTGGATCTATGTGAGATTTATAGTAGTATTTCTTGTATAAATTTGGGTGCACTATTGTTTGGCAAATATTTAGAATTTTAATATCCTCCTGAAAGAGATATCCCTTAATTAGTATGTAGTAACCTTCTTTATCTCTTCTCAATAATGTTAATTTGAAGTCTATTTTATCTGATATTAGGATTGCAACTCCTGCCTGTTTTGGGGGGCCTTTTGCTTGGTAGATTTTGTTCCAGCCTTTCACTTTCAAAATGTGTTTGATTTTTATGGGCAAGTTGTGATTCCTGAAGGTAGAAGATAGAAAAATCTTGCATTTTAAACCAACTAGACAGTCCATGTCACTTAATTGGAGAATTACATCCCTTAATATTGAGAGAGAGGACTGAGAGGTATTTGGGTGCTCCTGCCATTTTATCCAACTTCTTGGGTGCTGCGCCTACTGGATTCTTTCTCTGGTTCTTGGATTCTGTTTGTATGTGGTTTCTTGGCCTTTATTGTGGTCTTGTTGGTTTTCTATGTTTAGGACATCTTTTAGTGTCTTTTGTAGAGCTGATTTGGTGGAGATATATTGTTTGTTTTTCTTTGCTATGGAATATTTTTATTAGACCTTCAATTATGATTGAGAGTTTGGCTGTGTACACTATTCTTGGTTGATAGTTGTTTGTCTTGAGAGCATGGCATACACTATTCCAGGCTCTTCTTGCTTTAATTGTCTCTTTTGAGAAATCTGAGGTGATTCTAATTGGTTTTCCTTTATAGGTGACTGATCTTTTCTCCTTGACAGCTTTAAGGATATTTTCCTTGGTCTGAATTGATCCTGTGTGGCTTATAATTAATTGGACGATGGGAAGTCCTGTTCTTGTCTGGTCTATTTAGAGTTTTAAAAGCTTCTTGTATCTGAACATGCCTATCTTTTTGTGTATTGGGAAGTTCTCTGCTGGGATCCTGTTGAACAAATTTTCTAGACCATTACCTTCTGTCTCTATATGCTCCTCTACAACCATTTCCCTCAGATAAGGCCTTCTGATGGTGTCTTCCAAGTGTTGAATAGATCTATCATATTTCTTGAAGTTGTCTTGGATAGTTGTATGTTCTTTCTCTATAATACCTAGGCTGTCTTCAATGCCGGAGATTCAATCTTCTGCATAGTCTAACCTAATGTCAAGACTTTCTACTTTATTTTTCATTTCTTTTCCTTTTAATTGGTTGGCTGTTATGGCTTCAAATTCTTTGTTGGAGCTTTGTTTTAGATCTTGTATGAAATTCTTTACTTCCTTAATTTGGTGTTCAGTGTTTACTCTCAAATCACTTAGTTGATTGGTTATGGTTTCCTTGGACTCCCATTCCTTCTGTTGGGCTCCATTCAGCATTCCCTTTGTGGTCTCCCTGACTCCTTTCAGGTGACTGTTTATGGATTCCATGAATGGCTCTATTGATCTTTGTCTATGCTCATCCAGCTCTTGCAATTCTTGTATTACTCTTTGATTAGATTTCTAACGTTCATGTAACTTCTCTAGTTCTCTTTGACTGATCTCAGCCTGCTCACACAATTCCTTTATTTCTCTTTGAGTATTCTCAACCTGCTCACGCAATTCCAGTATCAATCTTTGAGTAGCTTTCTCAAGCCCATGAGTTTCCTGTTTTGATCTTTGGTTTGCCTCCTCTCTTCCCTAACACGTTCACACTGAGTCCTTTGCAGGGTTTCAATCTTTTCATTCACCATGTTTACCAGTAGTGTTTGTAGAGCTTTTTGGGAACTCTCGTCTGGATTATTCATGATCTGTTCTGTCACCTGATTATCTTGAGTGGGAATTGAGATACCCGTACTTGCCATTTTCCTTGTGTTTTTCTTGCTTGTTCTGCCCATATGGGATGAAAGTAATGCCAGTTTTGTGCTAGAACACCATTTTAAGGCAAGCATCAACCAAAGTCCTGTAATTGCATAGTCAAATGTTTGAAGATACAATCTAGTTCAACAGATACAGTCCATTCAACATTAAATAACTATATTTTCATGGGCTAAGAATACCAAAGAATAATTTGACAAACCAGAAATTATTATGTTTAGGGAGAAAGGTGGGGAAAACAGCGTTAGAGGGACGTGGAAAGGTAAAAGGAGAGTGAAATTAACCAAGTCCTAATCTCACAGAGGGAAATGGATTGGAAAGAATGATAGAGAAGAGAGAAGAAAAAATTTTAAAAAAGAGACAAGAAAAAATGGAAAGACAAATATTTAAATTTAAAAAGTGAAACTCTTAAAAGTAATGAAAATTTAAAGAAGTAAAATTGAGAGATGGACAAGGATGAGAGGAGGGGAGGGATAGAAAGGAGACCTGAAAAACTAAAAAATAAAAATACTTCAAATAATTTATAGGTATAAATAAATAATACTGCTATTAAGGAATTTAATCCTAAGAGGTTTTGAATTGAGTAATACGTTTTTGGATTAAGAATGTACACAATTGTGGATAAGGTCTTATAATCAATGACAGGTATATAGGAGGTGAACAGAACAACAAATAATTCATGCAAAAAGAACAAAAGATGAAAAAGTAAAACGAATGAGAAAGAAAGAACAAAAAAGACCAACAGGTCAGTAAACATTTTTTTTTAAAAAAGCACACACACACACACACACACACACACACACATACACCTAAAATAAAAGTTATAAGAGGAAGAAAAAAAGATTAATGAAAACAATTTTTATCATTAAAAAGTAAAAATTTAAAAAGATACAAAAAAGACTTCTTTGATTTTGTTTTGGGAGGGTTGATGGGAAGATCCTGTATCTCCCTTGTGTCAGTAACCAGTCTCTTGGTGGAGTCTCTGGTTTGCTTGTGGTGTTTGGTTTTCTGTGGCTTGATTGGTTTCTTAAGTCAGTTTGTTTGGGCAGGCAGAAAAAATTCTGTTGGTTTACCCAGAAGTTTGTGATTGCCTCCCAGGCTAGTTCAGTGGGAGGGAGATCTGCTTTGAGTATCACAAAAGAGGGAGGTGGCTGTTTCCTCTAGTTTGGAGTTACTGTAATAAGGCTGGGTTCTGGGTAAAGTTGAGGCCTTTCAGCAAACAGTAGCTTTTCCCTGAGGGGCTAGCTTCTGAAACATTCACAAAGCCCAACCTGGAGCCATTCTCAGGGTTTATGTTTACTGAGTTTCAATTGATTGTCAGGGCTGTTGTAGGAAGGGGCAGCCTCTGGCTCTGTTTACCCAGTGAAGAAAGCCACTCCTTTGTGGGATTAGCTTTCTCTGCCTTGTTGTTGTGACTTTCCCATGGGTGGAGTTGAGAATGGCAGGTCAGGGTAGGTACTTGTGACTAGCTAAATGACTCTTTTGTTTTCTTCAAAGAACTGAGTTGGATCTAGCTACTTAGCCAGGCTTTTGTCTACATTAAAGGTGGATATCTCCGGTGTTGGGGGGAGGGGTGTCCTTCCCTCCTCTGCTCCCTTTGAGAAGGAGTGAGGATGTTAGTTTTGCACTCACGCTGGAGTGTGGGTTCCTGGGTAGCCTCTGGTCTGCTATCTGCAGGATGAAGATATCTGCTACTTGTCAGTTCTTGCTCGTGTTGAGTAAAATCTGCTTGCCCGCTGCATCTGGCACATTTGTCCCAGACTCTCTGGGTTGTAGTTATGGCGGCTATGGATGGCACCACAGCCGCCACAGCAACCTCAGCCATGGTTGCTGGAAAATGCTCAGATCTGTCTCCTTACCTGGATTTTTCCTCTCTGCCCAAACTCTCTGTAATGTGATGGCACACTTGGTGTGCCTAGGACTGTTCATTAGAACACTAGAACTGCTTTCTATGCAAGAGCTTGTTTAGCCACCAGATTCTCCTCCGCCATTTTCTCGAAATTTCTGAAGGTGTTTAAATATTACTGGAATTGTTTTGGAATAAATAATGTTCACCTTGACTATCTTGAGAAAGAAGAACTGGTTTCTCAGCACTATAGGTAAGAACTTGAGTGAAAGAAACAAAAGGAAAAATGAGGAACAACTCAACACATACATTCAAAAGAAACAAAACAACCCAAGAAAACACCAAATAACTCAGTACTCAAGAACCTGCAGGAAATGCAAAAATTTTTTTTTAAATAGCTATGATAAGTTTATGAAAATCCTGACTACGAGGGAGTCTACTATTGTGAGGATAGTGGTTAAAGCTCAGACTGGGCAGAAAGATCTGTACACAATGCCAGGCACTTGTTATTCTAAATTCCAGGAAGAATAACATAAAGTAGACTGAGCCCACGATCATACACAAGTAGGAAGCAAGATTCTATCTGAAAATTAATCAGGATAATTTAGGGCTGGGGGCATGCCAAAGTGGTAAGAACAACCATTTAGTAGACACAAGACACTCAATTCAAATTCCAATCTTATGTGTATTAAAGAAAAAAAGCTATGACTTTAAATAATGGGAATAATTGCAAGATTTGAATATTTGAGTGGAGAAAAATCCATGAGAGAGGTAGAGTTTACCCATGTTGTAATACTTTCTACTTAAGTGATAATATTATGTGGTACTCCAGACATAACAGAGTTACCTTGCAAATGAGCATGGATGTGCATTTGTGTGAAGGAAATACTCTATTTACATAAGTGTAAATTAAATACTTTTTGGGGGTAGATTTTAGTTCTTGTACTAAGAGTCTGGGTGATATCTCTGAGTCTTTTCACTCAAGGCTATCACTCTACTACTATGAGCCACAATTCCAATTCTGATTTTCTGTTGGTTGTTTGGAGATAAGAGGCTCATGGACTTTCCTGACCAGGATAGTTTCAAAACCATGATCATCAGCTCTCAGCCTTCTGAGTAACCAGGATTCCAGGCCTGAGTCGTCCATGTTTTTAATAATTTAGTAAATTGTACAGTTACAGAAGTTATAATTTATCATTATAACCTTTATAATATATGTGTTTATATTTATATCAATGCATACATATAGAAATATTTTAACATATTTTGTATCTATAGTAGATTTATGAAATCATCCTTCATTATAAAATAACATGGAAACAAGTTTAATGAGGAGCAAAACAAAGGGAATTGTCACATGTTTCTTATTGTTGAATGAAATATGAATTGTGAGAATCAGTTTTAGAAAACCATTTAACAAAATGGATAATGGCTATTAATTCCAATCCCTTTATTTGCCCACATTGTGCATCCTCACATATGAGTGTCAAAGTCAAACCACACTTTTTTGCCTTTGTATTTAAATCACATGTTATAATTTAGGGGATAGATGAAGTAATCAAATAAAGATTAAAATAATACTAAGTGAGGCTATGAGTTAGAGCTGAAAATTATTTTAAATATTATAATAGCTAATTTAATCCCATATCTCTTACTTTTGCTCTATTGTCATATACCTCATTCCCACATTAGGAAAGTACATAGAAGGTTCTCACTAAATTATGTGTAAAATTATGAAAAATGTATTAAAAGAATATGGGCACATCAGGGCTGCGAAAGTGGCTCAGTGGTAGAGGTCTTGTCTTGCATGCCTGAGGCCATGGGTTTGATTTCTCAGCACCACATAAGCAAAAAGAAGAAAGCCAGAAGTGACGCTGTGGTAGATTGCTAGCCTTGAGCAAAAAAGCTGAGGGACAGCACTAGAGGGGCCCAGAGTTCAGGCCCCTCGACCGGAAAGAAAACAATAACAACAACAAAAGAATATGGGCACAGTCTGGTTTTAGCTGATTGGTACATGTAGGGGGTAGTGTGTTTTTGAGGACCTGAAAAACGTTGTGATGTAGATGAAGGAAGGGATGTGCTAATTCTGGAAAATTGGCTTGAGGATTGCTCCCAGAAAAACAGTGATGAATTTTCCCAAAAGGTTAGAGAGAATAAAATCACTCTCACAATCATGTTCACTACTGCACTATTCACCGTAGAGAATTTATGGAAACAGCCCAGATGCACTTTAGCAGAGGGATGGTTGGAGAAAGTGTTGCATATATACACAATTGGATTGCACCCATCCATTATAAAGACTGTTACAGCATTTGCAAAGAAATGGATAGAACTAAAATTATGTTAAATAAACGAAGTCACAGCCAGACACAAAAAGAACGCGTATTTAGAAGCCAGAATTTTATACAAGTTAAAAAACAGTATTAATCAAAGCATGCTATTTGTAGAGGAGTATTTAACAGGTGTAATTTCTTATAAAATTGAACTTTTAATCCAACAAAATGAATACCAGGAGGCTACCACTTGGAAAATGTGAGGGAAAATCAAAGGGAAGAAATAAAGAGACTTATGGAAGTAGAGAGTGAAGCCATAATATTCAATGCAGATAGTATGAAACTAATAAAAACGAAAGTGGATTGAGGTTTAGAAGGATGTGAGAAAGTTATGTAAAGATCCATTGTACTTATAAACTGATTCGTTGAATGGAAAACATTTCGTACACCTATTTAATAAAAATATAATTAAAAACAATGGAGACATCTGATCTTAAACCATGAGTCAATATGATACTTGCCTTCTCAGAAATTTTCTTTGCAGGTATTTTCCTCATAATGACAGAAAAGTGAACAACGCAATGTATATCAATACATCACTTTGCATATCCTAAATAGACAATATAAAAATCACAGTAAAAATATTAGAATATATCACATGATAAAATAAAAGGTAGAAAGTATCAAACTCTGATTGTTTTTCCAAGTACTTTACAATTGGTATCTAATTTAATCCTCACAATAATCCCATAAAGTGAAACTATTTCTATTTTTAATTCTAAGATGATGATATTTAAGTCTTCAGAGTTGGAATTACTAGTACAACATTCTACACACGGTGTTAGCCCGTGTTCCATTCCCACTATATGAACTAACCTCATTCTATTTTATAACTAAATACTAGCACTCAGTCTACTAATTCTAGGAAAATTCCCAAAATTATTGTGAACACTCTAATAATATTTCCTTTATCTTTGTTAGAAAATAGGTAACTAAGACGGACACCGGTGGCTCACGCCTATAATGCTAGCTACTCAGGAGGCTGAGATCTGAGGATTGTGGTTCAAAGCCAGCTTGGGCAGGACAGACTGTGAGACTCTTATCTCTAATAAACCACTAGTAAACTGGAAGTGGCACTGTGGTCCAAGTGGTAGAGCGCTCGCCTTGAGTAGAAGAGCGCAGGAACAGCACCCAAGCCCAGAGTTCAAGCCCCATGACCAACAACAACAAAAAAGACAATAAGTAACTGTAAGAAGAAAACTCTACGTTCATAATCAATTTATACCTCCCCAGTGAAAGGAACTGCTAAACTATAACATTCTTGATTTCTAGCTCAAAATAGTAGAAATCATATTTTATGCCTTCACTCAACACTGCACTGCCTGGGGACCCCATCTCTGGTTAACACAGTCTTACTGAAAGAATGACCTGCCCAATTCCTGATGGAAACAGACTGCAGGCCTTTTGGAGCAATCGTTTCCACATTGTAGCTCACCTAAATTTTTTACCATTTGAAGTATTTTGATTGCTTTTTATACCCACCATTTTTAGAGAAATGTACTACTTTAAAATGTTATTAAAGAAAGAATGATATAAAATCACATTTGACCCCAGATAAATATTTTACCTTTCATATACCCAAAAATGCAGTCTTACCTATCATTAATGTTAGGAATGAGAGGTTAAAAATCATTGACACCAAGACCTAATTATGAATTAAAGACTCTCCAACTTGTGAATACAATTGGTTTAAAAAGACATCAATACTACTGCATTTTTAAGTCCCTATTATAATGATAATGATTCGCTATGATAATCATAATGATAAACTATTAACACTTAAAAATAACTCATTTTCTTGGGAGTAGGACGAAAAGCATAAGATTAATCCTAATTATTTTTAAAAACTTTATTTAAAAGTTCACTCATAACTAGAAAGATTCTCAAACTAACTGAAATAGAGAGGAAATAATTTAACTGCATCATCTACATTCAATAGACTGTTAATAGAAAACAAAATTATACTAATAATTAGCTTACCCAATTCACTTAATTCTTTTATTCTATTCCATTTATTTTCATAAAAACTGGGTTTTCATAAAATGAAGCATAAAAAAGCGTATATACCCACTTATTTTTTCAGATCTTAACAATATTTCAGAAATTTTAGCTCTACAGTCAATGAACTGAAATAATACTAAAAGATTCAAAGGATTTTCAGAAATTGCAAGACTTGCTCTGAGATGTTATGTATATTGGAACAGATATTCAAAAAGCCTTATTTGTTAAAGTTGCCGTAGTTTCTCCCACAAAAGAGCCATTAGTAAAGATACCTGTGCATGTACAAAACACCTTCAAATGCATCCACAATATGGACATAACACTTGCTTTTTGTTTGTTCGTTTTTGAAAGGAATATCTAACAAGCATATCCACAATACTTATTTTCAATGAATAAGATGGGATATTCAAACATAATATGGATTGGATTATCTCTTAGTGAGAATAGATATAATCTTGCAAAGAAAGTGATTTTCAACAGAATTCCGGAAAGAGTTTATCCAACTTGTGTTTCACAGGAATAATCAGAGAGTAATACCTGTTTGGTCAAGTCAGTCCAAATCACTCTATGAGTGTATCTTAAAAGTATAACCAATTTAAGAGGTCAAGTACGTATTTTGTACTGACAATCATCTTATAGCAACAACTTACTAATTATGTCTGTATCTTCTTACCTAACATACAATAAGAGCTGAAAGCGGTCTCTTTTTCTAACTTAATATTGTAAATGCTTTGATTATGATGTTATTATTAGACAAATAATATGTACAAAGGCTGGTTCCACTGAAATGACATGACAGAACACTGATAAATAAAAACATTGCAACACGGTTAGCTTTTTTCAGCCTCACCCTGTCCACATTGGCAAGCAACATTGCAACAGCACACGCACACATATACACATACACACATGTTTGCACATATACACACACATATACACGCATGCTAAATTCAGGGTTTATTGTACAAAAAGTCCACATAAAATATTAGTGATTAGGACAAATGATAATATGCCTTATTACAAAATAATACATAAACCATTACCACGCATGT
This sequence comes from Dipodomys merriami, assembly GCF_024711535.1. Lineage (NCBI taxonomy): Eukaryota > Metazoa > Chordata > Mammalia > Rodentia > Heteromyidae > Dipodomys > Dipodomys merriami. The sequence continues at coordinate 866,109 of NW_027203049.1, read as the reverse complement.
TACATTTTACCTGCCTCTCCATATGTGACCACTTAATTTAGTTTTAATTAATTAATTACCTTATTAATTAATTTATTTGTTTGGTGCTACTACTAGGGCTTGAACTCAGGGCCTGGCTTTGTCCCAGAATTTATTTTTTGTTTCAGTTTTCTCAAGGCTAGCATTTTACTGCTTGTACCAGAGCTCCATTTCTAGATTTTGCTGGTTACATTCAAATCAGAATCTAATGCACTGTTTTTTCTTGGTCTGTTTTCAAACCACAATGCTCAGATTTCATCTTTCTGATTAACTACTACTAAAGACATAAGCCATCAGTGTGGCTGCTACTTTTTCCTATATAGTTATCTAATGCACATACTTAGATGGTAATTTTAAAATGAGAGTATCGAAGCAAGATGTACAGTGATGATACTGTCCTGTCAGAAATTCAAGTTAGTAATGTAAATTTATTCTTAAAACCATACACAAAAAATACCATGATATTGTGTAAGAGAACTCACTATTGAACATAGGAGCCTTAAGAGCTTTCTAATAGATCCATTATTTATTGGTACCCAACATTAGAAAAATGTATGCAGCATTGGTAAAATAGAAGTCCTTTGCATGACTACATACATTCCTTGTTTTTATAAGACACTTGCTTTCATCTAAAAAGTAGGCCTGTCTATTGTCTTCATGTGATTTTGATGATTGAAAGTGCTTAGTGAGAAGGTCAAAATGTATTAGTAGTCCTTCACTATCAATTCTCATTTTCTTCTTGGAGAATATAATAATCAAATCAATAGTTCAGAATCGGCAAACAATACTTCAGAATCATGCTTCCAGTGCAAGTGGATCACCAGTAAGAAATCCTCAATACCAATTTCCACAAAGTTTTGTCACAGATACAATCTCTCTGCCTTCTCTAGCTGCTTTACTATCCTCTTATTCCTTCATTGTACAAGAAAAGTATGATTCAACTGATTTCAGTCAGATCTGTTACTAGAACTATCAAGGATTTATTTTACTGTCTGTAGTTTGGGAAAGTTATGTCTCTTTACGTAGGCTACTAAAAATGTATTTACTAACTTCAAGTAAATACATAAATTCGATTTCCATCTCTTTTAAAAAATAAAATTTTGTTTGCTCTACAAATTGATCAGAGGCATGGATTATGTGGCTAGCTACGTCATTACACATCTTTCTATTTCTTTCTCTCTCCCTTTCATGGTTCTCATATATAACACGATTGCTCCATAATTATCCTAATTTATTTTGCTTTTATATTTTTGGTTGTATCATTTCACTTTTTGCTCTGCCATTTCCCAAATCATTTATATGGAAGGCATTATTTCCTATTTTCTCATGCCTAGAATAAGCTGCACATGAAGACATCACTGGTCCTCATTTTCAGTGTGTACATTTGAATATGGAGGAATATCTTTCCTCTGCTCTCCATCAATTCCCTACTCTCCAGTTAGAATAATTTCGAATAGTAAAATTGGAAAAAGAGAAAATAAATCATGGTGAATAAACAGTTGCAGAAAATTCACCAGATATTTCTGACCAGTTCAACCAATGTGAACTATTAGGGAAATACATGGACACCTCATTCCCACTGGCACTCAAAGTCTCTGGTTAGGCAATTCTTAGGAATATGGGGAACAAGATGAAAAAGTAAGGAATGGTATCAATTGCAAGAAAAAAATTGGAGAAGGATCCAACCATATTTCTTCAATGGGCTGTCGAAAATATTCAGCTTACTACAGTGCGGAGACTTCTTTCTCAAAAGGCCACTTATGTGAATAGTAGGGATGATGATCAGTATATCCCTCTTCAAGAAGCCTACGGTGGACACTTAGACATTGTCAGTGAGTTGGTGTCTCAAGCGGCACATGCAATAACTGTAGATGACTGGACACCCCTGAACAGTGCATACACGTGGAATAATACCAGAGTCGCTTCTTTCTTACTTCATCATGATACAGATACCAATGGCCAAACTAACGGACTTTTTTTTAAAATTTTTTTTGGTCTGTTCGTGGGGCCTGAACTCTGGGCCTGGACGCTGTCCCTCATCTCTTCAGCTCAAGGCTAGCACTCTACCACTTGAGCCACAGCACAACTTCCCGCTTTTTTTTTCTGCTTATGTGGTGCTGAAGAATCGAACCTTGGGCCTCATGTATGCAAGGCCAGCACTCTACCACTGAGCCACTTTCCCAGCCCAAATATTTTTGTTTGTTTGATTTTTGTTGTTGTTGTGTTTTTTTTCTTTTTGGTCGGTCATGGAACTTGAGCTCTGGGCTTGGGTGCTGTCCCTGTGCTCTTCAGCTCAAGGGGAGTGCTCTACCGCTTGAGCCACAGTAACACTTCCCCAAACTAAAGGACTCTTGACACGCTTATATCTTGCTGTTGAGAATTGAGATAGCAAAGATACGCTGGATCGCCTTCTGTTGAACCATTACATAAATCCAGGCCTGAAGAACAACATAGAAGAAACTCTATTTGACATTGCCAAAAGCATAAGTATGTATCACTACCTCTATGAAGTTGTAAAAGGCTGTACAAATTGTTCACCGAAGTCCTAATGGTTGGGTTAAGTTTCTTAAATTTCAAAAATGCAAGTTCATCTTTTGTGTCCCTACAAAATATTTTCACAATCCAAATAAGTGCAATATCTTTTTTTTTTTTTTTTTTTGGTCGGTCATGGGGCTTGAACTCTGGGCCTGGAGCTATCCCTGTGATCTTCAGCTCAAGGTGAGCCCTCTACCACTTGAGACACAGCTCCACTTCCAGTTTTCTAGTGGTTTATTTGAGATAAGTGTACCACAGACTTTCCTTCCCAGGCTGGCTTTGAACCATGATCCTCAGATATCAGTCTCCTGTTTAGCTAGGATTATAGGCATGAACCACCAGTGCCCCACAGCACCAATATTTTACTGTAAAAATTCATGGATTCCGCGGAATTCTTCCAAGTTAATTGCCTGCCTTGGATGGAAAAATATATTCAATAGATTTTGTAAACATGTATAATAATTTCTTCAGAGTTTGTGATTTTTTTTAATAAGAAATAATTTTAATTTACCTGTTGAAATGAGTAGTACAGAAACTAAAATATTTCTGGTGCTTGTCTGAAAATGTATATTTTATAATATTCTATATTCTATGTTTGCATAATGTTCATAATTTATTTTCTCCTAGATATACATTGAATTCTATATTATTTTATAATATATACGTTCATTAATGTGTACTTTCCGATTGTATTCCATATAGAAACAGTTTGATTCCTTTTTTTCTAGGTCTTAATATTATTTTTCTTTGGGATAAAATGACAATGTTGTCTAATTTGAAAAGTTTTGTAAAGTTTATGCTATGTAAACGCCTTTCTGAGGTGATTTAATACACTGATGTCAAACTAAATTTAATTATATGAATTACGTGTATTGTTACACTTGTAATTTTGTAATCAACTTTTTAATCACTTTTTTTCATTTCTTGCATCTGAAGAATGAAAAATTTGGAATACTTCTCAAATTTTCATATTATCCTTGTGCAAGTGCCATGTTAATCTCTGTGTTGTAATTTGAGTATACGTGCTGCTGAAGCATGTAGTATCCTCGAAATTTAATAGTTAATGCTGCAATCTTTATGCAGGCTTATATCTATGGGTGCCTACTTGTAACAAGGAAACCTTATTGTTCCTAACAATGCTATCGATCTTATTTCCCTAAAATTCTGTGAATATTGGAAAAAATTATATTGATCAGTCGATTGCTCACATTTCCAAACTATTTTTGCCAATGAATACTTAAGTCTTTTTATTTGGAATTTGATCATACTCTCTATTATTTATAGTTAGGTCCAAAGGTGATGGCTTTTTCAAGTACTTATTTGTCCAGCTTTGTGGACCTAATGGATTCAAACTAAGCGTTGCTTAAGCGCTACTTCTAAACTTCTTCAGCTGACATTTTCCCAAATGAGGTGTTACTGGAACAAATGTCTACCTGAGCCTTTACCCTTCTTCCATGTGGGAACAGACCAACCAGAATACCTTACCCTGACAGCAAAGATTTTCTTACTAGAACAAAACTAATCTTGGTTACAAGGGATCATAGAGAGATGAACAGTTCAAACAGAACTGTTCAGACGAGAAGGTATTTTATCAAAATATAATTGTTTATTATACCTTCCATTTAAAAGTAGCTAAAGCCAAGAAGTGAAAAAATTGTTCGTATGCATGATTACTTAATGTCCTGGCCTGTCTGTAAGTTCCTTGCAGGAACTTACACTACTACCTTTTTATCACCAAATATTTTCATAGTTGCAGGAGAAGTGCATATGTTTCTCCTCGTTATTAGGCATTAAATTGATAATGTTTTAATCACAGTGTTTCCTCTTGCCTCCATGCTGTAAATCTACAAATGATAAAGCTTTAGATCTAATTCTATCAAACACTGAAGTAGAGATAATGGAATCATACTTTAAAACAGAGTTGCCTTTGATACAGTAACTACAACAGAACAATACACAACGTGTGTCTTTTAATCATATTATATATAGTTATATGTGCTGATTTTATATTTCACACAATGAAACTTACTAGAATTAGTTGATAATTTGACAAATAAATTGATATTTATTTACTCCAATAAACAGAATTGGAATATAAATATTTAGGTTTCAAATATGTATTAGACTAGAAAACGTATCAATGCAATCTTTTTAGTATAAACTTGTGATACATTATAACTCTTCTTGGTCTTCCGAATCCACATGATAAAAAACAATGTTTTCCTCTAATCTGTAATGGATATTACTCTGCTGCTCTGTTTATTGTTTTAACTCGCTTGTCCCAAACTGTTTTTATCCATATTTCTGAAGCATTCTTACTGATTATGCCCAAATTTTGCTAAGATGTCTAAAAAATATTATTCTTCTGCAGTACCCATGGATCCTAGGATCTCAACGCCCCTTTACCTGCATCATCAGATAACAGGGGCAAGACTTTTCACCAAGGCCCATGCAATATATCAACGCAAAGTAATTGAAGACCCATCTCAATTATGCATTTCCTATATTTCAGGGCCCCAATTCCTTGAGATGCAGGAATTAGCAGTAAGCAATTGTGAAATGCAAGGCAACTTAAAATGAAGGATGAGATCACAAAATTTGAGAGAAAGTACTGTAATTCAAACATTCTTCTTACAGATGACCAGCCCATATGAGTGAACAAGTTCACAAATTGTCATAAGATTATTTTTAATACCCCTCACCTATGATTAACGAAAGATTTTATTCCAACATAAGTGGGCCAAAAAATAGTTCCTAGAAAGATAGATCTATAATTGGTCTACGAAAGCCCGAAAACTTGACTTAGAGGTCAAATGTAATTCAGAAAATCATTTGAAGCACTAAGAAGTGCTTCAAAACACTGGGACTTCAGTACAACATGGTTCTGTGGTATAAAAATGTCACTCTCAAACCAATGATAATCTACATTTAATCTCCTGAAAGTATATTCCTTTTCAAATAAACTTTTAAAAATCACTTTCGCCCTTACTTCATTGCTGGTGGGAATGTAAACTTGTTTAACCACTTTGTAAAGCAGTATGGAGGTTCCTCAAAAGACTTCACATAGATCTCCCCTATGACCCAGCAATCCCACTTTTGGGCATTTACCCAAATGTTTACAAACAAGACCACACTAAAGCTACCAGCACAACAATGTTTATTGCAGCATTATTTACCATAGCTAAGATATGGAACCGACCCAGATGTCCCTCAGTAGATGAATGGATCAAGAAAATGTGGTATATATACAATGGAATTCTATGCCTCCATCAGAAAGAATGACATTGCCCCATTTGTTAGGAAATGGAAAAACTTGGAAAAAATTAAGTGAAGGAAGCCAGGCCCAAAGAAACATAGGTCTCATGGTTTCCCTTATTTGCAATATCTAGTATATGTATGAGTCAAGCGGAAAAGGTCAGATAATGTGAGGTCAGGAAAATGAACCCTTAGATATGTATTTTAATGTTTTTTTCTTTCATGCATGTGTTTCTAATGCATTTATAAGATTATCTCTTTGTTGCTTTGTATGTCCCTCCCCCACAGTATAACCCCTGCTTTCACTATATTTGATGTCAGTATAACTTTTGGAGGAGATGGGGAAAAACCAGTGTTTAAGGATACAGGTGGACCTCTTGCAACAGTGAGAATTACAAGTTGTCATGTCCAAAACGAGCTTTACAACGTGTGTGCGGGGGGGGGGCGAGTTGGGGGAAGGAGAAGGATTGGGATTGGGGGGGAGGGGGGAGGCTGGGAAGGGATGTGAAGGGTAAACCAAAGGAGGAGGCTGCAATGCTTGGTAAGAAATGTACGCATTATCCTGCCCATGTAATTGTAACCCCTCTGTACAGTATGTTCAAAAATAAAATAAAATTAAATTAAAAAAAATCACTTTCGCCAAAATAACATTTGACAAGTTGATGATACTTAGTGACATTACAAGTTTTTCAAGTGTAGGGAGCAAGTACAATAGAGTTGAATTATTTACACAGCACTAATGCCAAACATGTTCAACCATTCATTAAAGTGTAGAAATAGTACCACCCACAATTTGTGTTTTTCAGTATGGGCCTTTCAGAAATGTGTTTAATATGTCAGCCTCCTAAATTTCAAACCCAAACCTTAGCTAATAAATTTCATCATTTAATAAGGTACATTTTAAACAATCACAAATAGTTGCCTCATCATATGTTATTTTATGTTTTCCCTCTGTATAACATAGTAAGAAATATGACTTTATGTCTTGAATATGGGTACTAATCAGAGATATGACAAACATAATATCTGTCTTCTATTTCTATCATATTCCTATCTAGGAATAAATTATAATGTTCTTCTTTTTCCAAAACTTATAGGTAGTAGAAAATATTATTCCATGTAAAATAAAAGAATCACACGATTGTACAAAGCCATTTATAAAAATGCATAGTTAGGAATACATTCTAAGCCATTTTTTAACTTTCTTTTGACTAAAGATTAATCTTTCAAACGGTTGAGAAAAAATCATGTTTAGGTGCTTCCCGTCTCCAGTCTTGCAAATTGTTGCTGCAGAAGAATGAATTATGGAAATATAAGCTGACATCATTTCAAGAATATGCAGGATTGAAACTCCATGGAATGTATATAAACCTTTCAAAGTATTAATAGACAGTTTAACAGAATGACTATCAGAAGTTGAAACCAAAGAGGAATTATAGTAAAGACATAGAATGAATGAAAAATGAACAAGGAGCAAATACAGCTAGAATACTGAATGTACACATATGATGAAGGAAGTGGTAAATTGGAAATAAATCTTGGAGAAAGGGTCGTTTGAGAATGATAGAAGGAGTGACTCTGATCTAGGAGCATTGGACAATTAGATGGATATATTTAATTGTAACACAATTGCACAAACTTTTAAAATTCAGTTAAAAACACATCTAGAAACAAAAACACACAAAAATCACAACCAAACAGCAATCTCTAGAGAGTATGAATATGACCACTCAAAATTTTAATCAGTTAATGAAGGGCAGTCTTGGGAAAAGCAAACAAAGCTGTTCAAAGAGGGAAGTTTGGAATAGGGGAGAATTTTCAACAGAATTAAATAGATTAAGGTTATAAATCTGCTGCATACAGTATCTTACTTCTACGAGATTTCTGTCTGAACTGGATAATCCAGTCCTGAGAAACACTTGGTAACTTGTGAGGTAGAATGGAAGAAACAAGATTAAGAACGCATTACTCCACTGGAGAGAAAATGATCCTCTATATTTTCTCTAATCTCTCTTCACTACTCTTTCTTCATACTTTTAAGTCAATTGATTTTGAATTATATTTTTCCTTCTTTCTTCTGGCAAAGTAATTGGTCAAAGTAATTTCATTAAATATTATTTGCCATTTTCTTCTTTCATGCTGTTTAATTGGCCAAGTGAGTCCATAAAACTTCCCTCTTGTATTTGTTTGCCATGAAACAACATCTATGTTAATAAGGAGAAATCTAATGTAAAACTTTGTATCCAGAAAACAGTCCAAGATGCTGTGATCACAAATATTTGGCTATATATTTTTTTCTTTTACCTTGAAAGACTTCTTGTGTCTAAAGTGCCCACAAAAATAAGTACTCCATCACTTGTTGGTTCAATCAGAATTGTCTAACATCAAAGATATATTTTGCTAAGAAGATGCTTAGAGGAAACCAAAAAATACTGCACTTTTTAATCTTCTCTCTTAAGATTCTCCTTAGATACCATATCAGGAACAGTGAAGTTATTCCATGCAAAATTATTTTAATAGATTATTTTTCTCTTGGTCTTGCATTTGTTCACCAAGGTGTATGGAGGAGAATAGAGTTAAATCACCCATACCTTGGAAGAAAGTGTCTGTTACAAAAGGAAAATGCTTCTATGTTCTACTTCTATGTCCTACTCTTAGCTCTTGCCAGAGTTCCAATTAATCACAGCTTCTTGGCTTCCAGTCTAGTGAAGCTGAAGGACCATACGGGCTCCACCACTGCTACATCTTCATTATTTCTCTTTTAAAACTCTTCAAGTTGCCTCATTTGGATGTGGAATGTATTTTCATGTCTTCATTCAATCAGTTCTGCATTGTAGTGAGCCAAATGAGCTCTGTAAAATCACTTTAGGGAGAAAAAATACTAACACAATTTACATCAAAAAGTTTTGGCCTCCCTTCACTGCTGAAGTCAATACGCTTAGCTAAGGCTTCTAAGAAAAATTTTATTATTAATTTTTCCATTTTTTCAATTCTTTTCTGAACTTTTTGGCATATGTAATAAAAGAAGTCTAGACTACCTCATATTAATAAGAATATTATTTTTTGTGAGCCACTTAGAAATGTGAAATCATTGGTTTGAAGTATCCAATCAAATTTTTTTCTGTGTTTCACTGCTTCACGTCCAAAGACATTGTGGGAAGTGTTATAAACAGAAATGTGTAATCCCAACACCTTCTTTCATTGTGGAGGGCACTTTCTCCCTAAATATTTTGACTCAAATTATCTTTTTCAGAGAATTACTATTTGGTAATTGAAGGTACATTGACAAATTTTGATGCCTTATTTTTTAAAGAACTTTTAATTTAAATTCCAATACAACCTTCTTTCAAACAGTGAGAATATAGTTCCTGGGTAAGGACAATTCCATGGGAACCTACAGGATTTACAGCAAGGTTTCTGAGGTTTGTTTGTTTAGTTTCAAAAAGAGCCATCTTCATCCATATTGCTCCCTCTCTACTAAGTCTCCTTGGATTTCTTTGCATGAGAGCCTATTCTTCCAGGCAATTTTAAATTTTCTTAATAGGCTAAGTTATTAAAAATTTTGAGCTATTGAATTTTACCTGTCATAAATTTAAAACTGTTGAAAATCCTTTATCAGAACCGCAAATTCACCAATCCTAATTCCACCTTTACCATCAAAATGTTAACATGCTGTTTTCATGATATAGTAACCATGCAGCTATTATTTTCCAGTGGCTTTGTTATGCATATATTTAACCATATTAGCTGATGCTAAGCAAAATGAATTCCAAGATATGGAACCAGATTTTTTTTTCATTTTGGTTGTTGTTTTTGATGAACTATGTGATTTCTGTTTTCTTTGGGGTTTTCCCCTATGGTTTATCCCTGCTGTATGGTGAAACAATGGTGAGACAAAGGAAAAAAGGCAAACCAATGCAATAGCAATACTCACAAGACAATATGTTGGAAATGTATTTTACAACTTGTGAGGGGTGAAGGGGTGAAGGAAAACTGTGAGAAAAATGAGGGAGGGGTAACAAGTTTGAAATGTTTTTTATTCACTACCTTACAGTTAGTGTAAAGTCACTGTACATCAATTTGATAATAAAATTGAAAAAATAAGCTGTGTAAAATGTAATTTTACTTTATTGGCACAGTAAATATTATTCTTTATGTAGTAACATTTTAAAAATCAATAATATTTGGCTTCTAATTTGAATTAATTACCCCTTATTTATCAGAGGTTCATCAACTTGAATGTTATCCAACTAGACACTATTTTCACAATATATTTGCCAAATTTTTCAAAAAAGAATAAATTTAGTACTTTCTCATTCTAAAACAGAAAACAGGGTCTGGGAAGATGGCTCAGTGGTAGAGCGCTTGCCTTGCATGCCTGAGGCCCTGGGTTCGATTTCTCAGCACCACATAAGCAAAAAGAAAAAAGCCAGAAGCTCAAGTGGTAGAGCGCTAGCCTTGAGCTGAAGAGCTGAGGGACAGCGCCCAGGCCCAGAGTTCAGGCCCCACGACCGGACCTAGTTTAATACTATGGAAACCCATAATTTTAAAAGTAAGTAAGTTTTTAAGAGGACAGAATAAATGTGTTCTTCAAAATTCCTATGACTAACAACTACTCATTTTTAAATTCTCAACATTCCTAAGAGATTCAAAACAGTACTTGTTTGCATGTTAATTAATTCTGCAATAGATGCAGTTTCCAATGGGGTGTCCAGATTGAGAAGTAAACAGAAAAATAGCCACATTCTTGTAGAGGATAAAACTGTGAAGCATGTGTAATAATTAATTCTTCAAGAGTAAGCAATTGTTTATAAGAGTAAGCTATTATGTCTATGACCATCAATCCCAAGATTTATGTCATAAAGTCATCCTAGCCCAACAGTTTCCAACTTGTAAGGGACACCTTAAAATTCCTTAATTCACATTATGAATACCTTATCTCTATTTTGAAAAAATACTACACCTCTGCTAATGTGACACCCTCCTTGTTCTGAAAAGAACACCACAATAAACTGAGCTGCATCATTTTTCCTCCACTGGTATTCTTGAGATCAGAACACTTGCAAATATTATTTATATTTAGACTTTTTTAACTATCATAGATATTCAGTATGCTAAGATAGGAAAATTATGATTCAAAGCCCACCCAGGCAGGAAGGTTTCTTAGAATCTTATCTCCAAAAAACTTCTCTGCAAAAGCCAGACTCAAGTGGCACTGAGGTTGAAGTGGTAGGGCTTGAGCCTTGAGCATAAACAGGATCAGAGACCCTGTCCATGCCAAGAGTTCAAGTTCTAGGATGAACCAATAAAAACAAACTGAAAAAAACCCCAAACCTAGCATTTTTCTCCATGTATACAGAGGCACGTAAATAAGGAAATGGCTTCCTGTGGTACATATAGGTAGAAGAAAGAAGATGTCACACAATTACTCTCTTCATACCATATTAAACCAAACCTTTAAAAATTGGTTTTTCTAAATGTATAAATTAATGTCATCCATTTTTGGCAACTCTGTCTAGATTATTCATATTAACATGGTATACGTTAACTCTGCGAATTATTTATTAACTATGTTCTAATTATAACTGTCGTGAAAGAATATCTAGGCAAATAGAATGCCAGAATTATTTGTGAATTTTTCAATTAATCCCTCTACTTTGAAAGTATTTTGTAGTATCCTATAGAATATGAAATTACAAACAAATCAAAAATATATTTTTAATCTAAATTCTAATTTAACAAGGTCTACAAAATCCTACATTAGACGAACTTTGCTATTTCTCCGGTCTTAAGCTTTTGTAATCCTTCAACATTTATTTGGAATCCAACAGAATGAGGGAGGGGAATCATGAGCTCTTTTGCATCTACGAATGTTCTGTAATGATGAGAGCATTTAAAACACAAGTGAGGATATATATGAGGTGTATTCAATAGGAAACTTGACTTCTCAAAACATAATGACAAAATTAGGCCAAACTTCCAACTGTGTATTCCTTTCTTGTTGTTTGGTTAGTTTTACTGAGACAAAATTATTCTATCTGGTCCAGGGAAGGTATCATTATGTAATTCCACTCTCTTATCTCTTGTCTGAGTGCTAGAATTCCAGGCTTGTATCACATTGCCCTGCCATAGTTTGTTTATTTAATCTAGAAACATACTAGAAATTCTGAACTTCTCCTATGATTTTATCCACTAGACTGACAGCTCAGACTGTTTATGTACTATTTTCAAAGGTGTTTTAACAATTGACATAGGATATGAACATTTTTTGATGCACCTGCAGGCTTCCCTGATTCATTCCACTATGTATCCTATCCCATTAAGAATGATTGCTTGACTCTATTACTATCTCTGGTCCCTACCTATGTAATATTCTCAACTTCTGGGGGAAAGTTCACTTGAGGGCTTTCTAATATTAAAAATTATCACTTGATTCTAGTCTTACTCAGGACCAATTTTCTATTGTTTTCTAACTTTTCTACATATTCTGAGAGTTGTTTCATTTGTGTATTTTTGTGTGCACCTATACACTTATAGGTGTGTATGTGTATGTTTGTATGTATGTATGTATGCAAAAACTTAAAGCTGTAATTCAGCAATCTTGCTCATGACTGGTATCCCAGCTTTCGCTGGTTAATTATAGGTAGTGTCTCAAAGCCTATACTGTCCAAGCTGGGTGCAAATTGACCCTCCCAGACTCCTTTACATTCTTAGGTTTTATTTTTCTAGGAGTATCAACTTTTAAACTTCAAACACTTTTGTGAGTGTAAAGTCTAACTGTAGCCCAGATTTTTAACTCAAGAATTCATATAAAGTTAGATGAACATATACATTACATATCCTGGGTGTACACTGTTAGAAATGTGATCATAAACCAAGTTGTTGTGAGATCTGAGGATTGGGTTTTAAAGTCAGCACGGGTAGGAAAGTCCTGGAGACTCTTTTTCTCCAATAATTACCAGAAAACTGGAAGCGGCACTGCAGCTCAAGTGGAAGAGCACTAGCCTTGAGCTGCGTTTCAGAGGGACAGCGCCCTGTCCCATATTTCAAGTGCCACGAAAAACAACAACAATAAAAAGGAATATAAGAAAAGGAAAGAACAAGAAATGTGATCTTAGCCACCAGGTTCATTGCTAGTATAATTCCTGTTCCCTCAAGATAGACTCTTTTTTTCCAGTTAAGTCTGTTCTCCCATATGTGACTTGCATTGGAAAAAGAATCATTCTTCCATTCTCCTTTTTGCACAATTACATGATTAGCAAGCATGATTTAGAAAGGGAGTGGCCTCATGCTTCATGTTCCACTTAGGGGTAATGCTTTCTCTATATCACTCCCATAAATCTACATATGGGACTTGGCTTTATTGTTTCAATTTTTTATTTGTAGAGTCTTGTATATTGTATTGAACACTTATACATAAACACAGAACTTTTTCTCCTATAATTGCTATTGTTTCTTTTACGGTTAACTCATGTACAGTTGGGAAATTAATGCACAGCATATAGACTCACAAAAAATTATCTGAGAACCTTCTTACCATTTAAAATTCACCTTAATTTACAGAGCACATGAGAAGTTTGAACAAAATATATTCTCATGGATAATGTATTTATAAGCAATTTAAATTGCATTTGTCTTTACTAAGTTGTCTCTGAAACACGTGTTACCTCATGTCCAAAAGTGTCTTTGTGCTATTTCAATGAAGCCAGAAAACATTCATTTTTTTCTGGAGCAGCACCATAAATTGTTACTGGAAGTAAGTGGAAGTAACTGTTACTGGATGTGGAAACTGATCCCAGGAGAGGAATTTAACATAGAGAAATGACAAAGTTCAAGTTAACTATTGCGTTCCTTTGTACTGTACAAGAAAAGAATCCAAGGCTGGAAGGAAACTCTGTCCCTGACTTTTTTGAGTTTGTCCTTTACTCATATAAAACTTGTCTGTAAACTTCTGGTTGAGAGTTTTGCAAAAGGAAACAATATGCCATTTGAAGGCAGGCATAGAACAAAAGGAAATAACTTTGTTTTAAAAGTGTTCTACTGCAAAGAAGCAAAGACATGGAGGTTTTAAAGTGTCTAATGGATGGATGTTTCACTCCTGAGATGATTCTCTTTTTGCAGGAATCAGTTTTTAATTCCTTTAGTCTGGTCTTGAGTTTTCCATAGCAATAAGAATTCCAAAAAAGCACGATCCAGTGAGTATGATCAGCAAAAGCAGCCTCTTCTCAGAGCACCACTATTTTAAGGAGAGTCCCAAAGAAATACCCAGGGTTTGTTTTGTTTGCTTGTTTGTTTAGTTTGTGCTGGTTCTGGGGCTTGAACTTAGAGACTGGCCCCTGTCCCTGAACAGTTGTCTTTCTTTCCTACCTGGCCCAAACCTAGTACTCCACTGCTTGAGCCAAAACTCCACTTCTGGCTTTTTTGGTGTTTAATTACAGATAAGTGTTTGACAGACTCTCTTGCCTGGGTTGGCTTTGAACTAAGACAGTAAGAAAGCTAAGTGACATCAACTCTATGGACTTCTCTTTTGAACCTAGAAATATTAGATGAAGTTTATTATAAAGCTAATATTTGACAATTTTTAAAGAAGAGAATATGTTTAGCAAAGAAGCCATAACAAATAACTCAGTAAAAGTAGGTGCACTACTAAATCATTTGGGAAGATTACTATTGATTTCATCATTTCTTTGGGGGAAACTTAAACCTATATTTGCACTTTTTTGTTGGTTGTGAGGATTGAACCTTAATCCTGGGCACTGTCTCTCAGCTCTTCAGCACAACTTGAGCACTCTACCACTTTAACTACAGCACAACTTCCGGGTTTCTGGGGTTAATTGAAGATAAGGGTTTCATGGACTTTAGCTACAGCACAACTTCCGGGTTTCTGGGGTTAATTGAAGATAAGGGTTTCATGGACTTTCCTGACCAGGCTGGCTTTGAACCACAATCCTCTGGACTCAACATCCTGAGCAGCTAGGATTACAGGCATGAGCCACCAGCACCCCACTCATATTTGCATTTATGTGCACTTAATGTCACTATGTAGACAAAGAATGGAAATATGAACCATATGATGTGACATTGCAGCTTTTCAGAATAATTAAGGTAGCAATAAATATGTCCTCCTTTTCCATTTTGTTACATAAATAACTCATGAGCTATGGGACTCTTACATTAGCATCCTCTTTCATCTTTATAGGTGTATTTAGTATTAGGAAATGTTCATAGATAAATACAGCAAGACAGATTTTTAGAAAGCAAAGGAGATCAGGTATGAAAGATCAGCATAGAAGGAGATACATTCATCACACAGAGATTAAGAACTAGCCTAGGAGATTTTGAATGCCGAAGGCAATGAGGAATAAGCCTAGTTGATAACTAGTTCTTTAATAAGCAAAAATGGTTCCCTAGAACGGTTTCTGCTATACCTTAGTTACTATCATTTATTCTTTCCATCTGGCATTATTCCTTCTCTTCTGTCACAACTGTTAATTAGCCTCTGCCTGTTTTGTAAGATGACTGGCCAAAATAGTTTCTGAATCTCACTTACACTATCCTTCTCATTGTGATTAGCAGTGACCCCACTCAAAAGCCTGGAATATTTGAATTTCCAGAATTAATCTTCTCCTGACATCTAAGCACATTCCTAGCATTAATTGCTGTGACCCAATGAACAAAACATTTTTTTCAACACAGTATCCTTACATAGGTAAAGTACATGTATTAGGAACTATTGTCAGGTATCAGTATGGAAGGAGCAATTATATATTCCAAATATGGGTTCTTTATTTCGCATTTACTAACTAAATGTTCATTGTTGTTGTTGCTGTTGTTTTGGCAGTCCTGGGGCTGAAACTCGGTGCTTGGGAATTATTCTTCAGCGTTTTTTTTTTTCCTCAAGGCTAACCCTCTACCACTTGAGGCACAGGACCACTTCCAGTGTTTCCTTTTCAATTTATGTGGTACTGAGGAATTGAACCCAGGGTTTTATGCATGCTAGGCAATCACCATACCATGAAGCCACATTCCCAGAACCCTAAATGACTTTCTTAAGATGGCATTACATTTTCATTCTATAACTCTGTATCATAATTTTAGCCAGGAATTTTTGCTAGAAAAGAGCATTGAACACAGTACTTGAGTCCAGTAAGGCTAGATGGACAATGGATAACTGTCACAGTGTAGCCAGGGCACAGAGGGACTTACCTCATGGAGCTGGTACAACAGACTGAGCGAGACAGCTCCTGACCCACAGCCTACCTCGAGAATGAGAGGACCACCTTGGTTCCAGCCACATGGGGATGCTGGACCACCTCCTCCAGCACCCATTGAATCAGTTCCTGAGGAGAAAGCGAAAGAAAGAAGGTCAGAATTACACTTAAGCCAGGTGCTGTTGGCTCAGGCCTATAATCCTAAGTACAATGGAAGCTGAGATATGAAGAATGTGGTTTATAGCCAGCCTGGGCAGGAACACCTGTGAGACTCTTATCTCCAAAGAACCACCAAAAAACTGGAAGTGGTGCTGTGACTCAAGTGGTAGAGTGGTAGCTTTGAGCTGAGGAGCTCAGAGAGCTGCCCTAGGGCCAAAGTTCAAGCCTCATAACTGAAAAGAAGTGGACTTCCCACCACAAGAAGTGGACTGAAGAGCACCCATTGTCCTAGGGAGCATGGCAGAGAAGTCAGGCCGAGCTTCCTGTCAGCTGGGAGTCATTAGTAGCTCACCCGGCTTCTCTATGCCTCAGTTTCCCCAGCTTCAAAACTGAACAAAGTGAAGGATCCCGTTACTCATGGGGATAGAGTAATAAAGAAAGAGAGCCATTTTTACATTCCCACCAACAATGAAGTAAGGTTCCTTTCTGTCCACATCCCCTCCAGCATCTGTTGTTGTTAGAGTTCTTGATTTTTGCTGTTCTAACTGGAGTGAGGTGATATCTCAATGTTGTTTTGATTTGCATTTCTTTTATGGCTAGGGATGTTGAACATTTCTTCATGTGTCTATTGGCCATCCTTCTTTCTTCTTCAGAGAAGCTTCTCTTTAAGTCTTTCGCCCACTTATTTATTGGGTAGTTGTTTCTTTGAGGATTTGTTGTTGGGTGGTTTAATTTTTTGAGTTCCAAGTATATTTTAGATATGAGACCCTTGTCCGTTGTATGGCTAGTAAAGATCTTCTCCCAATCGGTGGGCTTTCTATTGATCTTGCCAGCTATGTCATTTGCCCTGCAGAAGGTCTGCAATCTTATGCAATCCCATTTGTCCAACCTTTCTTTGATTTGTTGTGCTTCTGGGTCTCTATTCAGAAAATTTCGACATGAGCCAAGGAGACCTAGGGTTTCTCCTATTCCATCCTGTAATGTTTTCAGAGTGTCTGCTTTGAGTTCAAGGTCTTTGATCCATTTGGAGTTGATTCTGGTGCAGGGTGATATATAAGGATCTAGCTTTAGTTTTCTACATGTAGTTAACCAATTTTGCCAGCACCATTTACTGAAGAGGCTGTCTTTCTTCCATTCTATTGTTTTAGCTTCCTTATCGAAGATTAGATGGCTATAGGTCTGTAGGTTCATTTCTGGGTTTTCAATTCTATTCCATTGGTCCTGAGGTCTGTTCTTATGCCAATACCAAGCTGTTTTGATTACTATGGCTTTATAGTAGAGTTTGAAATTTGGTATTGATATTCCTCCAGCACTTTGGAAAGCAGTATGGAGGTTCCTCAAAAGACTTCGCATAGATCTCCCCTATGATCCAGCAATCCCACTTTTGGGCATTTACCCAAATGTTTAAAAACAAGACCACACTAAAGCTACCAGCACAACTATGTTTATTGCAGCATTATTTACCATAGCTAAGATATGGAACCAACCCAGATGTCCCTCAGAAGATGAATGGATCAAGAAAATGTGGTATATATACACAATGGAATTCTATGCCTCCATCAGAAAGAATGACATTTCCCCATTTGTTAGGAAATGGAAAGGTTTGGAAAAAATTATATTAAGTGAAGTAAGCCAGGCCCAAAGCAGCATAGGTCCCATGGTTTCCCTTATTTGCAATATCTAGTATAGGTATGAGTCAAGCGGAAAAGGTCAGATAATGTGATGTTAGGAAAATGAACCCTTAAATATGTATTTTAATGTTTTCGTTTCTTTCATGCATGTGTTTCTAACGCATTTATAAGATTATTTCTTTGTCGCTTTGTATGTCCCTCCCCCACAGTGTAACCCCCGCTTTCACTATATTTGATGTCAGTATAACATGTGGAGGAGATGGGGACAAACAAGTCGTTTAAGGATTCAGGTGGATCTGTTGCAACAATGAGAAGTACAAAATGTCATGTCAAAACCAGCTTTACAATGTCGGTGTGGGGGGGGAGGGGGTATAATTGGGTGGGGGGAGGGGGTAAAATTGGTTGGGGGAGGGGGGAGGCGGGGAAGGGAAGTGAAGGGTAAACAAAGGAGGAGGCTGCAATGCTTGGTAAGAAATGTATGCATTATCCTGCCCATGTAATTGTAGCCCCTCTGTACAGTATGTTCTCAAATAAAATAAAATACAATTAAAAAAAAAAAGAAAGAGAGCCATGTTTTGTTTCATAATCCCATAACTGTTGCACTGTTAATAACACACACCATCTGAGATCTTTCCGGGTATCTTCCTATCATATGCTCACAGAATTGCCAAGAACAGTATCAGATGGCCCCTCCCCCTGTGCCTGTCCCTGCTCCAGAGATCCCTCTGTATCAATCCCTTGTTTCCTCACAACTGTCCCATGAAGAGATTGAAGTCCAATGGTTGAGGCCCAACCCAGAGATTCACCTCTGGTCAAGAATTGGCTGCCGTGGACTGAGTTTGGAACAATCCATCTAAACCAATGACTGAGCATGTCGCTACATATCTACCATCCCAACTACAGAAGAACGGGCCTCGTGGCTCAGGCCTGTCACAGATCAGAGGACCATGATCCAGCCCAGAATGAGCATATATTAATTCTCCATCTCAGAAATGCCCAAGACAGAAAAGCTTGACTCGCATGGTAGAAGACTTGACTGGCAAGCCTAGGGCTATGAGGTCAAACCCTAATATACCAAAAAGAACCAGAGTCCCAGTGCCAGAGGCTCATGCCTATAATACTAGGTACTCAGGACGCTGAGATCTGAAGATCACAGCTCAAGATTTAAAATAGGGTTGGCCTTGCCCATCAGACATCATTATGAGAAGACCCCGAGACTGACCTATGCTGTTGCGCTCCATACTAGCAGAACTCATATCCTTACTAAGAGTTGGCCATGCTCTCTGTCCTCCTGGGAAGCCATCCCCTGCAGGTCACACTCCCAGATCCTCCCAAGCTCCCACTGCCACCAACCAGGCCCAAGGGAGTACACAGCTCCATTGCACACAGATCCCTTGTTCTTGTAATTTAACTGTGTTGTGTCCCCTTCAAGCCTCTCACCCTTCCATGCCCCCAGACCTCAGCTGTGAAGCCCATACATGGCCCAAAGATAACAGGTAGAATTTACCAAAGCATTCGGCCTCCTTGTTACAACCCAGTTCTACACACACACACACACACACACACACACACACACACACACACACACACACACACACACACACACATACACACACATCCAGACAGGTGACAGAAGACTCCTCCATGCAGTACCTGCAATTTGCCAACTGATCACTCATCTGAGCACAGTCAGGCTGTACAAGGAAAATGATTATCTCTCTTTCTCTGTCTCTGTCTCTCTGTCTCTCTGTCTCTCTGTCTCTGTGTCTGTGTCTGTGTCTGTGTCTGTGTCTGTGTCTGTGTCTGTGTCTGTGTCTGTGTCTGTGTCTGTCTCTGTCTCTGTCTCTGTCTCTCTCTCTCTCTCTCTCTCTCTCTCTCTCTCTCTCTCTCTCTCTCTGTCTCTCTGTCTTCAGGTGAAAGTTTGACTGAACACAGAAGAGAAGGGCTCACACAGCAAGGGTGTCTATCTTCTGCATCCAACACCTCCCATCCCCAGAAAGAAAGGAAAAAAACCCAGAAGGCAGGTGTAGACATGCTGCTCCCCACCTCTGACTAAAGCCACTGGGCTCCCACCTGGGAGTGGAAGGGCGCAGATGTGCTGCTGTGTGGCTCCCACTGCTCCAGGCCAGGGGATCTTTGGCGCCCACTCCTCACCCAACCTGCATCTCCCCGTATCCTGGACACTAGTCACTGGGGATGGGGGTGGCATCCTCGGGTCAACCCCCACCCCCACCCCTGGGTCACATTTGTGGCAGGGCGTGGGCCAGACTGTGGGGCACAGGGGAGGCGAGGTCCTGGTCGGAGGGGAGGTAGTGGTGTCAACAAACAGAGAGAATCAAGGTGCTACTGGGCAGCAAGGAATGTGGGCGTGGCCACCATTCTTGTATCCCATTGGTCAGAAAGAACCATGAAACAATAGAGGTGTGGCTGGAATCTTCTGATGCAGGCAGAATGGGTGGAGTCAAAATGATGGCAGCCCCTTTCCCAGGGAACTCTGTCCAATCCAGTTGGGGACAAGAGAGTGACCCACTTTAGCCGGATGGCTGCACAGATTGTTGTGTATGTCTGTTTGTTCCCAGACCTTGAATTCAGGATCAGGGCACAATCTGTGAGTTGTTTTTGATCAAGGCTAGCTCTCTACCACTGAAGCCACACGGCTTTACTTCTGTCTTTGATGGCACAAGTTGGACAGGAGTCTCAAGGACTGTCCTGCCTAGGGTGACTTTGACTTTCACAGCCTTGTAAGTTTTAAGGAGGACTGCTGAGAGCCACTGATGCCTGGTTTTGCTGATGATCTTGGACAGACCTGTGAGTTCCCTATCCTCAGGTTTAAGTGGTAGGAGCTGGAGCCCACAGCTTGAATCCTGGGCTGCCACCAACAAATGGCAGGAGATCCTATGAAATTCATTCCTATTCATATGATTACCAAAGGAATGTGATGTATATCATGATTAAATGGGCAGTACTTGAATGATTCGAGGATAAAATTATACACAATTACATAATAGGACACTGGTCGATATTAATTAATACTTTATGAAGCATTTAAACAATCACCTTCATTAAATGGAGGCCAAATGAAATACCGACGAATTGGGCATCACATAGCATAGAGATGCCATTTTTTTTCTGCCAGGACTGGGATTTGAACTCATGGTCTAGGTAACCCTGCTGTTGCACTTTGTGGGAAGGGGAAGCTTGCCTCCTTGAATTTAAGAAATTCAAGTCTGTTTTTTAGGCCTGAAATCGATGCCCACAACTAGAAAACATACTATTTGTTTACATTTTAAATATATGATTTATATTTTTAAACATATGTTGATTCCATATTGCATTCAGTGTAGTTATTTTATTTTTTGTTTTATTCATATACTGACTACTCATTTTATTAACTATTATGACACATAGAACAGTGATTACATTGATTACATAGGATATAGGTTTGCATATGTATTGCACGTCCTTCCTGACACCCAGGACTTTCACAGAAAGGAAAACATGTGTCATCATCAGCTTCTTACTACACAATTCATTTTTTGGGAGTGCTAGCATCTGAACTAACAGCCTTCAAGGCCCAATTCATGAATG
Source organism: Dipodomys merriami (assembly GCF_024711535.1). NCBI lineage: Eukaryota > Metazoa > Chordata > Mammalia > Rodentia > Heteromyidae > Dipodomys > Dipodomys merriami. The sequence goes on along the minus strand of NW_027203049.1, from coordinate 844,712 downwards.
GGTGAGTGTCAGCCTGCCATCCTGTGGCAAATTGAGCTGACAGGCAGTCCCAAGTACCTGAGATCGAGCCCCAGCAGTTGACAAAATAAGAACAGATTGACATACAGATGGTAGTAAATGTATATCTTTATAGAGTGCCAGAGATGTCTATACCTTATTCAGTTATATAGACTACATTCCTACCAATTCTTGGGTATTTATAATGCCTCCATATAATTAATGTTATTGTTTTCATTCTTAACATGGAATCTAAATTTGTAGACATGTTCTCCATCATGCCAGACACCCAGGACTCTCAGAGAAAAGGAAAAAATTTCACACTTGGCTTCTTACTGCATGATCCAGTTGTTGGTAGTGCTGGGATCTGAACTCAGGGCCTAGCAGGACCAATTGGTGAATAGTTCAAGGTGACCACACCAGCCTGTGAGCAACAAAGGAGTTAAGCCATCCCAGGATCTGACATTGATCCCCAGGGTGGCCATGATAGTCATAAACTAATGATTGAAACATAGGATCTATATTTACATATATGTGTGGACAGTATCTTGCCTTTGGAGTACTTTTCTCCTTATTTTCTGTCTTATGTAAGTATTGTGTATTTTACTGAATAATGTAACAGATATAACAGAACATACATGGAAGACAACCTATTGCCCTGGCTATAGGGTTTCCTATGCATTCTCCATCCAAGCTGAGACCCAGGACTTTCACAGGACAGGAAAACAGGTGAATCAATGGGCTTCTCACATCAGGATTCATCATTTGGCAGTGTTGGGATTTGAACTCACACTCTATCAGGCCCAATTGGGGAAATGGTCAAGGTGAGGACACCAGCCTGTGAGCAACGAAGGAGATAGGCCATTCCTAGGAACTGACATCGAGTCCCAGGGAGGTCCAGATAGTCATAAATTCGTAATTCAAATATAGGATCTATATTTACATACATGTGTGGACAGCATCTTGCATTCGGTGCACTTCTCCTTAATTTGTGTCTAATTCATGGAGTTATTGTGTATTTTACTGAGTATGGTGACAGGTATACTGTGCTGACATGGATGACAATCTGTTCCCATAGTTATATCGTTTCCTATGCATTCTACATCCTAGTGAAAGCCCGGTTCTTTCACAGGAGAGGAAAACATGTTCAACGACTGGCTTCTGACAACAGAATGAAAGTTTTGTCAGTGCTGGGATTTGAATTGAGGTCTGGGTAGCTCTGTTGCACTTTGGGGCAAGGGAAATCTCACCATCCTTGAAGACTAGAATGTCAGGCCTCATCAAGGGCCTGATTTGAAGCCCCAGTACTGGACAAAATAACAAGCCCGCCTTTTTTAAACATAGGATCTCTCTTTACCTACAAGTTTCATATGCATCTTGCATTCAGTGTAGTTATTCTTTTTATTTTGTGTCTTATTCATGGATGTATTGTGTATTTTATTGAGTATGGTGATAGATATAACTATGCTGACATGGATAACAACCTATTCGAATGCCTATAGAGTTGTCTATATAGAATTTCCATCCTCGCTGAGACCCAGGATTTTCACAGGACAGGAAAACAGGTGGATCGATTGGCTTCTCAAATCAAGGTGAATCTTATGGCAGTGCTGGGATTTGAACTCAAGCCCTAGCAGACCCAACTGACGAATGGGTCCATGTGAGCACACCAGCCCGTGAGCTACTAAGGAGTAAGGCCGTTCCCAGGACCTGAGATGGACCCCCAGGTGGGGGGGGAGGAGGGTACACAGTAGTCATCCATTCATAAGTTGAAGGTAGTATGCAAATGAGTACACATTTGTATAGATTAGGAGAGACGATAACCTGTGATGGAATCCAATCTACCATGTGTATACTGATTCTTGGATCTTTCCAGATGTCTTCATTTCATGACTGTGATGATTATTGTCATGCTTAATCAACACTGCTTTACAAATAAGTGATACCCCATGAGTCTTGCCTATCATTTCCTAGTCACATCATGCATGAAATACTCATTCGATGAGATCGATCACATTCCATGACTTTTCCTGGTCCAGAAACCAGTTTCTCAGTATTTCCTGCCATTGCTTTCTCATGGGGGTGGGCTGAATTCAAGCCTCAGGCATGGAAAACATACTCCTTATATAAATATTAGAGATAGAATTTATACTTCCATACAGATGTTCAGTAGATACTGTTTGGTGTGGTAGGATTTATACTTCCATACAGATGTTCAGTCCATATCACATTTAGTGTTGTTATTCATTTTATTTCTTTTTTTTATCCATTTATTTACAATTTATTTTATTGTCTTTGATGACACCTATACCATTTATCCACTTATTACAATTTTTACATCATATCACATACCATCTAGATTTGTATATGTGTTCTCTATCATGCCTGACACCCTGGCATGTGTCACACTCGGCTTCTTACTCAAAGATTAAATTTTTGGCAGTGCTTGGATCTGAACTCAGGGACTAGCAGGCCCAATTCATGATTGGGTGAGGGTGAGCACAGAAGCCTCTAGCCAATGAAGCTGTCAGGTGGTTCCCAGGCACTGAGATCAAGCCCAAAGTTTAGCCAAAACAGCAATACATGGCTAGGCAGAGGTGGTATACAAATAAATATATATTGTTAAAGAGTTCCAGAGCTGTCTGTCTATAGCTGAATGACATCTACTACGTTCCTACCAACTCTTAGGTATTTATTATATCTCCATTGAAACAATATTATTCTTTTCATGCTTAATAAACTATTAATTAAGGTCAAACAGCATCCTAGGATTATTGCATCCAATCTTAGACTAGACAAATGCGTGAACTACTCTTTCAATCTGTAATCTTATGCATAGGAACGAGTCTCTTGTGATCTGCCATTGGTAAATGTAAGGATTAGGATTTGAACCGAGGGCCTATGTTGACATGTTGGCTTATGGCTTCCCTGATAGCCTGCCAGCCATCAGCAATGGCAGGCCAGGTCCACTTTGAAACCATGTCATTCAGACCCAGGACGGTCACCATGTAAAGAAAAAAATTGTAAAACCCTGAGCCCTCTACAGCTCCCCACTTTTTGTGCTGTTCTGCTTTTTTTCCTTCTGCAAGCCCCCTGGGCCTAGGGTCCCAGGATCAGCTTTGGGTCTCAAGGCTGCACCCCAGCCTAGGGAGAGTGAAGCTGAGTCAGAGTTACCATGACCTGAGTTCAAGCCCCATGGTTGGCAAAATTAATTAACTAATTAATTAATTAATTAACTAACTAACTAAATTGAAATAATAAAGCTCCTTGGTTTAGAATTTCTGCCAGTATTCTTTAATAGCCTGGGATTTGAACTCAGAGTTTTGATGAATCCATAGCAATGTGACAGAATGCGCAGAGTTGTCCAATATTTGAGTTGAATCCCCATGCCAAGCCTAAAATAAATAAGTCACTGACCTCACCAGGGAAGTTAGTTGTGAAGATGGGAGGGAATGGATGGTAGGGGAAAAACAAACGAGGAGGCAACAATGCTCAATACTAAATGTACTCATTACTTTGCTCATGTAACTGTGACCAATCTGTACAACATTTTTAAAATAAAAAACGTACAAAAACTTATGTAGTGCTCAAAAAGCACTTTGTGGTTAAGGGATGTATGTCTGAACAGCTGTACAAAATTCTATACTGATTTTTTTTCAGTGTTCAGTATGTAACTGAATAAACATAACTGTTTCTGTTACAAATATTAAGTCACTGTCTTGGAACTGGGGCCAGTATTTCTGCCATTGCTGGGATTTGAGCTCACTGTCCATGTAACTCTTTTGCACCTTGGGTGAAGGCTAAGATCCCTGTCCTTGAGGAAAAGATTTTCAAGCTAGAGTTCCCAGGGCCTGAATTAAGACCCTGCAATAGAAAAAATATTTGTATACATGTGTAATATAAGATATATAGGTAAATAAGTATGTATATTTCATATTATGATTATTATTATTAATTTTGTATTTAATTTTCATTTTACTCATTTTATTGTTTATTGTATTTAGTATTATTATACACATAATATTTATTATGTTGTGTATATATATTATAAAATTATACACAATAATTCAGTACATTGACTAATTTTCATTAATACTTTATTAAGTTTTGAAATATAATACTTAATTAAATGGAGGCATTTGTCAAGTCATCACATGGTTAGAGTCTGTCCCCAGTATGAGTTTTGTCTTATTTATCTTTGGACAACTTCCTATACGGATTTGTTTGGATGATTTATACTCAGAAGCCTTTTCTTGTGGATAGGCAAGTTGAGGGATAAAATCGTAAGGTTGGGTCTGGAAATGTGGCTTAGTGGTAGAGATCTTGCTCAGCATGCATGAATGCCAGGGTTTGAATCCTCAGTGCTACATACTCAGAAAAAGCCAGAAGCTGTGGTGTGGCTCAAGTGATAGAGTGCTAGCCTTGAGAAAACGAAGCTCAAAGGCAGTATCCAGGCCCTAATTTCAGGCTCCAGGTCTGGCAAAAACAATACTCCAGATTCCAGTGGCTCTGGAAACCTACTTTCTCAGGAGGCTGAGATCTGAAGATCACAGTTTGAAGACAGCCTAGGGAAGGAAAGCCTGTTAGACTCTTACCTCCAATGAACCATCAAAAAACCCCATGTGGCATTGTGGCTCAAGTGGTAGAGTGTTTGCCTTGAGCTGAAGCGCTCAGAGACAGCACCCAGGCTTCAGTTTGAGACACACAACTGGAAAAAGATTGAGGGATAATCAAAATAATTTTCCTATTTGCTACTTATGAAAATATTTTTAGGAAAATGAATGCTGATGTACACCAGAATTGGAGTCAGACCTCAAGGTTCAAGTGTAGCACATCCATAAGCCCAGCCTCTCAGACTCTAGCATTATAAACTTATGTCCTACAGGGTTCTGAAAGGCACATTGTTGAAAGTGTTAATATGCTCCCCAAGCACTTTGTGATAAGCAGTTGACTTGTATTGTCAATGTCATTACAGTTCTGACCCTAGCAGAGAACCAATACCTCACGCCCATCAAGCTTGCTCAGGAGGCTTAGGTCTCTCATTGGGTGAAACCAGCCAAGGAAGGGAAGTCTAGGACATTCTGATTTCCTGTTCTGAAAGGTCAGATGCTTAAGAAATTCCTGTTTCACTTGGTGATGAGAAGTTACTTGCACTCTAAATGTTCTTGGAGTTCTTGAGCTACAGAAGAAGGAAAGAAATATTATTGACCCAATCAGGGTTCAAATGAAGTTCTCAGGATCCAAGCCCTAACTCTGTTAGCAGGAAGAACTCCAGTGTAACACTGTATTTGAAGGACAGAAAACAGTTTCTAAAGCCAGGCTAGGTGCAGAGAACTAGGCCTCCAGGATTAGGAGGCAGAATATACACATTCATCACAGAAGTGAGCTGCAAAACCACTTCATTCATTCCAGGCACAGCCAGCAATGGGGGCAACCTGAAACATTTGTTAGAGTTACAGCAGGATCAGGTTTTTCTCACTCTCTTCAAACAATGACTAATTAACCTTCCTTCCTCATGTGAAGGGAGCCTCAGGCTATCTTTAGATTACCAATAGAGATCCAGTCTAGTGCTGGAGAGGGGAGGAACAGAGTAGAAAACCCTGCTCTCTGGTCTTAGGGAGTAGGTTTTTGACTCTCAATTTGTCAAGTTTGAAGGCCCTTCCATTCTCCTTACTTCATTCTCTACATCATTAATGCAAATCCCCAGTCCAAGGAGGGGCAGGGCCATTTCTCTTCTGTCTCCAAGCACCTGAGTTAGAACCTGGCTCTGCCCTCTTGACTCTGGGGCTCTTGGATGCCTGAGAAGTCGGACAGAGACAGTAATCCTGCTCTGCATTTGTGTGAAGGCGATGCTGGTGTCCTGGCGCACTGCAGAAAGCCTCATGACTGGGAATGTTCCCTTCTTTCCTTCTGACGTCAAAAACAGATTCATCTATCAACTTTCTTTCCTTCCTTCCTTCCTTCCTTCCTTCCTTCCTTCCTTCCTTCCTTCCTTCCTTCCTTCCTTCCTTCCTTCTTTCCTTCCTTCCTTCCTTCCTTTCTTTCTTTCTCTCTCTCTCTCTCTCTTTCTCTCTCTCTCTCTCTCTCTCTCTCTCTCTCTCTCTCTCTCTCTCTCTCTCTCTCTCTCTCTCTCTCTCTCTCTCTCTCTGTCTCTCTCTCTATTTCTTTTTATCTATCTACCTACCATCCTATCTAGGTAGCTATCTCTTTGCCAGTGGTTGGGATGAATTCAAGGCCTGGGAATTGTCTCTAGCACTCTGGTACTTGAGCCACAGCACATATTCTGGCTTTGTCTGTGTACAGGTGCCTGAGGAATTAAACCCAGGGCTTCTTGCATGCTAGGCAAGCACTCTCTCATTAATCCATATTCCCAGCTCCTTCATTTTTTTCTTAATGGTAGTTTTTACATAAGTATGCTACCATTTTATGTTCTCAAGTTTAATTTTCTGAATACCGGTTACTTCTAAGAAACCTCATCTCTTCCCTTGCCAGATTTGTGATTGTTCCTGGATTGCCCTCATAATAAAATGTAAATAAAGGCTGCTGAGAGCTTCAGTGTGCATCATGTAAAGACACAGGCCTAGAACCCTGGAAGAGAAAAGCAATGGGCCTGAAATGAAGAGAATGATGCAGTATGTACAACTAGCATATCTGAAAAATAAACCAGTAAATAAAAGCAGAGTTTGCACTATGGGAGGTAATATATATATACACACATAGTAGGAAGGGCACTGATACATAAACTTGGCCTTCTCTTTTTGAATGTTTTTGTGGCCATCCCAGGATTTAAACTCAGGGCCCGATGTGTTCCTGAGCTGTTTTGCTCAAGGCTGAGTCTCTACCACCACCACAGCTCCACTTCCTGCCAGCTGGTAGTTAATTGGACCTAAGCAATTCCCAGGCTTTCCTGCCTGGTCTGGATTGTATCTCCTACTCAGTTTTCTCTCTCAAAGCTGGAGCTCTACCCTCTGGGCCATTGCTTCACTTCTGGTTCTCTGGTGGTTTATTGGAGAAAATAGTCTCAGAGACTCTCCTGCTCTGCTGGCTTGAATGGCGTTCTCCTGAGAAGGCTTCAAATGGTTTCCTCAGGAATTCACTGAGGAGCCACTCCACACAAACCCTTAGTCTAAATCTCGAGGACTACTAGAGAAAAATGGAAACATTGTTATACCCCAGCCGCAGGACCCCCACCAAAAAGAACACCGAGTGTCAGACTTTACAGCTGTTTTAAGGTTTTATTTAAACGGGCTGCAGCTCGGGTCTCATCCTACACTCCAACACAGCAGCACCTAGGAGAAGAGCCCAAAGGTAAAGATTTGCAGAGTTTATAAAGGCACACAACCAACCAGGTGTTTGGATTACCACCACGTGTTGCTCTGTTAGAAACAAGCAACAAGTGGTCACTGCCTCAAAACTTTAACCCTTCATTCCCCACCTTGACTAATGGTCTTGTGGCTCCAGCCTCAAACTAAACTCCAACAGCTCTTGATCTTGAATGGGTATGGTCCCTAACTGACCTTAGCCATACTATTAAACAACAATACCAATAAAAATCAGCTCATTTTTTCTTGAGTTTTATGCAGAGTAGTTGGGTAGGATGCTTGGAGACTTCCCATGTTTCTCCACGGTTGTCCAGGGCAAAGGGGTCAGCTGGTCTGGGGTGGGAGCAGTGGATCCAAGCAGCAATGCCATCCACCTTAAGGGCAGTAGGTGTAGCCAGTAGCACCATGTAAGTTCGCTTCCACCGTGGTTCCAGAAATATCAGGTTGTGTCTTCCAACAAACACCCAGTCCCCTGGTTTAAACAAATGGCGGGGGGGGGGGGTAGGAATAGAAGCAGAATCATATAATGCTCTAAGCTGGGTCCACATCCTCTTATGCACCATCTGTAGTCAAGCTTACACAGAAATTCAATATCATCCAAATCAGCAAGCAATTCAGTCTGAAGGGTAGGGATAATGGGTGGAGGGTGTCCATACATTATTTCAAAAGGAGTGAAGCCAAGCTGATAGGGTGAATTTCTTACTCTAAACAGGGCAAAAGGTAACAGCGATACACAGTCTGGACCAGTCTCCAAGGCCAATTTAGTTAAGGTGTCTTTTAGAGTCCGATTCATTCTTTCTACCTGCCCTGAACTCTGGGGTCTATAAGCACAGTGCAATTTCCAATCCATCTCCAGTGCCGCGGATATTCCCTGACTTACTTTTGAGTCGAAGGCTGGTCCATTGTCCTACCCAGTTGTGGTTGGGAAGCCATCCCTGGGTAGGATTTCTTCCAGGATCTTCTTAGATATGACGTTCACAGTCTCATGCTTTGTTGGGTAGGCTTTTACCCATCCTGAAAAGGTGTCTACAAAAACTAACAAATATTTATATCCAAATTTTCCAGTTTTAATTTCTGTGAAGTCTACTTGCCAATACACACCTGGCCTTCTCCATGGAGATGAGCTCCTTTTGTAACCAGTTGATTAGGGGCATTGTTGAGCTGACAGGCTTTAAAATTTTTAACAATGTCCTCAATGAGTTGATTTCCTTGCCTGATTTTTACTTCTGAGAGTAGGAGCAAGTTCTCCATTCTTTGGGTTCCCATGTGAGAGACCCGATGGATTCTCATAAGAAACCTCTTGCCCAATCTTTGTGGCAAGATAAGCTTTCCCTCACCAGTTTTCCACCAATCTTTTTCTCTTTTTCTGTTTGGGGGTTTATAGGCCATGGAAATTTTCTTTATCCACTCCAAGTCTTCTTGGGAGTACTGAGGCTCAGGAGGCAAACCTTGTGGCCCTGGGCTGGAGGTCCACCTCCTTAGCTGCCTGATCGGCCAAGTTATTTCCTTTGGTTATTGAATCAATTACCTTTTGATGGCCAGGAAAGTGCATGGCAATATTTGCTGGTTCCCATAAGGCCCGAATGAGGCTTAAAATGTCTTTTTCATTTATAATAACCTTTGCCTCAGCTGTCAACAGCCCCCTCTCTTGGTAAATGGCTCCATGGACATGCACAGTGGCAAAAGCATACCGACTGTCCTTGTAAATGTTTAGTCTCTTCCCTTATCCCATCTGTAGGGCTTTTGTTTTCTTCTCTTTGTGCAGACGTTCCCTGGGAGAGTGCTTCTGCCCACACTATCTCAGTGTCCATGGTGATTGCTGCACCGGCGTACCTTTTTCCCTCTCAAATGAAACTGATGCCATCTGTGAACCAGGTATGCTCAGCATGCGATAGTGGCAAGTCCAACCAGTCTAGCCTCTTTTCTTTGGCCTGGTCGCTCTTTTCACACTCAATTTCATGTTCTTTGCCCTTACATTCCTGTCTTTGCTACTGTCTGTCTCTTATTGTAAACCCTTTCCACTGCAGCTACTAGATCCCTAATAGACTTTTCACTAAGTCTGTCTAGAGCCTGCAACTTTCGCTTTATGTCTGGTGCAGCTTGATTTATATAGGCAAACATAATCATCTGAGCCAACTCCTGGGTCTCAAGATCATACGGGTCTATTGACTAAAAGCTTCCATGAGCCACTCAAGATATGCTGCCAGACTTTCACTTCCTCCCTGTCTAACATTATAAACTTTGGCCATATTAGTAGGTTGGCAAGCTGCCACCTTGAGACATGCCAACAGAGCCTGGTGATAGACGAGGAGTCGCTCCCTACTTTCAACTGTATTGTTGTCTCAATTGTTGGTTGGATCTCAGGAAAATAGGCAGTGATCAGGGCAGGATCCGTGATAGGTGCTCCTGTGGGGCCAGGGATATGTTTCTGGGCTGCCTCTTGGATATAGTCTCTCTCTTCTGTGGTAAAAAGGACCTGTAAAAACTGACTAAAATCATCCTAAGTGGGCTGATGAGTAAAGAGAATAATTTCAAGCAAACAAATTAAATCCTGGTGTTTCTCAGAAAAGGGGGCATTTTGGGTGTGCCAATTGTGTAGATCACTGGTAGAAAATGGCCAATATTGGAGTTGCTGTTGACCATCTGCATCCACACGACCTATGGTGCGTATGAGATAAATAGCTGCATTAGAAGGGGGGTTGATCCCACTTTGTCGTGGAGTGACTGGCCACTAAGAAACTTTAAGGGCAGGTGCTGAGTCTTTTATAGCTCCCTCCTCCTCTTGACCATTCTCAGGTTCTGCGAAAGGAACCTGGAAAGGAGAATATGGGGGAGGAAACATTTCTTTTTCCAAGATATCTCCCTGAAAAACCGGGGGGTACCTTTTCTTTCCCTCTGTCTCAGTTACTTTTTGTAAGTCTAGGAGGCTAGATGGAGTGGTGCCTATGGTTTCCAGTCCCATCAGACGTACAGTCCAAAAAACAATAAACAGTACAAACAAGACACACGCAGGCCTGACAGTTACAAAAAAGGGCTTACAAAGTGGAGATCTCCCAAATTGGTCCACTGACTACAGTGTGGGATTCCACACCCAGGCCACACAGGAGAAAGAGCAGAGCCAGAGTGGGCGAGTTGCGCCACTGTTAGAAGGCCCTCTTGGTCAGTTCCAGCCCAACACTGAACCGACCCCCACCCCACAATTCACACGGCGGTGTTCCAAGGACTGCCCCCCCCCATGCCCCACACAGTGGGGTTCCAAGGACCCCTGCCCCACAAGAGGATCTTGGACATCTCCCAGTTCCTCCACGGTTGTGGTGCAAGCGCATCTGCCTCAACAACCCTTTACAAATCGGAGTGGCCATCCTCACAAAGGAAAACGAAAGTAAAACAGACAAATGACAGGACAAGACAAATTAACAAAGACAGCTCTGTATTACCTTTGGAGACTGAGATCTCGAGGGTCTTTGGGGGGATCCAGGACAAGCCCTCACTAATATAGTATACCCAGGTCGCAGGATCCACACCAAGAAGACCATCGAGAGTCAGACTTTACAGCTGTTTTAAGGTTTTATTTAAACGGGCTGCAGCTTGGGTCTCATCCTACACTCCAACACAGTGGAGCCTAGGAGGAGAACCCCGAGCTAAAGTTTTGCAGGGTTTATAAAGGCACACAACCAACCAGGTGTTTGGATTACCACCACGTGTTGCTCTGCTAGAAACAAGCAACAAGTGGTCACTGCCTCAAAACTTTAACCCTTCACATGAAGATGCTACTAGTGTGTTCTAGACACTTAATGTTGGAGACACAAAACACTCATAATTATTAGATCATTTTATAGGCAAAAGGAGCAATGCAGACTATATGAGGATCACTCCAGGTTTCAGTCCTCATATCCTGAGACAGTAAATTCACAGCAGCTCAATGCTAAGTGACAGAACTGGCATGTACTGTGGATATTTGCTCCCAAATCCTGTGACACTCATTTCTCCCTTTTGGCCTCAAACCTGTGACCAGAGGGGAAGATGAGGAGAGAAAATCCTTCTAAGGGAAAGCAGCTATAAATAACATTGGATAGTTTGCTTATAAATTAAAACCTTGGGAATGACCCTGTTAAGAAGTCAGATTGTCCAGATTAAAAAATGAAGAAGAGAAGAAATAAGGTGCCAGTGGCTGCTGTCTGTAATTCCAGGTCCTCAGGAGGCTGAGATGTAGAGAAACTGAGTTTGAATCCAGCCAGTGTAGGAAAGTCCATGACACAGTTATTTCTAAGAGATCACAGAAATACCCAGAAGTGGTGCTGTAACTCAAGCTTAATGCAGTACCCTTGAGCAAAAGGAGCCCAGGGACCATGAATAGGATCATACTTCCACCCCAGGACCTGCCCCCTCAAAAAGAGCCTGTACTTCCATGTCTTTGTATTCTTATAGGTGAAATTCCCGAGTAGCTATACTGAATGGCACCAACCAAGGAAATTTGTATTCAGTACAATGAGTTCGTAACAGAGAGACTTCTTTCAAGATAGTGCATGTTCCAGGGCTCCCCTCACTGTTCACAGTGTAACCTGAGGGTTTCTCTGCAACACAGGCCTGCTGGAGGAAGTCTCTCTCATTGTCTGGACAGGAACACAAAAGTCCTCACTCCTGTACAGCTGGGTAACAAACAACTCCACCTGGGCCAGTTAGTGAGGATGAGTGTGAGTTGGCTCTGAAGGTCAGGAAAAAATGGCCTCTTTGTACCCTTAGCTATCTCTCTCCTCAGTGCTCTGTTTTAACAGGAGACCTTCATTTGTGCCACCTCTCATGGCAGGCCAAGTTCTGTGCACTTATCCTGCCTTTGTGAGACTATATTCTGTTGTTCAGTTACAGTGCTCAATATAATTCAAGAGTCATTCAGGCAGACAACTAAGGCACTAAACATAATGAAATGATTCATTGCAAGCAATGTTGGGTCTATGATGCCTTTCCTATATTTCCGAAAGCTTGGGAAATCCAAGCACATGTTGGATATCACAAAGCTTCCTGTCATCTAGGACTGGTGAAGCTCATCAGGTTTTGAAACCTTTGACTTCTCCTAGCTGGTCCCTGGGTGGCCAGGTTTTGGGGTTGAATATAGGGCCTGAGTGCTGACCATGAGCTCAGTGCAGAAGCCCAGTGCTTTCCCATTTTGTGTAACAACATCTCTTCTGGTCTGTGCGTGTATGTGTGGGTGTGTATGTGTGTACACCACGGTGTGTGTGTGCGTGGGTGGGTGTGTGCGTGCACACATATACATGAGTCCTGAAGCTTGACCTCAGGACCTGAGGACTGTACCTAGTTTCTCTTGTACAATGATATCCCTCTCCCACTTTAGCCGCAGAGCCACTTCAGGCTTTGTCCTAGTCATATGGTCCTGAGAAATGAAGCCCACGATTTTATATATGCAAAGTATTCTACCACTAAGGCACATTCCCAGCCCTCTATTTCAGCTTTCTTAGTTTAGTTCTGTCTTTTTTATTGTTGTTGTTGTCAATTGAAGGAGTTGAAGTCTTGGTGTGGGTGCTGTCCCTGACCCCTTCAGCTCAAGTCTTGTGCTCTACCACTTGAGCCACACAGCTACTTCCGGTTTTCTTGTGGTTCATTGGTGCTAAGTTTCTCAAGGACTTTCCTGCCTAGGCTAGCTTTGAACCATGATCCTCAGATCTCATCCTGCTGAGTAGGTAGGATAACCAACATGAGCTCCAGCACCCAGTTTCCCCTTCAGGTTCTTAGTAGTGAATTGGAGATAATAGTCTCATAGTACCTTTTGTGTCTGAGATAGTTTGGAACCCAGATCTTTAGAACTCAGCTTCCCGAGAAGGCAGGATGACAGACTTCAGCTACTGACCCCTTGGCCATAGCCTCTGCTGCAAGGGGGTCCATGGCTCCACGTGGTGGAGTGCTAGCCACGAGCCCAAAAGATAAGGGTCAGTGCCTCAGCCCCGAGTTCAAGGTTCATGACCAAGAAAAAACAAACCAAACCATTATCTGCTGTAGACAACTCACGAGTCTTCAGTAATACATAATTTTGTCCCTGACATGGGGGCCTATCTGAGCCTCAATATTCTTGTCTATATAAACATCTAAGTTGTGGAGCTCTTACATAGACAAGATGAAAGAATGCCCCCGGTTAAGGCACTCTTTGCACCACTCAGCACACAACATCCTGTGAAAGATTCAGCACCCAGCACCCAATGCAGGACTCAGTACACTGCATCCTGTGAAAGACTCAGCACATAGCACCCTGTGCAGGACTCAGAATGGAGCACCCAATGGAGGACTAAGCACATAGCTCCATTCCACAAGCTGTCATTAGAATTAGGGTGCTTTCATCAATATCACCATTCTTTGAGGAAAATTTACAAACCATAAAAGTTCACATTTAATGGTTTAGTGGGGTGTTTTTCTGGGGAGAGGGTGTTAGCCATGGGGCTTGAACTCAAAGCTCTACCACTTGGAGCCACATTTGAGGTGTCTCTCAGACTTCCTGCCAGGACTGGGTTTTAAAGCCCCTGAGCAGCTAGGATTACGGGCATAAGCCAGGATGACATGGGTAACCCGTGGAGCAGGGTTGCAGCAGTTTACATGTGACTAAGTCAGGTTAGGTGGCAGCTGTCAGCACCAGACTCCTAGCTTGCTCTGTAATGAGGTATTTGAAGTTCTGTCCTTCTATAGAATATCGTACCCTTTTTTGGCATCATACCTGGGGCTTGAGTAAGAGCTTAGACACTGTCCCTAAACGTTTGTGCTCAAGGCTAGCACTCGATTGAAAGACAGCAGAACTTCTGAGTTTTCTGTTTTGTGGCACTGAGGAATCAAACCCAGGAATTCGTGCTTACTATGAAAGCACTCAACCACCGAGCCTCACGAGTGAATGAGGTATAAATAGATAGAGACTGCTGTATATAAATATTTTATACACAAAAAGAGATTTCTGCATAATATTAAATTATAGATAATATTGCTAGCAATACTTAGGTATTAAATTATGTCTCCATTTAATGATGTGTCCCAGTTAACAATTAATAAAGCATTAATTAATAATTACTCAATATCCCATAACTGTTTGTCATATATATACATATATCCATACATATAATTTGATATTTCATAGAATGAGAACAATGTCTATATATTATTAAATTATGCATCATGTGTTACTCCCAATTATTCGTTGTTTAATTATGTCACCTTGTAATTTTTATTTTGTTAATGCTTAATAAAATATTAATTAAACTTAGTGCACATCCTACACTTATTGCATGTAATGTTATCCTAGAATGATTCACTACTAATTCAATCTGTTTATCATTTACTGTAGTGGTAACTCTTCTACCTATGATGTTTTCTACCTTTATTAAATCCTATTACATAGCATATAGATTTGCATCCAAATTATACATCCTACCTGACACTGAGCACTTTCAAAGAAAAGGAAAACATGTGTCGTGCTCAGCTTCTCACTCCAAGATTACATTTTTGGGAGTGCTGGGATCTAAAATCAGGGCAAAGAAGGCTCAGTTCATGAATGGGTGACTGCCAGCACAGCAGCCCCTAGCCAATTCAGCTGCCTGGCAGTGCCCAGGCCCTGAGATTGAGCCCTGTACGTTGACTCCAAATTGTGCTTAAAGTAGTTATTCATTTTATTTTTTTATTCATTTACCATTAATTTTATTGACTGCTATAACACATGGAATATTTACTACATTTATTACATAGGATATAGAATTGCCTATGCATGAAACTTTACACCTGACACCCAGGACTTTCACAGAAAAAGAAAACATGTGTCACCCTGTGTCCTACTGCATGATTCAATTTTTGTTAGTGCTGGCATCTGAACTCACAACCTACAAGGCCCAATTCATGAATGGGTGAGTGTCAGCATGCCAGCCTCGGGCATATTGAACTGACAAGCAGTTCCCAGCCCCTGAGATTTAGCCCCAGGGGTTGACAAAACAAGAACAGATGGACCTGCAGATGGTAGTACACAAATAAATATAGATCTTTATAGAGTACCAGAGATGTCTATATAGTATTTAGTTATATAGGCTACATTCCTACCAATTTTTGGGTATTTATTATGCCTCCATGTAATTAATATTACTGTTTTCATCCTTAATGAATTATTAATTATATCGACCACTGTCCAGAAACTGTTGTGTCCATGTAATTAATAGTATTCTTTTAATGTGTTAAAAATATTCATTAAAATCCTTTGGACTCCTAAAATCACTCTGTAATTTTATGCTAGTATCATTCAGGAACAAGTAATACAACCTTGACATTCATAACTTTCCATCGGTATTCCTATGAATAGGAATGAGAAACTTAGGATCTCCCTTCATTGGTACGGGTCAGGACCCAGCTTCAAACACAGGGCCTATGTTGTGGTGTTGGCCCATGGCTTCTCTGGAAGAACGACAGCATTCAGCAATGGCAGGTTACCAACACTTTTCAGCCCTGTCCTTCAGACCCAGGATGGTCACCTTGAAAATAAAACAAATGTAAAACTGGCAGCCATCTGCAAGTTACTGGGTTTTTTTTTCTGTGTCTTTTCATTTATTTATTTTTCCTGTCAGCCTTTGAGGCCCAGGAACCTAGGTTCGGCTGTGGGTCCAGTGGCTGCAACCCAGGCTAGAGTGATCAAAGCTGAGAAGGGTTGCCATGCCCTGAGTTCAAGCCCTGTGCTTGGCAAAATAAAAATACGTAATACATACATGCATACGTACATATATATATTAAAAATATTTAGAAATTATTAGGCTACTTGGAGTTGTATTCACGCCATTTTTTCTGCCTGGCCTGGGATTTGAACTCAGGGTCTGGGTAAATCTGCAGTACTGTGGGGGAAGGGAAAGCTCACAGTGCTGGAAGATAAGAAAGACAGGCCTGTTCCTAGCACTCGTAAAAATAATATTTGTATACATTTTAAATACATGATTTATACCTACATACACATATTTACTGCATATTGCAGTTAGTGTAGTTATTCATTTTATTTTGTTTTTTATTCATTCATTATATATTTTAGAGAGTATGATTACATGTATAACATTTTTTACAACCTATTACACAGAACATAGATTTGCCTATGTATTATACATCATTCCTGAGACCCAGGACATTCACTGATAAGGAAAACAAGTGGGACACTTGCCTTCTTCCACCAGGATTAAGTTTTTGGCAGTTCTGTGATTTGAACTCTGGGCCTAGAAGGCACTCTTCATGAATGGGTCAATGTTAGCCCACCAGTCTGATGCAAGTGAAGTTGTTGAGCAAATTTGAGGACCTGAGATGAAGCCCTAGGTGTGGCCAATATATAAATTCAGATATATGTGTAGATTGAAGCGTGTGTGTGTGTGTGTGTGTGTATTTACATATGTATATGAATCTATAAATAAAGTTATATAGAGAGACAAATAGACATTTATGTAGATTCTAGTGTATAACTCTATACAAAGAATGATGACCTATATCTTATTTTTATATATTCTATTACTATGAATTATTTGGTCTAAAATTATGCCTCCATTAATTAATCACGGTAGGAGACTTAATAAAGTATTAATTAAATTAATCAATGACCTATATTTATTGTGTACAATCTTAGACTACAATGACTAGCTAATTAGTAGTTCAATTGGTACATTACAAAGATCCCATCATTGTTCTTATAGATAGGAACAAGTAGGTGAAAGTCCCAGGATCAAACTGAGGGCCTAGGTGTCTTGGTTGGGCTCAGGCTTCACTGACAGCCCACCAACCTTCGGCCATGCAAGGACATGTACAATTTTCAAGCCGAGGCATTGAGAGCCAGGGTGGTCACCGTGCAAAGGAAACAAAGGTAAAACTATTGTCTAAAACTTCCTGGATTTTCCTCCTCCATCTTGGTTGCTTTATTTTTTTTGCCAGAGCTGGGAGTTGAACTCAGGTCATAGGATCCCTGGATCATCTGTAGGTGTAAAAGCTGCACCCCAGCCTAGGGTAATCAAGGCTAAGGCAGAGTTGTGGTGACCTGAGTTCATGCCCCGTGCCTGCCCTCCCAAAAAAGTTAAGGTCCTGGCTAGGAGTTTGGGCCATTTTATCTGCCATACCTGGAATTTGAACTCAGGGACTGGGTAACACTATTGCGTTCTGGGTGAAATGAAAGCTAACCTCCTAGAAGAAAAAAAAATCCGGAGCATTTCCCAGTGTGTGAATTCCAGCTCTAGAAATGGCAAAAAAAAATACTTATATACATGTATAATATCTATCATATATATGTATTTGCATAGATATTACATATTGTATCTAGGGCACAATATTTCCACAGAAAGGAAATCAGGTCAACATTGGCTTCTTACTCCACCTATTGACTTCAGCACTCCTGGGATTTGAACTCAGGGCCTGGAATGTCTAAATCATCAAGGGGTCAGTTTAAGGAGAGCAGCCTCAAATAAATTCAATGCCAGGCAGTTCTCAGGACCTGAGTTCTAGCCACATGAGTGTCCAATATATAAATAGATAGATGTGTAAATTGCTGCAAATACGTGTATATAAGTATATATAGTGAGAGAGAGAGATGTATATGTATATTCCACTGTACATTTAAATATAAATATATTTATAGAATGTGAGATGTCTATATATTATTAAATTACATGTAATATATTACTAATAATTATTAGGTATTAAATTATGCCTCCATTTAATGAAGTATCATGGATTAAGGCACAATAAAATGCTTCCTTGTGTAAATGGAGCTCTGGGACAATTTCTAGGCTCATAGTTCAAGCCTCAGGATCTGCACTAAAAAAAAGCCAGTAATTGCATGTGTCTGTGTATATATGCATGTATTTCTATCAGTGAACATCCATAGTCGTTATTAACAATAGCACCCAGCTAACAAATTTGCTTTGAATAGAATGATGTCATAGCACAGAGAGTGCTTTCAAGACAGTGCATGTTCCTTGTCAAAAAAAATTTAAGACCGTGGCTTGGAATTTGCACCATTTTCCTGACAGGCCTGGGATGTCAACTCAGGGTCTGATTATCTCTCTGGCACTGTGGGGGAGGGGAAACCCACCATCGTTGAAGACAAGAATTTCAGACCAGTTTCCAGGGACTGAATTCAAGCCCCAGTACTGGAAAAAATAATATTCATACATGAGATCTATTTACATACATGTGTTTACTCCACATGACATTTATTACCCTTATTTATTTTATTTAGTATTACTACATATATAGCATTTATTTCATTTATTACATCTTATGACATGGATTTATTTGCATACAGATTATACATCATACAGAGACCCAGGACTTTCACAGAGAAGGAAAAAAATGGGTCAAAATTGGCTTCTGACTCCACATATAAACTTTTGGCCATGCTGGGATTTGAACTCACAGCCCACAATACACAAATCATGAATGGGCCAGTTGTAAAACAAAAGCCTTTGGCAAACTGAACTACCAGCCACTTCTGAGATCAAGCAATAGTAGTGGCGGAATAGATAGATAGATAGATAGATAGATAGATAGATAGATAGATAGATAGATAGATAGATAGATAGATAGATAGATAGATAGATAGATAGATAGATAGATAGTTTGCTATGTATATGAGAGAGAATGTGAGGATATTAAATTATATATATTATAGATTATTAGTTATTAAATTATGCCTCCTTTGAATGAAATGAAGTATCATGGTTGAATACTTATTAAAGCATTAATGTAAAAGTAGTCAGTATTCCTTAATTGGGAGAATCATACCATGGTGCTAGAATGGAAGACAATACTTTTTGTGTGGCATTCTATAAGAAAATCATGAACTAACTGCAAATTTAATTGTTACTTTTATAACATTCCATTAGGCATTCCCATGGATAAGAATGATTTCTCAAGATCTCCCTCCATTTGTAGGTGGCAGTCCAGGCACTTCAACTCCAGGCCTGGGTATTTTACTTCAAAATGCAAAGCATTGGAATGACACTGTGAAGATTTCAGATTGTCAGGATGAAAGAAAAGAATGAGAAAAAAAGAAAGCAAAGTTTCAGTGAATCCTACCTGTAATCCTAGCTCTTCAGGAGGCTAAGAGGTAGAGAATGCCAGTTTGAATTCAGCCAGGACAGGAAATCCCACCACACTCTTATTTCTGAGGGATTACAGGAATAAAAATTCCCATTAATGGGGCTATGACTCAAGGGCAAAGCACTACACTTGAGCAAATGGAGCTCAGGAACATTGCCTAGGCTCATAGTAAAACCCCAGGACCTTCCAATAAAAAAAAAGCCAGTAACAACATATCACCCCTTGTATGTATGCATGTATTTCTATTGGTGAAGGTCTAGAGTTCCTATGATAAAAGGTATCCAGCTAGGAAATTTAGTTTGAATAGAATAATTTCATAGAACAGAGAGAGTTTGCAAGACAGTGCATCTTCCAGGGCTCCTCTCACTGTTCCCATTGTAGCCTGAAGTTTTCTCCACATCAGGGACTGCTGGAAGAAGTCTTCCTCGTTGTTGGAACAGGCCTCACTCCTGTACAGCTGAGTGATTTAAAAAAAAAACTCCTTCTAGGCCAATTAGTGAGGAGTGTGGGTGGGCTCTGAAGGCCAGGAGAAAAAGGCCTCTATGTACCTTAACCTATCTCTCTGCCGAGAGCTCTGTTGTGACAGGAAGACTTCATTTGTGCACCTCCCATGGCCAAGTTCCCTGCAATTATCCTGTCTTTGTTAGACTATGTTCCAGTGTTGAAATAACCTGCTACAATTAATTCAAGGGTCCTTCTGGCAGACAACTAGGGAGCTGAACCTAATGAAATGATTCATTATTGGCAATGATCCTCCCTGCGTTTTCAGAAGCTTGCTAAATCAAAGCACATGTGTAATATCACTATGCTTCCTGTCATCTAGGGCTGGTAAAACTCATCTGATTTTGAAATTTTGACCTCTCCTAGTTGGGCCCTGGATGGCTGTGTTTCAGGGTTGAACACAGGACATGGGTACTGACTATGAACTCATTGCAGAAGCTCAGTTCTTTATCATTTGTTGTCACAGCTTTACTTCTGGTATCTGTGTGTGTATGTTTGTGTGCATGTATGTGTGTTCATATACTTGTCCTGGAGCTTCAACTCAGGACCTGAACACTGTACCTGAGTTTCTCCTGTACAAGGATAGCACTCTACCACTTGAGGCACACAGCCACTTCACACTTTTTTCTAGAGATGTAGTACTAAGGAATCTAACCCAGGGATTCACACATGCAAAGCACTGTACTCCTAAGACACATTCCCAGCACTCTACTTCAGGTTTCTTTCTTTTGTTGGAAATTGGAGGAATTTAAATCTAGGCCTGGGTGTTATCCTTGAACTCTTTAGCGAAAGCCAATCGCTCTACCAATTGAGCAACAGCACACCTTCACGTTTTTGGTGGGTCACTGGAGAGAAGCGTCTCAAGGAATTTCCTGCCCAGGCTGGCTTTGGACCCTGATCCTCAGCTCTCAGCATCCTGAATACCTAGGATGACAGGCACGAGTCAACAGCGACTAGCTTCCACTTCAAGTTTCTAAGTGGTGAATAGGAGATAATAGTCTCATGGGACCTTTTGTGTCTGGGATAGTTTTGAACCCAGATCATCAGATCTCAGTTTACTGAGTAGGCAGGATGACAGACTTCAGCTACTACATGACTAGACTGTAACACTCTGTTGCAAGGGGGTCCTTTGCTCCACATGGTAGGGCGCTAACCATGATCCCCACTGGTAAGTGTCAGTGGCTAGGTCCTGAGTTCAAGGTTCATGATCAAGAAACATAAACCAAAACAATTGTCTGCAGGAGACAACTCACTAGAGTTAGGTACATACATAATTTTGGCCCTGACATGAGGACATATCTGAGCCACAAATTTCTCATCTGCACAATCATCTTACTTGTGTAGCTCTTAAAAGAACGAGATGAAAAAATGAAAAATTGCACCCCATGAAGGACTCAGCACACAACTCATGAAAGACTCATCACATAGCTGTAACTCACATAATGTCATTAGAAATAGGGGGCTTTCATCAGTATCACCATTCTTTCAGAAACACGCCACATACAGTCCAAATTTAAATTTTAGAGGGGTGAGATTTTTTTGGGGGGGAGTCAGCACAGGGATTGCACTGAAATGTTGGGGGTACTGTCCTAAGATCTTTTGATCAGACTAGAACTCTAACACTTTAAGCCACAGCTCAGTGTTTTACAGACTTCCTGCCAGGGCTGGGTTTTTAACCCACCAGTGTCAGATCTCAGCCCCCGAGCATCTTGGATGACAGGATGAGCAAGCCAGCAGCATCTAGTTCATGGAACTGGGTTGCAGCGGTTTACCTCTGGCTAATTCAGGTTAGATGGCAAATGTCAGTACAAGACTCCCAGCTTGCTCTGTGGTGAGGTATTTGCAGCCCTATCCTTATATAGTTGTAGTCAGAACATTCTCTTTTCCTTTTTTTTTTTTTTGGTGCCAGTCCTCGGTCTTGAGTAAGGGTCTAGACACAGTCCCTAAGCCTTTATGCTCAAAGCTAGTCCTGGAATGTTTGAGCTACAGCAAAACTTCTGGATTTTTCTATGCACATGCTAGTGAGAAATCGAACCAAGGGCTATGTACTTACTAGGTGAGCACTCTACCACTGAGCCCCAGTAGTGACAAGTGTATAAACAGATAAATGTGTAGATTGGTAGATAGACAGACAGACAGATAGATAGATAGATAGATAGATTCATACATACATAGATAGATGTAGATATATTTAACGAGAGATGTCTGTAAATTATGAAATTGCATATTTGATATTTCTAACAAATATTACCAATTAAATTATTCCTTCCTTTTTAAAGTATCATGATTAAATGCATAATAAAGTATTAATTGAAAATTAGTCAATGTAGTATAATTGTTGTGAATAATTTTATAATATAATCGTACACTACTAATGTAATTGTTACTTTTACAACATTCTATTTGTACAGATGCCTATTGGAAAGCGTTTCTTTTTTAATTTTAATTTTAATTTGTTTTAATTCTTTTGGTGGGTCCGGTCGTGGGGCCTGAACTCTAAGCCTGGTCGCTGTCTCTCAGCTCTTCAGCTCAAGGCTAGCGCTCTACCACTTGAGCCACAGCGCCACTTGTAGCTTTTTACTTTTTGCATATGTTGTGCTGAGTAATCGAACCCAGGGCCTCTAGCATGCAACACAAGCACTCTACCACTGAGCCACCTTCACAGCCCTGGAAAGCGTTTCTTAGAATCTCCCGCTAGCCGTTCATTATTGGGAGTCCCGGGATTCAACCTTCAGGCCTAAGTTGCTGATTTCGGCTTGGCTTCCCTAATATCCCGCCAAACATCAGCAAGTTAAGGTCATGTACATTGTCTGGGCATTGTTATTTAGCCCCAGGATGGTATAATACAAAGGGGAAAAAAAGTAAAACCACCTTATTGAACTTCTCAGTTTTATCCTTTTCCTTTTTATTTTATTTTTTGCCAGTCCTGAGATTTGAACTAAGGACCTAAGATCCCAGGATCGTCTTTGGCAGAGATGCCAAGACTTGAGTTCAAGCCCGGTACTTGGACTCTGTAAAACCATCTGGTCCTGGACTTTTCTTAGCTGGAAGGTCTCTTATTGCAGTTTCTGTTTCAATGCTTGATAAGGGCCTGTTAAGATGGTTTAACTCATCTTGGTTTAGTTTTGGCATGTCAGTATTTGCTAGAAAAATGTCCATTTCTGTCAAGTTCTCAAACTTATTAGCATAAAGTTTTGAGAAGTATTCCCTTATAATGTTCTGAATCTTGTTTGTTTCCATGGTGATGTTTCCATTCCCATCTCTGAGTTTATTTATTTGGGTGCATTCTCTTCTTTATCTGATAAGATTTGCTAAGGTTCTGTCAATTTTGTTAATTTTTTCGAAGAACCAACTCTTTGTTTTGTTTATTCTTTCTATAGTTTTTTTGGATTCTAATTCATTTAATTCAGATCAGTCAGAATTAATTAATTAATTAATTTCCATGTACTGGATTGGGGTTTATCTTGCTGCTCTTTTTCAAGGAGGTTTAGATGTGTCATTAAATTGTTGGTTTCAGATCTCCCCAATTTGTTGATGTAGGAGCTCAGAGCTATAAGCTTGGCTCTGAGTACTGCCTTTGCTGTGTCCCAGAGGAGCTGCATAATTTTGTGCTCATTTTTGTTGAATAGCATGAACATTTGAATTTCCTTTCTAATCTCTTCCACTCGTGATTCAGCAGTGTGTTGTTCACCCTCCATGTGTTACTGAGCTTTTTTGGTGGCTTTTGGTGTTGAGTTCTAATTTTGTTCCCTTGTGGTCCGAGAGAATGCAAGGTATAACTTCAATGTTTCTGAATTTAGACAAGTTTGCTTTGTGGCCGAAAATGTGGTCTATTTTAGAAAACGTTCCCTGTGCTGCTGAGAAAAACGTGTATTCTGATGCTGCTGGGTAAAATATTCGGTAGATGTCTGTTAAATCTAGTTGATCTATGCAGTTGTTTAGATCTGTGGTTTCTCTGTTGAGTTTTTGCTGAGTTGATCTCTCTAGTGGGAAGAGTGGTGTTTTAAAATCACCAACAATTAATGTCTTTGGATCTATGTGGGATTTGAGGGATAGTAGTGTTTCTTGGATAAATTTGAGTGCTCCATGGTTTGGGGAATAGATATTTAGAATGTTAATATCCTGCTGAAGGAGAGATCCCTTAATTAGTATGCTCCTGAAGGCAGCAGATAGAAGGATCTTGTTTTTTAATCCACTAGACAGTCTATGTGGCTTAATTGGAGAGTTACTTCCGTTAATGTTGATAGATAGGATTGAGTGGTATTTGGGAGTTCCTGCCATGTTATCCACCTTCTTGGGGGTTTTGAAAACTGGGTCCTTCCTATAGTTCTTGGATTCTCAGTTTGGGTGCAGATTCTTGGTCTTTATTGTGGTCTTGTTGGTTTTCTATATGATTTTCTATATATCTTTAAAAATCTTTTGTAGGGCTGGTTTGGCGGACATGTATTGTTTCAATGTTTCTTGCTATGGAAGTTTTGTATTTGGCCTTCAGTTATGTAGGAGAGTTTAGCTGGTTACAGTATTCTTGCTTGATAGTTGTTTCATTTTAGGGCATGGCATATATCATATCAGACTCTTGTTGGATTGTCTCTGCTGAGAAATGTGAGGTGATTCTAATTGGTTTCCCTTTATTGGTGATTAATCTTTTCTCCTTCACAGCTTTAATGATCTTTTCCTTGGTCTGAATTGATCCTGTGTGGATTATAATGTTATGGTGGGATGTCCTATTCTAGTCTTGTCTATTTGAAGTTCTAAATGCTTCTTATATCTGAATAGGCCTATCTTTTTGCATGTTTGGGAAGTTCTCTTCTAGGATCCTGTTAAACAAATTTCCTAGACCATTCACTTCTGTTTCTAGGTTCTCCTCTGCAACCATTATACTTAGATTAGGCCTTCGGATGGTGTCTTCCAAGTTTTGGATAGATCTATCATATTTCTTGGACTTGTCTTGGATGGTTTTATGTTCTTTCTCTATAATACCTAGTATGTCTTCAATCCCCGAGATTCGATCTTCTGCATGGTCTAACCTGCTGTCAAACTTTCTACTTCGTTTTTTATTTCTTTTCCTTCTAATTGGGCAGCTTTGATGGCTTTAAATTCTTTGTTGAAGCATTGTTTTAGATCTTGTATGAACTTCTTTACTTCCTTAATTTGGTGTTCAGTGTTTATTCTCAAATCACTTAGTTGATGGGCTATGGATTCCTTGGGCTCCCATTCCTTCTGTTGGTTTCCATTCAGCATTCCCTTTGTGGTCTCCCTGATTTCCTTCAACTCTTTGTTAATGGATCCCATGAATGCCTTTAGTGATCTTTGTGTATTCTCATACTGCACTCTCAATTCCTGTATTACTCTTTCCTTAGGTTCCTCCCACTCCCATTCATGCCATTCCTGTAGTTCTCTTTGAGTGTTCTCAGCCTGTTGACGCCATTCCTGCCTTTCTGTTTGAGTATTCTCAAGCTGCTCATGCAAATCCTGTATCAGTTTTTGAGTAGCTTCCTCACGCTCATGATATTCTTGTATAAACCTTTGGATTGCCTTCTCTCTCTCCCTATCACGCTCATACAGAGTCCTTTGTAGGTTTTCAATCTTTTCCTGCATTGACCTTTTGTTTGCCCCCCCCATCACGCTCATACAGGGTCCTTTGTATGTTTTCAAACTTTTCATTTATCATGCTTGCCAGCAGTGTTTGTAGAGCTATTTGGGAACTCTCCTCTGGATTATTAATTATCTGTTCTGTCCCCTGCTTATCATGAGTGGGAGTTGAGATACCCGGACTTGCCATTTTTCTTCTGTTTTTCCGGCTTACTCTGCCCATTTGTGATAAAAATAGCACCAGTTTTGTGCTAGAACACTAACTTAAGGCAAGCATCAACCAAAATCTGAATTTGCACAGTCAATATTCTGCAGATACAATCTAGTTCAACAGATACATCTATTCAACATCAAACAACTATATATTAATGGGCTATGAACCGCAAAGATGAATTTGGAAAACCAGAAATTATTAGGGTTAGGTAGAAATGTGGGTTATAAATAGGAATAGAGTGATGTGGGAAGGCAAAGGTAGAGTTAACTAAGTCCTTATATCAAAGCAGGAAATAGGTTGGATAAGATGAAAGTAGAGAGAGAGAAAAAAAGAAGAAAGAGAAAGGAAAAAGAAAAGAGACCAGAAAAATGGAAAATAATAATTAATAATACTATGCATATCGAAAACAAACTATTCAGAAGAGAACATGAATATCATGGGAGAAGGGAAGGGATATAAAGGAGATGTGAAAAAATTAAAAATAAAAATGCTTAAAATATTATATAGGTATAAAAAGTTAGTACTGCTATTAAGCAATTTAAGTCTCAGAGGTTTTGAATTGAGTAATAAATTTGTGGATTAAGTGTGTACCCAATGGGGGATAGTGGCTAATAATCAACTACGGGTTTATCTGAGCATGTGCAGGACAACAATTAAGTCATATAAAGAAGAATGAACGAGAAGAAAAGGTGAAAAGGATAAGAAAGGAAGAAAAAAACAGAAGTCCAGTAGAGCTAAACAAAAAACAAAAAGAAAATTTAAAAAAAAAAGAAAGAACAAGAAAGAAAGAAAAACACAAACACATATGTATCCCTGAAATAAAAATTATAAGAGGAAAATAAAGTTACTAGAAAACAATATATTTCAAAAAATGTAAAAATTATAGATTAAAAAAAGTTTTAGAAAAGAAAAAAAATTTATAAAAGGTACCAAAAGAAGAAGAAGAAGAAGAAGAAGAAGAAGAAGAAGAAGAAGAAGAAGAAGAAGAAGAAGAAGAAGAAGAAGAAGAAGAAGAAGAAGAAGAAGAAGAAGAAGAAGAAGAAGAAGAAGAAGAAGAAGGAGAAGAAGGAGAAGAAGGAGAAGAAGGAGAAGAAGGAGAAGAAGAAGAAATAGTTCTTTAATTTTTTTGGGAGGGGTGGGGAAAATCTTGTATCTCCCTTGTGTCTGTAATCAGCCTCTTGTTGTAGTCTCTGGTCTGCTTTTGGTCCTGTGGCTTGGTTGGTTTCTTAAGTCAGTTTGTTCGAACAGGCAGAAAAATGCTCTGCTTTAACCAGGGTTTTGCGATCATCCTCCCAGGGTAGTTCAATGGGAGTAGGATCTGCTTTGAGTATTACAAAAGAGGGAAATGACTTTTTCCTCAAGTTTGGAGATACTGTGATGAGGCTAGGTTCTGAGTAGAGTTGAGGCACTTCAACAAACAGTAGCTTTGCCGGGGGATAGTAGTTTGTGAGAAGCTCACAGAGCCAAGCATAGAGCCATTCTCAGGGTTTCTCTTTACTTAATTTCAATTGATTGTCGAGGCTGCTAAAGGGAGTGGCAGCTTCTGGATTTGATAACCCAGTGAAGAAAACCACTCCTAGCTCTGGCACCTGAGCTGGGTGACTTTTCCCTGGGTGTAGCTGAGTCTGGCAGGTCAGGTTAAGTTCTTGTGACCTGCTAAATGATTCTAGTTTTATTCAAAGGACTGAGTTGAAGCTAGCAGCTCCGCCGAGCTTTGTCGGTATCCAAGATGGAGATCTCTGGTACTGGGGGTGGGAGGGGTAGCCTTCCCTCCTCTGCTCTCTGAGAAAGAGTGAGGACGTCAGGCTTTTACTTATGCCGAGTCTTGGTTCCTGGGTTGTCTCTGGTCTGCAAACTGCAGGATGAAGATGTCCCAAGGAACTCATTTTTATCCATATGAATACCAATGGAATGTGATATTTGTCATGATTGAATGGGCAATTCTTGAATGATTCTATGATAAAATTATATACAATTATATTCTAGGATACTGATTGATATTAATCAATACTTTATGAAACATTTAAAAAATTAAATTCATTAAAAGGAGAAATAATGAAATACCTAAGAATTGGTTGTCACATAGCATAGAGATGCCATGTTTTTCTGCCAGGACTGGGATTGCAACTCATGGTCTGGGTAATTCTGTTGCACTGTGTAGGAAGAGGAAGCTTGCTTTCTTGAAGTCAAGAAATTTAAGTCTGTTCCTTATGCCTGAAATCGATCCCCACCACTAGCAAACATCCTATTTACAGTGTGCCAGAGATGTCTATCCATTATTCAGTAATATAGACTAAATTCCTAACAATTCTTGGGTATTTATTATGCTTCCATATAATTAATATTATTGTTTTCATCCTTAATAAACTATTAATTAAATCAATGTCCTGAAATTATTGTGTCCCTGTAAGAAATACAAACAAGACCACACTAAAGCTCCCATCACGCCTTTGTTTATTACATCATTATTTACCATAGCTAAGATATGGAACCAACCCAGATGCCCCTCAGTAGATGAATAGATCAAGAAAATGTGGTATATATACATAATGGAATTCTATTCCTCCATCAGAAAGAATGACATTGCCCCATTTGTTCGGAAATGGAAAGACTTGGAAAAAATATAGTAAGTGAAATAAGCCAGACTCAAAGAAACATAGCTCCCATGGTCTCCTTTATTTGCACTAACTAGAATATGTCTGAGTCAAGCAGAATAGGTCAGATAAGTTGATGTTAGGGAAATGAACCGTAAAATATGTATTCAAATGTTTTTTTTTTTCTTTCATGGGCTTGTTTCTAATACATTTATAAGATTATTTCTTTGTTGCTTTGTATGTCCCTCCCCCATGGTATAACCCCTGCTTTAACTGTATTGATGTTGGTATAATTTCTGGAGGGGAAGGGCAAAAACAAATCGTTTTAATAGGGATACAGGTGGACTCATTGCAACAATAAGATGTACAAGTCATTATGTCGAAATCGAACTTTGCAACTTTGGTGGGGGGAGGAGGATTGGGTGGAGGCGCCAGGGGAGGATATGAAGGGATGGATAGGAGAAACACAGTAGGAGGATACAATGCTTGACAAGAAATGTACTCATTGTCTTCCACAGGTAATTTTAACCCCTCTGTACAGTATTTTCAGAAGAAAAAATAATAAATTTTAAAAAAGAAAAAAAATCATGAAGATGATATTATCTTGTATTTAATGGACTCCATGGACTCCATTCCCAAGTTACTTGAGCTGATTAGAAACTTTGGCTAAGTAGCAGAATATAACTTTGCCTCAATAAAACCAACCAAGAAAGGAATAAAAAATAAACAAGAAAGGAAGACACAGTTGGAAATTTGGGCTAATTTTGTCATTATGTTTTGAGAATTCAAGTTTCCTATAGAAATGCAACTCATATATAATCCTCAGTTGTGTTTTAAATGTTGTCTTAATTACATAACATTTCTAGATGCAAAAGAGCTCATGATTACCAACCAAAAATTTGAAAAAGTAAGCATCATTCTGTTAGATTCCAAAGAAATGATGAAGAATTACAAAAGTTTAAGCCTGGAGAAATAGGAAAGTTCATTTAATATAGGACTTTGTAGACTTGCCTAAATTAGAATTAGATTTAAAATAGATAATTTTTGTTTGTAATTTAATATTCTATAGGATACTGCAAAATTCTTTTCAAATAAAATATTTAATTTACAAATTCACAAATGATTCTGGCATTCTAATTGACTAGAGTAGTCTTTCAAGTGAGGTATAATAAGAACTTAGTTAATAGATAATTCCAACAGTTCATGTGTAAAATGATAATGTGAATAATCTAGACAAATTGTCAACAAATTGATGATATTAATTTATAAATATAGAAAAAGAGCAATCTTTTGAGACTTTGGTGTAACATGGTATGAAGAGAGTAATTGTGTGACATCTTTTTTTCCTACCTTTACATAACACAGAAAGTAATTTCTTAATTATGTCCATCTGTATACAATGAGAAAAATGCTAGGTTTGAGGGGTTTTTAAATTTTGATTTTGTTGTTTGGTTTGTCCTAGGGCTTAGCCCCTGGGCTTGGGCACTGTCCCTGAGCCTGTTTTTGATCAAGGCTACTGCTCTACCACTTGAACCTCAGTGCCACTTTGGTCTGGCTTTTCCTTATGAGTTTATTGGATATAAGAATCCAAGGAACTTTCCTGCCTGGGTGGGCTTTCAACCATAATCTTCAAATCTTAATATTAAGATATACAGATCTTCTGAATATCTATGATAGATAATATATATATATATAGTAAAATAATTATAAAATAAAAATAAAAATAAATTCTATTTGCAAGTGTTCTGATCTCAAGAATACCACTGTTGGGAAAATGATGTAGCAAAGTTAAGTGTATTATTCTTTCCACAATAGGAAGGGCATCACATTAGCAAAAGTGTAGTATTTTTTCACAATATTGATAAACTAGTCATGATGTGAATTTAGGGATTCATAACGTGCACCTTACAAGTTGGAAACTGTTGGACTAGGATGACTTTACGGCATAAAAACTTGGGATTGATTGTCATAGAAATAATAGTTAATCTGATGAACAAAAGTTTACTCTTACGGAATTTTTATTGGAAGTGGCACTGTGGCTCAAGTGGTAGAGCGTTCACCTTGAGCTGCAGAGTGCAGGGACAGTGCCCAAGCCCAGATTTCAAGCCCCACGACTTACCAAAAAAAAATTAATTATTATAGTTACTTCATAGTTTTATCCTCTACAAGAACGTGTCTATTTTTTCTGTTGACTTTTAAATATGTAATGCCTCATTGAAAATTGCATCTATTGCAGAATTAAATAAAATACAAACAGGTACTCTTTTGAATGTCTCTGGTATGGCATGTTCAGAATTTGAAAATGAGTAGTTAGTAGTCATAGGAATGTTGAGGAACAGATATATTCTCTCCTCTTAACAATTAGTAAGTTTTCAAAGTTAGGAGTTTCCATAGAATTGAACGGTTTTCTGTTTTAGTATGAGACAACACTAAAAATGATGTTTTTTTCCAAATAATGCCAAGTATATTCTGAAAATATTGTATAGTTTGATAACATTCCAGTTGATGTCTGACAAAGAAAGAGGTAATTCAAATTAGCAACCAAAATGTTCATTTTTAAAGGTAATACACATAGAATAATATTTACTATACCAATACAGTGAAATTATATTTTATATAGCTCATTTTTTAACTTAATTTTATTGTCAAGGTGATATATAGAAGGGGTTGCAGTAATTGTAAGGTATTGAATAAATAACATGTCAAAATTTTTACCCCCTCCCTCATTTTTCTCACTTTTCCTTCACCCCAATACCACTCACAAATTGTAATGTAAATTTCCAATATATTGTCCTGTGACTATTGCTACTGCATTGGTTTGCCTTTTGTCCTTTGTCTCGCCATTTTATTGTTCTGCTTCGCTTGCCAAATGAAGATAAATGTATATACAATACACAGGATACTGAATCCAAATACAACAATGGACAAACCATATGGGAAAACACAAAAGAAAAAAGAAATCACATAGTACATTAAAAACAACAACCACAAAGACAAACCTCTCTTTCCATATCTAGGAGTTTATTTTGCTCAGCATCATTTTATATGGTCATTTATACATAGCTACTGATTCATTCTGCTCATCTGCTAAGACTATCAGATATTTCCTAGTTATTACAAATGAGGGAAACCATGAAATCTGTTTCTTTGTGTCTTGCTTATTTTTTTAGTAGGATTTTTCCAAGTCTTTCCATTTCCTTATGAATAGGAAGCATAGAAGTACTCCGTACATATTTAAACCACATTTTGTCAATTCATTCATCTACTAAGTGGCATATTGTTTTAAAACATGATTGCATGTAAGTATCACTTAAGGTCATTCAAAAATGACAGATGCTGCCTCAACAGATATACTAATATCATGATTTCTATGTAAGATAGTATTTTATGGTGGTACAAATGTTGAGATATAGGATGAGTCTAATGTATATCTTGCGTGAATTAGCCAGGAAGATATCCAATATCATGTAGGATAAAAATGGTAGTGACAAAATGTTTCCCTTGAGAAAGATATAGGAGGCTGCCAGAAGTATGAAGTAGTTCAGATAAATTTGAAGAATTTAGAAGGGCAAGCTCAATTATGTCTCTTTAAATAATAATTATGTAAGTGGAAGGGCAAAAAATGGTAAGAGAAGAAAATAACTGACAGCAGATCATTATCCCAAGTTAGAGTACAAAAAGACATAATCTAAAACTTCCAAGTTAAAGAGATACCAATATAATACGTCCCACTTAATTTAGGTACATGCAAAATATTTACTTGGCTTTTCCCTACTTAAATGCTCCAAAATAAATGAACACTTACAAGAAAAGTTATGTTATTGCCATTGTTTCAACACTAACTGTGATCAGCCCTCTTTTTCTCACTTTGCACTTGGTAAATTGATGACGTTGTGGCTGATTAGAGTCAAAATTAGGGCCTTCTACTTGTACAATTATCCCAGAACAGTTTAAAGCAGTTTTCCGCCCAAGATATCCAACTATATTGTCTGAACCTGTACTTTGAACACACCCTCACACCTGAGCACATTATTTGAAATTATACTTTAGCTTTTCTTGGAACATTCTACTTTGTGCCTTTGTCTTCTTTGCACATTCCTTTTGAGTTCATAGTTGCTCTATTTCCATTTAATCTGTACAAACTGCTAAGAACATTGTTCAACTACCACTTCTTGTTTGTACACGCCCAGTCTATGTATGAAGGTACTTTGTCCATGTTAAGCAATAGGGTAATACTCAACCCTATGCCCACATTAAAGGATGTAGAATTTAAAGCATTTTGAGACAGTGATATTAGAATTGAAAGGCTCCTTAGGGACATTTTCATGGAGTTCATTAGTTTACCCAGAAGAAATATAAATATCCACAAAATTTGGAGCTAATTAGTAAGTATCCAAATTAACATTAGATCCTAGATGTTGTGTTAATAAAAGTCACGATTGTCTTATTGTTAAATCAGAATCCTTCACTACTTGACAATGTGTATGAGAAAGTGAAAGAAAAGCATTAAAGCAAAAGTTCTTATCTTGTTAGGCATTTAATCCTCGTGGTGAGAGTAATGTCTGAATTTTTCCATTCAATAAAAGCTTGAAGTTTATAAGAACATTTTCCTACGTATAAGAACTTGTGTCAGGTTGGTTGGCAGTGTTATTTTAGCATGGAGATATACCTAACAAGATTTAGATTTCAATAGTGTATATGGCAGTTATGATGTGTCAATTGCTATTGAGGCATTTTCTATTCTAAAGAGGAATCAATTCCAGGAGTCTTCAGTCACATCATTAAAGTTGTATATTCAACCTAATACTTGGTGTTACTTGTCCTACATTTATAATGAGTAGGCTGATAAGATATCCAAACATATCTATATATATTTCAATAAAATCCCAAAATGATATGCATAGATGGGTCACTAATTGGAACTGTAGGACAAATTAGGCTTTTTTTGTGCTGTAGTTCAATCTATAATCTCCTAGCTAAATAAAGTTTTCAAAAATATTCACAGAATACCACTAAGAAAAGTTCATGACAGTTATATCTGTATAATATTTCTAAGGTCAGGATTAAAGCATTTGTTCCCAACATTTAGAATCAACAGGATCTGTTGAATTAATCGATCCAGAATTTTGTCCACACATTCACATCTCAACATTTTATCAATATAACTTTCACCAAAACACTGTTCTTATTGAACTTGTCTATGTCCTTTTACTTTTCAAATCCAAATAGTAGGTTTCCTTCAATATCTTCCTGAAAATTCTTTCCTTCCTTTTCTTCTGTAAATCTGTGTTTATTCCTTTTTTGTTTCCTTATTTATCACTTTCCTCCAATCTTGTCCACTCTGGTACTCACATTCTTCACACTTTCGTCAGAACATTCCTTTTCCTCTTCCCTTTAATAATGTCCCTGATTTTATTATTTTTCATATTCATGGTTATGAATATTTTGATGATGTCCAAACAGACCTATCTTTGCATCTGTTTAACATAAATCTTAGAACTATCAGAGAGTTTTTTCCTCTAAATCCATCTTTATCACCAAGATAAATCCATCTAAATCCATCCTTATCACCAAGAATGTAACTAACACAGTTAGGAGACAGAGATGTGGAAAAACTTTAGATTTCCTCTTACCCTACCTCCATCCATTAGATAAGATGAATGATCAAGATTTTCTCAGTTTCTGTCACTAATGTAATTTCTATGTACTTCTTTTTATGACCCTGACACACCAGCCTATTGCAAATACCCATCACCAGTCACTCAGTCCTAAACCAACTGTTTACTAAGTATGCATTTCTCCCCAGTCTTTTCATATTGGTCCTCTCCATCACCCAATGAGTCTCCTTGTAAGTACACAGAGTGAAGAACTCAGACAAAAATTCTAGTATTATTAATTACTCACAACATTGAATGTTGGTCTTACATTTAATGGATGTAATCTGCCAGAAATATTGAAGAATATATTTGTTGACTTCTAGCTTTTCATATTGGTCCTCTCTATCACCCAATGAGTCTCCTTGTAAGCACACAGAGTGAATAACTCAGACAAAAACTCTAGTACCATTAATTACTCACAACATTGAATGTTGGTCTTACATTTAATGGATGTAATCTGCCAGAAATATTGAAGAATATATTTGTTGACGTCTAGAGCAAGGAAAAAGAAAGTAAACAGTCAATACATTTTCTACCTTAGCTTACAAATAAGGAAAGTGTCAAATTCAGTTTGTTGGTATAAAGTCAGAAATAGTTTTATGCAGAAATAAAAATAAATTTTAACTC
The DNA here is from genome assembly GCF_024711535.1 of Dipodomys merriami. Lineage (NCBI taxonomy): Eukaryota > Metazoa > Chordata > Mammalia > Rodentia > Heteromyidae > Dipodomys > Dipodomys merriami. The sequence goes on along the minus strand of NW_027203049.1, from coordinate 810,115 downwards.
CTGGCTCTGCAGCTTGTGTCCTTTTATGGTAACTGCAGAAATGTAAGTAGTATTATGTAAATTGTGTCATGTATTTACAGCTGTAATGAAGAACATACTCTTAATATATCATTTGAAAACATTGGTTATTGAATGGTATCTATATGAGAATGTTATTTGAACTAATCACACTAAGTTGAAACCTACATCTTAGTCCATCAAAATGTGGAAATAAACGATTTTATTTATAAGAAAATAATACCACCAAGAACAGTGAGTGTATATACATTAGAAAGACTGCTGAAATAACATTAGGGTTTTTACTGTCTGTACCTGTTTATGTGATTGTAATTCTTGATATTCAAACTCTCCTTTTGTTATTCTGTTTTGTTTTGTTTTGTTTTGTTTGGTTCGTCATGGGGCCTGGACTCTTGGCCTGGCACTGTCCCTCAGCTCTTCACTCAATGCACTCTACCACTTGAGCAACAGTGCCACTTCCCGCTTTTTCTGCTTATGTGGTGCTGAGGAATCAAACCCAGAGCCTCATGTAGACAAGGGCAGCACTCTGCCACTCAGCCACCTTCCCAGCCCTCCTCCTCTTATTCTTATTGTATGTAATCCAACGCTGTTTATAACTATGCATTCAATGTGGGAAATCCAGCTTCAAAGATATCTACGTATTTTTTTTTTCCTTTTCAATCACAACATCGTCATTATCAGGCTACACTGTGGTCATCATCCTCCCCATCAAAATTTTTATTAGCAACATAAGTGCTAATTATTGAACATCAGATATGTGTCTATGATTTTATTATTTGTCTTTTGATTAATAATTTTAATGTTACCACTGTGCATTAATTCATATTGAAATTTTGAACAAATAAACAAAAAACCTAAACCATATCAGGTAGTTTGACTATGTGCTTATAACAAATTATGGAATAGATTTTTTGAAGCATTGCAATTTCCTAATCAGTATGAATTAACTTCCTTTCTTCCCCTAACTACAATCAAATATTTAAGAGTTTGGGCAGAACCTTTTCAAGTAATATACTGTAAATGTTACTATAATATCATGTGTATATCTAAAATTCCCTTGAAAGTAATAAACTCTACTTTCTATTGAAATATTAGTTATTTTATTCTAGAAAACTTTTAGAAAAATAGACTGTATATCTTTGAAATGAAAAAGGTCAAAAATAGTCGCATATAATTTTTAGAGTGAGTCTGTCTTCTCTCTCTATATATATATGTATATCTGTCTTCTCTCTCTATATATAAATGTTATGTGTAGAATAGTATATTTTTAGAGAATATTTGTCCTCAGAAATATATACATATATCTAAATTTATGTGTAGAATGATATACATTTTAGTGAAACAAGTATCTTCAAATAGAATTAAAATTTAAAAAAACTTCATGAAATCAAGTGCCGGTAACTCACCCTTATAATAAGAGCTAGTCTGGGTGCTGAGATCTTAGAATTGTTTCCGAAACTAGCCCAGACAGAAAAGTACTTGTTAGATTCTTATCTCCAATTAACCACTAAAAACAACACCCACAACAAAAAATGTAGCAAGCACATTAATTTCACAAAAGCATCTTTTAACTGCTGTGAACATTTCTTAGAAACATGAATACATACCCCTGGAAAATGTTAAGTAAAAAAGTATAGAACATTTACGTCCATGTTAAAGACATGATTATTTAGATTGTTTAAGATATTTAGGTAATGATTAGAAGTTAAGAATAATGATAGGTACGTCATATATTGGGATTGATTTTTTTATTCTAATTTACAATAGTAATAAAATGATATTTATAATGATTATATAAAATTACTCTTGCTTGGTATTTGAATTATCATAAGTGATAAATATTTTTAAATGATTTCCAAAGCAAAGGAGTATCAATTCTTTTGTAATTTCAAAACAATTAAGAAAATGATTTCAAGGCTGGTTCACTCTAAGTCTGTATTTGTTTTTTTTGTTCTAGTTTTCCTATGTTAGTAGAAATTAAAATTCCAAAAATGTAATGGATATTGGCATTTAGGAAGATCTTCACATACACTAATATTGGATTCCCTTCAGTGGAATTATTTTATTTCATTTGTTACTTTCACAAATAAATCAAGATGATTGTGTATTTTGTTATTTTCACTGCTTTTGTTTCTTATCTTGAGAATACGTTTTTCCTAGAAAACTAGAGATAAGCAATTGGATTGAGCATGTAACATATGACTTTCATAAAATGCAGATGCATAGATTTGTGTCTTTTGTCATTTGCTAAAAGTTTCTTCCAGAAAAGTTTCTCAATTACTTAGAAGTTTTACCCCTTCCCCTCCACAATTATACCGACATCAAATACAGTGAAAGCAGGGGTTATACTGTGGGGGAGGGACATACAAAGCAACAAAGAAATAATCATAAATGTGTTAGAAACAATCGTACGAAAGAAAAGAAAACATTTGAATACCTACCTTAGGGTTCATTTCCCTAACATCACCTTATCTGGCCTTTTCTGCTTGACTCAGACATATACTAGATATTGCAAATAAGGGAAACCATGGGAAAACAATAGGGATACAGGTGGACTCATTTTAACAATGAGATGTAAAAGTCGTTATGTTGAAAAATGAACTTTACAACTTTGGGGGGGAACAGGGAGGATTGGGTGGGGGGACAGGGGGAGGATGGGAAGGGAGAGGAAGGAGAAACAAAGGGGGAGGCTACAATGCTTGATAAGAAATGTACTCATTATCTTGCCCAGGTAATTGTAACCCATCTGTACAGTATTTTCACAAAAAAAAATAATAAAAAAAATTACTTAGAATTGATGCATAATTCCTAGGTATTCCAGTTATCACATATACTTTTGGATTGAGTTATCTCTGTATAAATCCAAACGGCCAAAATACCCTCAAAATAAACAGAAATCACATCTTTGTTTTAAATGCAGTAGTTTACAAAGAGTTTTTAGCCAACACCAAAACATCTTTTTAGCTATTCTGCATTTTGTGTGAAGAAGTTTTAACAATAGTTTTTTTTTTCCTGACATGCAATTCACTTACAATATATTATCTCCTTTTATTGTATACATTTTAGTGCTTTGGAAGTGAATTGTGCCTTCATAGGTTTTTTTTTTTTTTTTTTTTTTTTTATCTATTACATTTTTTTTTTTTTATTTTATTTGAGAACATACTGTACAGGGGGGCTACAATTACATGGGCAGGATAATACATACATTTCTTACCGAGCATTGCAGCCTCCTCCTTTGTTTACCCTTCACTTCCCTTCCCCGCCTCCCCCCTCCCCCCACCCAATTTTACCCCCCTCCCCCCACCCAATTATACCCCCCTCCCCCCCACACACCGACATTGTAAAGCTGGTCCTTCATAGGTTTTCAAAGCCCGATTTTCACAAACTTGCATTCCTTCAAATAGAAATGCTGTAAATTTTAGAACAGACATTAAAAATAGATATAAAATTCAGTTACAGGAATTTGCCCAGCATACATCCTCTATAGTGTGTCTTTTCCAAATTTGTTTTTTGCGGATCATTTCCAGGGTCTCACACATACTATTCAAGTTCACTGTCAATTAACTACATTCTCTATCCAAAAAAGTTTTTTTACTTCTGTTTAATACATTCATAGAAGTGTAATGCCTGGATCCTATAAAAATTCTCTTTCACCTTTTGAAGACTTGAAATCTTATTTGCTAAAATGATTGTAGTTTTATACAAATCGATCACTATCAGAAGTATATCAATTTCTCCACAAATGCATTACTATATTTTGTGTCCTCTTTTTATATTATGGACTTATTAGTGAGTTTTTATTACTTCTTAGACACTAAAAAGGAGCTTATTTCATATGCTCCTCCTATTGACTATTAATTTGCATATGTTATTTAACGAAATATACTATTCAGGAAAAAATTTATATAGAATTAGAAGATATAAAAATACTTAAGTTTCAGGGGCTGGGAAGGTGGCTCAGTGGTAGAGCGATGCCTTGCATGCCTGAGGCCCTGGGTTCGATTCCTTTGCATCACATAAGCAAAAAAAAAGCTGGAAGTTGCTCTGTGGCTCAAGTGGTAGAGCGCTCTGTGGCTCAAGTGGTAGAGCGCTAGCCTTGAGCTGAAGAGCTGAAGGACAGGGCCCAGGCCCAGAGTTCAGGGCCCACAACCGGACCCCTCCCAAAAAACACTTAAGTTTCAGAATCATTGTAGCATTAACATTGTAGCATAACAAATATATGCCCTCTATCTGTTGGATATGGTTTCGTTTCTGTTATAGTGTCCTTTGAATTATGAAAGGTTATCACTTGATATAATCCAGTTCTTGCTTCTCTTTAGCTACTAATGTTTTCCATGTCAAATTTTTAGAAACCTTTACTAATCCGATGTCATGAATATTTACATTTATGTTTTACAGGTTTTTACATCTCACATTTAGTTTGATAATCATTCTTTATAAGGTTTCAGGTAGGCCAGGTGCCGGTGGCTCACGCCTGTAATCCTAGCTACTTAGGAGGCTGAGATCTGAGGATGGTGGTTTAAAGCTATCCTGGGCAGGAAAGTCCATGAGAATCTTATCTCCAATAAACCACTAGAAAACTGGCAGTTTTGCTGTTGCTCAAGCGGTAGAGTGCTCACCTTGAGCTGAAGAGCACATGGACAACTCCCAAGCCCAGAGTTCAAACCCCATGACCGACATACATACACACAAACAAAGGATTGAGGTAATATTCTAAGATCATTCTTTAAATCTAGAGAGGCAATAGTGCCAATACAACCATTTAAGATTCTGTTTTTATTTCATAAAGTCTCATAGCATCCTTTTCATTATCTGTGGAACATAAAACTAAGAATTTATTTTTGAAAAATCTGTTACCTTCTTCTATGCGTCTGTTCTTATAATAGAACTAGGTTATCTTCACTAAACATGGTAATAAGATTCAAAGCTTGTACGAAGGCTCAAGCTACACCATTTTACAAGATTGTTATGAATTCCTTGAATTTACATACGGTATTATTGAGCAGGTGGACCAATATTCTCCAGAGATATCTGGATGTTTGATAGTCACTCATATTTCGCACATTGTGGAAACACAAACCCCTGATATTATATATAGATAAATGTCTTTAGAGATTGCTCAAAGCAACTAAAATTAATTTAGGAATGAGTTAAGTTTTAGATAACATTATAGCATAATAAAGCTGAATGATAACGACTTGAGCTGTACTGCAGAAGAGAGAGAGATGGGGAAGAATGGTGGATCACATAGGAGCTGTATGTCATTGGTATTGTTTCAAAAAACAGAAAGACTTCAGAGAAGAGAAGGAGAAAAATAAAGTGTTCTGAATCAAGTTTCTTTTTAATCCACCTGATAGTTTGGACTGAAAGTCAGATAACATGGAAAAAATAAAATAGAAAACAAAGCATTGTATAGAGCTGTTACAATGTAAAAAAGTTGTAATAGGAATATAATTCATTTCCAAAGAAATAAGAGAAAGAATAAAACTAACAGTTGCTAATGTGGATAGAAGATGGATCACATTTTATCATATATAATTTTGAAAAGCATACTAGGAATGAAAATTTTAAAAAGTCATAACTTAAAACACAAATTGTATTATAACTAGACAGTATAGTTCAGTGATAAAACTTTGGCCTAACATATGTGAAACAATTGTGTGATCTCCCAAGCATTACAAAGTACACACAAAGCACACACACACAAAACCCACATAAACACACACACACATAGCACATACACACATTTGGAATACTGTTATTATCATATTAAACAGAGGAAATTATCACAAACAGTAAAAGTATTTTAATATATGAAATCATAATATTGCTCATACTATTTAAAAGTTTAGTAGAAATAAAAGTCACAAGATACTTGGATTCTTATAGATTAAGTAAATTGAAAATTAAGAAATAAAAGACATGAGAAATTTGCAAACAAGTTTTAAATAATAAACATTTTGAAACATGTATACTTTTATTTTGATAAAAGATTGATGTTACTGGTGTTTTAACTCAAGATTTAGTATATGATAACCAGGTGCTCTATATCTTGCTAGGCATGGCTATATCTCTAATCATTTCACTCTGGAAATTTTATAATAAGGTCTCATATTTTCCCAGTCTCTCCCGAATTGCAAACCCTATTTACACTTCCCACCATAGTTAGAAAATGGAAACTACAAATCACTATGCCCAACTCAGTTTTTTTTTTTTAATTCAAGTATAAATATTTCCAAAAAGTGACCATGTAATGCAGCCTTTTTTATTAAGTATGTGCTTCTTGAAAATACAGTATTCATTACCTGAACAAATATGTTTAGAACTTTAAGAAATTAAATTTATTTAAATTCATCAACCATATAAAATTTAAGAAAATAATTTTTAAAAATTCACATGTTAACTATTTTGAAAGCAAAAAATATATCTCTGAATAATTTACATGTGTTAAAATTATGCAAAACTAAATTAACTAATCTTACAACTCTGAAAAAAGAATTACCCTAAAGAAACAAAAGAAAATAATTAAGTTCAAAATTTAGAAAATAAAATGAAGTGTACTCTTTAGTTGACTTAAATAACTGAAAGCCCTCTGTATATCAATTTTATAATAAAAAATGCATGAAGAAAGAAAAGTACCCATTGGTCAATATCGACAGGAAAAGCATCAGTAGTTTTATTTTTTGAGTGTGCAAAAAAATCAATGGAAGCGATAAATATGTTCCTTCCATAATAAATGTACTCATTACTTTATTTAGGTAGCTGTATCCCCTCTGTAAATTACCTTTACAATAAAATTAAATTGAAATTAAAAATAAACTAAATAATATACCAATTAAGAATTCATAGAGAGCTAGGAAGGTGGCTCAGTGGTAGAACTCTTGCTTTGCATGTTTGAGTCCCTGGGTTCAATTCCTCAGCATCACATAAACAGAAAAAAAAAACTGGAAGTGGCGCTGTGGATCAAGTGGTCGAGTGCTAGCCTTGAACTAGCCTTGAGGAACAGCACCCAGGCCCAGAATTCAGGTCCCATGATCCGACACCCTCCCCCCCCAAAAAAAAAACAGAATTACTAGAAACCATTGGTTTAAAACTTTTTAAAAAACTGCCCTAAGTACCCAAGTAATAAAATTTGATGATACTATTTAAATACTTCAACTTCAGCAGAGAAGCCAAAAGTTTAAAAACTGTTACAAAGTAAATTAATAAATCTGAATATATTACTATTAATAATAGTCATAAGATGAATTTATAGTGGTAGTCAAATAGGTAAGAAATGAGGCAATTTGCCATTCGTTTGATTTAATATGTGAGAAAGAATTTTCTAGGTTTCTTAAAATATATAATCAGTTTAATGAAGAAACTATTCTGTCACATGATATGATAATTAGATGAAGCTGATATTAGAGCAAAGAGCAGATTGTACTAAGTTTTTGCATGTTAAAGTATATGCTTATTTTGGTTGTGGGAAATTGTGTTCAACTTGGGTATTGTTTTTGTAGAGTGGTGTCATATCAGTGGTTAATTTTAGGATAGGGGTTCCCTTTCAAAAGAACATGCATCTGATCTGACTTTTTAACCTTCTCATTATCAAGGGCATAAGAGTTGCACACCAAATTGTCTTGCTTCCTAACCTGGCTGGCCTGGATTCGGCAGCCCTTCCAATCTTAACCTGTAGATAGGGCAGGATGGTAGAAATGATCCAATGCACCCAACTATAGATTGAGAAAGAAGTCCACTAAACTTTTGGCCTGGGTTCTGTTCTCAAGCCTCCTCAGTAGTTAAGAGTTCAGACATATATATGACTTAGGCATGTGAACACCTCAGGACAAGAATAAAAAAGCAGTGAAGTATAGAGGACAGGCCGAATTTTAACTAGCTACTTGGGGGCTGAATAAGATTAGCTAGCTACTCTGGAGGCTGAGATATGAAGACCACTATTCAAAGCCAGTCCAATCATGAAAATACATGCAATTATCTCCAAAAAAACAGAAGTGGAACAATGGCTCAAGTGGTAAGCCACTATCCTTGGACAAAGAAGCTTAGGGATGATGAATGAATAAATGAGCACTTGCACATATGCATGCGTGTATACACGTGCATGTACACACACACACACACACACACACACACACACACACACACACATGAGTATTTCAATGCGAAGTTCTTTTTTTTTTACCTTGCTGTACCCTATTTCCCTGTATTAGTTTACAAATTAACAAAATCAGCTAAGCACCTATTTACATAGAACTCATCATGTTTCTCTAAAGTAAACTCTCTTTTTAGAAGCATGCTTTTATTTGACCCATATGTAAACTATTCAGGAGTTTGATTCTTCTCCCTCAATTCTGTAGAATTAGATGATTGTTTAGCTTCACCCTAGCAATACAATTTTGTGAAATCTTGCATCAAGCAACGTATTTCTTTCTCTAGAACGCAAGCCTCTGTCAAAAAATTAATAATAGGTTTTTCTTCTCTTTGCTTGCATTTGTAGTTTTATTATCTTCATAGATTTTATGATGATCTGTCTGTGCATGGCAAAGACTGCTGTGAAAATAAAAAAACCCGTCACAGCACTTATCATTTATGTACCATCCATAGATATGAAGATGTTTAAATATTACTGAAATTGCTTTGTAATAAATCATGTTCACCTTGACTATCATGAAAAAGAAGAATTGGTTTCTCAGCATTTTAGGTAAGAACTTGATTGAAAGAAACAAAAGTACAAGTGAGGAACAACTCAACACATACATTCAAATGAAACAACACAACCCAAGAAAACAAATTAATTCAGTAGTCAAGAACCTGCAGGAAATGCAAAGTCTTAAAAAAACATCAGCTATCACAAACTTATGAAAATCCTGACTACATGGGAGTCTACTCTTGAGAGGATAGAGGTTAAAGCCCAGACTGGACAAAAAAATCAGTACACAATGCCATGCACCTGTTATTCTAAATTCCAGGAAGAATAACATAACATGGACTGAGCCCAAGGTCATACACAAGGATCTGAAAAATAATCAGGATAATTTAGCGCTGGGGACATGACAAAGTGGTAAGAACACCCATTTATGGGGCACAAGACACTCAATTCAAACTCTAATATTTGGGTATTAAAGTAAAAAGCTATTATTTTAAATAATTGGAATAATTGTAAGATTTGAATATTTGAGTGGAAAAATGCATGAGAGAGATAGAATGAACCCACGTTCCAATGCTTTCACCTTAAGTGAAAATATTTTATGGTACTTCAGACAAAACAGAGTTACCTTGCAAATGAGCATGGTTGTGCATTTGGGTGATGGAAATACTTTAATTACACAGGTGTAAATTAAATAGATTTTATTTGGGTAGATTGTACTTCCTAAACTAAGAACCTGGATGATATCCCTGAGATTTTTCTCTCAAGGCTACCACTCTACTATTTGAACCACAGTTCCAATTCTGATTTTCTGTTGATTGTTTGGTGATAAGAGGCTCCTGGACATTCTTGCCCAGGATGGCTTCAAACTATGATTGTCAGATCTCAGCCTCCCGAGTAACCAGGATGCCAGGCATGAACCATCGATAGTTTTAATAATTTAGTAAATTGTACAGTTACTGAAATTATATATTATCATATAACCTGCATAATATATGTGTGTATGTATATATCAATGCATACGGATAGAAATATTTAGCATATTTTTGTATGTACAGTACATTTATGAAATCATCGATTATAAAATAAAATGGAAAAAAGTTAATAAGGAGCAAAACAAAGGAAATTATCACATGTTTCTTGTTGTTGAATGGAATAAGAATTCAAGAATCAGGTTGGGAAAATCATCTCTACGTTAACAAAATGGATAAGAGCTATTAATTCCAATCCATCTATTTGCCCATGTTGTGCAACCTCACACATGAGTGTCAAAATCAAACCACACTTTTTGCCTATGCTTTTAACTCACCTGATATAATTTACAGGTTAGATGAAGTAATCAAATAAAGATTAAAATAATATTATGTGAGACTATGAATTAGAGCTGAACATGATTTTAAATATGATAATAGCTCATTAAGTTGCGTATTTCTTACGTTTACTCTGTCATGTCCCTCATTCCCACATTAGGAAAGTACATAGAAGGTTCTCACTAAATTATATGTACAATTATGAAAAAATGTTTTGAAAGAATATGGGCACAGTGATGTTTTAGCTTATTGAGACCTGTAGGGGTAAGTGTAGGGGTAAGTGTGTTTTTGAGGACTTGCAATACATTGTGATGAAGATGAAGGGAAGGATGTTCTTATTATGGAAAACTGGATAGAGTATTGCTCCCACAAAGGAAGTGATGAATTATTCCAAAACGTAACAGTAAAATCACTTTCACAATCATGTTCACTGCTGCACTATTCACTGTAGCCAAGTTACAGAAACAGCCCAGATGCCCTTTGGCAGAGTGATGATTAGAGAAAGAGTGGCACATATACACAATTGGATTGAACCCATCCATTTTGAAGACTGTTACATTATTTGCAACGAAATGGATAGATCTAAAAATATATTAATGGAACTGAGTCAGAGCCATATTTGGAAAGTTTACACAAAAATATTAACCAAAGCATGTTATTTGCAGAGGAGTATTTCAAAGGCGTAATTTCTTATAAAATTGAACTTTACTCCAACAAAATGAATACCAGGAAACTATCACTTGGAATATGTGAGTGGAAGTCAAAAGGAAGGAATAAAGAGAGTTATGGAGGAGGAGCCTGAAGGTATAATATTCAATACAGATAGTATGAAACTAGAAAAAATTAAAATGGGATGAGGTTTGGAAGGGTGTGGAAAAGTTATATAAAGATCCATTTTACTTTAAAAAACTGATATGTTGAATGAAAATTCCCTTGTACAAGTATTTAAGATAATAAGAATATAATTAAAAACAATGGAGACATCTGATCTTAAATTCTATTTCCATCTCTTTTAAAAAATAAATTTATTTGCTCTATAATTTGATGAGAGGGATGGATTTTGTGGGTAGCTAAATCATTGCACATCTGTCTCTCTCTTCCTCTCTCCCTTTCATGGTTCTTATAAGTAATATGATTGCTCCATAATTATCATAATTTATTTTGCTTTTATATTTTTGGTTGCATCATTTCACTTTCTGCTCTGCCATATCCCAATTCATTTACATAGAAGACATTATTTCCTGTTTTCTCATTCTTAGAATAAGCTGCACAAGAAGAAAACACTGGTCCTCATTTTCAGTCTGTACCTTTAAATACGGAGGAAAATCTTTCCTCTGCTCTCTACCAATTCCCTACTCTCCAGTTAGAATAATTTAGAATAGTAAAAATGAAAAAAGAGAAAATAAATAATAGTGAAAAAAACAGATGCAGCAAATTCACCAGATTTTTCTGACCATTTCATCCAATGTGAACTATTGGGGAAATACATGGACAGCTCATTCTCACTGGCACTCAAAGTCTCTGGTTAGGCAATTCTGATGAAGTTGAGGAACAAGATGAAAAAGTGAGAAATGGTATCAATTGCAAAAAAAAATGAAATAGTATCCAAGCAAATTTCTTCTTTGTTCTGCTGAAAACAATCGCTTTACTACAGTGCAGAGACTACTTTCCAAAAAGGTCACTCATGTGATTACTAGGGATGACGATGAGCATACCCCTCTTCATCGAGAAGCCTACAGTGGACACTTAGATATTGTCCATGAGTTGGTGGCTCAAGGCAGATATTCATGCAATAACTGCGAATGGCTGGACATCCCTGCACAGTACTCATACATGGAATAATAACAGAGTGGCTTCTTTATTTCATCATGATGCAGATACCAATGGCCAAGTTAAAGGCTTCTTGACCCCCATGCATCTTGCTGCTGGGAATAGATATAGCAATGATACGCTGGATCTCCTTCTATTGAACCATTATATCAAGCCAGGTCTGAAGCACAACTTGGAAGAAACTGAATTTGATATTGCCAAAAGGATAAGTATGTATCACTACCTCTTGGAAGTTGTGGAAAGCTGTACAAATTGTTCTCCTAAGTCCTAATGGATCAGTTAATTTTCTTTAATTTCAAAATTGCCACTCCATCCTATGTGACCATAGAAAATATTTTCACAATACAAAGCAACAGCAATACCTTACTTTAAAAATTCATGTATTCCATGGTATTCTTCCAAGTGAATTGCCTGACTTTGATGTCAAAATATATTTGAGTTGTTTGTATACATCTATAATGATTTCTATAGAGTTTGTGATTTTTTAAATCAGAAAAAATTTTAATTTATCTGTTGAAATGAGTAGTACAGAAACTAAAGATATTTCTGGTGCTTGTCTGAAAAAGTATATTTTAAAATATTTAATATTCTGTTTGTATAATGTCCATAATCTATTTCATTCGCTCCTAGATATAATACTTTGAATTCGACATTGTTTTATAATACATACGTTCATTAATAAATGTGTCCTTTCAGATTGCATTCCATATAGAAACATTTTAAAATTCTTTTAATTCCTAGGTCCTTATAGAATTTTATTTCTTTGGGATAAAATGACAATGTTATTTATTTAAAAAGTTTTATAAAGGTTATGCTATGTAAAGGCCTTTCTAAAACGGTGAAGATTGAATACACTGATGTCAAACTAACTTTTATTTCTATGAATTACATATATTATTACACTTGTATATTTGTAATCAACTTTTGAATAACTGTTTTTCATTTCTTGCATCTGAAGAATGAAAAATATGGAATACTTCACAAATTTTCATATCATCCTTGTGCAAGAGGCATGTAAATCTCTGTATTGTAATTCAGGTAGACCTGCTGCTGAAGCATGTAGTATCCTATAAACTTAAGTAATCAATGATGCAATCTTAAGACAGGTATATATCCTTGGTTGCCTATTTGTAACAAGGAAACCTTATTGTTCCCAAAATTGTTATTCATCTTATTTCTGTAAAATTCTGTGTATGGTGGAAAAAACTTATGTTGTTTGTTCGATTGCTCACATTTGCAAGTTTTTGTAAATGACTATTTTAAGTCTTTTTCATTTGAAATTTGATCATACTTTGAAGCCGTTATAGATAGGTGCAAAGGTGATGGATTTTCAAGTACTTATTTATTAACTGATTTAGCTTTGTGGAGCTAATGGATTAAAAGTAAGCCTTGCTTAAGAGCTACTTCTAAATTTCTGCAGCTTAAAATTTCCCAAATGAGGTCTTGCTGGCACAAATGTCTCCTTGACCTTTCACCCTTGCTTCATGTAGGAACAGCCCAACCAGAATGTCTTACCCTGACAGCATAGATTGTCTTACTGGAGCAAAACTAATCTTAGTTACAAGGGATTATATAGAGACAAACAGTTCAGACAGAACTGTTCGGACTAGAAGGTATTTTTTCAAAATATAACTGCTTATTACACCCTACCATTTCAAAAGTAGCTAAAGCCAAGAAGGTGAAAAAATTGTTCATATGCATGATTACCTAATGTCCTGGCCTGACTACCATCCAACCAGGCAGGAAGTTACACCACTGATTTTCTATCACCAAATATATTCCATAGCTCCAGGAGAAGTCCATATGTTTCTCCTGGTTATTAGGCCTTAAATTGGTAGTGTTTTAACCTCAGTGTTTCCTCTTGCCTCTAAGCTGTACATCCCCGAATGGTAAAACTTTAGTTCTAATTCTCCTAAACAATGAGGTAGAGGCAATGGAATAATACTTTAAAACAGTTGCCTTTGATTCCCTAACCACACCGGAACAATGCAAAACATTTTCTTATAGATAATTATATATTTTATATTTATATGTGTTGATTTTATATTTCACACAATGGATCTTACTGGAATTAATTGATAATTTGACAAATTAATTTATATTATTCCAATAAATAGATTGGAATATAAATAATCAGGATTAGAATATATATTAGAATATAAAAAGTATCAATGCAATGTTTTCGGTATAAACTTGTGATACTTTCTACGTGTTCTTGGTCTTCTGAATTCACATGGTAAAAAAAACAATGTTGTTTTCCTCTAATCTATAAGGGATTTTACTCTGCTGCTCTGTTTATTGTTTTAACTCGCTGGTCCCAAATTGTTTTTCTCCATATTTCTGAAGCATTCCTACTGATTATACTCAAATTTTGCTGATATGATGTCTAAAAGGTATTATTCTTCTACAGGATCCATGGGTCCTAGGATCCCAGGTCCCAGTTATCTGCATCATCAGATAACTAGGGCAAAAGTTCCCACCTATGCCCATGCAACATGCCAAGAGAAAGTAATTGAAGACCCATCTCAATTTCTCATTTCTTACATTTCAGGGCCCCAATTCCTTGAAATGAAGGAATTAGCAGTGAGCAATTGGGAAATGCAGGACAACTTAAAATGCAAGATGAAATCACAAAATGTGAAAGTACAGTAATTCAAACTTTCAATTTTCAGATGACCATGCCATATGAGTGGAAAAGACCACAAATGTCACAAGATTATTTGTAATACCGTTCTCCTAATGATTAATGAATGATTTCAGTCCAGTATCAGCAGGCTAAAAAATAGTTCCTGAACGATAGATCCATAATTGGTCTACCAATGCTAGGAATACTTGACATAGAGGTCAAATATAATTCAAAAAACATTAATTGAGAAGATCCTTAGTGCTTCAAAACACTGGTACTTCAGTAAACTTGGTTCTGTAGTATAAAAATGTCATTCTCAAATAAATGATAACCTACATTTAATCTGCTGAAAGTATATTCCTTTTCAAATAAACTTTTAAAAATCACATTTGCCAAAATAACACTTTACAAGTGATCATATTTAGTGAGGTTACTAGTATTTCAAGTGTAGGGAGCAAGTTTCAATAGAGTTGATTTATTCACCCAGCACTAATGCCAAACAGGTTCAACCATTCATTAAAGTGTAGGAATAGTACCCCCCACCATTTGTGTTTTTCAGTAGGTACCTTCAAAAATTTGTTAAATAGTTCAGCCTCCAATATTTCAAACCAAAACATTAGCTAATAAAGTAAATTTCATAACATAAGTACATTTTAAAAAGTCATGAATAGTTGCCTTATCATATGGTGTTTTATGTTTTCCCTATATGTCTAACATAGTAAGAAATATGACTTTAAGTCTTGAATATGGGTACTCATCAGAGATTTGACAAACATACAATCTGTCTTCTATTTCTATCATATTCCTCTACCGTAGTAAATTTGATATTTCTTCTTTTGCCAATACTTATAGTTAGTTGAAAATATCCCAGGTAAAATAAAATAATCACACACCACTGTACAAAGCCATTTATAAAAACTGGTAGTTAGGAATACATTCTAAGCCATTTTTAAACTTTCTTGTTGACTACAGATTAATCTTCCAAATGGAGGGCAATGAAATCATGTCTAGGTGCTTCATGTCTCCAGTCTTGCAAATTGTTACTTCAGATGAATGAATTATGGAAATATAAGCTGACATCAGTTCAAGTATATGCAGAATTGAAACTCCATGGAATGTATATAAACCTTTCAAAGTACTAACAGACAGTTTAACAGAATGAGTATCAGGAAATTGAATTAATAGTAATAATAGTAAAGGAATAATAATAAAGCCATAGAATGAACGAAGAATGGAACAAGGGGCAAGTACAGCTAGAATACTTAATATACACATGTGAGAAAGGAAGTGGTAAATCGGAAATAAATCTTGTAGAAGGGGTTGGTTGAGAATGATAGAAGGAGTGACTCTGATCCCGGAACATTGGACAATTAGATGGACATTTTTGTAACACACTTTCACAACTTTTTGAAATTCAGTGAAAAAACACAACAAAAAACAAAAACACACAAAAAGCACAACCAAACAGCAATCTCTATAGAGTACGATTATGACCTCTCAAAATTTTAAATAGTTAATGAAGGACAATCTTGGGAAAAGCATACAAAGCTGTTCGAAGTGAGCAATTTGTGGTAGAGGAGAAATTTTAACAGATTTAAATAGACTGTTTAAGGTTATAAATCACCTACATCTGCTGCAAATATTTTCTTCTGCGAGTTCTCTTGGTCTGAAAGGATATTCCAATCCTGAGCGACACTTGATAGCTTGTGAAGGTAGAATGGAAGAAACAAGATCAAGAACCCATTAATCCATTGGAGAGGAAACAGTCGTCTACGTTTTCTCTCATTTCTATTGACTACTTTTATTCATAAGTTTAAGTCAAGTGATTTGAATTAAATATTTCCTTCTTTGTTCTGGCAAAGTAATTGGTCAAAATAATTCACTAAATATTATTAGCCTTTTTTTTCTATCATGCTGTTTTCTTGTCCAAGCGAGTCCATTACACTTCCCGCTTGCATTTGGTTGCCACAGAAACCCAGCATCAATGTTAATGAGGACAATCTCTAATGTAAAACTTTGTCTCCAAAATACCAGTCCAAGAAGCTGTGATCACAAATATTTAGCTATACATTTTTCTTTTTTCTTTTACCTTGAAAGTCTTCTTTGTCTAAAGTGCCCTCAAAAATAAGTACTCTGCCAATTTTTGGATCAATCACTTATAACCTCAAAGATATTTTGCTAACAAGATGCTTAGAGGAAACCGAAGAATACTGCACTTTTATCTTCTCTCTTAAGACTCTCCTTAGATACCATGTCAGGAACAGTGAAGTTATTCTTTGCAAAATTATTTCAATAGATTATTTTTTTCTCTTCATCTTGCATTTGCTCAACAAGATGTATGGAGAATAATAGAGTTGAATCACCCATACCATGGATGACAGTGTCTTTCACAAAAGGACAATGCTCCTATGTCCTATTTCTCTGTCCTCCTCTTAGCTCTTGCCTGATTTCCAACTAATCACAGATTCTTAGCTTCAAGTCTAATGAAGGTGAAGGACTATAAGGACTCCCCCATTGCTACATTGTAGGGCTAGATCTCTGGCAGGAGGTAAGTGTGAACGACGCACTCAAGGAACACACGTTGGGAGAACAGGCTTAAGCAGTTCTGGTTTATTTCTGCACAAGGGTTGGGATTTTATAGCTCCAACTTTCCCAACCTCCTGAGTCCTTCCCAGCCAATTACTTAGCGGGGAGTTGATGATGGGCACTGCTTGGTGACAGGCACTGATTGGTCCCCCGGGGGCATGTAGGGAGCAGGGACAGCTCATGGCAGGAAAGCTAGGCAGACGTGCCTGTGGGTCACGTCTCTATGAGCAGGAAGTGTGCTTCAACTGCTACTCTAGCTGACTCAACCAGATCTGACCGGCTCTACCCACAAATTTTCCCTTTTCTTTTAAAAGGACCGTCATTATGGTGACCCGTCATTGGAGGCATTTTTGCCGGGAGTGCAAGCATTTAATAATTCCTAGGAGAGTAAGCCCTACATGTGCACGGCCTCCCCAGATGACCAGAGAGGATGGCGAAAACCATTGTTGTAACTTTTTAAGCACATCTTCTAAAAAGGAGACAGCGGGAATAAGTTGAATGGTGGTCTGGTTTAGGTGGGTAACATCATGCAGCAGGTTTTGGTTGAAGTTTAAGTACTTAAGGGACTTAGGGCCTTTGAGGTTGTTACTAAGTTCAGTGAAATTGGGTGCGGGAGTGGTAAGCTGACCGACAGAATTAGTCAAAGCATTACATAGTCCTCCTTGTTGTAATCAAAGAAACGTAATCTGTTCTTGGAGCAAGTCTATTTGTTGTTGGAGCACAAGGAGGCCTCCCTTAAGATGATTGGCAACTTGTAAATGTTATAATTCTATGGATGACAGTTGAGGGATGAGCTGGTTTATCTGTTGCACGGTGGACACGCTTTGGGACAGCAATACAGCCGCGGTGGTAGCTGAAGCCACTGTAGCGATGATTGCGGACCCGATTGCAAGGATCAATCCTACTGCTCTTTTAGTGCACGGATGAATCAAATGAATCTGGGAAAACTGAGAGTCATTAGTAGCCAGAACAATAAATGGGGGAACACGTACCAAACCTGCAAAAGGATATGAGTCATTGGGTTGCCAGTGATTGCTGAGAGTGCAAGTAGCGGAGGAGTTGTCTCCTAGACAAAAAAAGAACGGGGCTCTAACCACTACCATTCCTGACACCTGGTCATATCCAGATCAGTTACAGCGACGAATATTGGCCAATAGGAAAGGGGACAAAATGAGGCAGGAATGTGATGATCAAACGATTGGCATGGGGGGTCCTAGGTCTCCCAATCGTCCTCCTGAAGAGTCATAAAACTCCTTTAGATTTTGAGGTTTGGGATCCTTTTCAGATTGGTTGTATATAGCTGGGTCTCTACCCTTAAAAGAGTTTTGAAAAAACTATGAAGATGAAGCAGTGGGTGAGGCTTCAATAGCCAAGAAGCTGTGTTTAATTGGAAATCAGGAAAGAGCTGAGAGGAGGACATAGAAGTAGGACACAGAAGCGTTGTCCTTTTGTAACAGACCTGTCTTCCAAGGTATGGGTGATTTACCTCTATTCTTCTCCATACATCTTGGTGAGCAAATGCAAGAACAAGAGAAAAATAATATATTGAAATAATTTTGCAAAGAGAAACTTCACTGTTCCTGATATGATATCTAAGGAGAGTCTTAAGTGAGAAGATAAAAATTGAGTATTTTTTGGTTTCCTCTAAGCATCTTGTTAGCAAAATATGTCCTTGAGGTTAGAATTGATTGAAACAAAAAGTGATGGAGCACCTATTTTTCTGGGCAATTTAGACACAAGAAGACTTTCAAGGTAAAGGAAAAAGAAAAAAGTTAGCCAAGTATTTGTAATCACAGTTTCTTGGACTGGTTTTCTGGAGACAATTTTTACATTAGATTTGTCCTCATTAACATAGATGTTGTTTCATGGCAACCAAATACAAGAGGAAAGTTTAATGGACTCGCTTAGTCAATTAAACAGCATAATAAAATAAAATGGCAAATAACTTTTAGTGAATTATTTGACCAATTACTTTGCCAGAATAAAGAAGGAAAATGTAATTCAAAATGAATTGACCTAAAAGTATGAATAAAATGTAGTGAAGAGAGATGAGAGGAAAAAATAAAGGATTTTTTTCTCTACAGTGGAGTAATGGGTTCTTCATTTTGTTTCTTCCATTCCATTTTTCCAAGCTATCAATTGTGGCTCAGGACTGGAGTATCAAGTTCAGACAAAGAGAACTCATAGAAGAAAGATAATATTTGCAGCAGATATAGGTGATTTATAACCTTAGATAATCTATTTAAATCTGTTCAGAATACTCCCCTACGCCAAACTGCCCTCTTTGAACATCTTTGTTTGCTTTTACTAAGACTTCCCTCCATTAACTGCTTAAAATTTTTGAGAGGTCATATTCATACTCCCTACAGATTGCTGTTTGGTTGTGTTTTTTATGTGTTTTTGTGTTTTTTTAACTGAATTTCCAAAGGTTGTGCAAGTGTCTTACAATTAAATATGTCCACCTAATTATCCATTGCTCCTGGATCACAGTGACACCATCTATCATTCTCAACCACTCCATTCTCCAAGATTTATTTCCGATTTACCACTTCCTTTCTCAAATGTGTACATTGAGTATTCTAGCTGTACTTGCCCCTTGTTCCATTTTTCATTCATTCTATGTCTTTACTATTATGGCTCTCTGGTTTCAACTTCCTGATAGTCATTCTGTTAAACTGTCTGTTAATATTTGAAAGGTTTATATACATTCCATGGAGTTTCAGTCCTGCACATACTTGAACTGATGTCAGCTTATATTTCCATAATTCATTCATCTGCAATAACAATTTGCAAGACTGGAGACTTGAAACACCTAGACATGATTATATTCTCATCCATTTGAAGATTAATCTTTAGTCAACAAGAAAGTTTAAAAATGGCTTTGAATGTATTCTTAACTACCAGTTTTTATAAATGGTTTTGTACAATGATGTGTGATTATTTTATATTACATGGAATAAAACTTTCTACTACCTATAAGTTTTGGAAAAAGAAGGAAAGTAACATATACTAATATAGAAGAATATGATAGAAATAGAAGATAGATTTTGTCACATCTCAGATGAGTACCCATATTCAAGACTTAAAGACATATTTCTTACTGTGTTAGATAGAGGGAAAACAAAACAGCATATGATAAGGCAAGTATTTGTGACTTTTTAAAATGCCCCTTATTAAGTGATGAAATTTACTTTATTAGCTAATGTTTAGGGTTGAAATATGGGAGGCTGATCTATTAAACAAATTTCTGGAAGGCACCTACTGAGCAACACAAATGGTGCGTGGTACTATTTTAGACTTTAATGAATGGTTGAACCTGTCTGACATTAGTGCTGGGTAAATGAATCAAGTCTATTGTAACTTGCTCCCTACACTTGAAAAACTTGTAGTGTCACTAAGTGTCATCTACTTATCAAATGTTATTTTGGTAAGTGTGAATTCAAAAAGTTCATTTGAAAAGGAATACACTTTCAGGAGATTAAATGTAGGTTGGTTTGAGAATGACAACATTTTTATACCACAGAACCAAGTTGTACTAAAGTACCAGTGTTTTGAAGCACAAACGATCTTCTCAATTAATGTTTTGCTGAATTAAATTTAACCTCTAAGTCATTTTCCTGACCATGGTAGATCAATCACGGATCTATCTTTCCAGGAACTATTTTTTGGCCCACTTATGCTGGACTGAAATATTACATTAGTCATAAGGGGAGGGGTATTAAAAATAATCTTGTGACACTTTCTGATCTTGTTCACTCATATGGGCTGGTCATCTGTCAATTCAGGTTGAAATACAGTAATTTCTCTCGAATTTGTGACTTCATCTTTCATTTTAAGTTGCCTTACATTACACAATTGCTTGCTGCTAATTCTTGTTTCTCAAGGAATTGGAGGCCTGAAATATAAGAAATGAGAAATTGAGATGGATTTTCAGTTACTGTCTGCTGGCATGTTGCGTAGTCCTAGGTGAGAAGTATTGCCCCTGTTATCTGATGATGCAGGTAACTCAGCCATAAGATATTAGGACCCATGTGTCTATAGAAGAATAATGTCTTTTAGATATAATATTAGCAAAATTGGAGTATAATATGTAGGAGGAATGAATCAGAAATATGGAGAAAAACAGTTTGGGACCAGTGAGTTAAAACAATAAACAGAGCATCAGAGTAAAATCTCTTATAGATTAGAGGAAAACAACATTTATTTTTAACAATGTGAATTCAGAAGACCATGAACACTTAGAAGGTATCACAAGTATATACCGAAGACATTGCATTGATACTTTTTATATTCTAATATATATTCTAAACTTAATTATTTACATTCCAATTCTATTTATTGGAATAAATAAATATCAATTTATTTGTCAAATTATCAATTGATTCTAGTAAGTTTCACTGTGTGAAATATAAAATCAGCACATATAAATATAAAATATATAACTATATATAATATAATAAAATGGCACATGTTTTGCATTGTTCTGTTTTGGTTAGGGTATCCAAAGCTACTCTGTTTTAAAGTATTTTTCCATTATCTCTACCTCAGTGTTTGATAGAGTTAGATTTAAACCTTTACCTTTTGTAGATTCACAGATTGGAGGCAAGAGGAAACATTACCAATTTAAGGCCTAATAACAAGGAGAAACATATGGACTTCTCCTGGAGCTATGAAAATATTTGGTGATAGAAAGGCAGTAGTCTAAGTTCCTGCCTGGTTGGAAGGTAGACAGGCCCGGACATTAGGTAATCATGCATATGAACAATTTTTTCACCTTCTTGGCTTTAGCTACTTTTGAAATGGTAGGTATAATAAACCATTATATTTTGATAAAAAACCTTCTAGTCTGAAAAGTTCTGTCTGAAATATTCATTTTTCTATGATCCCTTGGAACTAAGATTTATTTTGTTCAAGTAAGACAATTTATGCGATCAGGGTAAGATATTCTGGTTGGTCTGATCCTACATGGAAGAAGGGTAAAGCATCTGGTAGACATTTGTGCCAATGAGACCGCATTTGGGAAAATTTCAGCTGCAGAAGTTTAGAAGTAGCTCTTAAGCAAGGCTTACTTTGAATCCGTTAGCTACACAGAGCAAACTCAGTTGAATAAATAAGTATTTGAAAAAGCCATCCCCTTTGGACCTAGCTAAAAATGCTTCAAAGTATGATTAAACTAAAATGAAAAAGATTTAAAATAGTAATTGACAAAAAAAAATTACAAACGTGAGCATTCAACTGAACAATATAATTATTTTCCATTATACACAGAATTTTAGGGAAATAAGATCAGTAGCATTGTTAGAAACAATAAGGTTTCCTTGTTACAAACAGGCACCCAAGGATATAATCCTGTATAAATATTGCATCATTAACTACCTAAATTTAGAGGACATTACATGCTTCAGCAGCACATGAACCCAAATTACACCAATACAGAGATTAACATGGCAATTGCAAAGGATGATATGAAAATCTGTGAATTATTCCAGATTTTTCATTCTTCAGATGCAAGAAATGAAAAACAATTATTAAAAAGTTGATTACAAAATTAATAGTGTAACAATACATGTAATCCATATAAATAAAAATTAGTTTGACATCAGTGTATTAAATCTTCACCTTAGAAAGGCCTTTACATAGCATAATCGTTATAAAACTTTTAAAATTAGACAACATTGTCATTTTATTCCAAAGAAATATACTATAAGGACCTAGTAAAAAAGGAATCTTAAACTGTTTTGGTATGGAATGCAATCTGAAAGGACACATTTATTAATGAGCCTATATATTATAAAACAATGTAGAATTCAAAGTCTTATATCTAGGAAAGAATAAAATAGATAATTGGCATTATACAAACAGAATACAGAATATTTAAAGGTATAATTTTTCACATAAGCACCAGAAATATCTTTAGTTTCTTTAGTACTCATTTCAACAGATAAATTAAAATTTGTGAATAAAAAAAAGCAAAAACTCGAGGGTGTCCAAGATGGTGACGGGGAACTAGGGGAATGCCACAGCTCTCCCCAACCAAAAAGAGAGTTTGAGTTCCAACGTTTAATCTCCCCAAGAGACCGACAACAACAAAAAAAATCAACATCCAGAGAAAAACAGGAGTTGAAAAGAAGAATTTCACAACAGAGAAGCTTGAAGACGCCTCCCCCAACGTCTATTGGCCACAAAGCAGCGTGCCAAGCCATGGCCAGCCCGGCCTGGTGGGAGCTACCAGTGGCCCAGATAGATACACAGGGAGTTGTCTGCAGATCACCGGCACCAAAGACCCCTGAGGTATCAGTGTCAGACCGGCTGATCCTGACGAATGAAGAAACCTCCGAGCAGGGAACTTGCACAAAGATCCCACCCCTTCCCCTCACTCTCCATTGGAGCAGGGAGGCTCCATCCCACCAAAGCCACTCAGCCCCATGGCAGGAACCTCAGAGATACATGAGATGCCCACAGAACACCAGAGCAGAAGAACTGAAAGGAAGTGGTGCTGATCCAGAGAGCACAGAGACAAACCCCAGCAATAAGAACCTGAACAGAGTCCCCACCCCACCCCTCGGGTGGAGGCCAGACGCCCATCCCTTGGAGCGGACCCAAACAGTGTCATTGGGGGCAGTGACAGAAAAGAAACACACAGAGCCACCACCTCTCAGCCTAGCCCACAACCACCTCAATTGAACTCTGATTGCAATGGCAACCAACAACAACCTACATCACATGAAAACAAATAGCTCCAGGGTGAGTACCCTGCAGGGGACAGTGTATTCCTCAAGGGAGACCAGAGCTGGTGGTAATTCCCAGACCCCCTACCCCAAAACCTGCACCACAGGACCCACCAAACCTAGAAACTGTTCAAGAGCTCCACCAGCCCATGAATCACACTCAGCTGGCCAGGCTAGAACAAGAGAGACCCTGGAAGGAAGCTTAAAAGCCCAAGCCTGGTACAGCGCCATTGGGTCAAGAACCCAACGGTGGAAGAAATTTGAACTGTGTACTCCAAGCTGCGTAATCTAGGTGGGATACACAGCAGCACAGGTCCAACAGGTGTGCCCAGGCTGGGGTCTGGGACCAGGCCTGGGGATCTGGTGCCTGAGCAACATAACCAACTCCTCCCAACTGAAATCAGAAGCTGAGCATACGCCTCAGTAGAGGGGAGAAAAACAGGGAACTACACTCCTGGTAATCATGCCTGTGACAGCAGAAGATGCGGGGGGTTCAGGACAAGAGAAGCCCAAACTCCACAAGAACCTGACCCATGTATTCTAGGCTAAGAATTGAACAACACAGGCCTCCAGCACCCGATAATAGTCAGGAGCTCAGGCTGGTAAGGTGCTCAACAGTACAGTGCTTGTCTTAGGTGCAAGAGGCCCTGGATCTGATTCCTCAGCAAAACATAAGCTGAAAGGGCCAGATGTGGTGCTATGGGTCAAATGGTAGGGTGCCAGCCTTGAGTTGAAGAGCTGAGGGACAGCACCCAAGACCAGAGTTCAAGCCCACAAATAGCCAAAAAAGTAAAACAAAAC
Organism: Dipodomys merriami; assembly: GCF_024711535.1. Classification (NCBI taxonomy): domain Eukaryota; kingdom Metazoa; phylum Chordata; class Mammalia; order Rodentia; family Heteromyidae; genus Dipodomys; species Dipodomys merriami. Next base: position 785,569 of record NW_027203049.1, on the reverse strand, counting down.
AAAACATCAGGAGACCATAGCAGACTCCAGCATCTGGGAGAATACATCCAGCACATCCAAACTAGCCAAGAGCACCTGTAGGAACAAACAGGAGCAGTCTAGGCTGCTCAACCCTTCTAACGGCGGGAACTGCCAGTGATCTACAGCAGAGAGCTGAGAATCCTGTGTGGGTCAGACCAGCAGCTGGAGGTCGGCCCCCAACAGAACCGAGATCAGGTACAGACTCCCTCTACCAGCACAGAAACAGTAACCAAGCAAAGACAGACACCTATTGACCAAAACAAAATTTCAGATTAGTCTGCAATAATCCCTGAATAACCATGAGAAAATCACAGAGAAATATTATAAGGTTTATCAACAGCTAGGATAGCAAGCTATCTCTAAAAGCCAGCAGCAACCCAGGGGAGAGCCCCACTGGGAGCAAAGCAGGAATGGAAGACAAACACTACATCCAAGACATGCTGGAGGCAATGACTCAAGAAATAAAGTGAGAAATAGACCAGAATTTGAAAGAACACCAGGTCAAAATACCAAAAGAGGTGCAGGACATCAAAGAGGAGATGCATGCAAAAATAGAGGTAGCACACACCTCACTAAGCCATGAGATAAGTGACAAAATAGAGGCAGTACACACCTCATTAAGAGGTGAGATTAGTATTTTGAAAACCAACATTGAATCCATTAAAATCAACAATGAGTCCATTTCCTCCATGCAAAACACAATGGAAGCCACAGTTAACAGAGTGAACAAAATGGAATTCAGAAGACAGAATACATCAACTGGAACAAAAAATGACAGATATGGAAAATTCACTTAAATTATACCAAAGGGAAATTCAAGGGCAAGCAGATAGTGCCAAGAAAATTAACCTTCATATACGAAAGTTAGGAATATCAAAGCAAGGGAATGCAACACCTATTCCCCAAGATAATCGGTGAAAATTTTCCCCATCTCAAAAAAGAACATCTTACCCACATAACAGAAGCATATAGAACACCTAACAAGCAGGATCCCAGGAGAAACACTTCTAGACACACTATAGAATAATTGATAGATCTGAATGATAAGGAAACAATCTTGCATGCAGCAAAAAATGAAGAAGGAGCTATACTACTATAGGAAAATATTAGAATCACTACAGATCTCTCCACACAAACACTGAATGCAAGAAAGGCCTGGGAATGTACCACATGAGCCCTGAGAGCCAATAACTTCCAACCCAGACTGATATACTCAGAAAAGCTAGCATTCACATTCGATGGAGAACTGAAAATTTTTAATAGCAAAGAAAAACTAAATTAATACATAAACATTAAGCCAGCGTTACAAAGACTACTAAGAGGTGGAACACAACCTGAGAAAAGCAACCAGAAACAGGGACCTGCACCGAGACAGGCATTAATAGAAGTCTATCTGAGCAAGGACAGAGGAAAGGAAAGATGAAAAACAGTGACCATAATGCATCTCTCTATACTATCTCTTAAGATTAACGGGCTTACTTCACCAATCAAAAGAAAAAGAACTGCAGTTTGGATCCTAAAACATGACCCATCCATCTGTTGCCTTCAGGAGACCCACCTCTAAGCCAAACATGCAAACAAACTCAGAGTGAAGGGTTAGAAAAGGATCTACCAATCAAATGCCCTTAGTAAGAGAGCAGACGTAGCAATCCTTATATCTGACAAAATAAACTTGTCATTAAAATCATTGCAATGTCAAACCATCCCTGCATCCCTGGGATGAAGCTTACCTGGTCATAGTGTATGATTTTTTAAATGTGTTTCTGGATTCTTTTAGCTAGAATCTTAAGGATCTTTGCACCTGTGTTCATCAAGGAAATTGGCCTGTAATTCTCCTTTTTGGTTGGGTCTTTGCCTGGTTTGGGGATGAGTGTGATATTGGCTTCATAGAATGAGTTTGGGATAGCTCCCTCCTTCTCTGTTTCTCTGAAGAGCTTGAGGAGTGTGGGTATTAGTTCTTCTTTAAAGGTCTTATAGAATTTTGCTATGAATCTATCTGGTCCTGGGCTTTTTTGGTTGGAAGACTTTTGATAGCTTCCTGTATCTCGTTGTAGGATATTGGTTTATTTAATTGGTTTCTTCTTTGCTCAGTTTGGGCAACTTGGATTTCTCTAAAAATGCATCAATATCTGCCAGGTTTTCTTCCTTTAGAGATTATAACTTTTTAAAATAGTCCATTAGGATTGTTTGGATATCTTGGGTACGTGTTATGATTTTTCCAGTGGCATCCCTAATGCTGTTACAATGGCTTTCCTCTCTTCCTTTTTTAATTAATCTTGCAAATGGTCCATCAATTTTGTTTATTTTTTCAAAGAACCAGCTTTTTGTTTGGTTAATTTTGGCTGTATTTTTTTATTTTCTAATTGGTTAATCTCTGCTCTTAATTTGGTTATCTGGCTCCGTCTAGTAATTTTAGGTTCCATTTTTTCTTGTTTTTCTAGCTGTTTTAATTGCAACATGAGATTATTTACTTGGTTTGTCTCCATTTTCTTGATGTGGGCAATGAGGGCAATAAATTTGCCCCTCAGGACTGCTTTTGCTGTGTCCCACAAGTTTCTTTGTGAGATTTTTTTCATTTTCATTGAGTTGTAGGAAATGTTTTATTTCTTCTCTGATCTCTTCCATTACCCAGGCATTTGCTATGGAGTGTGCTGTTCAATTTGCATGTATTAGAGAAATTTCTGCGGTATGCTTTGTTATTGAGAACTGGCTTGATTCCACTATGGTCAGATAGGATACAGGGGATTATGTCGTCCCTTTGTATTTGCTTAAGTTCCTTGCATGAACTATGATATGGTCTATTTTGGAGAAAGTTCCATGAGCTGCTGAGAAGAATGTGTACTGTGTTGTTTTACAGTGAAATACTCGGTAGATGTCAGTTAATTCTGCTTGAAGTATGGCCTCACTTAATTTGGTAGCTTCTTTGCCAATCCTCTGGTTGGTAGGCCTGTCCTTTGGTGAGAGCGGTGTGTTGAAGTCTCCTAGTATTATCGTATTGGGATCTATTTTATTCTGTAAGTCAATAAATATAATCCAACCCATCAATAGAGCCAAAGTCAAGAATCACATGATTTTCACCACAGATGCAGAAAAGGCCTTTAATAAAATTCAACATTCATTCATGCTAAAGGCTCTGGAGAAAACAGAAATAGCAGGAACATTTCTTAAAACAATAAAACCATTTATGACAGACCAATAGACAATATTATACTTAATGGGGAAAAGCTACAACCAATTCTCCTAAAATCAGGAAGAATGCAAGGATGCCAACTGTCTCCACTGCTCTTCAATATAGTCCTGTAACCCTTAGCCAGGTCAATAAGGCAAGAAAAATACATGAAAGGGATCCGCATAGGGAAAGAAGAGGTTAAACTATTCCTTTTTTCAGACAACATGATACTATACTTTCATGATCCCAAAAATTCCATCCCCAAACTCTTAGAAATCATAAATCATTTCGGCAAAGTAGCAGGATACAAAATAAACCCAAAAAAATCAGCTGCCTTCCTGTACACTGACAATGTACAAGAAGAGAGGGAAATAAAGGGAGTAACCCTATTCACAATAACCTCCCCAAAAATACAATATTTTGGAATTAACCTAACCAAAGATGTAAAAGAACTATTTAATGAAGACTATAAAAAGATAAAGAAAGAAATTTCAGAAGACACTAGGAAATGGAAAGACCTCCCATACTCTTGGATAGGCCAACATAATATAGTGAAGATGGCAATATTGCCAAACTTAATATACAAATTCAATGCAATTCCTATTAAAATCCTAATGACTTACATCACTAAAATACAGAAAACAGTCCAAAAATTCATATGGAACAACAAAAGACCTAGAATAGCCAAACCAATTCTAGGGAACAAAGACAAAATGGGAGGGATATCCATGCTGCACTTCAAACTATACTACAGAGCTATAATAATAAAGACAGCATGGTACTAGCACAAAAACAGATCGGAAGACCAATGGAACAGAATAGAAGATCCAGAAATAAATCCACAGGCCTACAGCCAGCTGATATTAGACAAAGGAGCCCAAGACATACAATGGAAGAAACACAGCCTCTTCAACCACTAATGCTGGGAAAACTGCGCTGCCACATGCAGAAAACTAAAAATGGACCCCAGCCTATCACCATGCACCAATATCAACTCAAAATAGATTAAAGATATTAACATTAAAACTGAATCTCTGAAACAACTGCAGGACAGAGTAGGAGAGACACTTGAACTAATAGGCACAGGAAGGAACTTCCTGAACAGAGTCCCAGGATCACAACAAATTGGAGAGAGGCTCAACAAATGGGACTACTTTAAAATAAAAAGCTCCTGCACAGCTAAATCTATTGCAACCAAGCTAGAAAGACAAATAACTAATTGGGAAAAATATTTACCAGCAATATATCAGACAAGGAGTTAACATCAAGTATATACAGGGAACTCAAGAAACTAATCCCTCCTAAACCTAACAAATCAATTACTAAATGGGCAAGGGAAGTAAAGAGGGACTTCTCAGAGGAAGAAATAAAAATGGCAAAGAAACACATGAGGAAATGTTCATCATCCCTGGTGGTGAAGGAAATGCAAATAAAGTCAACCATGAGATACCACCTTACCCCATTCAGAATGTCACACATCCACAAATCAGCCAACGACAATTGCTGGAGGGGATGTGGAGAAAGAGGAACCCCATTACACTGCTGGTGGGAATGTACACTTATACAACCACTTTGGAAAGCACTCTGGAAGGTCCTTAGAAAGATAAAGATTGATCTCCCTTATAACCCAGTCATACCACTTTTAGGCATCTACCCTGAACAACAGGAACCAATATACAATGACACGTGCACCTCAATGTTTATTGCAGCACTGTTCACAATAGCTAGGATATGGAAACAACCCAGATGCCCCACCACAGATGAATGTATCCAAAAATTGTGGTATCTACAAACAATGGAATATTATGCAGCCATTAGAAATGACAAAATAATGGCATTTGCAGGGAAATGGATGGAGCTAGAAGGTGATCATGTTGAGCAAGGTAAGCCAAGAGCAAAGAGACAAACGGTACATGGTCTCCCTGATAAGTGGATTCTAAATCCAAAATGTTAGGTGATACGACAAAATTAACAGGACTTAAGAAACAAAGAACTCCCACTCATCTGGTCGAAACACTACTAAATATCCCCATACTGCTGATCACATGTATGTTGTATTGTGTACACCATTATATGTTATAGACTGTGATAGACATTTTGCTCCAGGAAAGTTAGAATGAACTTGTGACTTTAAATGAGCATCATTATTTCACAATACAGTGAAATTTGGGAAGTTATGTAATCACTTAATCACAATAAAAAGAAAGAACCTCAGGGACGTAAGGAGGGAAGGAATGGTAGGGGGAAAACAATAGAGGGGGTAACAATGCTCAATAGGAAGTGTACTCATTACCTTGCTCATGTAATTGTAACCTCTGTATAGTATCTTTACAATAAAAAATTTAAAAAAAGATCCAATCAACAGTAAAAAAATAAACTAAAATCAATACAAAAAGACAAGGATGGACACTACATATTAATACAGGGAACAATACAAGAGGAGGATATTACCATCATCTACCTCTCATTCCCCAAACATCGGTGCACCCAAATATGTTAAGCAAATACTCTCAAAATTACAGAATAAAATAGATCCAATATGATAATACTAGAAGACTTTTAACACCCCACTCTCACCAAAGGACAGGTCTACCAACCAGAGTATTGGCAAATAAGCTATTGAATTAATGAGGTCATACTTCAAGCAGAACTGACATTTACCAAGTATTTCACCCTAAAAACAACACAGTACACATTCTTCTCAGCAGCTCATGGTACTTTCTCCAATATAGACCATATAATAGTTCATGCAAGAAACTTAAGAAAATTCAAGGAGATTGACATAATCCCCTGTATCCTATGTGACCATAGTGGAATCAAGCTAGTTCTCAATAACAAAACATACTGCAGAAATTACTCAAATACATGGAAATTTAACAGCTCAATTCAAAGCAATGCCTGGGTAATGGAAGTGATTAAAGAAGAAATTAAAAAATTCCTACAACACAATGTAAATGAAAATACCTCGCAAAAACCTTTTGGGACACAGCAAACGCAGTCCTGATGAACAAATTTATTGCCTTCAGTGCCCACATCAAGAAAATAGAGACAGACCAAGAAAATAATCTCATGATGCAATTAAAACAGCTAGAAAAACATGAAAAGATGGAACCTAAAGTTATTAAAGAGCCAGATAACCAAATTAAGAGCGGAGATTATTGAAATAGAGATTTGGAGAATCATAGCCAAAATTAACCAAACAAAAAGATGGTTGAAAAAATAAATAAAATTGATAGATATTTGGCAAGATTAATTTAAAAAAGAAGAGAGGAAACCCATTTTAACAGTATTAGGGATGCCATGGGAAAAATCACAACACATACCCAAGATGCCCAAACAATTTTAACGAACTACTTTGAAAAGTTATACCCTCTAAAGAAAGAAAACCTGGCAGAAATGGATGCATTTTCAGAGAAATACAAGTTTCCCAAATTGAGCAAGGAAGAAGTAAATCAATTAAATAAGCCAATGTCCTACAACGAGATACAGGAAGCAATCAGAGGTCTTCCAACAACAACAACAAAAAAAAAAAACCCAGGACCAGATGGATTCACAACAGAATTCTATACGTCCTTTAAAGAAGAACTAACACCTATACTCTTCAAGCTCTTCAGAGAAACAGAGAAGGAGGGAGCTATCCCAAACACATTCTACGAAGCCAATATCACACTCATCCCCAAACCAGGCAAAGACCCAACCAAAAAGGAGAATTACAGGCCAATTTCCTTGATGAACACAGGTGCAAAGGTCATTAACAAGATTCTAGCTAACAGAATCCAGAAACACATAAAAAAACCCATACACTAAAACCAAGTAGGCTTCATCCCAGAGATTCAGGGATGGTTTAACATATGTAAGTCAATAAATATAATCCAACACATCAACAGAGCCAATGTCAAGAATCACATGATTATCTCCACAAATGCAGAAAAGGTTTTTGATAAAATTCAACATTCATTCATGCTAAAAGCTCTGGAGGCAATAGGAATAGAAGGAACATTTCTTAAAACATTAAAAGCCATTTAAGACAGACCAATAGCTAATACTATACTTAATGGGGAAAAGCTACAACCAATTCTCTTAAAATCAGGAACAAGGCAAGGATGCCCACTGTCTCTACTCCTGTTCAATATAGCCCTGGAACTCTTAGCCAGGTCAATAAGGCAAGAAAAAGACATTAAAATATCTCTATATGGAAAGAAGAAATTAAACTATCCCTTTTTGCAGATGACATCATACTATACCTTCACAATTCCAAAAATTCCATCCCCAAAACTCTTAGAAATCATGAATCACTTCGGCAAAGTAGCAGGATACAAAATAAATGCACAAAAATCAGTTGCATTCCTGTACACTGACAATGTACAAGCAGAGAGGGAAATAAAGGAAAGCAAGCCTATTCACAATAACATCCCCCAAAATAAAATATTCAGAAACTAACCTAACCAAAGATGTAAAAGTACTATTTAATGAAAACTATAAAAAGTTAAAGAAAAAAATTACCGAAGACACTAGGGAATGGAAAGACCTCCCATGATCTTGGATAGGCAGACAATATACTGAAAATGGCAATTCTGCCCAAATTAATATACAAATTCAATGCAATTCCTATTAAAATCCCAATGATGTATTTCTCTGAAATACAGAAAACAGTCCAAAAATTCATATGGAACCACAAAAACCGAGAATATCCAAAACAATTCGAGCAAATAAAGACAACATGGGAGTTATATCCATGTCGCACTTCAAACTCTACTATAGAGCCATAATAACAAAGACAGCATGGTACTGGCACAAACACAGACTCGAAGAACAATAGAATAGAATAGAAGATCCAGAAATAAATCCACATGCCTACAGTCAGCTGATATTTGAAAAAGGAACCAAAGACAGACGATGGAAGAATCACAGCCTCTTCAACCACTAGTGCTGGGAAAACTGGGTGGCTGTCGCGACCACCTCAACCAGCAAGGAAGACGCGACCCAGGATTCTTCTCAATGCGGTTTATTCAGGAACCTTGTAACAAGCTTCTCTCCCACTTCTCTCCTGGCCGCTTCTTCCTGCTTCTTCCTGCTTCTCTTTCCCCTCCGCCCCCGCGCTCTGGTTATAAGCCTCCTGGATGGCCAATCCCGAAGCGCCACCTGGCATATACCGATAAGGCTGCAAACATGGAAGCAAACTAGGAGCCAAGTCATACACATATAAGGAGCTGTTTTTTACAGAGAGCACTTGTCACTGGGAAGACGGAAGGCGGGAGCCCGCGCCATCTTAGGTCGCAGCCGCACCACGTGGCCCCGCCATTTTAGCTACAATGTTGCTTTTGCGGCCATCTTTGTTCGTGGCTCCCGCAGCTCTCCACAGCTCCCCCTTTTTTGTTTTATTAAGCAACAGGTAAGAGTAGAGGTTGGGCCTCTGTCTAAAACATTAATGAGAGGACCTTTCACTGTTCTTCGCCTGAGCGGCGCCTTACCCAGTGATGACCAGGCCCGTCCGATGCCTTTTTTGCAGAGGTGGGATCTTGGGCATCAACCCACTTGCAACCCAACATGCTCTTCTTGGGCTCACGCGAGGGACTGATTCCCAATTGCAGTGCATTTGCCTCACACCCTGTGCTATTCCTTTAACGTGGCAAGGACTGTCCGGCCTCAATGGCAGTGAAGGCCTGGACCACCGTAGCCATACTTCTGCGCTGTGAGCTCCTAATCCGGTATATGCACCACAGGCACAATAAGATCACCAATGCCAGGATACCAATAAGGGAGCCCATTTCCGCCCTTCAAATGATCCACAGCTGTCAAAATCCAGGAGGAAACATCTTGTAACAGGGCATCATCCATCTGGGTAGAGTTTATCTCGACAATGGCCAATCGTAGCTGCAACATCAATTGGTCGAATTCCCCCGTCCAGTTGCCTAAAAGATAACTTGACAGTTGTTTAGACAAATTTGCTGCTTGGGTATAGTTATAATGCTGAATAGCAGTAATACAAAGCCCTTCATATTTTTGAACACATCCCAGCTGAGCCAACTGCCACAGGACATCAACCTGCTCCTGCACAAGGTCAACCCTTTGATTTAACAGCATCAGTCCTCCTTTTACTTGTGCATTGGCCACTTGTTGTAAATCCAGAGCTCTGGCTGTAGTAGCCGACAAGTTATTTAAAGTCCGAGCTATCTGCACAGTATGTGACATGGCGACAGCGGCAGCCGTGGCACCCCACAGCAGCCACAGCTATAGCAGTTACAATGGCCACAGTGATGCCAAAATCTCTCTTATGCCTAAACAAGGTTACAGCTTGAGAAGCATGTACTGGCACAGGCACCCAACATAGGATGTGTGCAACTATAGCTAACGGATACTGAGAACTCCAGCAGGTAGCATAATAGCAGGTTTCATTAGTGCAAGCACATACATAAGTAGTACCTGCTTTTTACAAATATCACAATTTTCTTCATCACTTAGAAAAACAAATTTCACTTCTCTTCAAAAGAATATGTCAGTCCTAAGTATAACTGCAAATAACTAAGTAAAACTTTAAAAACTTTACTCCTTACTCTATTAAACATTTCCTAGTATCACTTAGTACTTAAAATGTGTTAATTGAAAGCTTATGTTAAAACTTTCCAGTATTTAATACAGATCATTGGAATGCACAATTTAAGACTGTTCACTCCTGAAGAAGATTAAGAAGTTACATATAAAAAGATCTTAGCATTAAATAAATGTACCCTGTACTGTCTTCTAATGTTTGTGAGTCCATGAAACTTGAATCTTTCTACTATCCTACTATATCAATCAAGAAATTCAAAACACTTAGGATCCAATTAAAACTAATCAAAATTTGTGTTTGAGTTATAGGAAACTTACATTCAAAATCAACCTGAATCCAAGCATTTTGTCCTCAAGTTCCTGAGCAGGAACTTCGAAAATAAAGTCATTAGAAAGCTGACAGCAGAAGAGTCAATTTGAGAAAGGGAATTATAAGCTATTACTGGCCTACTGAATTTAAAGAACTTCTAGCTTTTATTTCTAATTAGGTATGAAAGAAAATAGGCCTGCAGTTTGGTTATGTTTTGTCCAAATACAATGCTAATTTAATAGATCCTTTAAATATCTAAATGCTAGTTACAAGGTATGATAATGATGAACAGTAAAATATAACTCTTTCAAATATGATTCTCAGAGGCCCCTATGAAAAACCCAGCCCATGCCTATCAAGTTTTTGGTGGGCATCAATAGGCTCTTTACAGCCTTGCAAGTTTTTTCCCAGTCCTTGCCATGGGCAGTAGCCAATTTGTAACATCATTTCCTTTGAGGTAAGGCTCCCGGACACTATGAACCAAGGAGCTACAATGTTGCATTCTTCAAGGAACCTCTGTAAAGTACCCTTCTTTAACTTTAGTCCTTTTGAGCGTAGTAGCTCTTCCAGGGCCAGAAAAATTGGATGTGACATCAAGGCGCCCATCTTAGTTAATAAAAATTTTATTTTTTGTTACTTTCACTTTAGGCCTGTATTTTATTTCTTCCCAGCTTTCTGCTCTCTCTTTTATCTACAGAGAAGACCCCCTTATTATGCCTGCTTTAATCGCGGATTCCCACTTCACCTGGGAACTTACCCCCGCTCTTGTCTCGGATTCCCGCTTTTCCTGGGAACTTACCGGTGCACCACCCTGACCGCAGAGAGTTCTGAATTCCCCGTATGGGCCACCAGCTGTCGCGACCACCTCGACCAGCAAGGAAGACGCGACCCGGGATTCTTCTCAATGCAGTTTATTCAGGAACCTTGTAACAAGCTTCTCTCCCACTTCTCTCCTGCCCGCTTCTTCCTGCTTCTTCCTGCTTCTCTTTCCCCTCCGCCCCCCGCGCTCTGGTTATAAGCCTCCTGAATGGCCAATCCCGAAGCACTACGTGGCATATACTGATAGGGCTGCAAACACGGAAGCAAACTAGGAGCCAAGTCATAGCCATATAAGGAGTTGTTTATTACAGAGAGCACTAGTCACCGGGAAGACAGAAGGCAGGAACCCGCGCCATCTTAGTTTGCAGCTGCACCACGCGGCCCCACCATTTTAGCTAAAATGTTGCTTTTGTGGCCGTCTTTGGTCGTGGCTCCCACAGCTCTCCACATTGGCCATATGCAGAAGAATAAAAGTGGACCCCCGCATATCACCATACACCAACATCAGCTCAAAGTGGATTAAAGACCTTAGCATTAAACCTGAATCTCTGAAACCTCTGCAGGCAGAGTAGGAGAGACACTTGAACTTATAGGCCTAGGAAAGAATTTCATCAACAGAGTCCCAGGGTCACAATAAACTGGAGTGAGACACGACAAATGGTACTACCTTAAAATAAAAAGCTTCTGCAAAGCTAGAAAGACAACCAATTAATTGGGAAAAATATTTACCAGAAATATATCCAACAAGGGGTTAATATCCAGTATATACAGGTAACTCAAGAAACTAATCCCTCCCAAAGCTAACAAACCAATTACTAAATGGACAAGGGAACTAAAGAGAGACTTCTCAGAAGAAGAGTTAAAAATGGCAAAGAAACACATGAGGAAATGTTCACCATCCCTGGTTTTGAAGGAAATGTAAATAAAGAAAACCATGAGATACCACCTTACCCCAGTCAGAATGTCCCACATCCTCAAGTCAGCCAATGACAAATGCTGGAGGGTATGCGGAGAAAGAGGAACCCTACTACACTGCTGTTGGGAATGTACACTCATACAACCACTTTTGAAAACAGTCTGGAGGGTCCTAAGAAAGCTAAATATTGACCTCCCTTATGACCCAGTCATACCACTTCTAGGCATCCATCCTGAACAACAGGAACCAGTATACAAGGACACATGCACCTCCTTGTTTATTGCCGTACTGTTCGTAATAACCAGAATATGGAAACAACCCAGATGCCCCACCACAGAAGAATGGATCCCAAAATTGTGTTATCTATACACAATGGAATATTATGCAGCCATTAGAAATGACAAAATAATGGCATTTGCAGGGAAATGGATGGAGCTAGAAGGTGATCATGTTGAGCAAGGTAAGCCAAGAGCAAAGAGACAAACATTACATGGTCTCCCTGATAAGTGGATGTTAAAACCAAAATGTTAGGTAATATGACAAAATTAACAGGACTTAAGAAACAATCTGGTCGAATCTGTACTAAATAACCCCATGCTGCTGATCACATGTATGTTGTATATATGTACAATGGAGGGGAACCAGGAAGATGACATAGAACTAGAGGGAATAAAGGAAAAACCTATCAGCTGCACTGGACATTGTCCAAAATGAACAAAACAAGTGGGAAAACAGGAACAGCTGATGTTATACAAAACAAAAGAAATGTACATACCAACCAATGTGGAAGGAATAACTGTATCGCAAAGCTCATGGAACTCATAAATGTTATAGACTGTGATAGACAATTTGCTCCAGAAATGTTAGAATGTGTTTGTGACTTTAACTGAGCATCACTATTCCACAATACTGTGAAATTAGGGAAATTATATAACCACTTAATTACAATAAAAATAGCAAAACTCTCCAGAAATCATTATAGATATATACAAATAACTCTTGAATACATTTTGACATAAAAGTCAGGCAATTCACTTGGAAGATTTCCATGGAATCCATTAATTGTTACAATAAGCTATTGTTGTTATTTGGATTCTGAAAATATTTTCTATGGAAACAAAGAATACAATGGCATTTTTGAAATTTAATAAAGTTAACCGAACTATTATGACTTAGGAGAGCAATTTGTGCAGCCTTACCAAACTTCAAAGAGATAGTGATACATACTTATCCTTTTGGCAATATCAAATACAGTTTTTCCAAGTTGTTTTTCAGACCTGATTTGACATAATGGTTCAACAGAAGCAGATGCAACATGTCTTTGCTATCTCTATTCCCAGCAGCAAGATGCAAGGGGGCCATTGGTATCTGCATCATGATGAAGTAAGAAAAAAGCCACTATAGTATTATTCCATATATAAGCACTGCACAGGGTTGTCCAACCATCTACAGTTATTGCATGAATATCTGCTGCTTGAGGCAACAACTCATGGACAGTGTCTAAGTGTCCACTGTAGGCTTCTTGATGAATATGGGTATACTCATCGTCATCCCTAGTATTCACATGAGTGGACTTTTTGGAAAGTAGTCTCCGCACTGTAATAACCTGTTTATTTTCAGCAGCCCAAAGAAGAAATTTGCATGGATCCTTCTCCATTTTTTTTGCAATTGATACCATTCCTCACTTTTTCATCAAGTTCCTCATATTCCTAAAAATTGCCTAACTAGAGACTTTGAGTGACAGTGGGAATGAGGCATCCATGTATTTCCCTAATAGTTCACATTAGTTGAACTGTTCAGAAAAATCCTGTGAATTTTCTGCATCTGTTTTTTCACCATGATTTATTTTCCCTTTTTCCATTTTTACTATTTCAAATTATTCTAACTGGAGAGTAGGGAATTGATGGATAGCAGAGGAAAGATTTTCCTCCGTATTCAAAGATACAGACTGAAAATAAGGACCAGTAGTGTCTTCATGTGCAGCTTATTCTATGAATGAGAAAAGATGAAATAATGCCTTCTATATAAATCATTTGGGAAATGGCAGAGCAGAAAGTAAAATGATGCAACCAAAAATATAAAAGCAAAATAAATTACGATAATTATAGAGCAATCCTATTATCTATAAGAAACATTAAAGAGAGAGGAAGAGAGACACATGTGCAATGACCTAGATAGCCACAAATGCATGCCTCTGATCAATTTATAGAGCAAACAGAATTTTATGTTTTAAAAAAGATGGAAATAGAATTTATGTATTTACTTGAATTTGGTAAATACATTTTTAGCAGCCTACATGAAGAGATGTAGGTTTAATCTTATTACAGACAAGAATCTAAATCCTTGATAATTCTAGGAACAGATCTGTATGAAATCAGTTGAATCACACTTTTCACGTACAATGAAGGAATAGATCCAGGCTAGGAAAGCAGCAAAAGAAGTCAGGCTGATTGTATCTGTGACAAAACTTTGTGGAAAATGGTATTGAGCATTATTTACTGTTGATCCACTTGCACTGGAAGCATGATTCTGAACAATTGCTTGCTGATTCTCAACTATTGCTTTGATCATTATATTCTCCAAAAAGACAAAGTGAGATTTAATTGATAGCAAAGAACTACTAATACATTTTTATTTCTCATTAAGCACCTTCAATCATTAAAATCACATGAAGAAAATAGACAGGCCTATTTTTTTAGATGAAAACAAGTGTCTTTAAAAAAACATGGAATGTAACTTGTCATTCATGTAAAGGACTTCTATTTTAGTACTACATTATACACTTTTTTTTCTAATGTTGGGTACCAATAAATAATGGATCTATTAGAAATCTCTTAAAGCTTATATGTCCAATTGTGAGTTGTCTTATACTATATCATGGTATTTTTTGTGTATGTTCTTAAGAAGAAATTTACATTACTAACTTGAATTTCTGACAGGACAAAATCATCATGTACATCTTGCTTCTATACTCTCATTTTTAAATTACTATCTAAGTATGTGCAATAGATAACTATAAAGGAAAAAGCAGAAGCCACGCTGGTGGCTCATGTCATTAATCCTAGCTAATCAGAAAGATGAAGTCTGAGGATTGTGGTTTGAAACCAGACCAAACAAAAAAAAAGTCCATTAGATTCTGCTTTGAAAGAAACCACCAAAGCTAGAACTGGAGATGTGGTACAAGCAGTAAAATGATATCCTTGAGAAAACTAAAACAAAAAAAATAACAAATTCTGGGACAGAGACAGGTCCTGAGTTCCAGCCTTAGTATTAGCACCAAACAAATAATTGAATTAATTCGTTAATTAAGTAATTAAATTTAAATTAAGTGGTCACATGTGGATAGGCAGGTAAAATATAACATCTGTGGTGACTGGATTGTGTATTTTTTTGTAGTAAGGCAAATTATTATTTGTACTAATCATTAATTTTTATTTGAACTTTTTTGTACAATAAATCCTGAATTTAGCATGTATGTATAGGTGTGTGTACATGTGTGCATATGTGTGTATGTGTATATGTGTGCATGTGCTGTTGCAATGTTGCTTGCCAATGTGGACAGGGTGAGGCTGAAAAGAGGTAACTTTGTTGCAATGTTTTTATTTATCAGTATTCTGTCATGTCATTTCAGTTGGACCACCCTTTTGTACATTTTATTTGTCAAATAATATCATCAGAATCAAAGGATTTACCATATTAAGTTAGATAAAAGAGACTGCTTTCAGCTCTTATTATATGTTAGGTGAGAAGATTCAGACATATTTAGGTAGTAAATTAGTGCTGTATGATGACTGTCGGTACAAAATATGTATTTGACCTCTTAAATGTGTTATACATTTAACATATGCTCATGGAGTGAGTTTGACCAACTGGACCAAATAGGTATTGCTCTCTGGTTATTCCCGTGAAACACAAAGTGGATAAAATCTTTCTGGCTTTCTGTTGAAAATAACTTTCTTTGTAAGATCATATCTATTCACACTAAGAGGTAATCAACCCAATATTTATCAAGTTTGAATATCCCATCATATTGACTGAAAATCGGTATTGTTGACATGCTTGTTAGATATTTCTTTCAGAAACAAACGAACAAAAAGCATGTGTCATCTCCAGATAGTGGATGTATCTGAAGTTGTTTTGTACATGCAAAGGGCTAATGGCTCTTTTGTGGGAGTAACTATCCCAACTTAACAAATAAGGCTTTTTGAATATCTTTTCCAATATAAATAACATCCCAGAGCGAGTCTTGCAATTTCGGAAAACCCTTTGAATATTTTAGTATTATTTCAGTTCATTGACTATGGAGCTAAAGACATTTCTGAAATAAATATTAAGATCTGAAAATGGAAGTGGGTATATAGGCTTTTTTATGCATAATCTTATGAAAATCCAGTTTTTATGAAACTAAATGAAATAAAATAAAAGAATGTAAGTGAATTTGGTAAGCTAATTATTAGTTTAACTTTGTTTTCTATTAACAGAGTCCTTTGAATGTAGATGATGCAGTTAAATTATTTCCTTTGTGTTTCTGTACTTCAGTTATTTTTCATATCATTGTAGTTATGGGAGTGAATTTGTAGTATAAATAAAGGTCCTTTAAAATGATTCGGATTAATCTTGACCTTTGTGTCCTACTCCCAAGAAAATGAGTTATTTTCAAGTGTTAATAGTTTATAATTGAATCTTCATTTCATAAGAAAATTTTAAAAATGCAGTAGTATTGACGACTTTTTAAACCAATTGTATTGACAAGGTGGAGAGTCTTTAATTCATGCTTAGGTCTTGGGTCTATGATTTTTAACCTCTTGTTCCTGACATTAATGATAGTTCAGAGTGCATTTTGGGGTATATGAAAGGCAAAATATTTATCTGGAGTCAAAGATGATTTTTATATCAGTCTTGCTTTAATAACATTTTATTTTATTTTATTTTATTTTATTTTATTTTATTTTATTTTATTTTGGTTGTGGGGCCTAAACTCCACTTCCAGCTTTTTCTGTTTATGTGTTGCTGAGGAATCGAACCCAGGGCTTCATGCATGCAAGGCAAGCATTCTACCAATGAGCCACCTTCCCAGCCCTTAATAACATTTTAAAGTAGTACATTTTCCTCAGAATGTTGTGTATAAAACGCAGTCAAAATATTTATAATGGTAAACAACCTAGGTGAGCTACAATGTGGAAATGATTGGTCCATAACACCTGCAATCTGTTTCCATCCAGAATTGAGAAGGACACTCTTTCGATATGAGTGTGTTAAAGAGAGATGGGGTCCCCAGGCAGTGCAGTGTTGAGTGAAAGGATAGAATATGATTTCTACTATTTTGAGCTAGAAATCAAGAATGTTATACATTAGCAGTTCATTTCACCAAGGAAGTTTAAATCGATTATGAGCTTGGAGTTTTCATATTACAGCTACCTATTTTCTAACAAAGATAAAGTCAAATATTATTAGAGTGTACACTATAATTCTGGGAAATTTTCCTAGAATTAGTAGACTAAGTGCTGGTATTTTAGTCATAAAATAAAATGAAGTTATTTGATAGAGTGGGAGATGGGCCTCAGGCTAACACTTACCATGCGTGCAATGCTGTACTAGTAATTCCAATTCTGAAGATTTCAAGAACATCATCTGAGAATTAAAAATGGAAGTAGTTCCACTTTATGGGATTATTGTGAGGATTAAGTTAGATAACATAGGTAAAGTACTTGGAAAAACTATCATTCAGCATTTGATACTTTCTACCTGTTATTTTATCATGTGATGAATTCTAACATTTTTACTGTGATTTTTATATTGTGTCTATTTACAATTTGCAATGTGATATATTGATATTCATTGCATTGGTCAGTTTTTTGACATTATAAGAAAAATTCCTGCAAAGAAAATTTCTGAGGAGGAAACTATTATATTGATTCATGGTTTAAGAGAATGCAGTTTAAGATCAGATGTCTCCATTGTTTTAAATTATATTTTTATTAAATAGTTGTTCAAAAGAATTTCCATTCCACAAATAAGTTTATAAGTACAATGGATCTTTACATAACCTTCCCATACTCTTCCAAACCTCACCCCATTTTCATGTTTTCTAGTTTCATACTATCTGCATTGTATAGTATGTCTTCACTCTCTTCCTCCATAACTCTCTTTATTCCTTCCCTTTGACTTCCCCTCACATCTTCCAAGTGATAGATTCCTGATATTCATTTTGTTGGATTAAAAGTTCAATTTTATAAGAAATTACATCTTTTAAATACCCCTCTGCAAATAGGATGCTTTGGTTAATACTGTTGTGTAATTGTAACCCCTCTGTATGGTATTTTCACAATAAAAAAATCACTGATTTATGGTCAATAGATTTTGAAAAGGATGCCATGATTTTATGAAATAAAAATAGAATCTTAAATGGGTGTAGTGGCACTATTGCCTCCCTAGATTTAAAAGAAAAGTTCTTAGACTACTACCTCAATCCTTATACAAAAATTTAAAAATTTTAAATAAAAATGATTAACAAACTAAATGTGAGATATAAAAACATATAAAACATAAACATAAAATTCATGGCATTGGATCAGTAAAGGTTTCTAAAATATAACATAGAAAACATTAGTGGGTAAAGAAAAACAAGAATGAACTGGATAATGTCAACTTATAATCTTTCATAATTCAAAGGACAATATAACAGAAGTGAAAACATATCTAACAGATAGATGACACATATTTGTTAATGCTACAATGTTAATGCTACAATGATTCTGAGTCTAAGTATTTTTATATCTTCTAATTCCATATAATTTTACCCCAAATAGGATATTTCTTTAAAGAACATATGTAAATAGTAGGAGCATATGAATTAATTTCCTCTTTAGTATCCAAGAATAAATAAAGAGAAAGCTCACTAGTAGGACCATAATATAAAAAGATGACACAAATATAGTAATATACTTGTGGAGAAATTGATATACTCCACATAGCAAATGAATTTGTAAAATACTTCAATCATTAAAGCAAGCAAGTTTTCAAAAGGTCAAAGAGAATTGAAAAGGTTCTATCCATTACACGTCTATGTATGTATTAAAGAGAAGTAAAAAACTTGTTTGGACAGGGAATGTGTTTCATTGAGAATGCACTTGAATACTTTGTGTGAGACCCTGGAAATAATCCCAAAACCAAATTTTGAAAAGGATCACTATCGAGGATGTATGCTGGACAAATTCCTGTAAATGAATTTTATATCTACTTTAATGTCTGTTCTAAAATTTGGAGCATTTTTATTTGAAGATAAGCAAATTCGTGAAAATTAAGCTTGGAAAACCTATGATTGTACAATTCACTTCCAAAGCACTAAAATGCATACAATAAAAGGAGAAGATATATTTCAAGTGAATTACATGTCAGCAAAAAAAACTATTGTTAAAATACTTCACACAAAATGCAGAATACCTAAAAAGATATTTTCTGTGTTTGCTTAAAAACTTTGTAAACTGCAACATTTAAAACAATAATATGATTTCCGTTCATTTTGAGGAATTTTTGTCTGTTTATTTTGAGTTTATTCAGATATAACTCAGTCAAAAAGTGTATGTGATAACTGGAATACCTAGAAATTAAGCAACACTTATAAATAATTGATAACCTTTTCTGGAAGAAACTTTTGGCAAATGACAGAAGACACAAATCTATGCATCTGCATCTTATGAAAGCCATATGTTACTTGGTCAATCCAATTGTTTTTCTCTACTTTGCTAGGGAAAAAGTATTCTCAAGATAAGAGCCAATATCAGTGAAAAGAAACAAAATACACTGTCATCTTGATTTATTTGTGAAAGTAACAAATGAAATAAACAATTCCACTTAAGGGATTCCAATATTAGTATCTATGAACATGTTCCTGAATGCCAAAATCCATTGAATTTTGGGAATTTTAATTTCTATGAACATATGAAAACTAGAACAAGAAAAGAAATATAGTCTTTGAGCAAACCAGCCTTGGAATAATTTTCTCAGTTGCTTTGAAATTACATAAGAATTGATATTCCTTTCCATTGGAAACATTTAAAAATGTTTATCATTTATTATAATTCAAATATGAAGCAAGAGTAATTTTATATAACCATTATAAGTATCATTCTATTCCTATCATAAAATAGAATGAGAAACCACTCCCATTACCTACCCATCATTATTCTTAATTCCTTATCATTACCTAAATATTTTAAACAATCTAAATAGTCATGTCTTTAACATAGACGTAAATATTCTATACGTTTTACTTAACATTTTCCAGGGGCATGTACTCATGTTTCTAAGAAATGTTCACAGCAGTTAAAAGATGCTTTTGTGAAATTAATGTGATACATTTTGTTATTATTGTTGTTGTTGTTTGAAAGGCCTGGGCATTATCCCTAAGACTTTTTATGCTCAAGGACAGCAATCTCCAACTTGAGGCACAGAGCTAATTCATGTTTCTAGTGGTTAATTATAGATAAGAATCTAACAAGTACTTTTCTATCTGGGCCACTTTCAAACACATTTTTAAGATCTCATTACCCAGAATAGGTCGAATTATAAGAGTGAGTCATTGGCACTTGGTGTGATGTATTTTTTTTATTTTAATTATATTTTAAAATTTTTGTTTCACTATAGTGCACATCATTCTACACATAAATTTAGATATGTGTATATATTTCTGATAAAATATATGTCATTCTACACATAACATTAATATTTATATATAAAAATATTTCTGAAGACAGACTGTCTCTAAAAATTTTTGCTACTATTTTTGAACTTTTATATTTCAAAGATATACAGTCTATTTTTGTAAAAGTTTCCTAGAATAAAATGACTAATATTTCAATAGAAAGTAGAGCTTTTACTTTCAAGGGAATTTTAGGTCTACTTATGACATTGTAATAATATTTACAGTGTATTACTTGAAAAAGTTCTGTTCAAACTCTTAAATATTTGTGTATAATGAGGGGGAGAGAGGAAGTTAATTCATACTGGTTAGGAATTAGCAATGCTTCAAAAATGTATTCCATAATTTGTTATAAACTCATAGTCAAGCCACTTGATATGGTTTAGCTTTTTTGTTTATTTGTTCAAAATTTTAATATGGACGCATGCACAGTTTTAACATTAAAAATACTAATCAAAAGAAAATAATAGCAAAATCATAGGGACATATAAGAATTTCATTAATTAGCACTTATGATGCTAATAATAATTTTGATAAAGATGATGATGACCACAGTGTAGCCTGACAATGATCAAGTTATTGAAAAGGAAAAATACTTTACAATACTTTGAAGCTAGAGTTCCCACATTGAATACAATTATAAACTGAATTGGATTATATACAATAATAACAAGAGGAGAGTTTCAATACCAAGAAATAAAATTACATTAATAGGTAGAGACAGTAAAAACCCTAATGTTATTTCTGCAGTCTCTCTAATGTATACTCACTTTTCTTTTTTTTTTATTGTGAAAATACTGTACAAAGCGGTTAAAATTACATGGGGAAGATAGTGAGTACTTTCCTTATCAAGCATTATAGCCTCCTCCTTTGTTTACCCTTCACATCCCTTCCCATCCTCCCTTCCCCTTCACCCAATCCTCCCCCCCACCCAAGTTGTAAAGTTCGTTTTTGACATGACAACTTGTACTTCTCATTGTTGCAACAGGTACACCTGTATTCTTAATTAAACAACTTGTTTTCCCCTTTCCCTCCACAAATTATACCGACATCAAATACAGTGAAAGCAGGGGTTATACTGTGGGGGAGGGACTTACAAAGAAACAAAGAAATAATTTTAAAATTGCCTTAGTAAGAAATGCATGGAAGAAAAAAACATTTAAAATACATATCTTAGGGTTCATTTTCCTAACATCATCTTATCTGACCTTTTCTGATTGACTCATACATATAGTAGGTATTGCAAATAAGGGAAATCATGGGACCTATCTTTTTTGCGCTTGGCTTACTTCACTTAATAAAATTTTTTCCAAGTTTTTCCATTTCCTAACAAATTGGGCAATGCCATTCTTTCTGATGGAGGCATAGAATTCCATTGTGTATATATCCCACATTTTCTTGATCCATTCACCTACTGAGGGACATCTGGATTGGTTCCACGTCTTAGCTATGGTAAATAATGCTGCAATAAACATAGTTGTGCTGGTAGCTTTAGTGTGGTCTTGTTTGTAAACATTTGGGTAAATGCCCAAAAGTGAGACTGCTGGGTCATAGGGGAACTCTATGTGGAGTCTTTGAGGAACCTCCATATTACTTTCCAAAGTGGTTGAACAAGTTTACACTCCCACAAACAATGAAGTAAGGTTCCCTTCTGTCCACATCCCCTCCAGCATCAATTGTTATTAGAGTTCTTGATTTTTGCCATTCTAACTGGGGTGAGGTGGTATCTCAATGTTGTTTTGATTTGCATTTCTTTTATGGCTAGAGAGGTTGAGCATTTCTTCATGAGTCTATTGGCCATCCTTCTTTCTTCTTCAGAGAAGTTTCTCTTTAAGTCTTTAGCTCACTTATTTAATGGGCAATTGTTTCTTTGAGGATTTGTTGTTGAGGGATTTAATTTTTTGAGTTCCAAGTATATTTTAGATATGAGACCCTTGTCCATTGTATGGCTAGTGAAGATCTTCTCCCAATTCCTGGGTTTTCTATTGATCTTGCTAGCTATGTCCTTTGCCATGTACAAACTCTGCAACTTCATGCAATCCCATTTGCCCAACATTTCTGTGATTTGTTGTGTTTCCGGGTCTCTATTAAGAAAATTTCAGCCTGGGCCAAGGAGACCTAGGGTTTCCCCTATTCCATCCTGTAATGTTTTCAGAGTGTCTTCATGACTCTGAGGTCTTTGATCCCTTTGGAGTTGATTCTGGTGCAAGGTGATAAATAAGGGTCTAGCTTTAGTTTCTACAAGTAGTTAACCAATTTTGCCAACACCATTTACTGATGAGGCTGTCTTTCTTCCATTCTATTTTTTTAGCACCCTTACCGAAGATTAGATCGCTATAGGTCTGTAGGTTCATTTCAGGGATTTCAATTCTATTCCATTGGTCCTGAGGTCTGTTCTTATGCCACTACCAAGCTGTTTTGATTACTATGGCTTTATAGTAGAGTTTGAAATTTGGTATTGCTATTCTGCCAGCAGTGTTCTTTCCATTGAGGAGCCTTTTGGCTATTCGGGGTTTTTTATTGTTCCATATGAATTTTTGGATTGCCTCTTGTATTTCCTTAAAGAATGAGTTTGGAATTTTGATAGGTATCTCATTGAATTTGTAGATAGCCTTGGCAAGTATTGCCATTTTCACGGTGTTAATCTTTCCAATCCATGAGCATGGGAGTATTTGCCATTTTCTAAGTTCTGTTTTGATTTCCTTTTTGATTTTTTTAAAGTTTTCATCATAGAGGTCCTTCACTTCTTTGGTTAAGTTAATTCCTAGGTATTTTATTTTTTGTGAGGCTATTACAAATGGAGTTGCTTTCCTAATTTCAACCCCACTTTTCTCATTGTTGGCATGCATACAGAAAAGCCATTGATTTTTGAGGGTTAATTTTATACCCTGCTACTTTGCCAAAGTTTTGAATCAGTTTGAGTAATTTGGGAGTGGAGTCTATGGGATTCTTTACATACAAGATCATGTCATTTGTAAAGAGGGAGTGTTTTATTTCTTCTTTCCCTATTTGGATCCCTTTTATGTTTCCATCTTGTCTTTTTGCTGTAGCTAGACATTCTAATACTAAGTTGAAGAGAAGTGGAGAGAGTGGACATCCTTGTCTTGTTCCTGAGTTAAGAGGAAATGGCTTTAGTTTTTCACCATTAAGTATAATGCTGGCTGTAGGTTTGTCATATAGTCTTTATTGTGTTGAAGAATGTTCCATGGATTCCTAATTTTTCCAAAACCTTCATCATAAAGGGGTGTTGGATCTTGTCAAAAGTATTTGTGCATCTATTGTGATAACCATGTGGTTCTTATTCTTGCTCCTTTTGATGTGATGAATAATATTAATTGATTTGCTTATATTGAGCCAGCTTTGCATCCCTGAAATGAATCCTGTTTGATCGTGTTGTGTATTTTTGATGAATTGTTGAAGTCGATTAGCCAATATGTTATTGAGAAGATTTGCATCAATATTCATCAAAGAAATGAGTCTATAGTTCTCTTTCTTTGATGAGTCCCTGCCTGCTTTTGGGTGAGGGTTATGATGGCCTCATAGAATGTGTTCAGTTGTGGAGAGCTGTGGGAGCCTCAACCAAAGACGGCGCGGCCATAAGGCGCGGCTGCAAAAATGGCACGGCTGCGACCAAAGATGGCGCTGGTTCCTGCCTTCCGTCTTCCCGGTGATGAGTGCTCTCTGTAAAAACAACTCCTTATATGGCTATTACTTGGCTCCTAGTTTGCTTCCGTGTTTGCGACCCTATCATTATATGCCACGTGGCGCTTCGGGATTGGCCATCCAGGAGGCTTATTACCGGAGCGCGGGGGAGGGGGAGGGGGAGAAGAAGCGGGCAGAGAAGCAGGAGAGAAGCTTGCAGCAAGGTCCTGAATCCCGGGTCGCGTCTTCCTTGCTGGTCGAGTTGGTCGCAAGAGCTGGTGGCCCGTATGGGGAATTCAGAACTCTCTGCAGTCAGGGTGGTGCACCGGTAAGTTCCCTGGAAAAGGGGGAATCCGCGACAAGAGCGGGGGTAAGTTCCCAGGTGAAGTGGGAATCCGCGATTAAAAAGGGCATAATATGGGGCTCTTCTTTGTAGATAAAAGAGAGAGTGGAAAGCCGGGAAGAAATAAAATACAGTCCTAAAGTGAAAGTAACAAAACATAAAATTTTTAATAACTGAGATGTGTGCCGTGACGCCACATCCAATTTTTCTGGCCCTGGAAGAGCTACTACGCTCGAAAGGACTAAAGTTAAAGAAGGGTACTTTACAGAGGTTCCTTGAAGAATGCAACATTGTAGCTCCTTGGTTTATAGTGTCCGGGAGCCTTACTATAGCCTCATGGGATAAATTAGGGAGGGATTTGGACTTTGCCTATGAACAGGGCACATTAAAGGCAGGAGTCCGCCCCATTAGGAGATTGATTAGTGGCTGCCTGGAGGATCAGAGCTGCTGTGAGATTATAGAAAATGGACAGTCAGCACTGGAGCAGTTACAGGAGGAGAGGTCAGAGAAGGCGATCAGTAAAAAGGGAGACAATGAACAGGACAAAAGGGGGCAACTATACTCAGATCTGTCCGAGCTAAAATCGGAAAGAGGGAGTTCCAGCGAGTTAGTGGAAGAAAAATTGAGAGCACTTATTCAACAGATGAAAAGGAGCCGTATAAAACAAGGGGAACGTAAGCTAAGCCAACCTGCATTTAATGAGGACGTAGAAAGAACTTCCTGTCAGACCCCTTTAGCTCCTCCTCCATATCAACATGGAGCCAATGGGCACACGTTTTGCCTGGACACTTGGCGAACTGCTCGATCAGAACTTGCCTTCCCAGTTTTTCAAGACAATAATCAACAGAGACTCCATGAGCCTCTAGAATTTAAAGTAATTAAGTCCCTGGCTGAGTCTGTTTGGACATATGGGATTATAGCCTCTTTTACTGTAGCTCAAGTGGAAGCTATAAAGAGATACTGCATGACCCCCTCTGATTGGGCGAGCCTAGCAAGGACATGTTTGAGTCCAGGCCAATACTTGGATTGGAGGGCATTTATGCTGGAATTTTGTAATGACCAGGCAGCCATCAATCAAGCGAATGGACACCAGGCTTGGGACAGAGACATGCTCCTAGGACAAGGTCGCTTTCCTAATGCTCAGACAGGATATCCCCCTGAAGTGTATCAACAGATAAATGATGTTTGCAATAAGGCATGGAAATCACTACCTAATAAAGGGGAAGTTAGCAGCAATCTCACCAAGATCCTGCAGGGGGTTACAGAGCCTTTTTCAGATTTTGTGGCCAGAATGGTGGAATCAGCAGGCAAAATATTTGGGGACCCTGACATGGCTATGCCTCTTATAAAACAATTAGTCTATAAGCAATGCACCAAAGAATGCAGAGTTGCCATTACCCCGTATAAACATAGAGGGTTGGAGGCATGGATGAAAGTGTGCAGGGAGCTGGGAGGACCTCTAACTAATGCAGGCCTTGCTGCCTCAGTACTCTAGTATTCAAATGGGGGGGGGGAACTCTGGAGTGACATCTGGAGTATGTTTTAAGTGTGGTAAGGCTGGTCATTTTAAGAGAGATTGCCTAGAGAGAAAAGGAACCGGAAGGGCTGGAGGAGTTACAATGGGTAAACAGCCAGGGCTGTGCCCCAGATGTAAGAAAGGAAAACATTGGGCCAATGAATGTAGATCAGTCAAAGATGTTAATGGTCATCCCTTGGGCCCCATCATGCAGCCAAAAAAACTGGCAGAGGGGCCCCCGTTCCCAGGGCCCGCAAATGTATGGGGCAATGGAGAGCCCAAATGAGGAAATTTCCCAAGAAGGATGGCCTACCCTGAGGCATCCCAAGAACCGCAGAGAGCCACTACAGGCTCGGCGGGACTGGACCTGCACGCCACCACCAGACTCGTACTAACCCCGCAAATGGGCGTTCAGTTAATAGAGGCAGATTTTCAAGGTCCTCTAGAACGGGGCACAGTGGGGTTACTACTGGGCCGTCTTCCGTTACTCTTAGATTGCTTAAAATTCACCCAGGAGTTTATTGACCCAGATTATACAGGTATAGTTAAAATCATGGTAGAAGCTCCAAAAGGTATTGTAGCAATTTCCCCTGGAGACAGAATTGCCCCATTGTTACTCCTGCCTAGCCTACATGAAAATTTTCCTGCCATACAGTCTGAGAGAGGTAAAAAGGGTTTTGGCTCCTCCGGAATTGAGTCAGTGTACCTAGCCCTGGATTTAGACCAGAGACCCACGCTTGAGCTGGAGATTGAAGGAAAAATGATTATAGGACTGTTAGACACAGGGGCCGATCGTAGCATTATTGCCAAAAAGGATTGGCCGAGAGGGTGGCCATTACAGGCCTCAGAACAAACCCTGAGAGGGTTGGGCTATGCCAAAGCCCCTGACATAAGTGCAAGACCCCTCAACTGGAAGGATGGAGAGGGACACTCTTGAAACATCCAGCCTTATGTTTTAGAATTGCCTGTCTCCCTGTGGGGTCGAGATTTACTAAAAGAGATGGGGTTTTGCCTTAGTAATGAATATTCTCTTACCTCAAAGGAAATGATGTTACAAATGGGCTACTGCCCAGGGCAAGGACTGGGAAAAAAAAAACTTGCAAGGCTGGAAAGAGACTATTGATGTCCACCAAAAACTTGATAGACATGGGCTGGGTTTTTCATAGGGGCCGCTGAAAATCAAGTTCCCATTACCTGGAAGACGGAGGAACCGGTATGGGTAGCTCAGTGGCCTCTATCCTCCAAAAAGCTTTTAGCCACTCATAAACTTGTAGAAGAACAAGTAGCCCTGGGCCAAGTGAGACCCTCAGATTCACCATGGAATACTCCAATATTTGTGATAAAAAAAGAAGTCGGGTAAATGGTGATTACTTCATGATTTGCGTTCCATAAACGCACAAATGCAAATTATGGGCCCTGTACAAAGAGGGTTACCTTTGCTTTCCGTACTCCCTGCCCATTGGCCTATTATGGTAATAGATATAAAAGATTGTTTCTTTTCTATCCCCTTGCATTCTGCTGATTGTGAGCATTTTGCCTTTACTGTGCCCTCCTGTAACCATGAAGAACCTGACCAAAGATATGAGTGGGTCGTGCTGCCTCAAGGTATGGCCAACAGCCGCACTATGTGTCAGCTGTTTGTCGGCAGGGCTATAGCTCCTGTTAAAGAACGGCATCCTAAACTCAGGGTGGTCCATTATATGGATGACATGTTGATAGCTCATAAGGAAGAAGCTGGGTTACAAAAGGCCTATGCAGAATTGGTTTTTGCCTTAATGGAACAGGGTCTTTATCCAGCACCAGAAAAAATACAAACAGGCAGAGTGGTAGAGTACCTGGGAGCTAAGATATATCCCAGGTCGATCATGCCCCAAAAATTGACCCTGAGAAAAGATAACTTAAAGACTTTAAATGATTTTCAAAAATTGTTGGGGGATATTAATTGGATAAGGGGGTATTTGAAATTGCCAAATTATGAATTAAAACCCTTATTTGATATGTTAAAAGGAGATATAGATTTAAACTCTCCACGAGACCTGACTGAGAGCGCCTGATTTGCTCTCAAAAGGGTGAAGGAGGCTTTAAGTGCTGCCTGTTTAAACAGGCTACAAGATGGCCAACCCTTTGATTTATGCATTCTTCCCACTGAGACCCAACCAACTGGGGTACTTTGGCAAGAGGGGCCGTTGATGTGGTTACACTCTCATGTTTCCCCCAGAAAGGCACTGGAGTATTACCCTGAGGTGGTAACGGGCTTAGCTCTGCAAGGAGTTCAACAGAGTTTACAATTTTTTGGAATTTATCCGCACTTCATCATTGTTCCCTACAATGCCTACCAAGTTCAGACTTTATGTGCCACTATTGATAATTGGTCCATTTTGAGATGCATGTTTCCAGGAGATATTGATAATCATTACCCCCTACTGAGATTTGTAAAGGAACATCCAGTGATTTTTCCAAAGGTAACTGCCCAAAAGCCTATTGGAGGGGCTATAAATATTTTTACGGATGGTTCCAAAATGGGATGCGGGGTATACGTCGCAGGTAACCAAGACCCCGTGCAGCATCAATTTGTCCCTGGGAATCCACAGATTGTTGAGTTGATGATTGTAATTGAAGTATTTAAAGCTTTCCCCTGTCCCTTTAATTTAATATCAGATTCAGCCTATGTAATAAATGCTTTAAAGATATTGGAAGCGGTTGGTACAATAAAGGCTACCAGTTCTGTTCTAGCTCCCTTTACCTTGCTACAATCCCTTATATGGCAACACAAGGAACCTTTTTTCCAATTCATATTTGAGCACATACGGGCCTCCCAGGACCACTGACAAAGGGTAATGCCCTGCCTGATGTACACACTCGTGCTGAGTGGGCCCTCCATGCTTCTTCTGTTGACTTAGCAAAAGATTTTCATGACAAATTTCATGTAAACGCCAGGACTTTACAAAGCCGCTTTTCCCTTTCTAGAGCGGATGCACGTCAAGTGGTAAAGGAGTGTCCCCGATGTATTATTTACCATAAGCCCCCTATGTTTGGAGTTAATCCACGTGGTCTAAGACCCTTACAAGTATGGCAAATGGATGTAACTCATGTACCAGAATTTGGCCGCTTAAAATATCTACATGTTTCTGTTGACACCTTTTCTGGTGTTATACTTGCCAACCCCCTGTCAGGGGTAAAGGCTACTGATGTAATATCTCACTGCCTGGAAGCGTGGGTGGCCTGGGCAATGCCAAAACAGCTAAAAACTGATAATGGTCCGGCCTATACTGGGCAGCGCTTTGTTTCCTTTTGCACTCAAATGGGTGTTACCCTGGTGCATGGACTGCCCTATAACCCTCAAGGACAAGGAATTGTGGAAAGAGCTCATCGTACTATCAAGGAAATGTTAATAAAACAGAAAGGGGGAGCTGGACCCCTGATGGCTACAGCAAGACAAAGAATAGCCATGACACTTTTCACCCTAAATTTTTTGAATTTGGATAATGCTGGTCGCTCAGCGGCGGATAGGCATAACTGTTCCACTCCTTCGGCCTTAGGATCGGCTTTGTGGAAGGATGTGCTCACGGGCCTCTGGAACGGGCCTGACCCCGTGCTGGTATGGGCACGAGGATCTGTTTGTGTTTTTCCTCAGAATCGTTCGGATCCAGTGTGGGTGCCCGAACGACTTGTGCGGCGAGTCCAAGATGAACGGAACACGGAAGAAACAAAAGATTGCGTTGCTGATTATACAGCTCCTGATGATCCAACAGGGGCAGAGGGTAACGAGATGGGGGATACTGTCTGCATTCCCGAGGCCCATGCCCGTGAGACATGACACCTCTCTTTTCCTTAGGTTTTTCACTACAAATAAGACTCTTAACCTTCCCTTTTACCCAGAGGATAAACAAATAGCAGGGATAGGTGAAGCTAGAAATATTAGCTTGATTGGCATGCTATGCTTTTGCTTAAGTGATGTGACCCTTAATGGTAGTTGCATGGCCTTGACTTGTTCCCCGGCTGCTTATTTTAGATATTGGTATGGGAATCTGGGATCAACTGAGGTTTGGGCAAATGCTACTGGATTTGTTGGTATTGTTTTAGGCAGATATTATGAAAGCTTAAAGTTAAGTACTGACCCGTGGATTGTAAAGCAACCTAAATGGGCCCCTTTTTTGCTTGCCTGACCGTATGGGGGAGGCTTGGCTTTGGACAGGTTGCCAATCACGACGCGCTGTTTGGGCTGATGAGTCTGAGCGTTTTTCATTCTCCCCTAGTGTTTTGTCCAATGCTAGTGTACAAATCTGGGCTGGAATTAATCCCTTTAATAATTGGCTGTTATGTGGTCTTAATGGAAGTTGCTTGCATGCCAAGCCTATAGTTATGCTGCAAGGAGGTCACTTTTTTATAGCAAACATGACTTGCAATTTGACTAGTACTGCCTGTACTGTGGGTGCCAAATGCATTTTAGTAAGAATTATACGGTATTTAGCTATCAGCCTACACCCGTGTGTGTGGTTTCCCTGTGGTGTTTTTGGGAATTAACAACACCTCTGTATGCTCAGATGATGTATGTGCTTGCACTAATGAAAGCTGCTATTATGCTACCTGCTGGAGTTCTCAGTATCCGTTAGCTATAGGTGCACGCATCCCACATTGGGTGCCTGTGCCAGTAGATGCTTCTCAAGCTGTAACCTTGTTTAGGCATAAGAGAGATTTTGGCATCACTGTGGCCATTGTAACTGCTATAGCTGTGGCTGCTGCGGGTGCGACGGCTGCCGCTGTCGCCATGTCACATACTATGCAGATGGCTCAGACTTTAAATAACTTGTCGACTACTACAGCCAGAGCTCTGGATTTACAACAAGCGGCCAATGCACAAGTAAAAGGAGGACTGATGCTGTTAAATCAAAGGGTTGACCTTGTGCAGGAGCAGGTTGATATCATGTGGCAGTTGGCTCAGCTGGGATGTGTTCAAAAATATGAAGGGCTTTGTATTACTGCTATTCAGTATTATAACTATACCCAAGCAGCAAATTTGTCTAAACAACTGTCAAGTTATCTTTTAGGCAACTGGACGGGGGAATTCGACCAATTGATATTGCAGCTACGATCGGCCATTGTCGCGATAAACTCTACCCGGATGGATGATGCCCTGTTACAAGATGTTTCCTCCTGGATTTTGACAGCTGTGGATCGTTTGAAGGAGTGGGTGGGAATGGGCTCCCTTATTGGTATCCTGGCATTGGTGATCTTGCTGTGCCTGTGGTGCATATGCCAGATTAGGAGCTCACAGAGCAGGAGTATGGCTATGGTGGTCCAGGCCTTCACTGCCATTGAGGCCGGACTGTCCCACTACGCGTGGCTTGCCACGTTAAAGAAATAGCACAGGGTGCGATGCAAATGCACTGCACTTGGGAATCACTCCCTGGCGTGAGCCCAAGAAGAGCATGTTGGCTTGCAAGTGGGTTGATGCCCAAGATCCCACCTCTGCAAAAAAGGCATCTGACGGGCCTGGTCATCACTGGGGTAGGAGCCCCTCAGGCGAAGCCCAGTGCAAAGTCCTCTCATTAATGTTTTAGACAGAGGCCCAACCTCTACTCTTACCTGTTGCTTAATAAAACAAAAAACGGGGAGCTTTGGAGAGCTGCAGGAGCCGCGACCAACGATGGCGTGGCCGAAAGGCGTGGCCACAAAAATGGCACTACCAAATGGCGCGGCTGCAACCAAAGATGGCACTGGCTCCCGCTTTCCGTCTTCCCGGTGACGAGTGCTCTCTGTAAAAACAACTCCTTATATGGCTATGACTTGGCTCCTAGTTTACTTCCGTGTTTGCGACCCTATCGTTATATGCCACTTGGCGCTTCGGGATTGGCCATCCAGGAGGCTTATAACCGGAGCGCAGGTGCGGGGGAGGGGGAGAAGAAGCGGGCAGAGAAGCGGGAGAGAAGCTTGTAGCAAGGTCCTGAATAAACCGCATTGAGAAGAATCCCGGGTCGTGTCTTCCTTCCTGGTCGATGTGGTTGCGACATTCGGTAGTGAACTTTCTCTTTCATTTTCATTGAAGACATGGAGGAGTATTGGTGTGAGGTCTGCTTTGAAGGCCTTGAAGAATTCCGCTGAAAAACCATCTGGTCCTCAACTTTTCATAGCTGGGAGGTCTCTTATTGCTGTTTCTATTTCAATGCTTGATATGGGCCTGTAAAGATGGTTTAACTCTCATCTATGAGTTTATTTGTTTGGGTGTGTTCTCTTCTTTTTCTGATAAGATTTGCTAAGTATCTGTCAATTTTGTTAATTTTTTCAAAGAACGAACTCTTTGTATTGTTGATTCTTTCTATAGTTTTTTTGGATTCTAATTCTTTTAATTCTGATTTAATTTTAATTATTTCTGTTTATCTACTGGATTGGGGTTTATTTTGCTGCTCTGTTTCAAGGGGGTTTAGATGTGTGATTAAATTGTTGGTTTCATATCTCCCCAATTTGTTGATGTAGGAGTTCAGCGCTATAAACTTGCCTCTGAGTTCTTCCTTTGCTGTGTCCCAGAGGAGCTGGAATTTTGTTTGGGTTTTTTTTTTTAACTGTATTTTTTTTGTCTTTTCTTTTTTGGTACTGGGGATCGAACCCAGGACATTGCACTTGCTAGGCAAGCGCTTTGCCACTGAGCTACATCCCAGCCCGAGGAGCTGGAATTTTGAGTGCTCGCTTTTGTTGAATAGCATTGAACATTTGAATTTCCTTTCCAATCTCTTCCATGACCCACTCGTGATTCAGCAGTGTGTTGTTCACCCTCCATGTATTACTGGGCTTTCTTTGGTGGCTTTTGGTGTTGAGTTCTAATTTTATTCCCTTGGGGTCAGAGAGAATGCACAGGATTACTTCAATGTTTCTGAATTTGGACAAGTTTGCTTTGTGGCCTAAAATGTGGTCTATTTTAGAAAATGTTCCATGTGCTGCTGAGAAAAACATGTATTCTGTTGCTGCTGGATAAAATATTCGGTAGATGTCTGTTAAATCTAGTTGATCTATGCAGCTGTTTAGATCTGAGGTTTCTCTGTTGAGTTTTTGCTGAGTTGATCTCTCTAGTGGGGAGAGTGGTGTGTTAAAATCCCCAACTATTAATGTCTTTGGATCTATGTGGGATTTGAGGGAAAGTAGTGTTTCTTGGATAAATTTGGGTCCTCCATTGTTTGGCGAATAGATATTTAGAATTCTAATATCCTCCTGAAGGAGAGAGACCTTAATTAGTATGTAGCGACCTTCTTTATCTCTTCTCAAGAATTTTAATTTGAAGTCTATTTTATCTGATATTAGGATTGCCACTCCCACCTGTTTATGGGGGCCGTTTACTTGATAGATTTTGCTCCAGCCTTTAACATTGAAAATGTGTTCGTTTTTATGGGCAAGATGTGACTCCTGAAGGCAGCAGACAGAAGGATCTTGTTTTTTAATCCAACTAGAGAGTCTATGTCGCTTATTTGGAGAGTTAAGTCCGTTAATGTTAAGAGATAGGACTGAGAGTTATATGGGAGCTCCTGCCATGGGGGCTGTGAAATCTGGGTTCCTCGTTTGATTGTTGGATTCTCAGTTTGGGTGCAGTTTCTTGGTCTTTATTGTGGTCTTGTTGGTTTTCTATGTGTAGGACATCTTTAAAAATCTTTTGTAGGACTGGTTTGGTGGAGATGTATTGTTTCAATTTTTCTTTGCTATGGAAGGTTTTTATTTGGCCTTCAGTTATGAAGGAGAGTTTAGCTGGGTACAGTATTCTTGGTTGATAATTGTTTGTTTTTAAGTCATGGCATACATCATTCCAGGCTCTTCTTGATTTGATTGTCTCTGCTGAGAAATCTGAGGTGATTCTAATTGGTTTCCCATTATAGATTATTCATCTTTTCTCTTTGACAGCTTTAAGGATCTTTTGCTTGGTCTGAGTTGATCCTGTGTGGATTATAATGTGACGGTGGGATGTCCTATTCTGGTTTGGTCTATTTGTAGTTCTAAAAGCTTCATGTATTTGAATAGGCCTGTCTTTTTGTATGTTTGGACAGTTCTCCGCTAGGATCCTGTTAAACACATTTCCTAGACCATTAACTTCTGTTTCTATGTGCTCCTCTACACCCATTATCCTTAGATTAGGCCTTTTGATGGTGTCTTTCTAGTTTTGGATAGTTCTGTCATATTTCTTGGACTTGTCTTGGATTTTTGTATGTTCTTTCTCTATATTATCTTGGCTGTCTTCAATCCCTGAGATTCGATCTTCTACACAGTCTAACCTGCTGTCAAGGCTTTCTACTTTGTTTTTTATTTCTTTTCCTTCTAATTGGTCACCTTTGATTGGTCAAATTCTTTGTTGTAGCTTTTTTTTAGGTATGGTATGAACTTCTTTTCTTCCTTAATTTGGTGTTCAGTGTTTATTCTGAAATCATTTAATTGATTGGTTATGGTTTCCTTGGACTCCCGTTCCTTCTGTTGGTTTTTATTCAGCATTCCCTTTGTTGTCTCCCTGAATTCCTTCAGCTCTTTGTTAATGGATCCCATGAATGCCTTTGGTGATCTTTGTGTATTCTCATCCTGCTTTCTCAATTCCTGTATTACTCATTGCTTTACTTCCTCCCGCTCCTTTTCTTGCCATTCCTGTAGTTCTCTTTGAGTGTTCTCAGCCTGTTCACGCCATTCCTGACTTTCTCTTTGAGTATTCTCAAGCTGCTCACCCAATTCCTGTATCAGTTTTTGAGTAGCTTCCTCACGCTCATGATATTCCTGTTTAAACCTTTAGATTGCCTCTTCTCTCTCCCTATCATGCTCATACAGAGTCCTTTGTAGGTTTTTAATCATTTCCTGCATTGATCTTTTCTTTGCCTCCTCTCTCTCCCTATCACGCTCAATCAAAGTCCTTTGTGTGTTTTCAATCTTTTCATTTATCAAGTTTGCTAGCAGTGTTTGTAGAGCTATTTTGTAACTCTCCTCTGGATTATTCATTATCTGTTCTGTCTCCGGATTATCATGAATGGGAATTGAGATACCAGGACTTGCCATTTTGCTTGTGTTTTTCCGGCTTACTCTGACCATTTGGGATGAAAATAACACCAGTTTTGTGCTAGAATGCTATTTTAAGGCAAGCATCAACCAAAGTCTGAATTAGCACAGTCAATAGTCTGCAGATACAATCTAGTTCAACAGATAAATCTATTCAACATCAAACAACTATGGGCTACAAACTCAAAGTAGAATTTGGAAAACCAGAAATTATTAGCGTTAGGGAGAGATGTGCGTAAAAAATTATGAAAAAAGTGATCTGGGAAGGCACAGGGAGAGTTATCTTAACTAAGTCCTAATCTCAAAGCAGGAAATAGGTTGGATAGGATGGAAGTAGAGAGAAAAAAAAGAAGAAAGAGAAAGGGAAAAGAAAAGAGACCAGAAAAAAATAGAAAATAATAATAATATTATGCAGAACAAAAACAAACTATTCAGAGAAGAACATGAATATAATGAGACTATGGGAGGGATATAAAGGAGATGTGAAAAAGTTAAAAATAAAAATACTTAAAATATTATATAGGTATAAAGAGGTAGTACGGCTATTAAGGAATTTAAGTCTTAGAGGTTTTGAATTGAGTAATAAATTTGTGGATTAAGTGTGCACACAATTGGGGTAGGGTATAATAATCAACCTCGGGTTTATCTGAGGATGTGCAGGACAACAATTAAGTCACATAAAGAAGAACGAAAGAGAAGAAAAGGTGAAAAGGATAAGAAAGGAAGAAAAAAGATCAGAAGTTCAGTAGAGCTAAACAAAAATCAAAAAGAAAAATTAAAAAAAAAAAGAAAGAAAAAAAAGAAAGAAAGAAAAATGCACACACACATGGATCCCTAAAATAAAAATTATAAGAGGAAAAAAAAGTTACTAGAAAACAATTTTTTTCCAAAAATGGTAAAAATTTAAAAAAAAGTTTTAGAAAAGAAAAAAAATTATGAAATGTAGCAAAAAAAAAAAGACCAAAAATTCTTTCATTTTTTTGGGAGGGATGGAAAAAATCCTGTATCTCCCTTTTGTCTGTAACCAGCCTTTTGTTGGAGTCTCTCTTCTGCTTGTGGTCCTGTGGCTTGGTTGATTTCTTAAGTCAGTGTGTTTGAACAGGGAGAAAAATACTCTGCTTTACCCAGAATTTTGCATTCCTCCTCCTAGGCTAGTTCAATGGGAGTAGGATCTGCTTTGAATATCACAAAAGAGGGAGATAGCTTTTTCCTCAAATTTGGAGATGCTGTGTTCAGGCTAGATTCTGGGTAGTGTTGAGGCCTGTCAGCAAACAGTAGCTTTTCCTGTGGGCTAGTTTCTGAGAAACTCACAGAGCCCAGCCTGGAGCCATTCTCAGGGTTTCTGTTTACTGAATTTCAATTGATTGTCGAGGCTGCTAAAGTGAGGGGCAGCCTCTGGCTCTGATTACCTGTTGAAGAAAGCCACTCCTGGGGCTGGTGCCCGAGCTGGGTGTCTTTTCCCTGGGTGAAGCTGAGTCTGGCAGGTCGGCTTAAGTTCTTGTGACCTGCTAAATGACTCTAATTTTATTCAAAGGCCTGAGTTGGAGCTAGCAGCTCCGTCGAGCTTTGTCGGTATCCAAGATGGAGATCTCCGGTACTGGGGGGGGAGGGGTGGCCTTCCCTCCTTTGCTCCCTGAGAAGGAGTGAGGATGTCAGGCTTCTGCTCATGCCAAGTCTTGGTTCCAGGGTTGTTTCTGGTCTGAGAACTGCAGGATGAAGATGTCCGCTCCTTGTTGGTTCTTGCTGGTGTTGAGTAGAATCCGCTTGCCTGCAGTGGTGGTTCCTTGGTCTCGCACTCTCTGTGATTCAAGTATGGTGGGTTCGGCCACTGCAGTGGTGGCAAGAGCTCAGATTTCTCTCCTTGCCTGGATTTTCCTTCTCTGGCCTAACTTTCTGTCCTGTGATGGCACACTTGTTGTGATTCTCTGGCTTAGGACTGTTCACTGGAACTCTAAAACTGCTTTCTATGCAAGAGCTTGTTTAGCCACCAGCTTCTCCTCCGCCATCTTCCGAGGCTTTCACTACTAATATCACTGTTTGTCTCAAAATGCTTTAAATTCTACACCCTCTAAGATGGGCATAGGGTTATACTGTGGAACTTTTCTCCTCAGAGAGTGAGTACTACCCTATTGTTTAAAATAGACAAAGTACCTTGATACAGACACTGGGTGTGT
Source organism: Dipodomys merriami (assembly GCF_024711535.1). Lineage (NCBI taxonomy): Eukaryota > Metazoa > Chordata > Mammalia > Rodentia > Heteromyidae > Dipodomys > Dipodomys merriami. The sequence continues at coordinate 748,394 of NW_027203049.1, read as the reverse complement.
GCAAACAACAAGTGATAGTTAAACAACGTTCTTATTAGTTTATAAAGATGAAATTGAAATAGAGCAACTATGAACTCAAAAGGAATGTGCAAAAAAGACAAAGGCACAAAGTAGAATGTGTCAAGGAAATGCTGAAGTATAATTTCAAATTATGTACTCACGTTTGAGGGTGTGTTCAAAGTACAGCTTCAGACAATGCAGTTGGATATCTTGGGTGGATAACTGCTTTAAACTACTTTGGGTTAACTATCAGAAGAAGCCCCTAACTCTGACTTTAATCACAATACAACATCATCAACTTAGGGACTATTTTCCAAGAGCAAAGTACGAAAAAGAAGGCTCATCACAGTTAGTGTTCTGATTGAAGTAATGGCAATCACATAACTTTTCTTATAAGTCTTCACTTTTTTTTCAAGCTTTAAAGTAGGAAAAAGCCAATATTTTTCATGTACCTAAATTAAGTGGGACGCATTATATTGGTCTCTTTTTAACTGGGAAGCTATAGATTATGTCTTTTTATACTCTAACTTAGAACAATGATCTGTTGTCAGTTATTTCTTCTCTTCCTCTTCTTTTGCTCTTCCACTAACATATTTTTATTTAAGGAGACTTACTTGAGCTTGAGTTTCTAAATTCTTCAAAATTATCTGAATTTCTTCGTATTTCTGGAAGCCTCCTATATCTTTTTCAAGGGAATATTTTGTCACTACCATTTTTATCCTATATGATGTCTTCCTGCCTAACTCTGCAAGAAATACATTAGAGTTATCCAGGTATCTCAACACTTGTACCACCATAAATAACTATCTTACTTAGAAATCGTGATTTTAGTATATCTGGGGAGGTGGCATCTGCCATTTTTGAATGACCCTAATGATACTTACATGCAATCATGATTTAAACCAATATGCCACTCAGAAGATGAACAAATCCATTAAACACACACACAGTGGAATTCCAAGCTTCCAATTCATAAGAAAATGGAAAGACTTGGAAAAATCCTACTAAGAAAAATAAGCAAGACACAAAGAAACAGATTCCGTGCTTTTCCTCATGTGTAATAATTAGGTAATGTCTAAGATAGTCCTAGCGGATGAGCAGGATGGCTCAATAGCTATGTATAAATATACATATAAGAGGATGCTAAGCAAAATGAACTCCTAGACATGGAAACAGAGGTTTTGCTTTGTGGTTGTTGTTTTTACTGTACTATGTGATTTCTTTTTTCTTTTGTGTTTTCCCCTATGGTTTATTCCCGGCTGTATTTGATTTCAGTATCCTGTGTATTATATACACATGCATTTTAATTTGGCAAGGGAAGAGGAACAACAAAATGGAGAGGCAAAGGACAAAGGACAAACCAATGCAATAGCAATACTCACAAGACAACATGTAGGATATTCACATTACAACTTGTGAGGGGTATTGGGTTGAAGTAAAAGTGTGAGAAAAATCAGGGAGGGCATAAAACATTCGACTTGTTAGATATTCACTACCTTACAATTACTGCAACCCCTTCCATATATCACCTTGACAATAAAATTAAATTTAAAAATAAGCTACATAAAATATAATTTCCCTGTATTTCTATAGTAAATGATATTCTATATGTATTTCATTTTTAAAAAATGAACAATATTTGGCTTCTCATTTGAATTAATTGCCCCTTTCTTTTTCAGAGGGTCATCAACTTGAATCCTATCAAACTATACAAAATTTTCAGAATATATTGCCATTATTAAAAAAAACATTACTTTAGTATTGTCTCATACTAAATAGAAAACAGTTCATTTCTCTGGAAACTCCTAATTTTTGAAACTGAATATTTGTTAAGAGGACAGAATATATGTGTTCTACTAACTACTCATTTTCAAATTCTGAGCATGCCATACCAGAGACATTTAAAACAGTGCCTGTATGCATTTTATTTAATTCTTCAATAGATACAGTTTCCAATGGGGCATGACATATTTAAAGGTTAACAGAGAAACTAGCCACATTCTGGTAGAAGATAAAACTATGAAGTATCTATAATAATTAATTCCTCTAGAGTAAACATTTTTTCATCATAGTAAGCTATTATTTCAATGGCAATCAATCCCAACATTTTATGCAGTAAAGTCATTCTAGCCCAACAGTTTACACTTTGTAAGCCGCACCTTAAAATTCCCTAAATTGACAGCATGACTAGCTTATCACTATTATGAAAAAATTCTACACTTCTGCTAATATTATGCCCTTTCTATTGTTGAAAGAACACGACACTAAACTTTGCTGCATCGTTTTCCCTCAAGTGGTATCTTTCAGATCAGAAAACTTGAAAATATTATTTATACTTGTCTTTTCGTCTACCATAGATATTCATGACGCAAAGATCTGTATATTATGGTTCAAATCCCACCCAGGCACGAAGGTTCCTTAGATTCTTATCTCCAATAAACTGCTCAGGAAGAGCCAGACACAAGTAGCACTGAGGTTCAACTGGTAGTATCTTTGAGCAAAAAAAAAGGCTCAGGGACAGTGCCCAGGCCCAGACGTCAAGCCCTAGGACAAACAAAACAACAAAAACAAAATGAAAACATACCCCAAACCTAGCATTTTTCTCATTGTATACATAGGTATATAAATAAGGAAATTTCTTCCTATGTTATGTACAGGTAGAAGAAAAAAGATTTCAAACAATAACTCTCTTCATACCATGTTACACAAAAGTCACAAAACATGGCTCTTTTTCTAAATTTATAAATAAATAGCTTCTATTTATTCTCAACTCTTTCTAGATTATTCACATTATCATGTTATACATGAACTGCTGGAATTAACTATTAACTAAGTCCTAATTACAACTCTCTTGAAAGAATATTCTAGACAAATAATTTGTTGAATCATTTGTGAATTTGTAAATTAAAACTTCTACTTAAAAAGTATTTTGTAGTATCCTATAGAATATGAAATTACAAGCAAAAGATATTTATTTTAAATCTAAATTCGAATTTAGAAAGGTCTACAAAGTCCTACACTAGATAACTTTGCTGTTTCTCCAGGCTTAAACTTTTGTAATCCTTCATTATTTCTTTGGAATCCAACAGAATGATGCTAAATTTTCCAAATTTTTGGTTCAGAATACTGACGTATTTTGTATCTAGAAGTATTCTGTAATGAAGAGAGCATTTAAAACATGACTGAGGATGATATATGAGTTGCATTTCAATAGGAAACTTGGCTTCTCAAAACATAATGACAAAATTAGCCCAAACTTCCAACTGTGTATTCCTTTCTTGTTCTTTGGTTTGTTTTATGGAGGCAAAATTATACTACCTAGTCCAGGGAACGTATTACTATTTAATCCACTCTCTAATCTCCTGTATTAGTCTGAGTGCTAGAATTCCAGACTTGTATCACATTGCCCTGCCATAGTTTCTTGGTTTATTTAATCGACAAACATGCTAGTAATTCTGAATTTCTCCGATGATCTTATCCATGACTGACTGCTCAAACTATTTCTGTGCAATTTTCAAAGATGTTCTAACACTTGACACAAGATATGAACATTTTCAGATGCACCTGCAGGGGTCTCTGATTCATTCTTCCATGGATCCAATCCCTTTAATAATTATTACTTGGCTCTTTTACTATGTCTGGTCAGTACCTATGTAATAGTCTCAATCTTTTGGGGGGAAAGTTCACTTGAGGACTTTCTAATATTAAAAATTATCACTTGATTCTAGTCTTACTCAAGACATATTTTCTATTATTTTCTAACTTTTCTACACATTGTGAGAGTTGTTTCATATGTGTGTTTGCACATATAAGATCTTCTGTGTGTATGTAAATGTTTGTATGTATGTATGCAAAAACCTCAGGCTATTATTCAGCACTCTTGCTCATAACTAATATCCCATCACTTGAGCCATTCGTCCAATGCAGCTTTTGGCTGGTTAATTATAGGTAGTGTTGCAAAGACTGTTCTGCCGAGGCTGGATGCAAACTGAACTTTTCAGACTCTTTTAAATTCTTAGTTTTTATTTTTTCCAGGAGTATGGTTTTAAGCTACAAACATTTTTGTGGATGTAAAGTCTAACCTATAGCCTAGATTTTTAACTCAAGAATTCATAGAAAGATAGATGAACATACCCATTACAAATCCTGAGTGTACACTGCTAGAAATGTGATCTTAAGCCTGGTACTGGTGGCTCAAACCTATAAACCTAGTTACTCAGGAGGTTGAGATCTGAGTATTGCAGTTCAGATCAAGCACCAGTAAGAAAGTTTTCTGAGGCACTTATCTCCAATTAACCACCAGAAAATGAATTGGAACTGTGGATCAAACTGTAGAGCTCTAGCCTTGAGCTGAAGAGGGGAAGGACATTGCCTAGGCTCAGAGTTCAAGACCCACAACAATAAAAAAAACCAAAAAAGAAAAAGAAATGTGATCTTATCCACCAGTTCATTGCTGCTATATTTCCTGCTCTCTCAACATGACCTTTTTTTCCAGTTGTCTATGCTCTTATATCTGACTTGTTTTGGAACCAGAATTACTCTTCTGTTCTACTTTTTACAAATTTGCATGATTAGCTACCATGATTTAGATCTAGTAGACAAGAAGATAGGCCTCATCCTTCATATTCCACTTAGTAGTAAAGCTTTCCCTATATCACCCCCATAGATCTACATACTGGCCTTGGATTTATTGTTTCAAAGTTGTCTTATTGAAGAGTCTTCTATAGTGTATTGAACCATTATACTTAAGCACAAAACTTCATTTTCTCTTATTATTCCTATTGTTTCTCCTACTTCTAACTTATGTACACTTGGGAAATAATGCACAACAAACACACTCACAAAAAATGTTTCTGAGAACATTCTTCCCACATAAAATTGGTCTTAATTACAGAGCACTTAGGAAATTTTGAACTTAAAGTAGTCCAGGATGTTTTTTTTTTATTGTAAAAACGGTTTAAAGAGGGGTTAGAGTTACATATGAAAGTTAATGAGTACATTATCTATTAAGCGTTGTTACCTCCTCTTTTGTATTTCTCCTTCACTCCTTTTCCTCCCCACCAACCCAACTCCCTTCTCCCCTCCTCAAGTTGTAAAGCTAATTTTCTACATAGTGCCTTATACAAATCATTGTTACAATAGGTCATACTGTATAATTGTTTAAGCATTTTGTTATTTCCCTTCCCCTCCCCACATTAGAAAAATGTATATGAAAGATGCAGGTCTCTGACAATAAATATAGTGAAAACAGGGGTTATACCATGGAGGAAGAAAATAGAAGAGAAACAAAAAAATCACATACTACTTGTTAGATACATTAAAAGAAGGACAAGCAAGAAAAAGCTGTTGCAGGAGTCAGTTACCCAATTGTTTAGTCTGGTCCTGAGTTCTCCATAGCAATAAGGTTTCCAAAAAGCAGGATCCAGTGAGTACAATCAGCAAAAGGAGCCTCTTCTCAAACCAATGTTTTAAGGATGGTCACAAAGAAACAGGTGGGTTTTTTTATTTGCTTGTTTGTTTATTTAGTTTGTGCTGGTTTGGGGGCTTGAACCCAGAGGGTGGCCCCGGTCCCTGTACAGTTGTCTTTCCTGCCCACCTGCCCCCAAAGCTAGTACTCTATTGCTTGAGCCTAAACTCCACTTCTGGCTTTTTTAGTGTTTAATTACTGATAAGAGTTAGACAGACGCTCCTTCCTAGGTTGGCTTTTAATTGAGATAGTAATAAATCCAAGTGACTTCAACTGTATGGACTTCTTTTTTTAATTTTTATTTATTTTTTATTGTGAAAATACTGTACAGAGGGGTTACAATTAGATGGGCAAGATAATGAGTACATTTCTTATCAAGCATTGTAGCCCCCTCCTTTGTTTCCCCCTGTATTTCTCTTTTGAATCACGAAATATTAGATGAAGTTTATATAAATCTAATATTTGACAATTTTTAAAAGAAGAGAATATGTCCAACAAAGAAACCATACCTTAAATAACTCAACAAAAGTAGGTGCACTGAATGATTTTGGAATATATTTTTTTCTACTTGGGAAGATTACTATTGACTTTGTAGTTCCTTTTGGGGAAACTTAAAGTCATATTTGCACTTTTTAGTTGGTCATGGGTCTTTAACTCTGATACTGGACCCTGTCCCTCAATTCTTCAGCTCAAGTTGAGCACTCTGCCACTTTTGGTACAGTACCACTTCTGGGTTTCATGTGGTTAATTAAAGATAAGAGTCTCATGGACTTTCCTGACCAAGCTGGTTTTGAACCACAATTCTGTGGTCTCATCTTTCTGAGTAGTTAGGATTACAGGTGTGAGCCACCAACATCCGTCTTATATTTGCATTTATGTGCACTTATTGACACTATGTAGACAAAGAATGGAAATTTGTATCAAATGATGACATTGCAACTTTTTAGGAAAATTGAGGTAGCAATAAATTTATCCCCCTTTTCCATGTTGTTACATTAATGATTCATGTGTTATGGGACTCTTATATTAGCATCTTCTTCTGTCTGTATTTGTCGACTTAGTATCAGAAATTGTTCATAGAGAAATATAAAAGACTGAGATTTTTAGAAAGCAAAGGAGTTCAGGTATGAAAGTACAGCATAGAAGGATATACAATTTATCACAGAGAGATAAAGAATTAGCCTAATTACTAGAATGCTAAAGGCAATGAGGAATAAGCCTAGTGGATGACTAGTTCTTTAATAACAAAAAATGGTTCCCTAGAACATTTTGTGGTATAACTTAGTTATTACCATTTATTACTTCCATCTGGAGTTATTCCTTCTCTTCTGTAAAAACTATAATTAGCCTCTCCATTTTTGGTGCCATATCTTATCAAAAAGATTTCCAAATCTCACTTATACTATCCTTCTGATTGTGATTAGCAGTGACCACTCAAAAGCCTGGAAACTTTGAATTTCCAGAATTAATCTTCACCTGACATCTAAGCACATTACTGGCATTAATTGCCATGAATTAATGAACAAAAGTTTTTGGTTTTTTTCAATATTTTATACTAATATAGGTAAAGCACATGAATTAGGGACTATTGTCAGGTATCAGTACGGAAGGAGCAATTACATATTCCAAGTATGAGTTGTTTATTTTCCATTTACTAACTAAATATTTGTTGTTGTTCTTGTTGTTTTGCCAGTCCTGGGGCTTCAACTCAGGGATAGGGAATTATTCCTCAGCTATTTTTGTTGTTGTTGTTCTAGGCTAACCCTCTACCACTTGAGACACAGCACTATTTCCAGTGGTTCTTTTTCTGTTTATGTGGTACTGAAGAATTGAACCAAAGTTTTCATGCATGCTAATCAATCACCGTACTGTTCCCAGAGCCCTAAATGGCTTTCTTAAGATGGCATTACTTTTTCATTCTGTAAATATGTATCATAATTTTAGCCAGAAATTTTTGCTAGAAAAGGACATTGAACACAGTACTGAGTCCAGTAAGGCTAGATGGACATTGAATAGCCATCATGGTCTAGCCAGAGCACAGAGGGGCTTACCTCATGGAGCTGGAACAACAGACTGAGCAAGACAACTCCTGACCCACAGCCCACCTCCAGAATGAGAGGGCCACATTGGTTCCAGCCACATGGGGATGCTGGGCCACCTCCTCTAGCATCCATTAAATAAGTTAGAGAGAGAGAGAGAGAGAGAGAGAGAGAGAGAGTCATAATTACACTTAAGCCAGGTGCTGGTGGCTCAGGCCTATAATTCTGAATACACAGGAGGTTGAGATATGAGGACTATGTTTTATAGGCAACCTGGGCAGGAACATCTGTGAGACACTTATCTCCAAAGAATCACCAGAAAACAGAAGTGGTGCTGTGACTCAAATGGCAGAGTGCTAGCCTTGAGCTGAGGAGATCGGGGACAGTGCCCAGGCCCAGAGTTCAAGCCCCACGGCTGACAAAAAGTGGACTTCCCACCACAAGAAGGGGACTGAATAGCACCCATTATCCTAGGGAGCATGGCAGAAAAGTCAGGCTGAGCTTCCTGTCAGCTCTCTTATTTTATTTTTTGTTTATTTTTATTATGAAGCTGATATTCCAAAGGGTGGGTTACAGTTACAAAAGTAAAAGTACTTTTTTTTACAGTGTTATCACTTCCTCATTTTTTCCTGCTTCCCCCAACACTGATATCCCATTTCCCCAAAGTTGTAAAGTTCATTTCTAACATAGTGATTAGTGTATATCACTGTTGCTTTGGTTATTCTTTGTCCGACCATTTCTGTGATTTCCCTTCCCTTCCCCAAATCAGATAAACTTATGTTTAAGACAAAGGGTACAGAAATCAAAAACAGTGACTACAGGGAATAATCCAAAGGGGAAAAAGTAAATAGAAATAACTAAAAGCAGTTCACTATACAATTATCTTGTATCCATTTCTTGGAGCTCATTTCAATAAGCATCATTTTCTATGATGACATGCATATAACTATTGAGCTGTTGTGATCTTTTATAAGAATATCCTAGACATATTCTAGTTTTTTTAATGAGTGAAAACATGTAGCCTATGATTCTTTGGGTGTGGCTTGTTTGATGTATTATGTTTTCCAAGTCTTTCCATTTCCTTACAAATGGGGCAATGTCATTCTTTCTGACGGAAGCATAGAATTTTGTTGTGAATATATATGACATTTTCTCGATCGATTCATCTACTGAGGGCCATCTGTGTTGGTTCCCTATCTTAGGTATGGTAAATACTGCTACAATTGACATAGTTGTGATGGTAACTTTAGTGTGGCCTTGTCTGTGGTCATTTGGGTAATTGTCCAGATGTGGGATTGCTGGGTTAAAGGGGAGATATTCTGAGGAACCTGTATACTTCTTTATGGAGTATTTGAACAAGTTTACTTTTCAACAAATTGTGTAGTAACATTCCTGTTTGGCTACATTCCCACCAGACCAGCATCTGTTATTATTAGTTTTCTTCATAATGGTTATCAAACTGGGGGGAGGTGGAATCTCAATGTTGCTTTTATTTGTATTTCTATGGCCAGAAATGTTGCATATTCCTTCATGTTTCAATTGGCCATTGATATTTCTTCTTCAGAGAGGTCTCTCTTTAAATCTTTAGCCCACTTATTAAGAGGGTTGTTTCTTTGAAGATTTGTTTTTTGGGGAGTTAACTGCTAGGGCTCTAAATATATTTGAGATGTAAGGCCATTGCCTGTTGCAGAGCAAGTAACGAACTTCTCCCAATCTGTGTGCTTTCTATTAATCTTTCTATCTATGTAAGTTCTCTTCTTAGATTTGGTAAGGGTCTGCCAAGTCTGTTAATTTATTGAAACAACCAATTCTGTTTTGTTGATCTTTTTATGTTTTAGTTTGTCTTTATTTAGATATTTCTTATTTAATTTTTTTTATTTGTTTCTGTCTTGTCTTTGGGTTTGGCCTTTTTCCTGTTTTCAAGAATTTTCAGGTATATAATTAAAAAAAAGACTTCAGATTTCCCCAATTGCTTGATGTAGGCACTTAGAGTTATAAATTTTCCTCTAAGTACTGCATTTACTCTTTCCAAGAGGAGTTGTTATTTTGTGTGTTCAATTTGTTAAATTTCAGAAACTTTCAGATTTTCATTCTAATGTATTCAGTGCCTCACTGGTCATTCAGCAATGTGTTGTTCAGTTTTCATGGGTTTGGGAACTTTTTTTTGCTTTAGCTTTTTTAATTCTAAGTTTATTCTGTTGTGGTCTGACAATATATGGGAATTCAAATAACTTTTCTTTCAATTTGGATAGAATTTCTATGTGATATAGGATATGTTCTATTTTGGAGACTCTTTCTCGAGCTGCTGTGAAGAATGTGTATACTGATGCTGAATGTATATTCTGTAGATGTCTGTTAGGGCTAGGCGTTCAATGTAGTTATTTAGGTCTTCAGTTGTTTGGTTGAGTTTTTCCTGGATGACCTATCCATGCATTTCAATGATGTGTTGAGAAATGTTTTTTTGGTTAATTAATATTTGTTTGATGAAATGGGGTGCTCCAGCCATTGATACTTAGACTTGATATATCTACCTAATGGAGATGTGCCTTTATCAATATATAATGTCTCTTCCTAGTAATTTTATTTTGAATTCTATTTTATCTTATGTTAGTAATTCTACTGTGGCCTGTTTATGGTGTTCATTTGCTTGAAAATTTTCCTTCCAGCCTTTCAGTTTGAGTATGTGTTTGTTTTTGTCAACAAAATGTGTCTCTTGTAGATATTACATGCATGTGTCTTGTTTTATTATACTATTTAGTCTGTTTTCTAATTGGAAAGTTAAGTCCATTGATATTGAGAGTTAAGTCTGTGAAATATCTCATAAGTCCTGCTATGTTATTCACCTGCTGTTAGGCTCTGTGTCTCATCTACTCTAAATATATTTACCTTGTTAACTGGTAGGGAGCATTTTATATAACCAGTTCTTGTTCTTCATGATCTTCTCTATGTAGGATATATTTGATTAACTTCTATCCTGATGATTTGGTGGAGATACATTGTTTCAAGATATCTTTGGCATGAAATATTTTTATATATCCTTTTAATGTAAAGGCGAGTTTGGCTTGGGACCATATTCACGGTTGGTAGTTGATTGCCTTTAATGTTTGTCATATATCATGTGAGGCTCCCCTTTTTACCATATCAGCTAGGAAATTTGTATTTATTCTGACTGTATATCCTTTATATAATCAGTCTTTTCTCCTGACATATTTAAGAATCCCTTCATTGATGTCTAATGATCCTCTAATGGATTATGATATGATGGTGGTTTGTTCTGTTCTAGTATACTCTGGTGTTCTAAAGGCTTCTCTTATCTTAATTAGCCTCTCTGTTTGATTTCCCTGTCTTACAATTAGTTATTGTTTTAGGGCTTCTATCTCTTTATTAAAGCTTTATTTTAGGTTTGTATGGATTTTCTTTACAACTTTTTATTGGGTGGTGGCTTGGGAGGTATGTGTTTTAGCTGTATCTTCTCTCATATCTTTTAACTTGGCATCCATTTTTCCCTTGGACTCTCTTGCCTTCTCAGAATTTATATTCCTTTGTGTTTGGAGTCTCCATGAATTATTTTGCTGATCTTTGCTTGGTCTCATCTTGTTCACAAATTTTCTTTTAGAGGTTTTGTGTCTTTTCATTAATCACATTTTTAAGCAGTATTTGTAATGTATTTTGAAAAATATCTTCTAGATCATTGATTGTTCTAATGCCCTTTGATTTACTGTGTGAATTATATTACCTTGGCATGACTTTTCTCATAATTTTCTGATTTGTTTTGTCCTTTTGAAGTATTTCTTGGCTTTTCATTTTGGGGAATCTATGATTTTAATAGGTGACTATCTATGTTCTTGGATGATTTGCCAGGTGTTGCTTTGGTCTTCTGTTGTGATTTGTTTTTCTGGAATTAGGTTTTTGTCTAGACCATTAAGTGTAGGAGAAGAGATCAGTTGTGAGAGATGTTGTCAAATTAATACTTGTGGTTCCAACGACAATTCCCACTATCCAGTGGTAAGGTGAATTGTGCCTGTGTTTATATGTGACTGTCTCTCTGTTCATGATTTTTTCCCAAGTAGCCCTTTCATTTCCACACTGCAATTGTGTTTTTGAATATGTTGGCCAACACAGTCACAGCACTCACCTTCCTGGCTGGGTAATTTTTCATAGATTTCTGTTTTCTTGTGAAGACAGTATAAAATATTCTTTTGAATTGTGTATCTATATATAATTATACCTAACTTGGTGTGACACCCTAGAAATGGAGTACCTTCTAGGACTCTAAATCTCTGTTTCGTTAGGGAAATCTAGGGTACTTTTCTGTTGTTATTCTGCCACTGTTTTTCCTCTTCCTCTGGTTTATTTATTATATTGTGGATTTTTTTCATATAATTTAGGATTTGTGATGGTTGTATCAAGTTATTTTTGTTTTTCTGTTTGTGTTACTTTTAGATAGTGATTTCTGGCTTGTATGAAGAGACAGTAATAATATGAATTGTGAAGAGCTTAAAGTTTAAAGCTTAAAGAGGCACAATGAAGGCCTAAGTAACTCCATTACAGGCTAGCAACCATCTTGTGAGGTATGAATTATGAAAATAACCATGGGTTGGACCCAGAAATGACACAAAAGGAAAAACAATTCCTGGACAACTGAGACATAAACAATCCTTGGGAAAGCCACAGGAATTTTCTCCAAATGCATTGACCAAACATTGGTTGGCCATGCAGGACATGGTGACCCAGTGGCCAGACACTTCTTGTCAATAACACCACAATAATATTAGCCATTCACATATGTAAAGCTTAGTTTATTAAAATGTTAATCAATCAAGAAATTTCTCATTTAAAACTTCCATAAAGTTGTTTGTTCAATACTATAAAAACTGTGCTGATTCTATGCTTGGGGTCTCTTATTTTCATGGGTTACCGATTGCACAGAGCACCAGACTGGGCCTTGCAAATAAACGACACCTTTGTTACTTGTATTGGTCGGGTGGTCTTCGGGTGGTCTTGAGTCTAGTAAAACAAATGTAAGTTATTACATTGAAAGAAAGAGTGCAGACATTTTAACCTATTTGCTACAATTAAATTAATATTAAGCAAAGCTAATTAACTCTTATTTACTCTTCAGAGGATGAGTATAGTACTGTTGGATATCTTGGAGGAAAAGACTTTAGACTGATTACAACTGATGCCTTTCACTGAAATTACTGGCTAAACATTCTCCTTCAGAAAGGCAAATGCTCCATTTTTTTCCTATTAGTACTATTAAATCAAAACATCTGCATGTTGAATTGTTTTCCTCTGCTATTTTCAATACCATTCTTCATCTATTAGGTATCTAGGGCTTGGAATGACCCGTTCCTTAAAATACCTATATTGCTTATATTGTGATTTAAATCTCAGTAATATTAATATGAATTTATCTCTGAGTCTCATCTTGAGCTATATTCATATGTAATTTATGCAGTCTCAAGCAAGAAACCTATTTTACTCTTTTCTATTTTTTAAACAATAAATCTATTATCTTTAGAAATATGTTCTAAAGAAAATATTTTCTTTTTTATTGTTCCAGTAAACATCATTTATTTCTAGTACTTTTACTGAAATAAATATAAAGTATGGAACATGGAGACACTTTAAAGTATATCCTTGGGGACTATGTTATATATAAAAATAAAAAAGTGCAATGCACATGTTTATACATGAATCATCTAATGGTTATGTCAATTAGACACAAGAACTATCATACTACATCAAGTCTCAGTTTACGTAAAGGCAACAACATATTAGTGTTCATGAATATGACTCATCTTTGGAAAATGACAAGTCACAACAAAGTTTATGTTTCAAATTTAAGAAATAAAAATTACACTCAGATTTGATGTGAATATCTTGTTTCCAGGAAAACAGTTATTCAGCAAACAAGGAAACAAAAAATAAGGGCTTGTCATATAGAAAGAAAGATGTAAAAGCATACTGTCTTATTTTAAGATGATACATACATGCAAATCTTTATTCAAAGATACTATAAAAATTCATGAGTGGATTTGTGATCAGAAGTGATAGGTAAGCAAAGTAACTGGAAAACTATATTTGTAAATAGTGCTTTCAATATTTGATTACGTTTTCAATAAATACGTCTATAGATGATGATTTTGTATCTGTAACACATATCCAGTATTCTACATTTTAGACATACTCCCATTCACTTACCTCAGTTCTTGATCAATATTCTTCTACTTTCATGATGTCAATTTCTACTATAGTAACAAGGTGGGTGTTCTCTTGGTTTCTACATCCAATAAATTTTAGTATTTTGCAACGGTGTATAAACTCATGGAGTTTGACTGGGATGTGAAGTTTGAGGATACTGTATTCAGGGTATTTATTGGCTTGAAGCAGGCAGGAACTTATTGTGAATACACAGACACTCGGTATACTAAGAATTAGGGACTTGATCTCGGGGAAAGATAAAGGTTCAGGAAAGATATTGAAGCTGAAATAAAGCAATGCAGCAAACATTAATCAACTATCATTACAAGGGAATGGAACATATATCTGATGTGTCTGGATGGCAGTGGTGTGTGTGTGTGCTTGTTTGTGTGTGTGTGTGTGTGTGTGAGTGGGTTTGTGTGTTTGTGTGTGTGTGTTTAGAGAATTTTAGTGTGGCTTCTATATTTACAGTCCATAGAGCATTAATTGTTAAGGAGAAGGTGCCCTTACCAGAGCTCTGATACCATTGTCATCACTTTTTACTGTAAAAAACAACAACAACAAAAAAACACTTGCTTAATCTCTAATTAAAAAGGGAAACATAAACTAACATCTTACATGATTGTTTTGAAAATTAATTGGCAAATTGAAGGCCAAAGGGAGAAATTGGAGATTAATATAATCTTTTTCCTCACTTCTGATTACTAAACTGTAATAGCTGTGATTTTCGGGAATCTCCTGTAATGTACTTACTGCTTAATTATTAATATGTTTAATAGTATGAAATATATGATAGAGAAATAGATCAGCCAGCAAGCACAAAGACCTAGTGATAAGATCGAGCTTTTGAGCAGGGTTGTCACATCTTTTAGTAAAGCAATTCCTTCATATGAATTTCAAAGTTTATGGCTTTCCCTGTGTGATTAAAAGGTAAGAAAGTACGGTAGAAACAAAAATTCCTGTTCAGCCAAGTAGAAAGTGCTCATGTTCTCATCCTCATGTTGCAAATTTCCATTCCGTAAAGACTCTGTTAGAGTGCTTTCATTTAATATACTTCAGCACATCATCCTTCCCTGTTGGAGACAGGAAAAAAAGATAATTTTGTTTGAATATTATCTTATGTAAGTTAGTGTGTACCGGCATGATTTATATAATTACAGAAGTTTGTAATAAATATAAGTAGGGATCATATCACAACTATAAAATATAATTAAAATCACATAAGACTAGAAGTTACAGAATTTTGTGCATGAAAACATACATTAGATTAGTTGCAGAATTATTATTTTGAGACAGACTTTATATTAAAGTATAAAGCAGTTTACGAAGGGTTGAAACATTTTATTGAAAAAAATATATTTCTTATAGATATTTTTGCTTCATATTTTAAGAAGAAAAATGGTCCCAAAGTAATTATTTTTAAAAAATTATTTTCTTGTTTCCATGTGATTAACGTCCAAATTAGAAATCCAGATATTTAATTTAAATTAACCAAAAATATTTATTGAGTATATGAACCTTCTGCTCTCTACATTCTTCACACTAACTTTACCAAATATGATGAGTCTGAAATAATCAGTCTCTTTGTGACCTGTGTTGATATTATTTACAATGTGAGCAAAATCTTTAAAAAGTAGTGTTTAGTTTAGCTTAATTGCTCTGAAGAGACAATAAATGATATAATCAAAGGCTAAAAATGATAAGATTTAATTTTTAGAATTCAGGAAATGTTTTTGACCACACTGGTTATTGGAGCCTTTGCAACAATCTCATGAGATAATTTATATTGATGAAGCAAATATCCCAGTGTTTAGACATTTACGAATACAAAAATTGTGTCATTCTGAATATGTAGAGCTACGTATCAAACATAGAAATTTTAGCTTTTAAATACTTGAATATGCTAATACATTTAATTGCAGGGTAAACACTTGTTTTAAAAGGAGATAAAATTGCATTTATTTTGAAAAGTAAACCTAAGTATTCATTTGAATGAAAGACAATGTTTAAACATCACATATTAAAGAAACAAGATATACAGTTAGTTGTTTTTCATGCCAATTATGTTCTCTAAAATAACTAGATTAGTAAACCTAAATCATTGCTTCATAGAGAAATAGAAATTTAGTTTCCTAAAATTTATGACTATAACTTTTTCTCAATTACTAAAAAACTGTTTAATGATTTTTTCATGGAATCTTATTTGATGTATTTTTATTCATTAAGTTAATAATTGACCAATAACAATATAAAATATGCATGAACAAAGTTTATCTAACACAAGTATTTTATTCACAAGACATATCATGGCTCTCTTAAAAAATACTAGACGGCAGTGTGTTCTTTATTAATTTTCAGTTATTTTGTTAATAGTTATTAATTGTCAGAAGTGGCAATTCCATAATATGTTTAAAGCATTTGATTATACTCCCTCCTTCTATTTTCTTTTCATTACTTCTTCTTCCAAAGATCTTCTGTATTTCACATAAAGTTACATCCTTATATATGCACATATAATCTAATTTGGAAAAATAATTAAGGTAAACTGCAATTTAATTCAACTTGTATAGTGGATTAACAAGATGAATAAAAACTTGAATATTTTTATTAACTTCTGAATTTAGCTATCATTATTATTATCGGATCCCAGACAAAATTAGAATTAAGGTTAGTGAAATAGGTTCAATACAGGATGACTCATTGCAAAAATGATACTCAGAAGACCCTATGTTGAAAACGGACTTTACACCAAGAGGAGGGAGGAGTAAGGGAAGGGGGGTAGGAGGAGAACAACAAAGAAGGGTGTAACAATGCTCAACAAGAAATATACCCATTACCTTACTCGTATAACTAATCTGTCTTTAAAGCATCTTTACAATAAAATATAATTTAAAAATATAATAAAGATGGGGGTCAGTGGCTAACGCTTTTAATCCTAGCTACTCAGGATACTGATGTCTGAGGATCGGAGTTCCAAGCAGCCCAGGCAGGAAAGTCTGTGAGTCTCATATCTCCAATAAACCAACCACTAGAAAACCATAAGTGGCGCTGTGGCTTAAGTGGTAGAGCATTCGCCTTGATCTGAAGAGTGGAGGGACAGCGCCCAATGCCAGAATTTAGGCCCCATGACCGACCAAAAAAAAAAAAAAGAAGAAAGAAAGAAAAAGAAAAAGAAAACCTGACAGGAAATAGAAAAACACTTTAAAAATGTAGGCTCAAAATGCAAGTAAAATTTAGACCTACACGCTGAGCAAGAGAATAAAAGTGCAATAGAGGCTTGCTATTAACTTTATGATTCGGTTATATGTAGGTTTAGGATTAGGCAAGGTGTTCCAGTTAGAGCTGGGGTTAGCATGATAAAAAGATGTAAGATTTAAAAAGGTGCAAAACTGCAACATATTTTAAGAAGAATGAATGGCATCAAGGTTAGAATTAATGAAAACCAGTGTCTGTGTTAGTTTAAACATTTAGACATAATTTGGCTTAAAGGTGAATTACATTTTGTTCTCGTTAGGTTTAGGGAAGGATAAGCTTTAGTGTAAAATTTGTTTTCCAATAAGAAGTAGAAACAAAAAAAATGTGTGATTGAATAGAATCTAGACAATTTTCCTTACAGTAACTATTTGGTGTTAAATCAGATTGTGATTAGGATTAGGTTTCTGCTTAAAGGGGGTTGAGAATAGGATAAATAAATTGGTTAAACTAGTTTCTCGTGCCTATTATCCTAGCTAGTCAGGAAGCTGATTTCTGAGGATCGCAGTTCAAAGCCTGCAAGGGCAGAAAGTCCATGAGACATTTATCTCCAATTAACCACTAGAAAACCCAAAATGGTGCTGTGGCTCAAGTGGTAAAGTGCACCTACAGCTAAAGAACTGAGGGATCATGACCTAGAGTTCAGGGATCATGCCCAGGCCCAGAGTTCAAACCCCACGTTGGACAAAAAGAAAAAGAAAAGAAATGTGTTAAATGTTAAGTAAATCTGAACTTATTTTAGGTTCTAGGAATTCAGGAAAAGCTTGGATATTGGAAGGATAATGTATTTCATGATATCAGGATTTGAGATCAATGGATATAATGATTCCTGTTAAGGAACAAGATAGATTCAGAGTTAAGAGCGAGAAAATCTAGAGGGTTTAGGAAAACCTGCAATTTATTTCAAGAATTACAGGTGGAATTTCAGTAATGATGACACAAAACAAGCATTTTTCATAAATTTTAGAAGTGAGATACCGTTAGTGTCAAGGATATGGTTACGATTGTAGCCATGATTGGGTTTAGAGTGAAGGAGAAAAAAATGAGAATCAAATTGAAGGTAAATTTTAGAATAAGCCTGGCAGGAATTAGAATGAATGTGAACTAGAGTATGCAATTAGGGTTATGGTTATTCTCAATGTTCCAGTTAAGATTAAGTTTAGGGTTAGAAAATGACTAAGATATTGGAAAAAAAATTGAAACCTATTTTTGGAAAGCTTATTTGAATCACCTTAGGATGAGTGAAAACTAGTGTACTTGTGTTAGTGTTAGTATTGACATATAATTTGGATTACCATTAGGGTCAGTATTTTGTGCTGAGTATGTATAGTGTTATGAATAGGAAAGTTTTTAGTATAATATTCAGTTTTCACTAACAAGTGGAAGCAAAAATATGAGATTGAACAGTAACTCGACCATTATCATTATATTTATTTCTCAGTGATCATTCTTGTAATGATTAATGAGAGTTTTCCAGCCAGGTTTAGGTTGAGAGTTAGAGTTAATTAATGGACTAGATGGTAAGTAAATCTGATATTGTTTTAGGGCACAGGGGTTCAGGAAAAGGTAGGATCATTGGAAACTACAGTATTTTTCCTGATAAGAGAATGTGAGGACAAATAATATAATGGTTCATGTTAGGGAACAAGATAACTTCAGAGGAGGAGTGAGAAAATTTGTGGGAATTAGGGCAAACAAACTCATTTCCAGAGTACAAACTGGAGTATTCATTAGAATGAATAAAAACTAGAGTATTTTTCTTAAACATTTGAATTGGACTATCATTAGTATGAAAGTTAGGTTTCAGTTCCAGCTGGGCTTAGTGTTAGCATTGGGGAAATGGAAAGTTTAGGGTCCAACTGAAAGTAAATCTTGGAATAACAAGTCTAGTTAGAATTAGGATGAATGTGAAATGAGAAACTGCTAATAATATTAATATTAGGGTATGGTTAGTGTGAGCGTTAGCCACAATATTCCAGTTAGGGTTAGGGTTACAAAAATGGCAAGATAATGAGTAAAACTACAAAGTGTTTTTAGAAGGATGAGTTAAATCAAAGTTAGGATGAATAAAAACTAATGTATTTTTATGACCTTTAGAATCCAAAGGCTATTAGTTCTAGGGCTAGGGTTGCTTTTCTAGTTCAGGTTAGACTTAGGCTTAGGGAAGGGTAAGCTTTCAGGTAAAACTGAGTTTTCTGCTAACACTTTCAAGTAAAATAAGTGTGAAATTTAACAAAAACTACAGAGTTTTCTTAATTTTCTTATTCAGGGTTCAATAGGGTTAAATTTAGAGTTAGGTTTCTAGTAAGGTTTAGGTATATAGTTAGGGTTAAGAACTAGAGTAGATTTTAAGTAAACCTGAAACTTCTTTTTGGAGATAGAGGAGTTCAGTAAAAGTTAAGATCAGTGGAAACTACAGAAGTTTTCACGATATGAAGATTTGAGATTAATGATTCATAATAGGGAATGATTTCAGAGTCCAAGTCAGGAAATCTGTAGTATTTGGAGCAAAGTGCAAATCATTTCAAAGACAATGAGTATCTGTTAGGATATATTTTCCATTAATTTTAAGATTGGGTTACTATTATCATCAAGGTTACTCTTAGGGTTCTGTCCAATATTTGAGTTAGGATTAGGGAAAAGGAAGATTGAGAACTTGAGTGACTTACTTCCCCTTTTTTATGTATATGGATACAAAGGTTCTGCCTCTGAGCTTTTTGCTGTAGGCTAGCATTCTACCACTTGAACCATGAGTCCACTTCCAGCTTTCTTTGGCAGTGAGTTGGAGATATGAAACTCACAGACATTCCTATCTAAACTGACATTGAACTGAGATCCCCAGATCTCTGCCTTCTGATTAAAGGTAGGATTAAAAGCATGAGCTACCCGTGCCCAGGAAAGTGCCTGAATTTTACTGATTGTTTGTACTTTTGTTCGAGATTGAGACTTGAATTCATTATCTGACACCTTTGCTCACTAAGTAGCATTTTGCCACTTGAGCCATATCTCCAAAATGATTACTTTAAATCACTGAAAATCATTAAATTTTCTTCAGGTGATATGTATCATTAGTGTTGTTCTAAAACTTATCGTAACAAAAAAGACTTATAGACCCTGGAGATGATCTGAGCAAATTCTCATTCTTTGCTTCTAATTGCATAACAGTTTAGGGACATGATTTTTTAATTATTATTTTAAGTAGCATAGAAATTATCATTAAACAAAGCATTTTATGCGTACAATATACGTTGATAAATGCCAACCCTTTCAATGTTCTCATCCATCCCTCCTCTATACACTGCTTCCTTCACTCTTCTTAATATTATAGGATGTTTATTGGATTTCTCTCTGCATTTCCCCCTTTTCTCTTGTTCATTCTTCTACCTTTTAACCCTTCACCCCTCATTTGACTACCCACTTCCATATGATCCAGCAACTCATCTCTAGGCATTTACCCGAAAGATTACAAACCAGGATATAGTAAAGGTTTCAGCCAGACCATTCTTATTGAATCTGCCCAGATAACCTTCAAGAGAAAAAATAATCAAGAAAATGTAATACACAGAGAGAGAGAGAGAGAGAGAGAGAGAGAGAGAGAGAGAGAGAGAGAGAGAGAGAGAGAGAGAGAGAGAGAGAGAGAGAGAGAGAGAGAGAGAGAGGAAATTCCACTTACCCATCAGAAAGAATATTTTAACATTTGTATCTCTCATTTCTCATTTCATCTGCCTCGTATCCCACTGTCGTCCTACTGTCCCTGTACTGCAGTAACTGAAACATGCAAACTGATGTAAAAGATTTTCAGGGTTATGGGCTAGCCATAATTTCCTGAATATGAGTTCTTTGCTCATTCTCTTTGTCTATTCATGCATTTGAATAGTGATTATACAGATTCATTTGTACCATTTGCTACACAGAATAGAGATGAACCACTTGTATGTATGTATGTATATATACATACATATATATATACATATACATATATGTATGTATATATACATATATATACATACATACTTGAACATATGCACACATATGGATATATATTAAATACTTGAGTACATTTCATGTTTTCAAGAATTACAGAGCTAACAAAAATCACATTTATTTTCCTTTTCAATTTTTTCAAAATCTAAATAATTTTGTCTCTTTTGAATACCTAATTTTAAAGAGAATGTCATCATCTCTGGTCTGTCAGGCTCCTTGAAATTAGATGTTCAAATAGGCTAAAATTATTTAGGCTTTTTGGTGGAAGGGTTCTATTCAGGGGTTCCCTGCTTGCTAGATAGGACTCTGGTTGTATAGCATCAAGAAGCTCACTACTTTTACCGTACTTCTAGTCCATTTAATTACTTGAGGTGTTGAACTTTTTGCCAGGGTCTGATCTTAGATTGACTGAGAATTTGCTACCTATGCCTCCCACATAATTAGCTAGGAATACAGATGTGAACCACTGTGGAAAGCTCATTCGTTGAGATGGCTGTCTTGGCAGTTTTTCCTCTGGTCTGGCCTCAGACCACGATCCTTGTCATCTCTGCTTCCCAATCAGCTGGAATTACATATGTGGGCTGCTATACTTGGTGTACATGACACCTTCTGTTTTATAAAAGAGGTTTTTACTGTAAAAATATGGTATAGAGGGGTTATAGTTACATGAGCAAGGTAATGAATACATTTCCTATGAGGCATTGTTACCTCCTCCTTTGTTTTTCCCCTACTCTTTCTTCCCTCCCACCTCCACAACTACACACCCCCCTCTTCTCCCTTCCCTGCTTCCCCACCCATATTGTAAAGATTCTTTTTCAACATAGTATCTTGTGTATCTCATTGTTACAACGGGTCAGCCTGCCCTATTTAAACATTTTGTTTTTTCCCTTGCCCTCCCCTAGCTAGAGAAATGGTGTATACAAGATGCAGGGCACCGACATTAAATACAGTGTAAACAGGAGTTATACCTTGGTGGGGGAAAATACAAAAACAAAAACAAAAAGAAATCACATGGTAAATTATAAACCCTATCTTGGTATTCACTTCGCTTAACATCATCTTATCTGGTGGTATGTACATAACATTTGAACTCTTATGCTTGTCCTAGATATACACTAGTTATTCCAAATAAGGGAAAACATAGGACCTATATTTCTTTTGTCTGACTTACTTTACGTAATATAATTTTTTCCAAGACTCCATTTAGAGCTCCCCTATAACCCAGCAATCCCACTTTTGGGCATTTACCAAATGATAACACACAAGACCATACTAAGCTACCGGCACAACTATGTTTATTGCAGCATTATTACCATAGCTAAGATATGGAACCAACCCAGATGCCTCTCAGTAGATGAATGGATCAAGAAAATGTGATACACACACACACACACACACACACACACACACACACACACACACACACACACACACACACACACACACACACACACACACTGGAATTCTATGCCTCCATCAGAGAGAATGAAATCACCCCATTTGCTAGGAAATGGAAAGACGGGGAAACAATTTTATTAAGTGAAATAAGCGAGGCTCAAATAACTATAGGTCCCATGGTTAACCTCACGTTCAGAAAGTAGTACATGGTACCATATAACCTTATAACAGAATGTTATGTGAAATGAACCCCAAGATAGGGACACAAATGATATTTTTTATTCCATGAGATTCTTATCTCTATATTATCCCCCAAATAAAATTCGAAGGAGAGCTGTGGTTGAAATACAGAGCACCACCCTTGAGGGAAAAAGCTTAAGTGAGAAGGTAAGGTCCTGAGTTTAAACCATAATATCAGCACTAAAAAAAGTGATTTCTTTTCCTGGAGGTTTTTATTAAATTGCTCAGAATATAATCAACGTTGTATTTATGTTTAGCATTATTATTAAAATCATGTTATAATTATTGATGTAATTTTCTTAAATTTTACTTACACATTAATATCCAATACTGATAATAGATGATTACTGTTTCACAAGTTTTTATGTCAGTTGAATATATGGATGAGAGGTGTATACAAGGAATTTGGGCTGAAAATAGATGTTTGAAAGCTCTTCACATAAATAAATGATGGCTGAAGAAGCTGTGGATAATTATGAAATAAACCAAAGAAACCATCAAGGAAAGATAAGGTATGATTCTGGAAAGCACAAAATTTTGGAAGAAAAAAACACAAGGAAAATATGTAACTTTTGGTAAGAACGTTGTAACCCACCTACTCATTTGATTCCTTATTTCTAGTGGAAGGCATTTCAGTTAACTTCATTTTACAAAGTTAAAAATGATTGACATTTAATATTAACTGGCTTCTGTCTCAGGTAAGCAAAAAGCCATGTGCCAGGGGCTCATGCCTATAAACCTAGCTACTCAGAGAGCTGAGATCTCTAGATCCTAGTTCAAAGCCAGTTTGGAGAGGAAAGTTGGTGAGACTTTTCTGTGCAACTAATCACGAGAAAACTGGAAATGGCACTGTGGCTCAAAGTGGCAACCCAATCTTGAGTAGTAAATCTCAGAGACAGAACCCAGGCCCTGAGTTCAAGCTCTCTGAAATTATTCTTAAAATACTAGTTATCAGAATTTCTTTAACTTGTTTAGAAGAATGTTTTAAACTTAGGGATTTTTTATTTCATGTTGTCAGCATTGATTTTTAAGATGTGCAGAGAAAAAATTATTTATAGTGAGAAATGGTTTGTATTGCTTTGTATTACACATTGCCTCTACACCCAGAGATCAGCTGGAAAGCAGATGGCTAAATCCTGGCTGTTGGCAATGAAGATGGATATGTATTTCTTTTAGCAAAGAAAAAAAACTTATGAATTGGTAGCCTTTATATATAACACCTTAATAGTAACAATAAAATTAATATTGTTACTATTACTATTTTTTGTCAGTTGTGGGGCTTGAACTCTAGGTCTGAGCATTGTATCTCAACTCTTCAGCTCAAGACTAGCACTCTACCACTTAAGCAACAGTGCCACTTCACATTTTCTGAACCTTTATTTGGATATAAAGGTCTCACAGACTTTCCTGCCCTGGCTGGATTCGAAGAGTTCTCAGTCTCCTTAGTAGCTAGGCCCGGCAGTAAAATTATTTTGAAAAAGAACAAACCCATGATTCTATACTTAAAAAAATCACGATCTGGCAAGTGTATCTGTAACATTGTTGTATCAATTAACCATAGGCACCAATCATTTTTACATCTCACTATGTCCTTTCCAATGCCAGATAATATTTCATTAATTTATTTAATTTTTCCTAACAAAGTTCATTATGAATTCCCAACAGCACAATTTTCTAGTGAGTATAAAAATTCTTCAACATACTTATTTCAACAAACAGCATTTTGCACTTGTTTTTTTTTTTTTTTTTAATTTTGCCAGAGCTGGGGCTTGAAATCAGGGCCTGTGCACTCTTCCTGAATTTATTTTGCTCAAGGCAATTGAGCCACAGCACCACTTTCAGTTTTTCTGCTTACGACATACTGAGGAATCAAATCAAGTGCTTCTTGCATGTAAGGCCAGCACTCTACCACTAAACACATTCCCAGTCACTGGGTCTTTTGTTGTTGTTGTTTTAAGGTAGCATTTTACTATATGTCATTCTGATTGCCTAAAACTTAGGCTGGCCTCAAGTTAACTTCTAAATCAGCCTCCCAAGTTCAGAGATTACAAACATTGACCACCATATTCAGCTCATGATTCTTTGTGAGAGAATACTCTTTTCAGCTATAGAAAGAGTTATTCTGTCTTCCTTTAACTGCCTTCCTTTAATTGCATTCAGCAATTTTAATCACATTTCTTGTCCTGGTATGTTTCCTCTTCTCGATGAATAGAAATATTTCAGGTTCTTAACTTGAAGCTGATCCCTACCATCCAACAACATCACATTCTTGTGAATAGCACCAGCTGGCCTCATGAGCATAGCAGCCAGCTGGAGCTCAGCTAATTGATGTCCTTGGGCTCCAATAATGTAATTATTTCTGTGCACATACTGAAAACTGTCATAGGTAATTTTGATTTATTCCATTCTGTTCTCAGCTACTTACCATTCTCAGCTTTGTATGTTTTAAATTCTGTTAAACGTAAATGAATATTTCCAGTCACTCTCAAAAGTAACATATATGTCTTAATTTAAAATTCATTCAAACATGCAAAAATGTTAACGTAGTTGCTTTCCACCAGTGGCTCATATTTTAAAACCTATCTACTTTAGAGGTCAAAAACTGAGGATTCAGGTTTAAAGCAGCCCATGCAGAAAATCTGAGATATTTCTCCAATTAAGAAACCAAAATCCAGAAGTGGAGATGTGGCTCAAGTGATAGAGTGTCAGCTTTGAGCAAAAAGACCAAGCAAGAATAATACGTTTAATTCTAACTCCAATATTACTCATGGAAAACACACTGACACAGAGAGACAGACAGACAGACAGACAGACAGACAGACAGACAGACACACACACACACACACACACACACACACACACACACACACACACACACACACATACAATCTACATTTTCCTAGACTCCCCTTCCTGAGCAGTATACAATGCCATTAACTTAATGTATGTTTTCTCCAAATTATTTTGGTAGGGATTAAACTACATTTGTATTTATAATAATATTTGTTTTGTACTTTTTGTTTTACAATTTTGTGTACTTATGTGAGAGAACAGTGTTTTGTGAAGACTAAACAGAAATCAATGTGTCAGTAAATAAGTAGGTGACAGGTAGACTGAAAGATGCAGATAAAAGCACTTGAAATTTTATTTCTACAAGTTTAAATATATATGCATATGTATGTATTTAAAATGTCTGCCAAGATTTTATTTTTATTAACAATGATCGATTTGTTACATTATATAAATTTAACATATTGTATGTTTCATAGTAGATTAATATTTATAGAATTTCTTTCCTTTGGAGACCAGGTTTTGTAGCGTAGACCAGGCTTTCCTCACCTGCTTATTCTCCTGTGTCAGGTTCCTGAGTATTGGCTGGTATTACCATGCGGTAGGATAGTACCATATCCAGTTATATTATTTACATTTTGTACAGTAGAATATTACTGTGAACAGCTTTAAGCCAAATATGTTCATGAGTATGAATGAATTTCTTGCTAATATGTTATAAATAGAGTTACTGAGTGAAGGCAATTATAGTAGGCATGCCTGTACTACCAGTACCCAGGAGGATTGTAAGTTTAGGAGCAGCCTGTGCTACACAGGAAGTCCCTTTTAAAACAAAAAAAAATCAGGTGAGCTTGGAAGAGGAAATATATTGTTAAGCAGGGTGATAAGAACACAAAAAATTTAGTGTGTGTGTTTGCTTGTACATGTGTGTGTGCTTGTGCTGGTCCTAGGGCTTGAACTCAGTGCCTGGGCACTGTTCCTGAGGCTTATGCTCCAGTCTAGCACTCTACCACTTGAACCAAACTCCACCTCAAGCTTTTATAGAGATCATTGGAGATGAATCTGATCCAGTTTCCTGTCCAGACTTAAAACCTTGATCCCCATTTCTCAGCCTCTTTTGTAAGTAGGATTACAGGCATGTTGTATTATGTTAAGTAATATAGTAAACATCATGCCAGTTTATACTCCTTCCACCAGTGTTTGAGTGTTGCACACACACCAAAGATAAAACCACTCCATGTTTGATGACAACCAGATCTCATAATGCTGTGAGATACGTATTGTTATTCTCATTTAACCTGTAAAGAATTTGAGGTCCAGAGAGTTTCATTAATTTTGAGTCCCCATCTAGTATACAGTGGAGCATGTATTCAAGCCCAAATAGTTCTGTTTATTTCAGAAAACATGGAGTCATCAAGTGGTCTAGTAAACATGTGTTCTAGTGAGTACTGCTCTTTGCAAGTACAGTTCTGTGCCTGACAATTTACCTTTCTCTTTCTTTAACTGCACCCCTTTTCATAAGCTAGGGAAAGCACAAGTGATGAGAAGAGCCATTTTTTGAAGGAGAAATTGATAAGGGGGTTGACCTTGGTATCACATACATATTAGTCTGACCTCCCATTTGAGTTATGGCTCCAGCACTACATTTCTGTTTTTTCTTTTGTATTGTTATTATGAATGTGAATTACACAGAGGTTACAGTCATATAAGTCAGGTATGGATATATTTCTTTTTGAAAGGTCAGTCCTTCCCTTGCTCTCTCAATTTTTCTCACTGGTTTGGTTTTTTTAACTTCCTTCTTCTTCTTCATTATCATCTTCTTCTTTATCATTATTATTTTTATTATTGTGCTGTAGAGGTTTTAGTTACAATCATGTGGTAATGATTACATTTCTTTTTTCTTGTTTTTGTTTTAGTCAGTAATGAGGCTTGAATCCAGGGCCTGGACACTCTCTCTGAGCTCTTTTGCTGAATAATGGCACTCATATTGAGCCACAGCTCTAATTCCCTGAGTGCATTTTTTTTTTGGACAATTTTACCCTTTCACTTTATCTCTTTTTCTGTTTTCCCGTTCTTCCCCCAAAACAAATTGCATAGGTCATTTTCAACATAGTACCAATTGAATACCAGTGTTGCACGTGTTCATTCTTTGTCCTTCCTTTCCTATGACCCCTTTAACTTCTGAAAAAAATGACAAAAATGAAAGAAAATATATATCATCTTGTTTCTGTTTCCTGGTCACTGGTTATTTTTGAGAATGTGTGTGTGTGTGTGTGTGTGTGTGTGTGTGTGTGTGTGTGTGTGTGTGTGTGTGTGTGTGTGTGTGTGTGTGTGTGTGTGTGTGTGTGTGAATACTGGTGCTTGAATTCAGGGAGCTGACCTTTAACTGTTTTAATCAAGGGTGACAGTCTATGACTTGAACCAAACTTCCATGTCTTGATTTTGAATGGTTAATTAGAGATCAAAGTTTCACTGGTTTTTCCTAACTAGTCTAACTTCAATTCACTTTCCTCAGATCTCAGGTTTCTAACTAGCTAGAATTACAGGTGTGAGACACCGGTGGTCCTTGGCCTACCTTCTTTTTGTTAAGTATTTGAAATGTAAAAGATAGTTGCAACCATAGTAAAAAAAGAAATCAATTTAACTTTCCCAGCTTCATTAACTTTTAATATTTTGTCACATTTGATACATACAGAAAAACATTTTTTTTGTAAATGCTCCTGCAATTTGGTTTTCATATCAGATTTTTCCTCATGATGAACTTGATTTTATAGCTTTTTACTTATTAAATATTGATGAGAATATGTTCAGAGGGCATTGATGACTTTTGTTGGCTTTCATGCAGAAATGTTGCAAGCTAACACTTAACAAATTTGTGTTCAAGACCCCAATGATATATCCACATTCTTAGCCAGAATACAGTAGTGCCTGTTACAAATCATCTAGATCTGACAAAACCCTGACTCAGGCCTTGTTACCACCTTCATGAATGTCCTCTTAGTGTGCAACACTGACTCTCCAATGACCATGACAGAGCCCTGCTGCACGTTCTCATGACACAGCCAAGGTCACCAGTCAGGCATGGCACCTACAGTGTGATGGGAGACTGGTGACTGTTCCTATGGTGGAACGACACAGGAAATGTTAGGTCCTTAAGCTGTCATCAGTCCCCAGGGCTCCTCATGAGTATTCGATCCTAAGATTTAAGGAGACATCAAACTTTCTCTTCCTTGTGCAAGTTGTGGACAGGTTTTTCTTCTGGGGCTGTCATCTTCTGTGGAAAGATATGATCTGAGCTCTATAAGCCATTTTGCTTATTCTAGGCCCTTAGGGTAAGTCTGGCATTTATACTTAGACAAAAAGAAATGTAGTGATAAAAAATAGGAGACAACATTTTTCCTAGTCTATTTGTTAATCAAATAGTTTTTCATATTCTACCAATAATTATTATTAGTAAGAAGCACTATCTCAAAAATAATCAGTGACCGTGGCCGGGCGCTGATGGCTCACGCCTGTAATCCTAGCTACTCAGGAGGCTGAGATCTGAGGATTGCGGTTCAAAGCCAGCCCGGGCAGGAAAGACCGTGAGACCCCTATCTCCAATAAACCACTAGAAAACCGGAAGTGGCGCTGTAGCTCAAGTGGTAGAGCGCTTGCCTTGAGCTGAAGAGCTAAGGGACAGCGCTCAGGCCCAGAGTTCAAGCCCCATGACCGACAAAAAAAAAAAAAAATCAGTGACCAGGAAACAGAAACAAGATGATATTTATTTTCTTTCATTTTTTTTCATTTTTTTTACATTTATCTCTCTTTCAGAAGTTTAAGGGGGGGCTGGGAAGGTGGCTCAGTGGTAGAGCACTTGTCTTGCCTGCCTGAGGACCTGGGTTCCATTCTTCAGCACCACATAAGCAAAAAGAAAAAAGCCGGAATTGGTGCTGTGGCTCAAGCGGTAGAGCGCTAACCTTCAGTTGAAGAGCTGAGGGACAGCACCCAGGCCCAGAGTTCAGGCCCCATGACCGGACCCAAAAAAAAAAAAAAGAAGTTAAAGGTGTCATTGAAAAGGAGGGACAAAGAATGAACATGTGCAACACTGAAACTTTGATCTCTAATTAACCATTCAAAATCAAGACATGGAAATTTGGTTCAAGTCGTAGACTGTTACCCTTGGTTAAAAAAAGCTAAAGGTCATATCCCTGAGTTCAAGCCCCAGTATTCACACACACACACACACACACACACACACACACACACACACACACACACACACACACAAACACACACACACACACACACACACACACACACACACACACCACACACACACACACACACACTAGTCCTTAGTGCTCAGGAGCCTTACATGGAGATCCGCCTTTTCCAGCTCAATTTATCCTAGTTCTGGTAAGGACAGCTCTTTCAGCTGAAGTTTGGTGGATAATAGTCATTCCTTCTCATTCTTTGTGCCTGTTAGTGTTGTTGAGTCCATTTCAGGGCAAAATCAGTGCCTGACACCTACTTGCTGCCATGGCAAAGCTGGCTGTGACATCCTAGATGTTATGGCCATTTTATTGTGAAACCATGTGAGGACACCCAACCCCACACAATTTCCCCCAAGGTATGTGTCTCCTTTGCCCAGAAGTGCATTCAACAATTCAGCAACCAAAATATCACCCTGTTCCTAATAAACTCAGAGTATGTTTCTATTACCTTTAAAAAAATTTGACATGCCTTTGATAATTTGTCATTGAGCTCTTGTCATATTTCTATGTGTTTGCAGCTTGCGAAGGGCAAAAAGATTTAATTCAATATAGTCAGACTATCGTTCAGAAGGATCTTTTTAGAACCTTTTGGAGGGAATGCCAACTTTCCATCTGGTGTTCTAAAGATGGCCTTCTTGGTACAGGAACTGAGTACACAGTCAAGATAAGAAGCTTGTCCTGATTTCTACTGACTTTCCTCTGGGGTCAGGGAGTGTGATCCCATGGCATATGTTTCTGTTTGCTACACTGGAGGGCCCGTGCCTCCTCTGAAAAAATCTAAGGCTTGGGGATAAGAGATACTAAAACTCAAAACCCAGCTTCCTACATCAGTAGGATTACAGGTCTGAGTCTCATGTATTCAACTTTTTTATACATACTATACTCAGTTTCATTATATTCACTTTCATTATATTCACTTCATAGACAGATATATACAAATATATGTATATAATATTTATTTATACTCAGTGTTATATCTAGAAACACACAAATATATATTCATATAATTATAATAAAATTATATCACTATTTTCTCCAATAACATTTACACTAATGTTTTGTGCAAAAAACACTCAATTCTAAAACTTTAAATGCCTTTTTAGTTTGAAAAATCATATTGAATCTTATATATAATATAATATACTATATATAACATAAAGAATATAACATGTATTTACATATAACTGATTTAATTGTGGAAATTTTTCCTGATTTTGTGTTTGTTCATCTATGAAAGCCTTCTTTCTTCTATTGATGATGGCCTTTACTTTCCAGTATACATATCTCCTATATATTTTGTCAAATATTTTCAGCCCAAAGTAGACTTTTTATAATATTGGAGTCAAATTTCCCTTCCATATTTGCTCAACGCAAATGAATGCAATGAAAATGTATACAGATTTGAATTCATTGTTGGAAGAGAGTCCCACTTAACACTGTAAGTATTGTGGTATTTGTCCCAATTGACAGAATAGCTTTCTAGGATATCTGATCTGCTATGTCCTAGACCTTTTGTAGCCACCTTATCACCCCATACAGGCATGGCCTGGCTTCCTAGTCACTCTTTTTGCATTTAACAGCTCCCATTATATCCAGTAGGCTCTCTTCTACAGCCCCCTGTCACTCTGCTTCCCCCGCTCCAGAAGAGGTATACACGATTCTTCAGTTTGTAGGTTTAAAAAGAAATATATTTAGGATTCATGAATTCTAGAATATGTCAAAAACATTGACATTTTAATAAAGTTAGAAAAATAAATAGAATGAACCTTTTACAAAAATCAGAAAAAAAAAGAAAAATAAGGATTTTGTTAGGAAGGGGAGAAGGAATCTCAAAATCTAGATTGGCCTCTAAGTTGCCTTCAGGCAGAAATTCTGCCTCAGAGTCTTCAAAGGGATCTACTTCCTCATTAAAGACAGGATTTTCTTCCTGAGTCCAGGGAGGGACAAATTCTAATTTATCAACTGGAAATTGGATCCCTTGCAAGAGGAGAGATTGGTCTGGGTATTCTGTGAGGAAAGATTCCCTTTCCTCAAATGAATCTAGATTTTGGACCTCACTTATTGGTTTTCCTAAACATAGACTGGGGTCATTTTCCATTAGCACACATTTAACCATCACACCAAGAAGTGTTTTTTTTTTTGACTGATTTAGAGCTGATCTAGCTGGATTGTGAACATCAATGG
The DNA here is from genome assembly GCF_024711535.1 of Dipodomys merriami. Classification (NCBI taxonomy): domain Eukaryota; kingdom Metazoa; phylum Chordata; class Mammalia; order Rodentia; family Heteromyidae; genus Dipodomys; species Dipodomys merriami. The sequence continues at coordinate 716,577 of NW_027203049.1, read as the reverse complement.
AAGACATTCTGTATCGTCTTCTTCCTTGGTGGTATGTGTAAATTCACCTGCATCACATGTGGGGTTCAGAATCAGTGGGATGTCCACAGGACTCAAAACCTACTTTGGCCTTTCTACAAATTGAAAAATACCCTCTACCTTCACAGGATTTCTGGAGATCAGCGATGTCTTCCAATCTCCATCAGTCACCCTAGACGACATCACTGATGGGTTCTTTATCTGGAGTTCTGCAGAAGCTTCTCTACGGTGATGCAAACCTGAGAATGAAAATAGGTACAGGAGTCTTTGAGTAGACCCTCGTAGTTAAGGTGTCACTAAACTTCCAAGAGGATCCAATGGGAGAAGCAGTAGGATTTGAGTTGGGACTGAACACTGATGAGGAGGTAGGCTTTTTCTAATGAGTGTCTACTTCCAAGTTCTTTCAAAAGGAGAACAGACATTACCTGGCAAAGAATATCCATAAAAGGAAATTTTGCCAAGCTGGGGAGTACTAAGGGCTCTTGGCCAATCAGGCACATCCCTAGAGACTCAGGTTCCATCCCTACTCACAAGCTCTGAGGCATCTAAACAAGGACTTCTTCCTCTTTTTCTTTGTTTCATGGGTTCCTCCAGCTGGTCCAGAAAAATATGTAAGCGGAAGAGCAGGTCTGAAGAGGCCATGTTGAGCTTGACATTCTGTGTAAATTCTTTTAGGGTGTCATTGTTCTTGGGCTCATAGAAATAATCAGGGTAGAAGTCCATCCACATAGGGAAGATGAAACAAACAAGACTGTGTGCAAATTGATTGTTGGGAAGTGGAAAGAGACTCCTGCAAGCAGGATGCTCCTCACAACCCACTTCTAGTAATTTCTCAAATATAATCCTCTAAAATTCTCCCTGTAATAGGAAGAGAAATTTGTTTCCCCACTGGATCTGACTTGCTACACACAGCCTTCCCTGTCATCCATGAGAGTCCAAAAGCACAACCACAACCACAACTGTGTAATCTGCTATCCACTGAAGTGCCAAGACTCAACCCCCTGGTGAAAATTACAACTGGTGTGCAAAAAAGAAAGTTGAGTTTGATTCAGAAACCTCAAAGATACCAAATTTTCAAGGATAGAACTCTTTGTGCCAGTGTCCACTTACTTCTTCACTTGTTCATCTTCTTCCAAGTTATGGTAGAAGGATCTGTACCAATGGGAGGAGAGAAGGAAGTTAACTCTATGCTTCTCCTTTTCTGAACTAACAGGACACACATAGGACTCGCTAAGTCCCATATGGTAATGTAAACATGACAGACAAAATTGGAGATTTGTCTATACAACTTCATGGTAATTCTGTGAAGATGCTTATGTGCATCTTTCCAAATAAATGCACAATGGATCATGCCTCTAATCCTACTAATCCGGAGGGTGAGATCTGTGAATCACAGTTTGAACCCAGTCTGGTTTGTAAAAATCTAAATATACTTATCTTCAATTAACCAGCCAAAGGCCAGAATTGGACCTGGGGCTCAATTGGTAGTGTGTTAGAAATGGGACAGCACTCAAGCCCCTAATTAAAATAAAAGTTGCCTCCTTTCTTCTGTCTATATTCCTTCAAAGGTCTCAAAGATAGTGATTTCCTAGGTGAGCGTGGACGTTGGGTGCCACTTGCTCCTTCCTTAAATCCTAGTCTCTCAGCAAGCAAATTACTAAGGCTCCACTAGCATATGAGGCACATGAAATATTCTGGCAGCCCAGTCCTAAGGAATTAGACAAGGACTGCACTTCTTTGTCTCAAGCCAAACTCCTTTGACAAGACCCCAGTGAAACTGTCTCAGAGATGTACCTAGTATTCCACTATTCTGCCAGGGGGTCTCATCAGCCCTGGGTTTGAAGGAGGAACACTAACTTTTTTTCGTTTGTCATGGGGCTTGAATTCTGGGCTTGGTGCTATCCCTCAGCCCTTCAGTTCAAGGGGAGCACTCTACCGCTTGAGCCACAGCACCACTTCTGGTTTTCTAGTGTTTTATTGGAGAGGAGTATCATGGACTTTCCTGCCAGGGCTGACTTTGAACCGTGAACCACAGATCTCTGTCTCCTGAGTATCTAGGATTACAGGTGTGAGTTACTGGTGCCTGGCTTAGGAACACTCACTTTTTTTGTTTGTCAGGGCTTGAACTCTGGGCCTGGGCCCTGTCCCTCAGCTCTTCAGCTCAATGCTAGCACTCTACCACTTGAGCCACAGCACCACTTCTGGCTTGTTTTCTGCTTATGTGGTGGTCAGGAATCGAACCCAGGGCCTCATGCATACAAGGCAAGCTCTCTATCACTGAGCCACCTTCCCAGACCAAGAACACTCACTTTCAGAATATCCAGCAACTGCTCCATTGTCCTACACTCTGTGTAGTGGTGGAGGAAGTTTCCCACATAGAAGGGATCAGCTTTCTGGTAGGCAGGGACAAGGTCCATTATCAGAATTTCCAGAAAGCCTGAGTCCAGGCTCCATATATTATAAGGCACATTCAGGGTTTGGATGGACTCATTGTCACAATGAGGTGGTAAAAAGAATGGATCTATGAAACATGGAAATGAGAGTAGACTTCAAACTGAGTAATTGTAGTAGAGTGGATTGAAAAGTGCACAGCAAATATTTTCTGTCTATACATATAAAAGCACATAAGAAGTTTCTAGTGTGGGCTAGGATGAGATTAAATAGGTTTTCTGTCATAATTATACCTGGCCTGAATTTCCTTGTGATTTCCTTGGTTTCTTCTTATAAAAAGTCCTGAGACATTGGATTCATGGTTGGGCACTGATCGAATGTCTGCAGCATAGAGTAAGGCACTCACACCTCCCATGCTTGAGACCTGAGTCTCTTGACTTTGAAAACAGTACAGGAACATCTTTCTTGTTCCTGAGCCACAGGCCAACTGAGCTGGCTTGAGCTAACTGTAGGATACAGTTGCGTGGCTCTCAGAGTTCTATATTCTATTCCATTGTGAGTGAGGTAGTGTCATCTCTCAGAGCCCAATGATCTAAGCTGCTTGCTCACATAAGACCATCCCAAAGACAAACTGGAGGCTGAAATCTCCCCTCCCACATCACTTTATACACATGTGGACATTGTCAAATCCCAATAGTCTCAGCTAGGCCTAGATACAGGCATGTCTCAGCCTCAAAGAGCCCTTCCTAGGTCAGATCCAGGCCTTATTTGTCACTATTCCTCTCATCCTGCACATATCATTTTGCCTCTCAGGGCCCCCTCGGCCTGCCATGTGCTTCTTGCATCTATTTTTGAAATCAACTTCCTAAGACATTATTAGGTTTTTGTTTCCTAATCTTGCTTGCCTTTGAAGCCCCAGTGTGCTTTCATCTGGAAAAAAGGCAAGTTCTTAGCGGTGGGAAAATCAAACAAGTATTGGAAAACACATGCATTATTACACATATAGACAGACATTTTTACAGGTGTACATTCTTGTAAGATAAAAGAGTATTTTTTAATCTTTTGTCATATTTTATGACAGAGGGGAAGGGGAGAAGGGAAGAGGTGCATTGTCTCATAATTCAATGATTATTTTTTTAAAATAGTATAGTTGAAGGAATGTAAGATTTAAAGATAAAAACTGTGCTCCTGTTCTTTTTATAAGCTAGTCATTTATAAAGTATTCCTCACTAAAGTTTTGTCGTCTGTGTCCCATGAACTATCCTCCTCCATCAAAATAATCAAGGAAAAACCTTCACAAATAAGTAGACTGTTGTCCAATCTCTGGATAAGTATTTAAGGTACAACTTTGCCTGGTAATTTGTGCGTGTACGAGTGTGTGGGAGTGTGTGTGTGTGTGTGTGTGTGTGTTTATGAATGTGTGTCTGTGCATATTTGTGTCTTAGGGCTTGAACTCGGGGGCTATATGACAATCCCACGCTTCTTTCCCTTGACCATGTTGCTCTACCAATTGTACTACATTTCAGCTGCAAGCTTTTTTTTAGTGAACTAGAGAGGAGAGACTCATAAAATTTCCTGCTCAGGCTGTCTGAACTAAATGTCAGGTATCAACCTCCTGATTAGCTGGAGTTATAATTATGAGCCTCCAGAACCTGGTGATAAAGCATTGTTAATGGAGGCAGTGGGATTGCAAGTTTCAGTCCGGCTTCAAGACACTATATCATAAAACAGCAACAGCAAAATCCTATATCAAAATACAATAATAAGATGTAATTACAATACAATTTAGTGATATAGTCTGCTAGCATAACTTTCAGAAAACCTTGGTTTTAATGATTTAGCAACACAAAACCAAACAAAATGAGCTAATTTTAGGAGACTCTACGATTTTTTAAATTCCATCTTAATTTCAAGAAACAAGTAAAAATGCATACTTATGAGAATGTAAAAAGATTAAAAGATGGCAGATTATGAAATGAAAATTTCTACACTGCAGGAAAATTATTGTCATGGTGAATATATGGTGGTATTGTTATGGTGAATATATGATAATGTTCATCAGAGCAGCAATAGATAAATATATATTTACTACACATAGTCTAACTTGTCTATATCTATCAACATCCAGTCTTCTAGTGCACATTATTAATGTATTCATGTTTATGGTATATTCGAAAAAGTGACTAGCAGAGTCAGGAAGTTACCAAAATACATTAGCTGCAATGTTTTAGGAGATAAACTTGCTAATTATATTGACTGTTCTATATATTAAACATGTAATGTGTTACCATTTTATCTCTAAGTATGTACAAACACTACTTTAAAGTGAAACGGAATACAACAAGGTTTTGAAGGCATATACCTGTAAAGCTAGCTAGTGGGGACATCATTTCAAGACCAGTGAAGTTTTACCTGCAATGATCCCCAACCCCTGGCTGTGCATGATGGAATACTTCTATCACCCTGGTCCATGGGGAGGTGAAAGCAGGAGGATTTCAATTACATGCCATACATGGCAAGAACTTCCACACGGCTCCCTCTCAACCAAAGAAGGTTCAACACTGGCTAGCACCTATCTCCCCCACCTAGGTAAAAATAAAAATAAGAGCATTGTAGTATAAGAAACAAACAATATTAAATCATGCCAATGCAAAGCATCATGAACAACACACACTCAGTGTTTGTTTCTCATACCTTTATTCCTAACTATAGCTTGGATTATATATGTGAGCCAGAGACACTAAGCAGTTCATCATTATAAAATGACTATTTGAGTGTCTGCTTTGACTCCAAGGTCTTTGATCCATTTGGAGTTGATTGTGATGCAGGGTGATATATAAGGATCTAGCTTTATTTTTCTACAAGTAGTAACCTAATTTTGCCAGCACCATTTACTGAAGAGGCTGTCTTTTTTCCATTCTTTTGTAAGCTACCTTATCGAAGTTTAAATGGCTATATGTCTGTAGGTTCATTTCGGGGATTTCAGTTCTATTCCATTGGTCCTGCGGTCTGTTCTTTTGCCAGTACCAAGCTGTTTGGATTACTATGGCTTTGTAGTAGAGTTTGAAATTTGGTATTGATATTCCTCCAGCACTGTTCTTTCTGTTAAGGATAATTTTTGCTATTTGAGGTCTTTTATGTTCCATATGAATTTTTGGATTACTTCATCTATTTCCCTGAAGAATGAGGTTGGAATATTGATTGGTACTGCATTAAAGTTATAGATAGTCTTGGGAAGTATTGCCATTTTCATGATGTTGATCCTTCCAATTCAGGAGAATGGGAGTTTTTTCCATTTTTACATTGTATTGATTTCCATTAACAGGTTTTTAAAGTTTTCACCATAGAGGTTCTTTACTTCTTTGGTTAACTTAATTCCCAGGTATTTTTTGTGGTGCTATTACGAATGGAGTTGCTATCCTAATTTCAGCTACGCTTTTCTCATTGTGGAATACAGAAAAGCCATTGATTTTTAAGGGTTAATTTTATACCCTGCTGCTTTGTCAAAGGTTTGAATCACCGTGAGTAGTTTAGGAGTGGAGTCCGTGAATAAGAGACTACCTAGGTCTCCTTGGTACACGCCGAAACTTTCTTAAGACACCCAGAAACACAATGAATCAAAGAAAGGTTAGACAAATAGGATTGCATGAAATTGCAGAGCTTCTGCATGGCAAAGGACATAGCTAGCAAGATCAATAGATCAACCACAGATTAGGAGAAGATCTTCACTAACCACACAACGGACAAGGTTCTCATATTTAAATATGCCTGGAACTGAAAAAATTAAATCCCCCAAAAACAAACCCTCAAGGAAACAACTGCCCAATAAATAAGTGGGCTAAAGCCTTAAAGACATACTTCTCTGAAGAGGAAAGAAGGATGGCCAATAAACACATGAAGAAATGCTCAACCTCCCTGGCCATGAATGAAATGCAAATCAAAACAACATTGAAGTACCACCTCACCCCAGATAGAATGGCTATAATCAAGAACTCTAATAACAACAGATGCTGGAGGGGATATGGACAGAAGGGAATCCTACTGCATTGTTGGTGGGTCTGTAAACTTGTATTATGGAGGTTCATCAAAAGACACCACATAGAGCTCCCCTATGATCCAGCAATCCCAGTTTTGGGGTTTTACCCAAATGATCACAAGACCATACCAAAGCTAACAGCACAACTATGTTTATTACAACATTATTTACCATAGCTAAGATGTGGAACCAACCCAGATGCCCCTTAGTAGATGAATGAATCAAGAAAATGTGGTCTATATACACAATGGAATTCTATGCCTCTGTCAGAAAGAATGGCATTGCCCCATTTGTTAGGAAATGGAAAGACTTGGAAAAAAATTATATTAAGTGAAGTAATCCAGGCCCAAAGAAACATAAGTCCCTTGATTTCCCTTATTTGCAATAACTAGTATATTTCCGAGACATGCAGAAAAGGTCAGATAAGTTGATTTTGGATGAGATATACCCCAAGTGAAAGATTCCAATTTTTTTTTCTTGCGATTGTTTCAAAGATATTCATAAGATGATTTCTTTGTTGTTTTGTATGTCCCTTCCCCACAGTATATCCACTGCTTTCACTGTATTTGATGTTGGTATAATTTGTGGAGGGGAAGGAAAAAACATATTTTTAAAAAAGGATACAGTTGGACCCATTGCAGCAATGAAATGTACAAGCCAATATTTTGAAAAACGAACTTTACAACTTTGACCAGGAGGGGTGAGAAGTGGGGGTGGGGTAAGGAGGTGTGTGGTGGAGATAAGAAGGTATGGGAAGGGGAAACAAAGGACAGGGCACAATGCTTGATAAGAAATTTATTCAATAACTTGTCCATTTAATTGTAACTTCTCTGTATGTTATTTTCACAATAAAAAAAGTCTATGTGAAGCCAGGTGCCAGTGGCTCATGTGTGTAATCCCGGCTACTCATGAGGCTGAGACCTGAGTATAGAGTTCAAAGCCAGCCCAGGAAGAAAAGTTCCCATAAGACTCTTATCTACAATTAACAACTCAAAAGCTTGAAGTGGCTCCATGGCTCAATTGACCCAGTGCTAACTAACTTGAGCACAGAGTCTCAGAGTCAGTGCCCAGGCTCGGAATTCAAGCGCCACAACTGACAAAAAAAAAACCAAACAAACATATAAATGTCTGAATTTCTTGTGAATTAAAATGACAGCTCTGGTATACAATTCTACAGTCTACTACAGATTTCATTATATTTATGGTTAGAAAAAGTAGCAGCACTTGAATAAAGGACATTTTTTCATAAACTAGGGCAGATTGGTCTCTAATTAGAGGAAATTGCTGGGCTCATACATAATACTTTTGTTTGGTTTTTGTTTTGTTTTTAGGACAGGATGAGAAATCTTATTTCTACCAATGGCTATTTGGATATGTATGACATCATTCACAGGCCATGCAGAAGTAATTGTAAAGACAGGACACAGTAAACTTGCAGTAAACTTATTTGTCTTTATGCGATATTCTGAATGATTTGTTTAGCTTATATTTCCCTATGGCCTATAGTTTCCTATTCCTGCCTTCCTCAAATACAAGCATGTTCCACCAATTCAGATTTGAGCCAGGCAATATGTAATATTAGTGCCAAGAGGTGAGGAAAATTGTAACACAACCAGGAAAGCATGAAACCAACTCTATATTAGCTGGACACTGGGGACTCAGGCCTAATCCTAGCTACTAAGGAGGCTGATGATCACTGTTCAAAGCCAACTGGAGTGAGAAAATCTGTGAGACTCTTCTTTCCAATTAACAACCAACAACCATAAATGGAGCTGGGGCTCCAGAAGTAGAGTAGCCTTGCTTACAAAAAGTCAGAGGCGGGGGCTGGGAAGATGGCTCAGTGGTAGAGTGCTTACCATGCATGCATGATGCCCTTGGTTCAATTCCTCAGCACGTCATAAGCAAAAAGAAAAAAACATAAGTGGTGCTGTGACTCAAGTGATAGAGCACTAGCTTTGAGCTGAAGAGCGAGGGACAGTGCCCAGGCCCAGAGTTCAGGACCCATGAACGGCCCCCCCCCAAAAAAAAATCAGAGGCAGCACCCAATCTTGAGTTCAAGCAGAAGGTCAGGCACAAAAACAAAAACATTCAACACACACAAAAAAACAGAAACTGGAGAAAGCTCAGGAAAGGATGGCCTTGTCTACAAGACAAATGTAAACATTACATGAATTGTGAAATGGTAACCTCACTGTACAATTAGTAACAATTACATTTTAAAAAAATCTGAGAAATCCTGTAGCCATTGGCCCTTACGATGTGCATCTACTTTCTAGGATTTCAAAGTATCATCATCTGAGCTGTCAGCACACAGGTTGTAGCCCGGGGTGATTAGAAAATATGAAACCAGAGATCCTTTCATATTGTCCCGACAACTCTTATTATTTTAAGCAAAAAAAAAAAAAAAAAGGAAAGTAAAGAAAATAGATGTTATGGTTAATTAAGCTGTTATTAAAGATTCCTGGCAGAATTATAATGTTAAATGATGAGTTAATGCATGTGTTTTCTAGATACTGAACTCACATGTGTCACTAAAATATCCATGGATTCATAACTAGAAATTCTGAAGTGTAAAGCATACTAATTAGTTGAATTTCATTAGGTAACCAATGACGAGAACACAACACGGTATTAAGCCAGGTAAAGTTGTTTATTTACTGAATTGCTGCCCATGCCATACATGGTGGAAAGGCATGTACAAAAAATAGGGCCACCCAACCTCGGGCCTGGATGTATCTAGGCAAAGGATCGGATGAGGTGTGGCCAGGTAGGGGGAAAGACTAGCAATACTGGATCTGGATGTGACTTCAGGGCCTGGGATTCACCTCCAGTCAGATGGAAAGTGTGATCAGAGGCTGACCAGGTCGTGACTTAGTGGGAGGAGGAGGTGGCTGCCTCCAGGTGTGCCAGATACCTAGATAACACATATAGGGTGGAAACTTAGCCAAGAAGTGAAAAGGCATCTGCATAGGGTCTGCATGGCCTGGGGCAGACCTAATATAAAATACACGTAGTACTGCCATGTGACTCCAGACTCTAAAAAATTCATTCTCAAACATTTTCTTTCTCTCCTTCTTTTTCTTTCTTTTTCTTTTTTCTTTCTTCCTTCCTTCCTCCCTTCCTTTCTTCCTTCCTTCCTTCCTTCCCTCCTTCCTTCCCTCTCTCTCTCTCTCTCTCTCTCTCTTTCTCTCTCTCTCTCTCTCTCTCTCTCTCTCTCTCTCTCTCTCTCTCTCTCTCTCCTTTCTTTCACTCACCCTCTCTCTCTCTCCTACTTCAGTATTCTCAACTCTCAAATAATGAACACTTGCTGAGTTGAACTCACAGGCTGGGAAGAGCAGCTCAATTAGTGAATGTGAACTTTAATTTAATGTTCCCTTATACCTCTATCACAGATCACTGGAATCAAATCATGAACACTCAGCAGCATGGCATATTAAGGCATTTAGGGGAGTAAAGCAAGCAAGCTCACTGCATTCTGTGAGGTCCAACCTAGGAAAATGTGGCAGACTCCTCCCTCCTCTTGAGCAATCTCAGCCCAGTTTCTGCATCAGGAGAGTTGACTGGCTCCATGTGAGCCAGTTACCTAAGTGGCACAGGTACTTGGCAGAGACTTAGTCTCTTGTTGTGCTGAAATTAATAGCATGCTTCAACATGATCCACTAATTTGTTGAGATTGGGACTTCCTAATTTTTTGGTTAGCCTATGTTCAAATGGTGATCTATTTATTTTTGATTTCTAACCACGATTATAGATGTGAACTAACACATCAGACCACTCAAAGTCCTTTATCACACATGGAAGACATGAAGTTGATTTTCCCAAATGACATACAAGTTGACAGACAGCAAAAGTAAGTCCTTAATTTTGGTCGAGATGTGTTTTTAATGTGAAACAAAATTACTTAGCAAAATATCTGACTACTGTGATTATACTTGCAAACTTACCCTACATTTTTATATCAAATCACCTATATTAATCAATGATTAACTCAAATTACCTGTAATCATTTATTTCTGTCATATCTTTTAGAAGTAGGCAGAACTGGAGCTCACACCATAAAATAAAGTGGTAGAATTTGAGAGGATCACAGTTCTGAATCAGTCAAGGAAGGAAAAGAAACACTCATATCAACCTACTAGGTAGGGATATTGGAATGCAATCATAATCCCTGCTTTCTGGGATGGGTGCAAAAATTGCTACTCTAGGAGTAAAGTAACTTAAATGAGAAAGGATTGATGGAGTGGTTCCAGTGGTGGAGTACCTGTCTGGCAAACAGAACATTAAAACTCAAATCAACTTCCTAAAGATAAAATAAGAAAAGGAAAGAAAAAACAATACTGACCATGTGTTCAATGTAAAGATTTACACTAAATTATCATAGTAATAAATGCCATCATTTATTTCTAGGGCCAAACATATTTTCTGTTAAGCCTAAATGAAAAAATAGCACACTATATATAAAGCTTTGGTAAAACACAGGTCTAGCTTACAATGATGAACACTTAAGTTTGCATGTGCAGTAGTGTTGCAGGGTTGTTAAGGTTTATGGAAGTCCATCCTTTTGATGAACTTGACATGATGAAATTACCTAACCATACATAACCAGACAGTGTACTGGACAGATACTGCTGATACACACACACACACACACACACACACACACACACACACACACACACACACACACTTGTATGTATTTATATATTAACATGTAAATAAAAATAAAAAAATTGTAATGAATAAATTAATTGAACAGATACCTTTCTCAAAGAATTATTTTATCTGAACCAATTCATGTCTTCAAGTCTCCAATGCTATATCACATTTACATGGTTGCTGATCGCTTTCAGCTTTTTTAGGATATTGTTTTTTCTTTGTTTTTCAGATGAAAAAAGCCTGCCAATAAACATACTTGTATGACATTCCTTTCTTTAGAAAATGAAAAGCACATTGTGTTATGTGGCTCTTTATGTCAAAATAATTTTTTATAATTTCAAGTACATATTTTCTTAGACTTAAATCTCATTCATTCTCTTCCAATAGTATCTATGGGAATGAGAAAATGAAGGATCACACTGTTACTTTGGGAGCTTCGGTTATTAATCACTGAAATAAATATTATGAAAATGAAAAAAATTATTTACTGAGATGACTTGAAAGTTATATTTCTACACACTCATGCTACTCCCTCAACTATATCATAGAACTTAAAATAAGTACCATTTTAGCTGTGTGCCATTGGCTCATTCTTGTAATCCTAGCTACTCAGGAGCTGAAATTTGAGGATGGTAGTTCAAAGCTATCCCTGGCAGGAAATCTGTGACATTCTTACCTCCAATTAACCACCAGAAAACTGGAAGTGGCACTGAGCCCAGGGACAACGCCCAGACCCAGAATTCAAGCCCTATGACCAAGAAAAGTTAAAAAAAAGGAAAAAAGGAGGAAAAAGTAACATTTTTACAATTAATGTGCACATATAACATATACACAAAAATTTTCTAGAAATAAAACTATAACAGTCCCTGGAATGGCAAAGAACAAGATATTCAAGTGAAATTGCCTTTAATCATTCATTTAGACAATCTATACTGAGGGCAGGCTACTGGAACTCACATCACTAATTGAAGAGTTAAAACTTGAGAGCATTACAGTTCAGAACCTGTGTGCAAGGAAAGTAATAGTCTCATATCATCCTAAATGCTGGCATGTTGGAATGAATTTGTAATCCCAGCTACTTGGCAGACAGAAATGAGGAACTTAGCCTCTGTTTGGCCCTCAGCAAAATTGATAACCTATGAGCAAAGTAACTAAATCATAAAAGAATGTTCTAATGGTAGAATACTTGTTCAGCAAACAAAATATCAAAATTCATACTCATTTCCTAAAAGAGGAAAGAAAAATGAAGAAAGAAAGAAAGGAATAAATAAAAGAAAGAAGGAGGAAGAAAGAAAGGGAAAAAGAGAAGTATAAACAAAAACCTCACCATGCATTAGATGTTAATAATGACTTTAAGTAATTTTAGCTATAAATGTCATCATTTAATCCTGGGCAGAGACATTTTGTATCAAGCCTGGATAAGCCATAGCATGCCACATACAAAGCTTTGGTAAAATACTGGTCTGGCTTACACTGTTGGACCAATAGGAATGTAAGTCTAGTGGGTGGGGTCTTAATAATAATTGTGTTATGATCTCAAAATGCGTCTTTATTTCTGGCATTTTACCTGAGTAATCTCACTTCAGTCTTTTCCAAAGGGCACTTTAGTGGAAGGAGGAAAATCATTGATTCTGGTAGACAATTTCTGTTACTAAAAACTCCAGTATATAGTAAGGGAAGCAACTCCAAACTTATTCATTAGAGAGATGAGTTGAAAGTCATCTTTATACACACTAACTCTTTCCTCAACAAAGCCAGAGGATTTAAAATAACTAATATTTTTTAAGTTAATGGGCACAAATGTGCATGAATTTTCCAGAAATAAAATGATCACTCATGAAACCTTACTAATACTTCAAAGGATGTTTTCCAATTAGAGGAATCATCTTCATACATTTTCACACAATGTGTATCTGCTTGATAACAGAACCTCCAACTAGACTAAGGCTTCTAATAAAATTTATGAGATGGTGTAGGGTTTCTGTCTGGTTCAAAGGAAGAGTTAGTATTGGCACAGTCCCTGTGGTGGAGCAGGGCAGGGCTTTGAGTATGAAGGCCAGTCTGTGTAGGACTTTGAGATAGTAGGGAGGGGACAGGAAGGACTAGACTTGTGGAATAGGTGGGGCTTTAGGATGGAGGCTGGCAGGTAGACGGGTTTTCAGTGGATGAAGACTGGGTCATTGGGGAGGAGGCTGTTTGGGGAAGAGCTTTGAGAAGGAAGAACAAGGCTACAAAGGAGGAGGTTACTTACAGGAAGGGTTCTGGTGGAGCACTCTGAGCTCTAGTAGGATATGTAGGGTGGGGTTTCCCATAAGGCAGGGAATGGAATGGAGGCAAGAGGCTGACAGAAGGTGTGGTTTCTGGTGCAGGAATATGGATCTATGAGGGAGAAGCTTTTCAGGGTCTGGCTTTAAGAGGGCAGGGCAGTGCTAGGAAGAAGTGAGCTAGTAAGAGGCATGGTTTCTGGTGGAGAATGGCAGGCCTTTGGGAAGTGTGTTAGGGAGGAGGTGGGGTTTCTAGCAGAGCAGGATGTATTCACAATGTATAGAGAAGCTTTTCAGGACCAGGGCTTTGTTAAAGCATGGATAGGATCCAATGGACTAGATTAGTTAAGATGGCTTTCTGGTGTAGCCAGTCACCACTTCGAAAAGAGGAGTAAGGTTGGGTGGGGATTTCAGTGTTACAAGGCAGGACAAGGACTTTGGACAGGGTTTCCAGTAGTGCAAGGCAACCTTCAAAAAGAGACTATGGAGGGACAGGGATTTACAGTTGAGCATGGTGAGGCTTCAAGAAGGGGGCCAACTGGTGCAATGATTTCCAGTTAAGCAATGTGGGTGTCAAGAGATGGGATAGTGTGGTGGGAGATTTTTAGTGGGGGTCTTGTAGAGCAGGTCAGGGCTTAGAGCCATGGGGCTAATTGGAGGAGGGGCTTTGAGAAGGAGTGGAAAGTCTACAAAGGTGTAGTATAATTATGGGCAGGGTATCTGTTGGAGTAGAGTGTGGATCTGAGGGAGCATCCAATAGGGTTGGATTTACCTGGGGAGCAATCCAAGGCATTGAGAGAGTAGGTATGGGAGGTGGAGAGACTTGTTGTGAAGCAGAGCTGGCTTTCCAAGCAGGAGATGGGCTATGTGAGAAGCTTCTGGCCAACCAAAGCTGGGCTTCAAGGATAGTTATACGGAGGTGGAGGGTTTTTGTGTAGCATGATTGGTTTTGTGGGAAGAGGTAGGTTCTGGGCTGTGTTTGACAAGTTAGGTCCCTTAGAAGCAGACAGAGAGGGGCAGAGTTTCTGATGAAACCAGAAGGGACTGGAGGGAGAAGTCTGGTTGTGGGGTGGGGTATGAAAGAGAAGGGAGGAGCTTGGAGGTACTAAGATATGGGATTAATGGGTTTATGAGGAAATAGTGTAGTTAGGGGCTGGGTATCTGGTGGATGAAGTGAGGATTTGAGGGAAAAGCCCGATGTAGGCTGGGTTCTTGGTGGAGCAAGGAGAGACATAGAAGGAGGAGATATGGATATGGCCTGGTTTCTGGTGGTACAGAGCAAGGATTCCAGGGAAGGGTGGAGTTGAAGAAGGCTTTCCCTGTAGCAGAGGAGGGCTTTCAGGAAGTAGTCTGGTTGCAGTCAGACTTTGAAAGTTTACAGCAGGACTACCAGTGGGTAGGTTAGTTAAGATTGGACTTTTGAATGAGGAGGCTGACTGGAAGTGGGTTTCCAGTGGATCCAGTCATGTTTTATGGGAAGGGGGATAGGAAAGTGGCAAGACTTAGTGAAGAGTTGGGTGACAAAAAATATACAGTTACTCCAAATAGGAACACCATTTTCTGTCAGTATAGAATTGTATTACTTTTATGTATGCGAGAGATATTGAAGAAAGAAGCCAAGTAATAATTCCTTTCTAGTGAAAATTTTCTTTATTCCAGTTGAGTGAAAATAAAACCACAGGTCACATCAGGCTCCGAGGCACACAGTAGACTAAGACACATGAAGCACTGGACTTGATTCCCCAGCACAACTTTTAAGAACCACAAATAAAAATTTTTAAATGTCTCACTTAGTAATAATGGACACTCTATTGTCTTAAAATTGTGAATGAATGAAACTTTTACTCTGACCATTTTAGAAATCCTAAAACTATGTAAGCAGTAATAATGTTTTAACTTTTTATAATATTGGAATGAATACTAAAATTAATTAGGAAAATATAAAATGTACACAGATTATTCATTCTCCAGCATCAACTTTAATCTAAAAGGATTTAAAACAATAAAATTGCCATATAGTGGGATTGCAGCATGGTTTTTTTTCCAGTCACCAAAATGGTGACTTAAACAATGTGTATTTATCTTTGGATGCATCACTGTTAAAACATATCTAAGAATGTAAAACACTTCAATAGAGACCCTGAAGAGACTCAGAAGGATCTGTGAAATGATGTTGGAATAAAATTAATGACTAATTACAGTAGGAATTGATTTTCTCTAGGCCCACAAATAATTTCCAGAAGAAAAGGCTGCATTGAAAAATAAACAAAACAAGGAAAAGGAAGCAGGCAGGCAGACCTTGAAGTAAACATTATCCAATGAACAATATCTATTGAGGCATGATTGCAATCTTCTTTTATTTAAATTACTATTACTGACCTATGTTCTTCCCTAATGCCAAATAATAAAGCCATGAAAACGCAATAATCATTTTCAAGGCCTTATACTTTACAAAAAAATTCGATGAATGTATTGCTAGAAAGTAAAGATAGATGTCTGAGATAAAGTGTGAAGAACATATCCCCAATTTCTGGCTCTTCAAGATGAGAGGGGTACAAGCCAAAGCACAAGGGGAATGGACAGAAGTACATTAGTGCACACCTGTAGTTCCCAAGATGCAATAATTAATATAACAGGGGAGAAAATCAACATGAACATCACAGGATTTAACACTGGAGAGAAAAGAGAAGAACAGTGAAAATGAATGGAAAATTACAAAGGATGCCCTTGCATATTTGGCAGAAGAGTGCGTGGCATTGAGGTCTAAACTATGTGGAGGTGTTATAGGAAACTACCTGTGGTCATATGGTGCCACAAGCAGTGAAGAACTTATGATTTACAAGACATTGAATAATCATAAAAGTCTTGCTTCAGTAGTACAGAGTTAAACCTTGATAAATTCTGTTTGGAAACACCTAACAAACTATAAATCCAAGACCAGAAGATTCAAATTGTATATAAGTATCTTGACTGTTCGCAACAATAGAGTTCAAAAAATCAAATCATATAATGTGGATGCAAAAGCATAACATTATTAAGGTAACCATTAAACCTCACATATTTTATGGGAGTAGTCCTTATTATAAAAGATTTGTTTTGCTTACACATTTTGGATGTACAAAACCAACAAAAAACAAAAGCAAAACAAAGAAAAGACAATTGGCAATACAGCTGGATGCCAGTGCTTCCTCCCTATTCCTAGATAGTCACGAGCCTGAGATTGGAATATCATGGTTCACAGATGGCTGGTGTAGCAATTCATGAGATATTTATGTTCAATTATTCAATCACCGACAGAGTTAAACTTGGTTCAAATACTACAAACTCAGTCAATCATGAGTGAAAAAAACCAAGCAAGAGTTTGAGGCTCTGAGTCAAGTGTCATTAATGTACGTGTGTGTGCGTGTGTGTGTGTGTGCACACACACAAATGGAATGAGAGAGGAAGAGGGAGAGAAAACAGGGAATATTAAGAGTTTAAGGACTACCCTAAGCATATATTAATTAATAAAACTGAGGGAAACCATGGAACCTATGTTTCTTTGAGTCTGGCTTCTTCACATAATATGATTGGCTTCTAAGTCTTTCCATTTTATTATGAAAGGGGCTGTGTCATTATTTCTGATAGATGCATAAAATTACATTGTTTATATATACCACATTTTCCTGATCCATTCATCTCTTGAGGGGCATCTTGATTGGTTCCAATAATGCTCCCAAAAACATAGTTGTAGATTTAATGGGTTTTAGCTTGAGATCATTTCAACAAATGCCCAGGAGTGGGATTACTGGTTCCAGAGCTACGTATATTTGACCTTACAAAATGAAGCTAATTGAAATGAACTCCAAAACATGGAAAAAAACCGTCTTTTTTCAGATGTCAACCTTGATGTCGGTAGAGTATCTAGATCTTATTTTATTTCATTTTTCTTTTGCCATTGGTTTATCCCTGGCAATCTCTGTCTTGATTCTGGTTCCTTCCATCTTGTATATACATTTATCTGATTTGGAGTAGGAAAGGGAAAAAAATACAATGATGAAAGAAGTAAAAAGAGTAACTCATTGCAACAATGATATTCACAAGATACTATATAACGGAAATGCACTTTACAACTTTGGAGTGGGAGGGAGGTATATGTGGTGGGAAGTGATAGGAGAACAACAATGGAGTGGGTAACAATATTCAATAAGGAATGCAACTTACTCATGTAACTGTAACTACCCTGTATAGTATTTTTGAAATAAAATAAAATTTTAAAATTGAGCCTATCCTAGAAAAAATATTGTTTTCAAAATAATACATATGTCACAGACCTTGTGAGTGATCTTAAAGTCAAGCTATTAGACTTGGAAAAGGATAGATTGGGAAGCCATCTCAAACAGCAATCGAAAGGCTGAGAGCTGTGCTCTGTAAAGGCCAAGCAGTCACGGGAAGACAGGGGTATGATTTATTACCTCAAGAGTATTTAAGTTCAAGCTGTTGGACACTAAAAGATTAAGACTTCGGAGACACAATGGATGTCTGTGTTATGGTTGGAATGACTATTGTTCCCTTCTGCTCCCTAACAATAAGGGATTCAATTGTCACTATGTCTACCAGCAATACTTCATGTTAATAGTTGTAACCACAAGTATATTGATGTCTTTGCGGACATACCTGCAGCCACTGACCACCACCCCCCAGTAGTATAATGAATATAAACCATGTCAAGCAGGATTTAGGGATCCAGAAGTTGGCAATGACGCTTTGGGTCCTCTGGTGTCTTCTTTCCTATCACTTCCTGTGATTTCTTAGTTCTTTGTCCAGGTATCCCATCATCTTGGTTGTCCCATGGTTGCGGTTAGTGACAGTACTGATATTCTGAACACCTCAATACAAACTATGACAAACACTTCCTCAAAGAACATTGACAAATGTATAGGAGCACCTGGAAAGATACCAAACATCAGCAGTCACCCTATGATCCTCTAGCAAGAAAGTACAATTCAGGAGTATCTTTACTTCTGATAATATGAGATAGATAATTGTCCCCAGGTATTTGGTATTGCATACATTTTCAGAAACACATATACATTGTGAAATAATGTCATTTATTTCAAAGGTCACAGACCATGTGACTGGAGTGATTACCCTAATATCTTATCTCAGTTTCCTGATTCGGAATTAGATGAGTGTGAATTGCCTAATTATGAGGATTTCTCCAAGAAACTCAAGAACACAAAATGAAGTGTCAGGGGCAGGCCGTTACATACCTGTAAGGATTTTACATATATTACAGTAATATACTCCTACACTGATCAGCATTCTTGGCACATTGGTGTGTTATAATGGTCTTCAGATCAGAAATATGCTAAAGCTTAAAGTAGGATGATGGGCTATACATTTTCAACGCAAGAGTGATGATCACCCCCTGCAATTATTCTCAGTGGAGAATCCTTCCTATACATTTTACTGACTTAGCATCTATTCTGGGCTTTACCATTATCAGGCAGGGTCACACTGTATTGAGCTACAATACTGCAGCAACCTTAGCTGCCTTTGAATTTTATCTCCAATATTGATACCAAGGTCAACTCTGCAACTCTAATCACATAGTTAGTGAACACCTGGACTTTTCAAGCATGGTTAAATATTCAGCTATCACTGCTCATTGCCAGTGTTAAAGATCTCACTCCTTTAGGTTTATTGTGTATCTTCTTGTATTTCCAACACTGCCTTAGATGTTGGATTTTGAAATAGAACTTTTAGTTTGCATTTGATTTATGGAGGTGCTAGTGGTGCCAGTTGAACTGCACATATTATAATGTAAGTAATTTGATGTTTTTTTTAATTTAATTTAATATTATTAGTGAACATACTGTACAGAGGAGTTACAATTACATGGGCAGGATAATGTGTACATTTCTTACTAAGTATTGCAGCCTCCTCCTTTGTTTACCCTTCACATCCCTTCCAAGACCCCCCCTCCCCCCCATCCCAATCCTATACCTTTCCCCCCCTCCCCTTTGTGCTTTTCATTGTTGCGAAAGGACCAACTGTATCCTTATAGAACTGGTTTTTCCCCATCTCCTCCACTAGTTATACTGACATCAAATATAGTGAAAGAAGGGGTTATACTGTGGGGGAGAGACATACAAAGCAACAAAGAGATAATCTTATAAATGCGTTAGAAACACATGCATGAAAGAAAAAACATTAAAATACACATCTAAGGGTTCATTTTCCTGACATCACATTATCTGACCTTATCCGCTTGACTCATACATATACTAGATATTACAAATAAGGGAAACCATTGGAGCTATGTTTCTTTGGGCCTGGCTTACTTCACTTAATATAATTTTTTCCAAGTTTTTCCATTTCTTAACAAATGGGGCAATGTCATTCTTTCGGTTGGAGGCATAGAATTCCATTGTGTATATACACCACATTTTCTTGATCCATTCATCTACTGAGGGGCATCAGGGTTGGTTCCATATTTTAGCTATGGTAAATAATGCTGCAATAAACATATTTGTGCTGGTAGCTTTAGTGTGGTCTTGTTTGTAAACATTTGAGTAAATGCCCAAAAGTGGGATTGCTGGGTCATAGGGGAGTTCTATGTGAAGTCTTTTGAGGAACCTCCATACTGCTTTCCAAAGTGGTTGAACAAGTTTACATTCCCACCAAAAATGAAGTAAATTTCCTTTCTGTCCACATCCCCTCCAGCATCTGTTGTTGTTAGAGTTCTTGATTTTTGCCATTCTAACTGGAGTGAGGTGATATCTCAATGTTGTTTTGATTTGCATTTCTTTTATGGCTAGGGAGGTTGAGCTTTTCTTCATGTGTCTATTGGCCATCCTTCTTTCTTCTTCAGAGAAGTTTCTCTTTAAGTCTTTCTCCCACTTATTTATTGGGCAGTTGTTTCTTGGAGGATTTGTTGTTGGGGGTTTAATTTTTTGAGTTCCAAGTATATTTTAGATATGAGACCCTTGTCCGTTGTACGGCTAGTAAAGATCTTCTCCCAATCCGTGGGTTTTCTATTGATCTTGCTAGCTATGTCATTTGTCCTGCAGAAGCTCTGCAACTTTATGCAATCCCATTTGTCCAACCTTTCTTTGATTTGTTGTGTTTCCGGGTCTTTATTCAGAAAATTTCGGCCTGAGCGAAGGAGACCTAGGGTTTCTCCTATTCCATCCTGTAATGTTTTCAGAGTGTCTGCTTTGACTCTGAGGTCTTTGATCCATTTGGAGTTGATTCTGGTGCAGGGTGATATATAAGGATCTAGCTGGAGTTTTCTACATGTAGTTAACCAATTTTGCCAGCACCATTTAATGAAAAGGTTGTCTTTCTTCCATTCTATTGTTTTAGCTCCCTTATCGAAGATTAGATGGCTGTAGGTATGTAGGTTCATTTCTGGGTTTTCAATTCTATTCCACTGGTCCTGAGGTCTGTTCTTATGCCAATACCAAGCTGTTTTGATTACTATGGCTTTATAGTAGAGTTTGAAGTTTGGTATTGATATTCCTCCAACAGTGTTCTTTCCGTTGAGGAGCGTTTTTGCTATTCGGGGTCTTATATTTTTCCATATGAATTTTTGGATTGCCTCTTCTATTTCCTTGAAGAATGAGGGTGGAATTTTGATAGGTATTGCGTTGAATTTGTAGATAACCTTGGGAAGTATTGCCATTTTCACAATGTTAATCTTTCTAATCCAGGAGCATGGGAGGTTTTGCCATTTTTTAAGTTCTGTGTTGATTTCCTTTTTTAAGATTGTAAGTTTTCATCATAGAGGTCCTTCACTTCTTTAGTTAAGTTAATTCCTAGGTATTTTATTTTTTGTGGGGCTATTACAAATGGAGATGCTTTCCTAATTTCAGCCACACTTTTCTCACTGTTGGCATAGAGAAAAGCCACTCATTTTTTGGGGTTAATTTTATAACCTGCTACATTGCCAAAGTTTTGAATCAGCTTGAGTAATTTGGGAGTGGAGTCTATGGGATTATTTAAATACAAGATCATGTCATCTGCAAAGAGGGAGAGTTTTATTATTTCTTTCCCTATTTGGATCCCCTTTATGTCTGCATCTTGTCTTATTGCTGTAGCTAGGCATTCTAATACTAGATTGAAGAGAAGTGGAGAGAGTGGGCATCCTTGTCTTGTTCCTGAGTTAAGAGGAAATGGCTTTAGTTTTTCACCATTGAGTATAATGGTGGCTGTAGGTTTGTCATATACAGCCTTTATTATATTGAGGAATGTTCCATGGATTCCTAATTTTTCCAAAACCTTCATCATAAAGGGGTGTTGGATCTTGTCGAATGCTTTTTCTGCATCTATTGAAATAACCATGTGGTTCTTATTCTTGCTCCTGTTGATGTGATGAATAATATTAATTGATTTGCGTATATTGAACCAGCTTTGCATCCCTGAAGTGAATCCTGTTTGATCGTGGTGTATGATTTTTTGGATGAATTGTTGAAGTCGATTGGCCAAAATTTTGTTGAGAAGTTTTGCATCAATGTTCATCAAAGAAATGGGTGTATAGTTCTCTTTCTTTGATGAGTCCCTGCCTCTTTTTGGGATGAGGGTTATGATGGCTTCATAGAATGTGTTCGGTAGTGAGCTTTCTCTTTCAATTTCTTTTAAGAGTTGGAGGAGTATTGGTGTGAGCTCTGCTTTGAAGGCCTTGTAAAATTCCGCTGTAAAACCATCTGGTCCTGGACTTTTCTTATCTGGGAGGTCTCTTATTGCTGTTTCTATTTCAATCCTTGATATTGGCCTGTTGAGCTGGTTTAACTCATCTTGGTTTAGTTTTGGCATGTCAATATTTGCTAGGAAAAGGTCCATTTCTGTCAAGTTCTCAAATTTATTAGCATAAAGTTTTGAGAATTCCCTTATAATGTTCTGAATCTTGGTTGTATCCGTGGTGATGTTTCCATTCTCATCTCTGATTTTATTAATTTGGGTGTGTTCTCTCCTTTTTCTGATAAGACTTACTAAGGGTCTGTCAAATTTGTCAAGTTTTTCGAAGAACCAACTCTTTGTTTTGTTGATTCTTTCTATAGTTTTTTTGGATTCTAATTCATTTAATTCTGATTTAATTTTGATTATTTCTTTTTGTCTAGTGGATTGGGGTTTATCTTGTTGCTCTTTTTCAAGGAGGTTTAGATGTGTCATTAAATTGCTAGTTTCATTTCTCTCCAATTTGTTGATGTAGGAGCTCAGAGCTATAAACTTGCCTCTGAGTACTGCCTTTGCTGTGTCCCAGAGGAGCTGGTAATTTGTGTGTTCATTTTTGTTGAAAAGCATGAACATTTGAATTTCCTTTCTAATCTCTTCCATGACCCACTCTTGATTCAGCGGTGTGTTGTTCATCCTACATGTGATACCGGACTTTCTTTGGTGGCTTTTGGTGTTGAGTTCTAATTTTATTCCCTTGTGGTCCGAGAGAATGCAAGGTATAACTTCAATGTTTCTGAATTTAGACAAGTTTGCTTTGTGGCCTAAAATGTGGTCTATTTTAGAAAACGTTCCATGTGCTGCTGAGAAAAACGTGTATTCTGATGCTGCTGGGTGAAATGTTCGGTAGATGTCTGTTAAGTGTAGTTGATCTATGCAGCTGTTTAGATCTGTGGTTTCTCTGTTGAGTTTTTGCCGAGTTGATCTATCTATTGGGGAGAGTGGTGTGTTAAAATCCCCAACAATTAATGTCTTTGGATCTATAAGGGATTTGAGGGAAAGTAGTGTTTCTTTGATAAATTTGGGTGCTCCATTGTTTGGCGAATAGATATTTAGAATTGTAATATCCTCCTGATGGAGAGATCCTTTAATTAATATGTAGCGACCTTCTTTATCTCTTCTCACGAATTTTAATTTGAAGTCTATTTTATCTGATATTAGGATTGCAACTCCCGCCTATTTATGGGGGCCGTTTGCTTGGTAGATTTTGTTCCAGCATTTAATCTTGAAAATGTGTTTGTTTTTACGGGCAAGATTTGACTCCTGCAGGCAGCAGATAGAAGGGTCTTGTTTTTTAATCCAACTAGACATTCTATGTCGCTTAATTGGCGAGTTCAGTCCATTACCGTTAAGAGATAGGACTGAGAGTTATTTGGGAGTTTCTGCCATGTTATCCACCTTCTTGGGGGCTGTAAGAACTGGGTTCTTCCTATGGTTCTTGGATTCTCAGTTTGGGTGCAGTTTCTTGGCCTTTATTGCAGTCTTGTTGGTTTTCTATGTGTAGGAAATCTTTACGAATCTTTTGTAGGGCTGGTATGGTGGACATGTATTGTTTCAATTTTTCTTTGCTATGGAAGTTTTTTATTTGGCCTTCAGTTATGAAGGAGAGTTTAGCACAGTATTCTTGGTTGATAGTTGTTTGTTTTTAGTGCATGGCATACGTCATTCCAGGCTCATCTTCCTTTGATTGTCTCTGCTGAGAAATCTGAGGTGATTCTAATTGGTTTCCCTTTATAGGTGAACCTTTTCTCCTTGACAGGTTTAAGGATGTTTTCCTTGGTCTGAGTTTATCCTGTGTGGATTATAATGTGACGGTGGGATGTCCTATTCTTCTCTGGTCTATTTGGGGTTCTAAAATCTTCTTGTATCTGAATAGGCCTATCTTTTTGTATGTTTGGGAAGTTCTCTGCTAGGATCCTGTTAAACAAATTTCTTAGACCATTAACTTCTTTTTCTAGGTGCTCCTCTACACCCATTATCCTTAGATTAGGCCTTCTGATGGTGTCTTCCAGGTGTTGGACTTGTCTTGGATGGTTATATGTTCTTTCTCTATAATATCTAGGCTGTCTTCAATCCCTGAGATTCGATATTCTGCATAGTCTAACCTGCTGTCAAGACTCTCTACTATGTTTTTTTATCTGTTTTCCTTCTAATTGGTCAGCTTTGATGGCTTCAAGTACTATTTTGAAGCTCTGCTCTAGGTCTTGTATGAATTTCTTCACTTCCTTAATTTTGTGTTCAGTGTTTGTTCTCAAATCACTTAGTTGATTGGTTATGGTTTCTTTGGACTCCCATTCCTTCTGTTGGGTTCCATTCAGCATTCCCTTTGTGGTCTCCCTGACTTCCTTCAGCTTTTTGTTAATGGATTCCATGAATGCCTTTATTGATCTTTGTGTATTCTCTCCCTGGTCTCTCAATTCCTGAATTAGTCTTTGATTAGCTTCCTCCCGTCTGTGGGATTCCTGCAATTCTCTTTCTTCCCGTTCGTGGGATTCCTGCAGTTCTCTTGAGTGTTCTCAGCCTGCTCACGCCATTCCTCCCTTTCTCTTTGACTATTCTCAAGTCGTTCACGCAAATCCTGTATCAGTTTTTGATTAGCTTCCTCACGCTTATGATATTCCTGTATAAACTTTTGGGATGCCTCCTCTCTCTCCCTATCACGCTCATACAGAGACCTTTGTAAGTTGTCAAACTTCTCATTAATCATGTTTGCCACCAGTGTTTGTAGGGCTATTTGGGAACTCTCCTCTGGGTTGTTCATTATCTGATCTGACCCCTGATTATCAAGATTGGGAATTGAGATACCCGGATTTGCCATTTTTCTTGTGTTTTTCCGGCTTACTCTGCCCATTTGAGATGAAAATAGCACCAGTTTTGTGCTAGAACACTATCTTAAGGCCACCATCAACCACCGTTTGCATTTATACAGTCAATAGTCTACAGATACAATCTAGTTCAATAGATACATCTATTCAACATCAAACAACTATATGTTATTGGGTTTCAAACCACAGAGAAGAATTTGGAAAACCAGAAATTTTTAGGGTTAGGGAGTGATGTGTGTAAAAAATAGGAATAGATTGGTGAGGGGAGGCACAGGGAGAGTTAACTATGTCCTAATTTCAATGCAGCAAATAGGTTGGATAGGATGCAAGTAGAGAGAGAGAGAAAAGGAAGAAAGGGAAAGGGAAATGAAAAGAGACCAGAAAAAAATAGAAACGTAAAAATTAATATTATTATGGAGATTAAAAGACCATCTATTTAGAGAGGAATGTGAGTATATTAATAGAAGGGTAGGGACATAGAGGAGAAGTGAAAAACTTAAGAAAATGCTTAAAATATTATATAGGTATAAAGAGGTAGTACTGCTATTAAGGAATTAAAGTCTCAGAGGTTTTGAATTGAGTAATAAATTTGTGGATTAAGTGTGTACACAATGGGGGATAGGGTCTACTAGTTAAGTACGGGTTTATCTGAGGATGTGCAGGACAAGAGTTAAGTCACATACAGAAGATCAAAAGAGAGGAAAAGGTGAAAGGGATTAGAAAGGGAGAGAAAAAGATCAGAAGTTTAGTAGAGCTAGACAAAAAAACAAAAAAATAGTTAAGAAAGAAAGAAAAAGAGAAAGAAGACAAGAAAAGAAAGGAAAACGCACATTCATGAATTCCTAAAATAAAAATTATAAGAGGAAAATAAGTTACTGGAAAACAATTATTTTTTCAAAAAAGGCAAAAATTAAAGATTAATAAAATTTTTAGAAAAGGAAAAAAATTATATATATATAAGGTACCAAAAAAAAAGAGAAAAAAAAAAGAAGAGGAAGAGAAGAATAAAAAAAGTTCTTTGATTTGATTTTTTTTTGATTTTTTGGGAGAGGTGGGAAGAATCCTGTATCTCCCTTTTGTCTGTAAACAGCCTTTTGTTGGAGTCTCTGGTCAGGTTGAGGTCCTGTGGCTTGATTGGTTTCTTAAGTCAGTTTGTTAGAACAGGCAGAAAAATGCTCTGCTTTACCCAAGATTTTGAGATCCCCCTCCCAGATTAGTTTACTGGGAGGGTGATCTGCTTTGAGAATCACAAAAGAGGGGGATGCAGTGGTAAGGCTAGGTTCTGGGTAGAGTTGAGGCCTTTCAACAATCAGTAGCATCTTCCTGGGTCTATTTTGTGAAAAAACAAACAAACAAACAAACTCACAGAGCCCAGCCTGGAGCTGTTCTCAGGGTTTCTGTTTTTCAATTGATTGTTTAGGCTGCTAGAGGGAGGGGCAGCCTCTGGCTCTGGTTACCCAGTGAGGAAAGCCAGTCCAGTGGCTGGTGCCTGAACTGGGTGACTTTTCCCTGGATGGAGCCGAGTCTGGCAGGTCACTTCGCCACCGTTAAGTTCTTGTGACCTGCTAAATGACTCGTTTTATTCCAAGGCCTGGGTTGGAGCTGGCAGCTCCTCTGAGCTTTGTCAGTATCCAAGATGGAGATCACCGGTGCTGGGGGGGGGGAGGGGTGGCCTTCCCTCCTCTGCTCCCTGAGAAGGAGTGAGGACGTCGGGCTTCTACTCACATCGAGTCTTGGATCCTGGGTCGTCTCTGGTCTGCGAACTGCAGGATGAAGATGTCCGCTCCTTGTCGGTTCTTGCTGGTGTTGAGTAGAATCCTCTCGCCTGCTGTGCCTGGCTCCTTCGTCCTGGACTCTCTGTGTGAGCGCTCACGTATGGCCGGCTGCGTTCTCAGCCGCGACCCTGCTGCCGCCGCCGCCGGGGCTGCTGGAAGGTGCTCAGATGTGTCTTTTTGCCTTGGCTTCCCCTCTCTTGTCTAACTCTCTGTCCTGTGATGGCACACTTGGTGTGATTCTCTGGCTTAGGACTGTTCACTGGAACTCTAAAACTGCTTTCTATGCGAAAGCTTGTTCAGATTCCAGCTTCTCCTCCTCCATCTTCCTCCTCTCCTAATTTGATGTTTTGACATATAAATTTAATTTTGCAAATTGAGGGGGGAATATACATGACTCACGCAAGTTTTTTATGTGTATTCGTATTGCTATATTGTGAACTTCCTAAATGCCATCCATGGGAGCACATGTCCCTAATCCCATCACTTCTGTCACTGAGACAAGGCTTGAAAGGTCCAGACCACTTGGCGCTTCATAGTGAGAACCGTTCTACAAAGAAGGGGGAGAGAACAGCGAAAAGAGAAAATGAATCTTCCAACTGTTTTCTTACATATTCTTTACACTTAACCATTGAGACCACCATAATAGTATTGTTTATGACTTCTTTCCTACACTTTTATTGTTCTTTGCTGTTTTATTTATGGGTCTCTAAAAATCATATAAGAAACACATAAGAAATGTATATAAATCATACAAGAAATCATAAAAAATAGTTTGTTAGGGATATATAATCCAAAAAGAATAATTTTAGGAAAGTAGTAAGCACATAAAATGTAATGCATTGTCATTGTTGAAAACTTCAGCAGTTTTATTTTATTTACTCTCATAACAAAGTTTATAAACTAAGTTACAATAGTATTCCAAATGGAAAACAAAACTAGAAACATTAAGGGTAGCACTAAAGAATGCTACTGCTACCACTAATAGAGTAAGAATGAAATTTAGGCAAAATTCCTTCAGAGTAAAAGACACAGGATAGCTGCAACATTACTTTCATTGTTCATATGAAGAAAAGAACTTTTTTGGTAGTAAAGACAAATTTTCACAGATATTAATATCAATTGGGTATATATTTCTTAAGGCCTTCAGGAAGGATGCTGTGACCATGTTGGTGGAAACTGACTTCTTTGAGACCTACTTCACAATGTGCAGACACCATTCCAAGCACTGCACTTGCATTAGGGTAATTTTAGTGCTCATGTCTGTTCTTCAAGTTAGGAAATGAATTACTATTTTATTAAAAACAGAAGTAGGCAAGAAGGCCAAACAAATTTCCCAAGTACCTAAGACTAATCAGTTGTCGACCGATAATTCAAATCCAGATTTCCACCAGGCATATCTGAGGCTATTCTCTGTAACATTCATTACCTTTAAAGAGTTATGGAGCGGATGAACTCACATTATCTTCCTAATTATGGTTATAAGGGCAATAACAATGCTACAGAATATAAGCATTTTTACATGAAAAGGGTGTGGATAATGAGAGTGTAAGTGATCTTTATACCAAATAAAGATCAGTTTAATTTCTACAAAAATACCTGAATGAACATCACTCACCGTCCACTGTTTATTATTCCTGGAGTAATTCCTTAAGGAGAACAAATCCCCTTTTTCTGATGAACACAGGCTTTTATAATTAAGTACCTTGAATACACAGGGAATAGTTTTTATGGATATATAATAAAAAAGAAATAATTTTTGTGACTAGTTACTTTCTTGTTGTACTAAAGAAAATCTATTCCCTATTCTAAAACTTATATCAATTTAATGGATATTAGTTTTATCAGTATAAATTAGGTGTGCATAATATATGTAATGTATTCTATTACATAACATATAAATGATATATTTATAATACATGTATCATTATTGATATTCTATAAATAATATTCTATAAATATTATAAATAATATATGTATAAAACTCGTTTTAGTATTATACTGTGAAGGATACAAGGAATGACAACTTTATTTAACTGAATATATTTGTATGTTTTAGTCACATAATTTATTTTTGTGCCAGTACTGATACTTGAACTATGGTCTGGGTCTTGTCCCTGAGCCATTTCACTTAGACTGGCTTCATATAGCTATCTTCAGATCTCAGCCTCTAAGTAGCTGGGATTACAGATATGAATCATGTTATATATTTTTTATTGTGAAAATACTGTACAGAGGGGTTACAATTACATGGGCAAGATAGTGAGTACATTTGTTATCAAGCATTGTAGCCTCCTCCTTTGTTTACCCTTCCCATCCCTTCCCATCCTCCCTCCCCCCATTCCCAATCCTCTCCCCCAAGTTGTAAAGTTCGTTTTTGACATGACAACTTGTACTTCTTATTGTTGCAACAGGTCCTCGTGTTATATTTTTTGAATTCCGTCCTTGGCATGTTCCTACATAATTATTTCTGAATGTTCAATTATGTTATGATATTCCATTTCTAAACCAATTCTGAATAAATAACTACTTATTGGGTAAAACGCTATGTTGCAATCAAACTTGTAAGGACCCTATTTTACTATCAATTTTCAAAGACATTTCTAATTTAATTCCTGGACAGATGAGCAGAGAAATTAAATTATGTATGCATAATATACGTAAAATACTATATTACATAAAATATAAATGATATATTTATAATATGTGCATAATTAGGGATATTCTATGATTACTATAAATAATATATTATAAAACTGGTTTTAATATTATACTGTTAAGGATACAAGGAATGTCAACAACCCTATCTTAACTGTCTCATTTTCAACAGTATATAAACTATGCCATGAACATATAACTCAAGTAAGCACACCTCTGTAATCACGTATTCACCTTCAAATATTCTCCTCATCATTATGAGGACAAGAAGTGGCACTGTGGTTCAAGTGGTAGAAGGCTCCCCTTGAGCTGAAGAACTCAGTGATATGTTAACACCCAGGTCCTGAAATTAAACCCCAGGACCGACAAAAATACAATTTGAAGATTTAAAGCATTAGGGCTGGGAAGGAAACTCAGTGGTAGAGTGCTTGTCTTGCATTCATGAAGTCCTGGGTTCAATTACTCAGCACCACATAAGAAGAAAAAGTGAAAATGGCTTCGTGGCTCAAGTGGTAGAGCACTAGCTTTGAGATGAAAAGCTCATCAAGGACAGTGCCCAGACCCAGAGTTCAGGCCCTCCTACCATCACCACCACCAACTACAAATTAAAGCATCAAACAACCTGAAGTTGTTATCCAGAATAATGAGGGCAGCATTATCCATTTACATGACTTAGTGACTTTAAGCCTAGTTTTACGGGGGAGGTAGTGGACAATTGTTTGTTTACCAAAACCTACAAAATTCTTTTGTACTTTCCCAAGGAGAGAGAAAGGAGGGAATGTGGGGAGGAGGGGAGGTGTTTGGTGACCTTGCCTTTTGGTGCAGTGATTGTTTTCTGGAGTAAATTCAGAGAAATTCTGCTTGCAATCCTAGTTGCATGGGGAATGAAGAAGCCATGCCCTGGAAGTGTTTTTATCCTGTCCTTGGCCTGGTTCCAACCACCACTGTATAATCCAAGTACCACTTCAGGACCAAGAAGCTGTGAAGACTACTGATCCACTGGACAGGTGGACCTAACCACAGCCAGAAAAGGCAAAAAATGCAATGCCCAGGGCAGCACTGGAAATCTACACCAGGGAAAGATTTTTTTATATTTTTTATTGTAAAAATGCTATACAGAGGGTTTACAGTTACATGAGTAAGGTAATGATTACATTTCCTATTGAGCATTGTTACCTCCTCCTTTGTTTTTCCCCTACTACTTCCCTCCCCACCTCTCCAACTCCTTCTTCCTTGACTCCTACCCGACATTATAAATTCATTTTCGACATAGTGTCCTGTATAACTCATCGTCACAATGCATCCACATTTCAGCATTCTGCTATAACCTTTCCACTCCCCAAATTACAAAAATGTATATAAAAGATGCAGTACACTAGAATCAAATACAGTGAAAACAGGAATTATGCCATGGGGGTATGAACCTACAAAAGAATCACATAGTGCATTATAAGTATATTAAAAACAAAAGGCAAGAAAGATAAAACCACTTGTGTCTCTGACTTGGGGTATATTTCGCTTAACATCATCTTATATGGTCATATGTACATAGTCTTTGATCTTTTGTGCTTGTACTAGACGTGTACTAGTCCTTGCAAACAAGGGAAAACATGGGACCTATGTTTCTTTGGGCCTAGCCTTACTTCACTTAATATAATACTTACCAAGTCTTTCCATTTCCTAAAAAATGAGGCAATTTCATTCTTTCTAATGGAGGCATAGAATTCAATTGTGTGTGTGTGTGTGTGTGTGTGTGTGTGTGTGTATCACTTTTTTTGATCAACTCATGAACTGAGGAGCATCAAGGTTGGGTCCATATCATAATTTTGGTGAATAATGCTGCAATAAACATGGTGGCGCTTGCAACTTTGGTATGATCTTGTTTGTGATCATTTGGGTAAATGCCTAAATGCCCAAAAGTGGGATTGCTGGGTCATAGGGGAGCTTTACCTGGAGTCTTTTCAAGAACTTCCATACTGCTTTACAAAGTGTTTAAACAAGTTTACACTCC
Organism: Dipodomys merriami; assembly: GCF_024711535.1. Taxonomy (NCBI): domain Eukaryota; kingdom Metazoa; phylum Chordata; class Mammalia; order Rodentia; family Heteromyidae; genus Dipodomys; species Dipodomys merriami. The sequence continues at coordinate 685,228 of NW_027203049.1, read as the reverse complement.
CACCAACAATGCAATAGGAGTCCTTTTAGACACATCCCCTCCAACATCTGTTGCTATTATATTTCTTGATTATAGCCATTCTAACTAGGGTAAGGTGCAATCTCAATGTTGTCTTGATTTGCATTCTTTTGTAGCTAGAATAGTTGAGCATTTCTTCATGTGCCTAATGGCCATTTTTATTTCTTCTTCAGAGAACTCTCTAAGTCTTTAGCCCACTTAGTTATCGAGCGGTTGTTTCTTTGAGGATTTGCTGTTGGAGAATTTAAGTTTTTGAGTCCTAAGTATATCTTAGATGTGAGACCTTGTCCATTTTATGTCTCATGAAATCTTCTACCAGAACGTGGGCTTTCTATTGATATTGCTAACTATGACCTTTGCTTTGCAGAAGCTCTGATGTTTCATGTAATCCCATTTGTCCAAATTTTCTTTGATTTCTGTTTTTTGACTATTTTAACATGTTTATTGTATACAGACTCCATTAGCACTTGGAATTTATAATTCCATCTCATCTTGTAATAGCAAATTACTAGTATCATAAAGAGATGAATTAAAAAATTAATTTCTTAACTTATCTTTCTTTACTCTTTGTTTCTGGCTCTCTATAAAGAAATTTTCAGCCTGTACTAAAAAGCGCTCGAGTTTATCTTATTCCTTCATGCAATGTTTTCATGGTGTCTTCTTTTATTTTGAGGGCTTTGATCCATTTGTAGTTGATTCTCATGCAGGGTGATATATACGGATCTAGCTTTAGTTTTCTACAGGTGTTTAACCAATTGTGCCAACATCATTTACTCAAAATGCTGTCTTTCTTCCATTCTATTTTTTTGCTCCCTTGTCAAACATTCGGTGGCTATAGGTCAGGGGATTCATTTCTGAGTCTTCAGTCCTATTCCGTTGGTCCTCAGGTCTGTTCTTGTGCCAGAACCAAGCTGTTCTTATTACTATGGCTTTTTAGTAGAGTTTGAAATTTGGAACTGATATTGCTCCAGTGCTGTTCTTTCTGCTAAGGATTGACAAACCTAAAGCCATCATTATACTTAATGGTGAAAAGTTAAGGACATTTCTTATAAATTCAGGAATGAGATAAGGATGTCTGCTCTCTCCACTACTCTTCAATTTAGTATTAGAATGCTAGATGGGGCAATAAGACAAGATGCTAACTTACATGGGATCCAAATAGAGAAAGATGAAGTAAAAATATCCATCTTTGCAGATGAGCTGGTCTTGTATTCAAAGAACCCCATGTACTCCACTCCCAAGTTACTTGAGCTGATCAGAAACTTTGGCAAACTAGCCGAGTATAAAATTCACCCTCAGAAATAAATGGCTTGCCTGTATTCCAATAACGATATGAGTGTGGCTGAAATTGGGAAAGCAACCCCGTTTTAATACCCACACAAAAAATAAAATACCTAGGAGTTAACTTAACAGGTGAAGGACCTCTATGATGGAAATTTAAAAACCTGAAAAAGAAAATGAAAGCATAACTCAGGAAGTGGGCAACCTCCCACGCTCATGGATTGGGAGGATTAACATCATGAAAATGGCAATACTGCCAAAGGCTATATCCAAATTCAATGTGATACTTATCAATATCCCAATCTCACTCTTCAATGAAATAGAAGAAGCAATCCAAAAAGTCAGATGGAACAATAAAAGACCCCGAATAGCAAAGAGGTCTTTGTGATAACCCTGCCTGAAGCTCACAAAACACTTAATTCTTAGGTCTGCACGATTGTTCCTAGATAGTGAATTGCTTACGTGTAATTTGAACGCATAAAACATGCATATAAAAATAGCACATTTTCATCTCATGGGAAGACAACCTTTTTTCCATCTCAAATTTATTTCCGGAAAGGCATTTTTAGAGAGAATCTATTTTCATTTTTAGATGAAAGGCTTGTGGGAAACTATGTTCATAATCTGGCTCCTCCTCCCTCACCTCAACACCTAAAACACAAATTTCACAACGCATTTACAAGAAACAATAAAAAAAAAAAAACCTGGGAATGCTCAGATGCTGAACGTTTTTACAAAACCCAGAATAAAACTGCTGTGTGAGGGAGGGGCTCTCTGAATAAATTAACAAACAAACTCAAAAAAGCAGCCAGGAGTACAAGATGTGAGTGTCCCTGGCTGCTGCTCCATGGAAAAGGAGCATGGAAGGGCTTCCTGAGCCTACTGGAGAGAGCATGGAAGAAGTTTCTTTGCCAGCCTGAGTACAAAAGTTGGCATCACCTCTCCTGGGCCTGTCTTTCTTGTCTTCTCCCCACAACAGAGCAGAATAGTCCTGTGCTCCATGAAGGATAAATATTGTACAAGCTTATCCACAGACTGGCTTCTGTTTAATCTGTACTCTTTCAAAGGTGGGCAGCCCCTGCCCTGTAGTGTATGTGTGCTCCCAGGGGCTGATCCTCAGGGCCCAGGCCCACGGAGCAGGCATGTGCTAGATGTGAGTCAGTGACATTGTGTCATTCACGCAGCAGCTGCTGGGTTGCTGCCCTAGCCCAACAGCAGGTGCACCCTGATCTTCTCCCACTGTCCCAGGAGAGGTGCCCACAAGGGTCCGATATGGTCATGCTGCCACTAGGATCCTACTTAACCAGAAAGACCAGCATGCCAGATGAGGTGGCTGCCGCCTGAATTACTAATTATTTTATAAAGCACTATTAAACAAAGTGATACACATTACTGTATGATTTGTAATGCTCTATCCTTGAGTCTCTAGTCAAAGATCACTGAACTTTATACTAGCAAGAATGGATTTTATTGTTTGTATTCATAAGGCCATAATGTATAACCGAAATAAAAGTACAACAAAACTCTTTCCCGTAAACACGTGATTAAATATCAGAATTTGAATAAAATTGTATGTAAGTAGTACAAATAAAGTTATACTAGAATAGTAAAATACACACAAAATATGTTACATTAGTTGTATTCAAGTGTAAAAGAAGTAATTACAGACAGAATTCTTACTGGATAAAAATATTACAATGGTTTAACAAGTTGAAGTGATATAGTTTATATATTTTGTTTTTATAAAACTTATTTATATCTCCCAGTTCTGTTTATCTCAATGAAGGGAACTGTTAGAAAGTAGATATTATATGTGGCACCTCTTGCTTCCAGTACCATGAAGGGGAGTGGCACTTCCTAATGGGAGTCCTGGGATGAAACCCACACCCGGCCCATGTAGACCCATCAGTGGTCCATGTGGTGACCCTAAGGGGGCCCAGGACACTGCATTGCTGCTGCAGCAAGTATAGCACTTGTTGCGGTGGGCTGTAGCCAACAAGGCTCCATTAGTGACCAAACCAAGCAACCCAGACTCAGATGTCAAAGCCAGGGGGTAAGGCAGGGCAGACACCAAGACCTGCCTTCCATCAGTGCAGCCTACACTGCCAAGACCAGGCCCATTCCCCTGCTTTGGAGAACAACGAGGTAGGGGGTGAGCCCATTGCCTCCAAATGGAGTATCCCTGGAATGGTACCCAGAGCTGGCCCCATATGGGCCAGAAGGGTGATGGAGGAGACTACACAGCAATGCCAATGGGGCTTCAGTCCCTCGGTGATGCAGCTGGTGTGCTGCAAGTCCAGGATCCTCTGGCACAGATGGGCATATGTTGGGTTGGCCCTGTACCTGACTCCACAGGGTCCAGAAAATGGAGGTCCACAGAGATGCTGAAGTGGCTCCAGGTTGCTGAGATGCTGCAGCTGTCACAAGCCAGCTGGCAGAAGGGCCAGCACATGGCTCCAGTCCCCCGCCCCCCTTAAAGCCTGATGAAGTGAACCAAGGCTAGGATACCTAGCCCCAAGGAGGCAGACTGCATGCTCAGCCTTCCTTTACCCATGGACTTTGCAGTGTACAAACATGGTGTCCCCCACCCCCCACTCATGGGGACAGGCAGTGACCCCAGAACAGAGTCTCCCTAGGATGGGCCACACACTCAGGAGCACAGAAGACAAGTACCAGCACAGCTGGAGGAGGAGAGGGCAGCAGTGGCCTCAACTCCAGCCCCATGGCTGCCAGCTGCTGGGTGAAATGGAGCAACTGAGACTGGGAAGTTAGGTGGGATGAGTGGGTGGGCTTCATCTAGCAATTCTGAGGAGCATGCACACACATCCACCCACTGCACATCCACCGTAAGGGAGTTGACCCCACATCTCAACAGGTGACCTAAGAAGACACCCACACCCACAGGGACTACAGAAATGGAGTTTCACATAATGACTTGGAAAGGGCTCCAGGGCACAGCCTTGGAGCAATGAACAATTGGCAAAAAAAAAAAGAAAAAAAAAAAAGAAAAAAGAAAGAAAAACGAAAAATGTCCAGGAAAACTATTCATCAATGATAACCTATTACACTTTAAAAACAGTTTTGCTTTCCTCTTGTCCTATATTTTTGCATGGGGACTTCTGAATTAACCAGAAATCTCCAGGATTTCTTCATGCATAGTAACACTAATATTTATAGCTTCTATTCTTTTTTTAATTAAGGGAAGTTGCATTTAGTCCTTTCCCATGTTTGATTCATGAAAAGAAATCCTGAACTGTATCTGTAAAACACCAAACTCAGCATTTCTTCTGAACACCTCACTGAAGAAAGAGAATAAAATGACCAAGCAACAGGTATCACCCATATTGTCACTGTGCTAGGTATTTCTCTGATTAGAAAATAATCCTGCCTGCACATGCACATCGCTTATGTAAAATGTTTTCCAAAAGCTCTTGTTGTTATCTTACATTTATCTTCCTCTTCCTACCTCTTCTTCTGCTCCTCTTCCCTACTGTCCTGTTTCCCTCTTCCTTCTCTCCTACCTCTACTTTCTCCCTGTCCCATCCTCTTCTCTCTCATGCTATGACCTTTCTTCTCTCTTACCCCTTCCTCCTCCTGTCCTTTCCTCTTTCTCCTACACTTTCACTTTCTTCTACATCTTTATGGTCCTGGGTGTTGGACACGCACTAAGCAAATGCTCTGCTGCTCGCTACAGGCCTCCAGTCTGGACTTCATTTCAATGACACTCTATTTCTTTGCTACAAATCCAACAAAGTCTTTTGATTCAGGATTTAATTCATTGTACATATTCTACATCATGAATATGTGCTACTTCATACAGTGTGACTAATAGGTTTGGATTATGCTTTGGGCTTCAGTTAAACTCATTAGAAACAATGTCTTTGAAGGCAAACTAATGTGATTCTGTTACTCCCACATTAATGAACTGGTTACTTTGTATCTTGCACAAGTATTTCCATATTGCTCCCAGTTTAATGAACTGACACTTTGTGGTAGCACCCACAGTAATACTAACCCAAGGATTGCTGGGGATCAGAAGATTAAGTCCAGACAGGAAAGTCCATGAGATATGCATCTCAAATTAACTATTAAAAAGCCAGAAGAAAACTTGTGACTATGTGGTTTAGTGCCATACTTCCACAGAATAAGCTGACGACAGGACCCAGGCCTGAGTTGAAGACCTGTGGTGGGTGCACACACACCCCCCCCCACACACACGCACGAACACACACACAATTTCCCAGCTAGAGCAAGTACAATATCTGTTTTCCCAATGACATATCTGAGTTCCAATACTCTGTTTTTGGATGTTTTTGAAAGCTGTATCATCAACTTACCTAATTTTAATAAATGACACCCTGCTCACTATTATTTAATCCTGGTTGGAAAATATTTTAAGACACATTTTCATGTAGAAAATTGAGTTTTTCCCCCAAATCGTGACTGTCTTGGATTATAAGAAAGAAAGAATTGTGCCTTTAATTCATTAGTTCATAAATTAAAAAAGTAACCCTAACCCTAGAACCAGTTGCCTCTGCATTCAAAAAGCCACACAATATATATTAAATTTATACATCCTATCTTTGATTCAACTCATCTTTCTTAAAATAATTTCTAGTTTTACTCAATATCTTGTCATTTTTCTAACAAGAACCCTAACTGGAATATTCAGGCTAATCCTTACACTAACCATATCCCAATCCTAATATTATTAGCAGTTTCCTATTTCATATTCATCCTAATTCTATCTTGACTTTTTATTCGAAGATTAACTTTCAGTTTGACCCTAAATTTTCCATTTCCCTAATGCTAACACTAAGCCCAGCTGGAACTGAAACCTAACTGTCAACCTAATCATAGTCCAAAATTAATATTAAAAATACTCTAGTTTTTATTCATTGAAATGAATATTCCAGTTTTCACTCTGGAAATGAGTTTCAATTTGCCCTAATTCCAACAAATTTCCTGACTCTACCTCTGAAGTTATCTTGTTCCCTAACATGAACCATTATATTATTTGTCATCAGATTCTCTTATCAGGGAAAACACTGTAGTTTCCATTGATACTACCTTTTCCTGAACCACTGTATTCTAAAACAATTTCATATTTACTTATCATCTAGTCCATTACTCAATGTTAACTCTCAACCTAAACCTGGCTAGAAAACTCTCATTAATCATTATAAGAATGCTCACTGAGAAATATATATATATATATATATATATATATATATATATATATCATGGTAATGCTCTAGTTACTATTCATTCTCACATTTTTGCTTCTACTTGTTAGTGAAAACTCAATTTTATACTAAAACTTTCCTATTCATAACACTAATCATAATCAGAACAAAATACTGACACTGATTTTAATCCAAATTATACGCCAATACTAACACTTACTAGTTAGTGTTACAATAGATTTCATTCATCCTAACTTGATTCAAATATGCCTTCCAAACATAGGTTTCTATTTTTTTCCAATATCTTAGTCATTTTCTAACCCTAAACTTAATCTTAACTGGAATATTGAGAATAAATATAAGCCTAATTGCAAGTAGATTCTAATATTAATAGCAGTACTCTAAGTTCACATTCATTCTAATTCTTACCAGACTTATTCCAAAATTCACCATCAATTTGAGCCTCATTTTTTTTTCTCCTTCACTCTAACCCTAAACGTGGCTGGAATCCTAACCCTAACCTTAACACTAATGGTATCGCAATTCTAAAATTTATGAAAAATGCTGGTTTTGTGCAATCCTAACTGAAATTCCACTTGTAATTCTTGAAATAAATTGCAAGTTTTCCTAAACCCTACAGATTTTCTCATTCTTATTTCTGAACCTATCCTGTTCCATAAAAGTAATCATTAAACCAATTGATCTCAAATCCTGATATTATGAAATACATTTTACTTCCATTATCCCAGCTTTTCCTGAATTCCTACAACCTAAAATAAGTTCAGATTTAATTAACATTTTTTTCTTTTGGTTGGTTGTGGGATTTCATCTCTGGGCCTGGGCATAATCCCTGACTTCTAGGCATAGGCATGATCCCTGAGTTCTTTAGCTCAAGGTGTGCACTTTACCACTTGAGCCACAGCACCACTTTCTGATTTTCTGATAGTTAATTGGAGATAAAATTCTCACAGACTTTCCTGCCTGGGATGGCTTTGAACTGCGATCCTCAGAAATTAGCTTCCTGAATAGGTAGGATAATAGGCGCGAGCCACCAGTTTAATATATTTCTTTACTCAATTCTCAACCCCCTTTAACCAGAAACCTAATCCTAATCACAACCTGAACAAATGGTTAATGTAAGGGAAATTGTCTGGATTCTATTCAATCACACATTTTTTTTGCTTCTACTTCTTAGTGGAAAACTGAATTTTACCCTAAAGCTTATCCTTCCCTAATCATAACAAGAACTATATGAATGTTTAAGATAACATGCACACTTGTTTTCATTCATTCTAACTTTGATGTCATTCATTCTTCTTAAAATATGTGGCAATTTTACACAATATCTTACCTCTTTTTCTCATCCTAACCCCAGCTCTAACTGGAACACCTTGCCTAATCCTAAACCTACATATAACCGAATCATAATGTTAATAGCAAGCCTCTATTTCACAATTATCCTATCTCTTGCTCAGCTTGTAGGTATAAATTTTACTTGCACTTTGAACCTAAATTTTTAAAAATGTTTTTTTATTTCCTGTAGTTTTATTTTTTATTTTTTAAATTTTATTTTATTGTAATGAGGCTTACATAGGGATAACAGTTACATGTGTAAGGTAATGAGTACATATCTTGTTGAGCATTGTTACCCCCTTCTTTGTTGTTGTCCCACTATCCCTTCCCTCTCCCACCTCCATCACTCTTCTCTCCCCATGGTGTAAAATTCATTTTCAGTACAGTTTTTTTTTGTTGTTCATCATGATAATCCACTGTATGTCTTGAATTAAGTTGCAGTTTAGCTTAAATCTTCCAAATTACTTTATATGTGCATATATAAAAATATAATTTTATGTGAAAAACAGAAGATTTTGGAAAAAGGAGTAACAAAAAAATAGAGGGAGTAAAATCAAATATTTTTAATAGATTATGGAAAGAGCATAATTAAACTGCCACTTCTGAAAATTAATAACCATTAACAAAATAACTAAAAATAAATAAATAAATAGCACACTTCCTTCCAGTGTTCTTGAAGAGAACCATGATATGTCTTGTGAAAGAAATAATTGTGTTAGATAAAATTTGTTCATGCATAATTTAAATTGTTATTGGCCAATTATTTAACTTAGTGAATAAAAATTTATCAAATAAGATTTCATGACAAAAATATAAATCAGTTACTTAATAAATGTTTGAGAAAAAGTTATAATCATGAGTTTTAAGAAGCTAAATTTCTATTTCCCTACAAAGCAATGATTTAGGTTTACTAACCTAGTATTTCTAGTAAGTTTAGAGAACATAATTGGCATGCCCACCTTGTTATTTTAGAAAGAATTGACATCATGAAAAAGAAGAATATTAATCAGGTACTGAGGTAAGAGAATGGAAGTATGTGGGAAAATGTAGAATACTGTATGTGTGTTAGAGATAGAGAATAATAGGCTCATTTATTGAAAACTTGTCATCCTATATTGAAACCTCAATTTATGTATACAGTTTTCCAGGTACTTTGCTTACCTATCACTTCTGATCACAAATCTTCTTATGAATTTTATAGTATCTTTGAATAAATCACACAATTTGCAGGTACTTATCATCTTAAGGAAAGACAGTCTGCTTCTGCGTTTTTCATTATATGTGACAAACCCTTATTTTTTGTTTCCCTGTTTGCTGAATAAATGTATTACTGGAAACAGAATATTGACAGCAAATCTGAGTGTAATTTTCATTTTGTAAATTTCAAATATAATATAAACTTTGTATTGACTAGTTATTTTTTTAAATGAGTGATATTCATGAACACAATATTTTGGTGCCTTTAAGTCAATTGAGAATTGCTGTGGTAGTTCTTGTGTCTTTTGACTTAACCATTATGTTATTCATGTATAAACATTGCATTGCACTTTTTTATTTTTATATATAAAATAATCCCCAAGGGTTTACTTTAAAGTGATAATGGAGGGAGGTTGTCTTCTTGTTCCAAACTTTATATTTACGTCATTAAAATACTAGAAACACATGATGTTTACTGGAGCAATATAAAAGATAAGGACAGATTTCTAAAGCGAATGGATTTATTGATTAAAACATAGAATAGAGTAAAATAGTCAGGTTTCTTGTTTGAGACTGCATAAATTTTATATGAATGTAGCTCAAGATACATAAATTCATATTTAAATTACTGAAATTTACATCACAATATAAGAAATATAGGTATTTTAAGAAATTGGTCATTCAAAGCCCTAGATACCTAATGGATGAAAAATGGACTTGATAAAAAGCAGAGGAAAACAATTCAACATGCATCTATTATGATTTTATAATACTAATATGAAAGCAATGGAGCTTTTCCCTTTCTGAAGAAGAACGTTTAGGCAGTAATTTTAATGTAAGTTATAAATTGTAATGAGTCTAGTCTTTTCCTCCAAGATATCCAAGAGTACTATACTCATCCTTTGAAGAGTAAATTAGTAATTATTTTCATTAGCTTTGCTTAATATGAATTTATTTGTAGTAAATAGGTTAAAATATCTTCTTTCTCCTAAATTTAATAACAAACATTCTGTCTCTTTCTGTTTCTTCATACAAGCCTGAAATCACTACTTCAACGTAATATAAGCAAAAAAACAAAAATAACCTGATAAAACAATCCCAAATCCTAAATTATGTGAAAACATCCACAATATAAAAATAAATCTGAGGAAGAGGAAAAACAATAACATAATAACAACAGAAAATTACCCTAGTAATCTCTAATGAAACAGAGGGTTATAGTCCTAGCAGATACTCCACTTCTAGAGGGTCACATTAAATCAGCTATAATTATAGATATGCTATAAATATGTCTATAGATATGTCTATAAATATAGACATAATTATAAACATATAATTCATAAGAAGATTTTATACTGTCTTCACAAGAAAATAGAATTCTATGAAAAGGTGCCAGCCAGGTAGTTGACTGCTATGACTGTGTTGACCAACATATTCAAAAGCACATCTGCAGTGTGAAAATAAATGGGCAATGTAGAAAAAAGCAGGAACAGAAGCGTACATCAGAGAAAGCCACACCCATACACATAGACAATTCACCATACTACTGGACAGTCCGAACTGTCACTGGAACCACAAATATTAACATCACAACATCTCACCACAACTGTTTTCTATTCCTACACTTAATGAACCTGAAAAAATGCAATTCCAGAAAAACAAATCATAACAGGAGACCAAACAAAGACCTGGCAAATCAACCAAAAACATAGAGAGTCACCTATTAAAATCATAGATTCCCCCAAAAGAAAACCTCCAAATGAACAAAACAAATCAGAAAAATACAAGAAAAGTGATGTCAAGGTAGTATAATTCACACAGTAAATAACCAGGCATTAGAACCGACAATCAAGGACCTAGAAGAGAGTTATTACAGATACTGCTGAAAAATGTAATTAATGGAAAGATAGAAAACCTCTACAGGGAAATTTGTGAAAAAATGAGACCAACCAAAGATTAGCAAAATAATTCATGGAGACTACAAACAGAAAAATAAATAAATTCTGAGAAGTCAAGGGAGTTCAAGAAAAACTGGATGCCTAGTTAAAAGATATGAGAGAAGACACAGCTAAGAAAACAACCCTTGCAAATCTCCCACCCAAAGAAAAAAATGTACAGAGGGCTGAGAAGGTGGCTCAGTGGTAGAGCACTTGTCTTGCCTGCCTGAGGACCTGGGTTCGATTCATTAGCACCACATAAGCAAAAAAAAAAAAAAAGAAAGAAAGAAAGAAAGAAAAATCCAGGAAGTGGTGCTGTGGCTCAAGTGGTAGAGCGCTAGCCTTGAGCTGAAGAGCTGAGGGTCAGTGCCCAGGCCCAGAGTTCAGGCCCCACGACCGGACCCCAAAAAATGTACAGAAAGTCCATAAAAGATCTAAAACAAAGCTTTAATAAAGAGATAGAACTCCTAAAAAATTACCAACTAGAAGACAGGGAAATAAAAAATAAAGTAGAAAGCCTCCACAGCAAATAGATGACATAGAAGATAATCTCAGGGCCAAATACAGAATAGATCTAATAGGAAAGAGGAAAAAATCACTTAGAACAAATCCAAGAAATAAGAAATGATCTTGCCAGAAAGTCAAGACTCAGTTAGAAGATCAAATTTCGGGGAGATAGGTATCAAGGAGAAGAGCAGGAAACTAAATGGATGGGAAACATATTACAGAATTCTAGCAGAGAACATGCCAAACATCCAAAGAGATAGGCTCATTCAGAGAAGAGAAGCCTTTAGAACAAACACAGAATTCTAGAACTGAACAATCCACCATGACATCATAATCCATTAGAGGATCATTAACGATCAAGGAAAGGATTCTTAAAGCTGCCATAGAGAAAAGATTATTTATAAAGGATATACAGTCAGAAGAAAAACAGATTTCTTAGCTGATATGGTGAAATGGAGAGCCTGGAATGATACATGACAAACACTAAAGGTAAACAATACCAACCGTGAATAAGGTCCCACGCCAAACTTTCCTTTACATTTAAAGGATAAATAAACATATTTCATGACAAAGACAACTTGAAACAACGTATCTCCACCAAATCAGCATGATAGAATTTAATCAAATATATTGTACATAGAGAAGATCAAGAAAAACAGGAACTGGTTATATAAATGTTCCCTACCAGAGTTCAAGGTAAATTTATTAAGAGTAGATCAGGCACAGCTCTTAACAACTGGTGTATAACATATCAGGACTTATCAGATATTTCTGTCAACTCTCAATATCAATGGACTTAAATTTCCAAATAGAAGACATAGATTAGGTTGCATTTAAAAACAAGATGCATCCTTCTAATATCTATGAGAGACACATTATCAAACACATTCTATGAAGCTAGAATTGGACTCTTCCCCAAATCACATAGGGACTCACCAAAGAAAAAGAACTGTGAATTCAACTCTTTGATAAGCATTAAAGAAGAACTTCTTAATAAAATTCTCACTAACCAATTTCAGCAACTACCAAAGAAAAATCATATGGTATGATCAAACAGGATTCATCTTAGATACAAGTGGATTTAATATTCTTGTGAATAAACATAAAACAAACTATCAGCAGAAGCAGGGACAAGAAACACATGATCGTCTATAGGGATGTAGAAATAGCTTTTAACAAGCTCCAATACCGCTTTATGATTAAAAGGTCTGAGAAGCTAGGAATGCATGGAACATTCCTCAATATAATACTGAGTATGTATATGACACAGATAATTAGCATTTACCTCACGGTGGAAGCCTAAAGACATTAACATCAGGAATGAGACAAGGATGTCCACTCTCTCTACCACTCTTCAATATGGTAGTGGAATTTCTTGCAAGAACATTAGACAAGAGAAAAACATAAAGCAGATCCAAATATGGAAGAAGTAAAACTATCCCCTTTTACAGATGAAATGACCCTGTATTTAAAGGACCCTGCGGCTTCCTCCCTCAAGTTAGTTCAGGTGATGCTATCCTTCAGCAATGTAGCAGGGTATAAAAACCACAAGAATCATTAGTTTTTCTGTTACCAACAATGGGAAGATCCACGCTGAAATCCAAAATACAACCTCATATGTATTAGCCTCAAAAACAAATCAAATCTAAACAAAACAAAACAACAACAACAAAACTAGGAATTAATTAGTTTAACTAAAATTGTGAAGGACCTATATGTGAAAACTTAAAAAATATAAAAAGGGAAATTGAAGGAGATTCAAGGAAATAGAAAGTCTTTCAATGTTCCTGGTTGGAAGAATTAACACTTTAAAAATTGCAATACTTCCCCCAAACAATTGGCAATGCAATACTCATCAAAATCCCAACAATATTCTTCAGTGCAGTAGAGAAAGCAATCCAACTTTAATATGGAATTACAAAATTACAGATGATACAAAATGCTTAGAAATGAATTCATGGGCCTATAGTCATCTTACACACATACACACACACACACACACACACACACACACACACACACACACACACAATGGGATTACATTCAACCATCAGAAAGATGACTTTTCACCAGTGGTAAGGAAAATGAAAGGTTTGGGAAAATTATATTAAGAGAAAAGAGAAAGGAATGCAGACAAAGAGCAATATAGGTTTCATGGATTCATTCATTTATTGAAACTAGAAGGTGCATACAAATCTATAAATAAACAAGACAGATTCTACTTCATCCCAGTTAATATGGCCATTACTAAGAAAACTAACAATAGCAAACGCTGGCCAATTGGGAACTCTATTACACTGTTGGTGGGAAATTAAACTGGTTCTACTATTGTGGAATGCAGTACGGAGTTTCCTGAAAAGACTAAACGTATATCTCCCTTAAGCCCCAGTAATTTTCCTCATGGGCAGTAATCCAATCAATAACAAACAGCCTCACATGAAAGCCACCAGTATATCCATATTCAGGGCCCAGGCCCAGAGTTGAAGGAGTGGAAAAAATTTACCACTGCTGGTATTTGTTTCTGCAAATATGAACCGTTTGATATAAGATAACAAATGAATCTATTTTCAATAGCTAGTTTAGGACTTAAAGGTAGTGGGTGATAAAATGGCTCCTTTGTTGAGTGTTAGGAGAAGATGTAGGCAGTCCATGAAATGGGGATATGTTGTTGTTGTTCGAGGTGCTTGAAGTCTGGGCTTGGGCACTGTTCCTGAGCTCTTCAACTCAAGGTGACTGCTCTACCTCTTGAGCAACAGTGCCTCTTCTGGTTTTCTGGGGGTTAAATGGAAATAAGAGTCTCAGGGACTTTCTTGCCCAGGCTGTCTTTGAATTGAAGTCCTCAGATCTCAGCTTCTTGAGTAGCTAGGATTACAGCTGCGAACCACTGGCACCAGGTAAAAATGGGGAATTTTTAGAAAAGAAAATCGCCCTCTTCACCTGTGTCTAAATCTCAGATATTACTATTAGAACACTTCACATTTTACTCATTTCATCAGATATTTGTAAATTTTCTCTTTTCCTTCATGTGGGAATACTGCAGTCAATATCAATTTAGCTGGGGGACTGGATCAATTGTATGGTAATTGCTAGCACCTAATTTAAGAACTTTTACGTAAAAAGAAATAAAACCCTCATTTGTAATAATTGTGTTTTCTTTTTATTACAAATCTGTGCTGGATTACTTCCTTGTGATATTGGACCTTCTAAGAGAATGATGACATTTTCTTTCTCTTCAGCCTTCTGCCACATATGGCCAAATATTTAAGAATTCAAAGATTTGAATTGATAATTGATTAAGCTGACTTCTAAGAAAATGTGAATTTCTGGAATGTGGTCTGCTGTCTTTTTCTTACATGCACAAGCTTTCTATGATTTATTTGTTCTACAAGGAATTCTACTTTCCAATCTTTGTGTGACCAATTTTAGTTTCTCTGATCAGTCTTTCTGACCCTCTCTCTGGAGTCTCATTTGAGTTTGCTTCATAAAAAAATATTTTAGTTATCGGCTAAATGACTCTCAGCTTCAGTTTTTTGCCTGACTTCATGTAGGCTGTAATAGCAACCCTGCCTGGCTGTGCTTATTGGAGTGCTTTTTGTGTGTTTGTGTGTGTGTGTGTGTGTGTGTGTGTGTGTGTGTGTTTATGTGTGTGTGTGTGTGTGTTTTGTTTTAGAGGTCTAGGATTACTATTCAAGTTAGTAGTTTCTCTTGGCCCCTGTGATCCCCTGGCCTAGAGTCAATGGGTTTTTCTAAACTACAAAGAACAGCTTACTAAATTCCTGTTTTAATTGTCCCACAATGAGGCAATCAGGCATCATTGCAAAGCCATCAATAGTGCTTTGTAACCACTTACAGAAGTTGTCTATCAAGATGGCTTTCCAAGGTTGACTGTGAAAATTGTTCATTTCCAACTAGGCACCATAAAGCACATCACATTCCTGGGATCAAACTTTTGGAAGGAAGGTTCCTCTTCCTTCCTTCTCTTATGATAGATCAAACCATAATATTATTCAGTTGTGGAGACTGGAGCACATTTTCTCAAGAATATTCTGTAGTGTAAAAAAGGACCAACTTTCAAAATAAAGGTGAAAATACTTGTCTACTACAGACTGATTTATCTTGTTTATATCTGTTGATATTTTCATTACTTCAAACACATGAATAATTTATATTGGTATTAGACAAGTGGCAAAGGATTAATGAAATAAGCATTCAGTTTACTTTTGTATATCCAATATAATACATTAGCCCATTATGGAAAATTAACTACAACTGTAGAAAAAATGTCAGGAATATAAAATAAGCCTCAAGATAAGGTGAGGAAGATGGCGGGGGAGAAGCTGGAGGCTAAACAAACTTTAGCATAAAAAGCAGTTTTAGTGTTCCAGTGAACAGTACTAGGCCAGAGAATTACACCAAGTGTGCCATCACAGTACAGAGAGTTTGGCCAGAGAGGGAAAATCAAGGCCAAGAGACAGATCTGAGCACTTGCCAGGAGCTGTGGCAGCGGCAGCAGCTGTCACACCTGCAACAGAGAGGGTCTGGGACAAACGCACCAGATGCAGCGGGCAAGCTGATTCTACACAACACCAGCAAAAACTGACAAGGAGCAGATATCTGCACACTGCAGATAGCAGATCAGAGATAACCCAGGAACCAAGACTCTGGCATCATGAGTAGAAGCCTGACATCCTCAATCCTTCTCATGGATCAGAGGAGGGAAGGCATTCATCCCCCACCCCACTACTGGAGAGCTACATCTTTGATACTGACAAAGGCTCTGCTGAGCTGCCAGTTCCAATTCAGGCCTTGGGAGATAACAAGACAGCTATTTGGCAGGTCACAGGAACCTTCTCAGACCTGCCAGGCTCAACTCCACCCAGGAAAAAGTCACCCACCCCAGGCAGAGGAAATCTGCCACCTGGGAGTGGCTTTCTTCATTGGGTAAACAGAGCCAGAGGCTGCCCCTCCCTACAGCAGCCTAGTCAATTGAAATTCAGTAAACATAAACTCTGAGAAAGGCTCCAGGCTGTGCTCTGTGAGTGTCTCAGAAGCTAGCCCCTCAGGGAAAAGCTACTGTTTGCTGAAAGGCCTCAACTCAACCCAGAACCTAGCCTCATCAAAGCATCGCCAAACAAGAGAAAACAGACATCTCCCTCTTTTGCAATACTCAAAACAGATCCCTCTCCCACTGAACTAGCCTGAGAGGAGGATCACAAAATCCTCGGTAAAGCAGAGCATTTTCTGCTTGCCCAAACAAACTGCCTTAAGTAACCAATCAAACCGCAGGAAAACCAAACACCACAAGCAGACCAGGGACTCCACAAAGAGGCTGGTTACTGACACAAGGGAAATACAGGATCTTCCCATCTCCCAGCCCACAAAAAAAATCAAAGTACTTTCTTTTTGTTTTTGTACCTTATTTTTATTGTTTTTATTTTTTGGTTTTTAAAAATTTTTGTTTTTATTGTTTATTGTTTTCTTCCTCATATAATTTTTATTTTAGGTGAATATATGTGTGTGCTTATTTTTAATCTCTACTGAACTTTTGATCCTTTTCTTTCTTTCTTTCTTTCTATCTTTTCTCATTCTTTTCACTTCTTCTCTTTCATTCTTTTCTGCATGACTTAATTGCTGTTCTGCTCAACCTCAAATATACCCGTCGTCGATTATTAGATCTTATACTCTATTGTGTACACACTTAATCCAGAAATTTATTACTCAATTCAAAACTTCTTTGACTTAAATTCTTTAATAGCAGTATTACTTCTTTATACCCATATAACATTTTAAAACATTTTTATTTTTCTAGTTTTTCATGTTTCCTTTCTATGCCTCACCTCCTCTAATCCCATCCCCATTCTTCTCTGAATACTGCTTCTTCAAACTTGCAGTTTTTAAGGGTTTCAATTTTTAATATTAAATTTTTGTTTTTCCATTTTTTCTTGTGATTTTTTTCCTTTTTCTTCTTTTTTCTTACTCTTTTTTCTCTCGCTGCTATCATTCTTTCCAATCAATTTCCCTCTTTGAGATGAGGACATGGTTCAATCCGCTCTTCCTCACCTTCCCACATGCCTCCAATCCTATTGGTCCCCAAATTTTACATAACCTAATAATTTCTGGTTGCCAAATTCTCCTTTTCTGTTCTTAGGCCATTAAGACATATTTGTTTGATGTTCAATAGATTGTATCTCTTGAACCAGATTGTATCTGCAGACTTCTGACTGTGCAACTACGGACTTTGGTTGATGCTTAACTTAAAATAGTGTTCTAGCACAAAACATGTTATTCTCATCCCAAATGGGCAGAACAAGCCTGAAAAACACAAGAAAAATGGCAAGCCTGGGGTTCTCAACTCCCATTCATGACAATCAGGGGAGAGAAGAGATAAAGAATAATCCAGAGGAGAGTTCCCAAAAAGCTCAGCAAACACTACAGGTAAACAGGGTAAATGAAAAGAGTTAAAATGTGCAAAACTGTCAGTGTGAGCATGATAGGGAGAGAGAGGAGGCAAACCAAAGATCAATACAGGAGACTCATGAGCTTGAGGAAGCTACTCAAAGATTGATACAGGAATTTCGTGAGCAGATTGAGAATACTCAAAGAGAAATAAAGGAATTGTGTGAGCAGGATGAGATCCGACAAAGAGATAGACAGGAATTGTGTGAGTAGGTTGAGATCAGTCAAACAGATAGACAGCAATTATGTGAGCTGGCTGAGAACAGACAAAGAGAAAGTCAGGAATGGCGTGAACAGGCTGAGAATACTAGAGGAGAAATACAGGAAATGTGTAAACATGGGGATCTTAATCAAAGAGAAATACAGGAACTGAGAGATCGGGATGAGAAAGGACAAAGATCAATGGAGGCATTAATGGAATACAGGAACAGAGAGCTGAAAGAAATCAGGGAGACTGTAAAGGGAATGCTCAGTGAAGAACAACAGAAGGAATGGGAGTCCTAGGAAACCATAACAAATCAACTAAGTGATTTGACAATAAACAATGAACACCAAATTAAGGAAATAAAGAACTTCTTACAAGATCTAGAACAAAGGTCCAACAAAGAATTTGAAGTCATCAAAGTCGACCAATTAGAAGGAGAAGAAATAAAAAACGAAGTAGAAAGTTTTGACAGTAGGTTAGACCATGTAGAAGATTGAATCTTAAGGATTCAATACAGCCTAGATACTATAGAGAAAGATCATAAAACCATCCAAGACAAATCCAAGAAATATGATTTATCTATTCAATTCTATTTGGAAAACACCATCAGAAAGCCTAATCTGAGGATAATGGGTGTAAAGGAACACCTAGAGTCAGAAGTTAATGGTCTAGGAAATTTGTTTAACAGGATCCTAGCAAAGAACTTCAAACATGCAAAAAAATAGGGCTATTCAAATACAAGTAGCTTTTAGAACTCCAAATAGACCAGACCAGAACAGGACATCCTACTGTCAAATTATTATCCGCACAGGATCAATTCAGACTAAGAAAAAAATCCTTAAAGCTGTCAAGGAGAAAAGATCAATAACCTATAAAGGGAAACCAATTAGAATCACCTCACATTTCTCAGCAGAGACAATTAAACCAAGAAAAGCCTGGAATGATGTATGCCATGCCCTAAAGACAAACAACTATCAACCAAGAATACTGTATCCAGCTAAACTCTCCTTCATAACTGAAGGTCAAATAAAAATCTTCCATAGCAAAGAAAAATTGAAACAATATATCTCCACCAAACCAGCTCTACAAAGATACCTAAAGATGTCCTACACATAGAAAACCCACAAGACCACAATAAACACCAAGAAACCACACCCAAACTGAGAATCCAAGAACCATAGGAAGAACTCTGTTGTGGCAGCCACAAAGAAGGTGAATAAAAGGGCAAGAACTCCCAAATACCTCTAAGTCCTATCTCTTAACATTAATGGACTTAACGCTCCAATTAAGCGACATATACTGTCTAGTTGGATTAAAAAGGAAAATCCTTCTACCTATTGCCTTCAGGAATCCCACCTTGTCCATTAAAAACTACACATTTTGAATGTGAAAGGCTGGAAAAAAATCTATCAAGCAAACGGGTCCCATAAACAGGCAGAAGTTCAATACTAATATCAGATAAAATAGACTTCAAATAAAAATTAGTTAGAGGAGATAAAGAAGGTCTCTTAATACTAATTAAAGGATCTCTACTTCAGGAGACATTACAATTCTAAATCTCTATTCTCCAAACAATGGAGCATCCAAATTTATCCAAGAAACACTACTTTCTTTCAACTCTCATATAGATCCAAATGCATTAATTGTCAGGGGCTTTAATACACCACTATCCCCACTAGATAGATCAACTTGGCAAAAAATCAACAGAGAAACCGCAGATATAAAAAACTGCATAGATCAACTAGATTTAAAAGACACCTACCAAATATTTCACCCAGCAGCATCAGAATACATGTTCTTCTCAGCATCACATGGAACATTTTCCAAAATAGACTACATTTTAGGTCACAAAGCAAACATTTCCAAATTCAGGAACACTGAAGTAAAATCTTGCATTCTCTCAGATGACAAAGGAAAAAAATTAGAACTCAACACCAAAAGCAACAAAAGAAAGTCCTGTAACATATGGAGGCTGAACAACACACTGTTGAACCACCAGTAGGTCATGGAAGCAATTAGAAACGAAATTCATGTGTTCATGGTATTCAACAAAAATGAGCACACAAACTACTAGCTCCTCTGAGACACAGCAAAGGCGGTATTCAGAGGCAAGTTTATATCTTTGAGTTCTTACATCACCAAATTCGATAGATCTGAAACTAACAATTTAATGAGACAGCTGAGCCTCCTTGAAAAAGAGCAAGATAAACCCCAAACCAGTAGATGGAAAGAAATAATTAAAATTAAATCAGAATTAAATGAATTAGAATAAAAAATAGAAAGAATCAACAAATCAAAGAGTTGGTTCTTTAAAAAAATCAACAAAATAGACAGACCCCCAGCAAATCTTATCAGAAAAATAAGAGAACACACCCAAATAAACTCAGAGATGAGAATGGAAATATCACCACAGAAACAAACAAGATTCAGAAAATTATAAGGGAATGATTCTCAAACCTTTATGCTAATATGTTTGAGAACATGGCAGAAATGGAACTTTTCCTAGCAAATATCAACAGGCCAAAACTAAATCAAGATGAGTTAAACCATCTTAACAACCCCATATCAAGCATTGAAATAGAAATAGCAAAAAGAGACCTATCATCTAAGAAAAGCCCAGGACCAGATGGTTTTACAGCATAGTTCTACAAGGCCTTCAAAGCAGAACTCACACCTCGTTCCTTCAAATTTTTAATGGAATTGAAAGAGAAGGTTTACTACCAAATTCATCCTATGAATCTATAGTAACCCTCATCCCAAAACCAGGCAGGGACTCATCAAAGAAAGAGAACTATAGACCCATTTCTTTGAAGAACATTGATGCAAAACTTTTCAACAACATTTTGGCCAATCGACTTCAACAATTTATCCAAAAAATCATAGGTCACAATCAAACAGGATTCATTTCAGGAATGCAAAGCTGGTTCAATATACACAAACAAGATAACATAATTCACATCAACAAGAGCAAGAATAAGAACCACATGGTTTTCTCAATAGATGCAGAGAAAACATTTGACAAGATCCAACACCACTTTATGATGAAGTTTCTGCAAAGACTAGGAATCCATGGAACCTTCCTCAGTACAATAAAAGCTGTATAATAAAACCTCAAGCCAATATTATGCTCAATGTTGAAAAATTAACTCCATGTCCTCGAAACTCAGGAACGAGACAAGGATGCCCACTCACTCCATTGTTCTTCAATCTAGTATTAAAATGCCTAACTACAGCAATAATACAAGATGCAAACATCAAGGGGTTCCAAATAGGAAAAGAAGAAGTAAAACTCTCCATTTTTGCAGATGACATGATCTTGCATTCAAAGAATCCCATGGACTCTGCTCCCAAATTCTTCAAGATGATTCAAAATTTTGGCAAAGTAGCAGGGTATAAAATTAGCCTTCAAAAATCAATGGTTTTTCTATATGCCATCAGTGAGAAAAGTGTGACAAATCAGGAAAGCAACTCCATTTGTAATACCCCCAAAAAAATAAAATACCTAGGAATTAACCAAACAAGTGAAGGACATCTATGATGAAAACTTTGAAAACCTGAAAAACGAAATCAAAACAGCACTTAGAATTTGGCAAAAACTCCCATGCTCCTGGATTGGAAAAATCAACATTGTGAAAATGGCCATACTTCCCAAGGCTATCTACAAATTCAATGTGATACCTATCAATATTCCAATCTTATTCTTCAAGGAAATAGAAGAGGCAATCCAAAAATTCATATAGAACAATAAAAGACCCTGAATAACAAAAACAATCTTTAACAGAAATAACAGTGCTGCAGGAATATCAATACCAAATTTCAAACTCTACTACAAAGCCATAGTAATCAAAATAGCTTGGTACTGGCACAAGAACAGACCCCAGGACCAATTGAATAGACTTGAAAACCCACAAATGAACCTAAAGACCTGTAGCCATCTAATCTTCGATAATGGAGCTAAAAAAAAAAAAACAGAATGGAAGAAACACAGCCTCTTCAGTAAATGGTGCTGGTAAAATTGGTTAACTACTTCACTTAATATAATTTTTTCCAAACCTTTCCATTTCCTAACAAATGGGGAAATGTCATTCTTTCTGATGGAGGCATAGAATTCCATTGTGTATATATACCACATTTTCTTGATCCATTCATCTACTGAGGGGCATCTGGGTTGGTTCCATATCTTAGCTATGGTAAATAATGCTGCAATAAACATAGTTGTGCTGGTAGCTTTAGTGTGGTCTTGTTTGTAAACATTTGGGTAAATGCCCAAAAGTGGGATTGCTGGATCATAGGGGAGATCTATGTGAAGTCTTTTGAGGAACCCCCTTACTGCTTTCCAAAGTGGTTGAACAAGTTTACATTCCCACCAACAATGAAGTAAGGTTCCTTTCTGTCCACATCCCCTCCAGCATCTGTTGTTGTTAGAGTTCTTGATTTTTGCTGTTCTAACTGGAGTGAGGTTGTTTTGATTTGCATTTCTTTTATGGCTAGGGATGTTGAACATTTCTTCATGTGTCTATTGGCCATCCTTCTTTCTTCTTCAGAGAAGCTTCTCTTTAAGTCTTTCACCCACTTATTTATTGGGCAGTTGTTTCTTTGAGGATTTGTTGTTGGGTGGTTTAATTTTTTAAAAAAATTATATTAAGTGAAGTAAGCCAGGCCCAAAGAAACATAGGTCCCATGGTTTCCTTTATTTGCAATATCTAGTATAGGTATGAGTCAAGCGGAAAAGGTCAGATAATGTGATGTTAGGAAAATGAACCCATAAATATGTATTTTAATGTTTTCGTTTCTTTCAGGCATGTGTTTCTAATGCATTTATAAGATTATTTCTTTGTTACTTTGTATGTCCCTCCCCCACAGTGTAACCCCCGCTTTCACAATATTTGATGTCGGTATAACATGTGGAGGAGATGGGGACAAACAAGTCATTTAAGGATTCAGGTGGACCTGTTGCAACAATGAGAAGTACAAAATGTCATGTCAAAACCAGCTTTACAATGTCAGTGTGGGGGAGGGAGGGGGGTATGATTGGGTGGGGGGAGGGGGGAGGATGGGAAGGGAGGTGAAGGGTAAACAAAGGAGGAGGCTGCAATGCTTGGTAAGAAATGTATGCATTATCCTGCCCATGTAATTGTAACCCCTTTGTACAGTATGTTCTCAAATAAAATAAAATAAAATTTAAAATTAAAAAAAAATTTGGTTAACTACTTATGGAAAACTAAAGCTAGAACATTATATATCACCTTGCACCAGAATCAACTCCACATGGATCAATCACCTCGGAGTCACAGCAGACACTCTGAAAACATTACAGAATGGAGTAGGAGAAACCCTAGGTCTCCTTGGCATAGGCCGAAATTTTCTTAATAGAGCCCCAGAAACACAACAAATGAAAGAAGGTTGGACAAATGGTATTGCATGAAATTGCAGAGCTTCTGCATGGCAAAGGACATAGCTTGGAAGATCAATAGAAAGTCCACGCATTGGGAGAAGATTTTCACTAGCCATACAACAGACAAGGGTCTCATATCTAAAATATACCTGGAACTTAAAAAATTAAATCCCTCCAAAACAAATCTTCAAACAAACAATTCCCCAATAAATGACTGTGCTAAAGACTTAACGAGAAACTTTTCTGAAGAGGAAAGAAGGATGGCCAATAGACACATGAAAAAATGCTCAAGTTCTAGCCATAAAAGAAATGCAAATCAAAACAACAAGGATATACCACCGCATCCCAGTTAGAATGGTTATAATAAAAAATTCTAATAACAACAGCTGCTGGAGGGCATACGGACAGAAGAGAACTTTACTGCATTGTTGGTGGGAGTGTAAACTTGTTCAACCACTTTGGAAAGCAGCATGGAGATTCCTCAAAAGACTCCACATAGAGTTCCTTTATGAGCCGGCAATCCCACTTTTGGGCATTTACCCAAATGATCACAAACAAGACCAAACTAAAGCTACCGGCACGACTATTTTTATTGCAGCATTATTTACCATAGCTAAGTTGTGGAACCAACCCAGATGCCCCTCAGTAGATGAATGGATCAAGACAATGTGGTATATATACCCAATGGAATTCTATGCCTCCATCAGAAAGAATGCCATTGCCCCATTTGTTAGGAAATGGAAAGACTTGGAAAAAATTACATTAAGTGAAGTAAGCCAGGCCCAAAGAAACATAGGTCCCATGGTTTCCCTTATTTGTAATAACTAAGTTCAGATAAGTTGATGTTAATGGAATGAACCCCAAGATAAGTATTTAAATGTTTTTTTTTCCTTTTATGCAATTGTTTCTATCATATGTATAAGATGATGTTTGTCTTGAGCCTCCCTCTCTTTTTCGTGTTCTTTGTTTTGTTGAATGTTGCAGATCTGACGGGAGTATTCTTCTGCTGGTGTTCTCGTAGTAGTTCTTGTCCTCAGCTCTCTCATGGAATCTTTTTGTTTCAGACATCTGAGAGCTGTGATGGGAAAGATAGGCTGGCCACATTCCCAGGCTCTGGGAAACCCTCTATTCTCCCACTCAGTGACTAAGAGTTCAATATCCTAATTTACTCCGAAGTTACCTCGAATCTCTTGCTCACCACTCAGCCGCCTCTACTTTCCTCAATCGCTGTTAGTGGTGTCAACCAACAGAGGGAATTCTGGTGCTGCAGGGCAGCATGGAATGTGGGCCAGCATTCTTGAATCCCATTGGTCAGAAAGAACCAGGAAAGAATGGGTTTGTGGCCTGAATCCTGTGATGCAGGCAGCATGGGCGGAGTAAAAATGACAGCAGCTTCGCCAGACCCTTTCCCAGAGAACTCTGTCCAATTCAGTTGGGTACAAAAGGGTGACCTGCTTTACTTGGATGGCTGCACAAATTGTTGTGTATGGCTGTTTGTTGCCAGTCTCAGAACTTGAACTCAGGATCTGGGCACAGTCTGTGAGCTGCATTGGATCAAGGCTAGCGTGAGCCACATGTCTCTTCTTGTGGCTTTGTTGCCACTTAAGTTGGATAGTGGTCTAAAGGACTTTCCTGCCTAGGGTGACTTTGAACATGACCCTCCTTTCACAGCCTTGTAAGTATCAAGGAGGACTGCTGAGAGCCACTGGTGCCTGCCTAACCATTGGTCTTGCTGATGTTCTTGGACAGACCGGTGATTTCCCTATCCTCAGGTTTAAGTGGTGGGAGCTGGAACCCACAGTTCGAATCCTGGTCCTCCCACTTTCAAATGGCAGGAGATACTAAGAAACTCATTTATCCATATGAATACCAATGGAATGTGATGTATGTCATGATTGAATGAGCAGTTCTTGAATGATTCCAGTATAAAATTATACACAATTATATTATAGGACACTGATCGATTTTAGTTAATACTTTATTAAGCATTTCAACAATAACATTCATAAAATGGAGGCCGAATGAAATACCTAAGAATTGGGTGTCATATAGCATAGAGATGCCATTTTTCTTGCCAGGACTGGGATTTGAACTCATGGTCTTGGTAACTCTGTTGCACCGTGTGGGAAGGGGAAGCTTGCCTCCTTGAAGTCAAGAAATTCAATCTGTTCCTTAGGCCTGAAATGGATCCTCTGCACTAAATAAAATCCTATTCATGTACATTTTAAGTATATGATTTATATTTACAGACATATGTATGTACATATTGAGTTCAGTATATTTATTCATTTTATTTTTTGTTTTGTTCATGTATTGACTTTATTTTATTGTCTATTATGGCACATAGAACAATGATTACATTGATTACATATGATATAGGTGTACATATGTATTCTGCTTCATATCTGACACCCAGGACTTTCACAGAAAAGGAAAACATGTGTCACCATCAGCTTTTTATTCCATGATTCGTTGTTTGGGAGTTCTGACATCTGATCTCATGGCCTACAGGGACAAATTCATGAATGGGTCACTGTCAGCATGCCATCCTGGGGCAAATTGAGCTGACAGGAAGTTCCCAGGGCCTGAGATTGAGCCCCAGCGGTTGACAAAATAAGAACAGATTGACACTCAGATGGTAGTACGCTAATAAATATATATCTTTATAGAGTGCCAGAGATGTCTATCCATTATTCAGTTATATAGACTACATTCCTACCATTCTTGGGTATTATTATACCTCCATGTAATTAATGTTATTGTTTTTATCCTCAATGAGATGTACAAGTCGTTATGTTGAAAACTAATTTTACAACTTTGGTGTGGGGGTGTGGTGAGGAAGGGGGGTTGGGAGGATTGGGTTGGGAGGCGGGGGAAGGATGTTAATGGATGGGAAAGGGAAACAAAAGAGGAAGCTACAATGCTTGATAAGAAATGTACTCATTATCTTGCCCATGTAATTGTAACCCCTCTGTACATTATTTTCACAATAAAAAATAAATAAATAAACTCTTAAGTAAATTGGTGTCCTGAAATCATTGCATCCCTGTAAGAAAGAGTATTCTTTTAATTTTTCATATTATATAAAATCAACCAGCCGACTAAAACCATGATGTCTAATTTTACACGAGTATCATTCATGAGCAACTCATTCAACAGTGACATTTATAACATTCCACGGTTATTCTTATAGATTGAAATGAGTCTCTTAGGCTCTCCCATCTTCCAGAAGTGACATGACTGGGATTCGACTCTAGTCCTATATTGCCCTGCAGGACTATGGTCCAATAGCCCAATAGCTCACCAGCCTTAAGCAATGCAAGGTGAAGTACCCTTTGGAGCTGTGTCATTCAGACCCAGATGGTCATGGTGCAAAATCTAAAAAGGCCATCTCACCACTTATTTTCTGTGCATTCCCCCCCAGCTTGCAAGGCCTGGAGGTCTAGGATCCAAGGATCGTCTGTGGTTCCAGTGGCTGCACCACAGCCTAGGGTGATGGAAGCTGAGGCAGAGTTGCCATGACCTGAGTTCAAGAACTTGCTTGGCAAAAAAATTTCCCTGGCTTGCAATTGGTGCTGTTTTATCTGCCAGGCTTTGGATTTGAACTTAGGGTCTGGGTAACTCTGCAACACTGTGGATGAAAGGGAAGCTCACCATGCTTGAGGACAAGAAAGTCAGGCCTGCTCCCTAGGCCTGAATTCATGCCCGAGCCCTGGGAAACACACTATTTATATACATTTTAAAGATAGGATTTGTACCTACCTATTGATGTTCAGTCCATATCCTGTTTGTTGTGGTTATCTATTGTATTTCTGTTTTATTCATTTATTTACCACTTATTTTATTGACTGTGATAACACGCATTCCATTTATTATATTGATGACATCCTATCATATATATCTAGATTTGTAGACATGTTCTCTTTCATGTCTTACACCCAGGACACTCAGAGAAAAGGAAAACAGGTGTTACACTCCACTTCTTACTCCATGATACAAATGTTGGCAGTGCTGGGACCTGAGCTCAGGGCCTAGCAGACCCAATTCATGAATGGGTGTGTTAACATGGCAAACTCTAGCCCAGGAAGCTGCCAGGCAGTTCCCAGACCCTGAGATCGAGCCACAGGGGAGGACAAAATAGCCATACATGGATAGGCAGGTGGTAATATACCAATAAATATGTTTGTATATAGTGCCAGAGACATCTGCCTAGGATTCAAGTGTATCAACTAGGTTCCTACCAACTCTTAGGTAGTTATTATGCCACCATTGAAGAAATAAGATTCTTTTCATGCTTAATAGACTATTCATTAAGATCAATCAGCATCCTAGGATCATTGCATCTAATTTTAGACTAGACTGATTGATGCACTCAGAAACTTCTCATTCAATCATGAGTTTGCTCACATTCCATCGGTATTTCAATGCATAAGAACGAGTGTATTGGGAATTCCACATATTGGTATGTGTCAGGACCAGGACTCGAAATCAGAGCCTACATTGTTGCATGGGCCTATGGCTTCCCTGATAGCCCGCTATCCTTCACCAATGCAAGGTGAAGTACTCTTTGTAAGCATGTCATTAAGACCCAGGATGGTCACCTTGGAAAGGAACAAAATGTAAAATCCATCCCACGGCTTTCCTCTCTCTCTCCTCTCTCTCTCTCTCTCTCTCTCTCTCTCTCTCTCTCTCTCTCTCTCTCTCTCTCTCTCTCTCTCTCTCTCTCTCTCTCTCTCTCTCTCTCTCTCTCTCTCTCTCTCTCTCTCTCTCTCTCTCTTCCTTGGTGTGTGTGTGTGTGTGTGCATGTGTGTTTTCCTGCAAGACTTCAGGGCCTAGTATCCCAGGATCGGCTATGGGCCCATTGCAGCCCACCACCCTGAGGTGATTGAAGCTGAGGCAGAGTTACCACAAACTGAGTTCAAATCCTTTCCTTGGCAATAATAATCATAATAATCATAATAATGCAACCTGGCTCAGAACTCACACCAGTTTTCTGCTACAGCTGGGATTCTAACTCAGGTCTGGGTAAATCTATAACACTGTGGGGGAAAGGGAAGCTCACCATCCTTGAAGACTACAATATCAGGCCAGGTCACAGGTCCTGAACTGAAGCCCCAGCACTGGAAAAAATAATGTACCCACCTATTTTACACATAGGATCTCTATTTACATATATGTATGAAATGCATCATGAGTTCAGTGTAGTTACTCTTTTTATTGTGTGTCTTAGTCATGGATGCATTTGTGTTTTATTGAGTATAATGACAGACATAACTGTGCCAACGTGGATAACAACCTCTTCCTATGGTTATAGAGTTGCCTATATAGAATTCTCCATCCTCCCTGAGACCCAGGACTTTCACAGGACAGGAAAACAGATGGATCAATGGGCTTCTCATATTAGGATTCATCTTTTGGCAGTACTGGGATTTGAACTCAGAGCTTAGCAGTCCCAATTGGCGAAAGAGTCTAGGTGAGGATACCAGCCTGTGAGCAACTAAGGAGCTAGGGGGTTCCCGAAACCTTAGATTGAGCCCCGGGGTTGGGGTGGGGCACAATATTCATCCATTCATAAGCTGAAGCTAGTATGCTAATAAATACCTATTTGGGTAGAGTAGGAGATGTGGCTAGCTGTGTTGGAATCCCATCTACCATGTTGTCGGGTTTTCGTTCATCTCACAAAAGACAGACAGAGTCCTAGGAAAGGTAAGTGCAGCCACTCGCCTGTTCCCCAGCCTCCCTTATCCCGGGAGACAATCAGACACAGCAGGGAGTCAACTCAAGCAGGAAAACTCCTTTATTAACACAGAGCAAGCCATTATTAAAGCAAGAAAGAGTGGGTGGCATGGGAGGGGAGGAAGAGGAACCAATTATTTCAAGGTCACACCCTAGCATGCACCTAAGCTTCCAAGGTCTGGTTACATACTGTAAAGCAAATTGGGCTCTGCCCACTCAACTCCCTATCAGCAACATCTTTGCTGCCCATGTGCTCTATAGATTCTCTCTTTTTTGTTTTAATGGCAGAGCCACTTCCAAGTTAGTTATTTTTTTCCCTCCCCTGTAAAGGTTATTTTAAAAGGATTCCATTGGTAAGGATAGCATTGGCCATGCAGGGGGTTTGAGGCAAGTCTGGGTGGTGAGATTCGCCAGAGAAGGATAGGGTGGGCCCTTGTGCATGATCCAAGAGCCCTTCCCAGTTACCTCACATCCCCACCTAGCACAATAATAATCATCAGTCCCACCACAGTTAGAAATGTCCGAAGCAGTTCAATTAATTCCTGGGCATATATAACAGTCAGTATCTCATAAGGTCATCCTCTTCAGAACCTGGGAGCAGCCTGGGTATTGGGAGTTCCACACATGCGGCATGGTGCATCCTCGTGGGCCTGCACACTCAGGCCATTCTACTATAGTCCAGAAAAACAAGGAAATTTTAAAACAAACTGCAGACTTAGCAAAGCAATCCTGGGCACCTGGTGTCTTTTAAGTAAGCCAGTTCCTTGTACGTGCCTTTAAGGGAGCACAGGGGTCAAGATGACTTTGAGCTTTACTTTAATCTCAAAATGGCTCCCAACAGCTCCCCTGTCTTTGTTTAAAGAAGTGAACCTGCCTGTCTTAGGTTGGGTGGATCACCTTTTCTGCCTGACCCATCATCGGGAACTTCTTCAGAGCAAAGATGAAGGCCCTGTCTTAGGTTGGCCAGACTGATACCCCCTCTTACCCGTCTCTGGTTGCGATTCCTCTCAGGGAAATTTATTCACTTGGATCTTGATCTTATGTAACTGCCTGGATAAGCTCATAAGCTTTTTGTAGTGCACATATAATGCAAGTAAGGCATAGAAAAACCATCAGCAAAAGCATTTCCATGCCAAGCAATGCCATTACTAGTCCTTTAACATTTGTCAAGGATGGAATAGCAGTCTTTGCCACTTCAGAGTCCAGAGGTGGGCTTGTTCTAATCCAGCTATTTGGCTCTGGGGCTGAAAAAGATCTAAATTGGAAGCATAACAAAAGGTGGTTGTTTAACAATAAGTATGGATTCAATAATGCCGCTATACAAACAATTACTAAAAGAATAATTAGAGCAGATGACATTAAAATAATTAACTCCAACATAAATATTAAATGGTCTATACATAATGACATAGGGTGTGATCAAAATGAATGTCAGGCCACCAGGTCAAAGGGACAACTTCTCTTGTGGTGCTATTGATGATTTCTGCATTGCCAGCACTGATCACTGCCCAGGTCACTCGTCGAAGTTGATGCAGGTTCCATAGGGCCATTGTCAGGACTGGGAGGGTCAGGACAGCCAACAGCTGGAGTATCGCCATCTACAATTGTTAGAGAACACAAGAGCTTCTCAAGGGTTGGTTGCCATTGGGGATGGTTAATAATTATATTTTGGCTTTTCTCTTTTAAACACAAGCTTGGGCCACCATAGCCATTTTTCTTCCTTGTTGGTTAGCTTATCCTTATGTATCCTCCTGTATAGAGGAGATAGGTAAAAACTTAAGATTCCTGGCAGGAATCCAATGTGGGCTGTCTCCCCTATGGGAAAAACGCATCCAAATTCCCTGCCCATGGAAACTAGGGGGTCAGGTCCTCTTCATTGTTGTGTCAGGGGGTCCTTCCACCTGACTTTTATTTGGGGCTTAGGGAATAGTTGTCCCCAGTACTTCTGAAATCTGGATTCAGTTGCCCCTTTTGAAAATTTTAAAATGTTAATGGTAAACATAGCTATCTGTAACTGTATATGGGGATTAACTCCCCTTTTTTGTTTTATAGGCTATCAGACTACAAACTAAAGGGTTTTTGAATGTCCTGAAGAGCCATAATTATGGCCAGCACTTCTTTATATTGTGCTGACCCTTGACAAGGTGGGAATCTTTGTTGTCTGGCTCTTCAAAGGCTGCATACGCAGAGCCTGCTTTACCTCCATCAGTAAAAACATGGAGGGCGCCAGGAATAGGCGTAGCAGAAAATAGAGATGGCATTTTGAGGGGAAGTCACCATAACATGACAGTCTATTTGAATGGCCCATAATGGCAGTCAATTTGGCCTAGAAACCCCTTTAAGAAGAGAGCAAGATGAGCATTGGCTCGAGTGAGCCATTCAATGTCTGCCATCGGAAAAGGAAAAATAATGGAGTGAGGGTCAAGGCAATAATGCCTTTGGGCTTGGGTCCTTCCCTTGACCATAGCATGTGCAAGTTGGTCTGCTTGAGAGTACACCCAAGGTGTGCCCCCAGGGGAGTGTGAACCCACTCTAATGGCTCCCCCTTTTGAGTTAAAACTGCAGAAATCAATGTAACACCTGCAAACAACCAAAGGAAAATGGGCTCAAAAATAGAATACCCCTTCAGGTAAACTTCATCCAGTGCTTTTTGGAACTGCAAAAATATTGCCCAATGGCTGTCTGAAATTATAGTAACTTCTTGGGGCATTCTGTCTTTTTTTTTGTAGAGCAAATAAGGAGGAAGAGGAACCAATCACTGTCAAGGTCACACCCTATCATGCACCTAAGTTTCCATGGTCTGGTTACGCACTGAATATAAAGCAAATCAGGCTCTGCCCACTCAACTCCTTATCAGCACCATCTTTGCTGCCCATGTGCTCTACAACATGTGAGTACTGATTCTTGGATCTTTCCTATTTCCTCCAATTCCTCAATGTTATTCTTATTGTCACACTTCATGAACTCTTAATTAAAAATTTTTGTTGTGACATACGTCTTGCCTATCATTACCTATGAGAATCATGCATGAACTAAACTCTTCCCTAGGGCTGAATTCAAGCACCTCATAACATTTATAGACATGTTAAATATACGATTTATACTACATCTATATATTCAGTCTATATTGTGTTTGTTGGAGCGATTCATTATGTTTTATTATTGATTTATTGGTTTAGCATTTATTTTACGGACTGTGAGTGCACCCATAACATTTATTACATTTATTCCAATCTATTCCATAGCATGTAACTTTGCAGACATATTATGAACTTGCACAGAAAAGGAAAACAGATGTCACACTTGAAATCTTACACCAGGAAGAAATTTTTGGCAATGATGGGACCTGATCTGAAAGCCTGAGAGGCCCAATTCTTGAATGGGTGAGTGTCACCACCACAGCCTCTAGCCCATTCAGCTGCCAAGTCGATCCCAAAACCTGGGATCAATCCCCTGTTTGGCCAAAATCGCAGTAACTTTCTATGACGATAGTGGTACATAAATAAATATAAATTTAGATATTTAGGTACTGCTAGAGGTGTCTATCTAATATTCAGTGACATATACTACGTTCCTAACAATTCTCATGTATTTAGTGAGGATTCCATTTAATCAATAATAATTTTTAATGCATAATAAACTATAAATTAAAATCAATCTGTGTCCTGTGATTATTGGGTCTAATTTTATGCTAGACTCATTTTGAGGGACTACTTATCCAACCATGACATTGATCACATTTCTCTGGTATTCCTATGGACAGGCAATAGTTTCTTAGGCTCTCTAGCCCCTTGTAAGTGGCATGATCTGGATTCGAACTCAGGGTCTAGCGTCTAGGTTGGCCTATGGCTTCACTGACAGCCCGCCAGCCTTCAGCAATGCCAGGTGACCTACAGGTTGCAGCCATGTCATTCAGACCCAGGATGGTCACCGTGCAAGAAAGAAAGATAGAAACTGCTGACCTTTTGCGGTTTGTGGCTTTTTTTTTGGTGGTGTTTTCATTTTGTTTTCCTGTTAGTCACCGAGGCCTAGGACCCAGGATGGGCTGTGGGTGGGGCCTGAACTCTGGTCATGGGAACTCTCCCTCAGCTTTTCAGCTCAGGGCTAGTGCTGTACCATTTGAAATACAGCACCATTCCCAGCTTTTTCTGATCCTGTGGTGCTGAGGAATAGAACCCAGGGCTCATGCATGCAAGGGTGATGGAAACTGAGGCAGGATTGCCACGACCTGAGTTAAAGCCCCGTGCATGGCAAAAACTAAATTATTTAATTAATAATATTACTGAAGCTCCCTGTCTTGGATTTTGTGCCATTTTGTTGGTTGCCAGGCAGTGATGCATCTTGAGATCTGGGTAACTCTGATGCACTGAGGGGGATAGAGGAAAAGAAAGCTCTCCTCCCTTGAAGACAAGCAATTCAGGCCTGTTCCCTAGGACTGAATTCAAGCCCCAGCCCTGGAGAACATAACATTTATAGACATGTTTATTATACGATTTATACTTACATCCATATATTCAGTTTATATCGTGTTTGATGGAATGATTCATTATATTTTATTATTTATTTATTTACTTACCATTTATTTATGGACTGACTGTGAGTGCACCTATAACATTTATTACATTCATTCAAATCTATTCCATAGCATGGAGCTTTGCAGACATATTATATACATAATACTTGACACCCAGCACTTGCACAGAAAAGGAAAACAGGTATCACACTTGGAATCTTTCTCTAGGAAGACATTTTTAGCAATGCTGGGGCCTGAACTGAGGAACTAGGAGGCACAATTCACGATTGGGTGAATGTCAGCATGGCAGCCTCTAGCACATTCAGATGCCAGGTGGATTCCAGGACCTGGGATCAAGACTCAGTTTTGGCCAAAATAGCAATACTTTTCTATGCAGACGGTGGTATAAAAATAAATATATATTTAGAAATTTATATACTTCCAATGATGTCTATCTAGTAGTATTCAATGACATATACTACCTTCCTAGTGATTCACAGGTATGTAGTGAGAATTCTATTTAATCAATAGTATTCTTTTAGGGGCTGGGAAAGTGGCTCACTGGGAGAGTGCTTGTCTTGCATGCATGAACCCTGGGTTCTATTCCTCAGCACCACAGGATCAGAAAAAGCCGGGAATGGTGCTGTATTTCAAATGGTACAGCACTAGCCCTGAGCTGAAAAGCTGAGGGAGAGTTCCCATGACCAGAGTTCAGGCCCCACTACTGACAAAACACACACACACACACACACACACACACACACACACACACACACACACACACACGTATTCTTTTAATGCATAATGTGAATTAAATTCAATCCACATCTTGTGAATACTGGGTTTAATTTTATGTTAGACTGATTGACAAACTACTCATCCAACCATGACATTGATGACATTCCTCTGGGGTTCCTATGAACAGGCAATAGTTTATCAGGCTCTCCAGCCCTTTCTAAGTGCCATGACTGGAATTCAAACACCTAGGTGTCCAGATTGGCCTATGGGTTCGCTGGCAGCCTGCCAGCCTTCAGCAATGCCAGGTGACCTACAGGTTGTAGCTGTGTCATTTGGAACCGTTATGGTCACCATGCAAGGAAGCGAAATGGAGAAACCACCAACTCTCTGCAATTAACGGCTATTTTTCAGTGCTGTTTTCAATTTGTTTTCCTGTCAGCCCCTGAAGCCTCAGATCCCAGGATGGTCTGTGGGCCCAGAAGTTTCAACATCCCAGCTTAGAGTGATGGAGGCTGAGGCAGAGTTGCTAGGACCTAAGTTCAAGCCCCATGCCTGGCAAAATAAATGAATAAATAAATAAAATATAATAAATTTTTAATAAAGTATATAAAAAATAAAATAAATCGTTTTAAAATTCAAAAATATTAAAAATACTAATGGAGATCCCTGGCTTGAAATTTGTGTCCGTTTTTTTCTGCCAGGCCTGGGATTTGAACTCTAATGCACTGTGGAGAATGGGGAAACTCACCCTCTTTGAATACAAGCAATTCAGGCCTGTTCCCTAGGTCTGAATTCAATCCCCAGCCCTGTTAAGTAATATTCATCCACACTTGAAAAAAATGATTAATATCTACATACTTATGTTTACTGTATATTGCTTTGAGGGTATTCATTTTTTGTATTAGTCATTCATTATATTTATTGACTATTACTACACTTATAACACGTATTAAATTCATTACGTATTATTAGAACTATACAGATTTGCATATGTATTATATATCTTACTTCAGACCCAGGACATTCACCGAAATTCTATATTAGATGATCCCATGCTTAGAAAAACAGAAAGAATACACCAACCAAAGTCTAATTTATCCCTAGGTACCCCATTGGCTCACATCTGTAATCCTAGCTACTCAGGAGGCTGAGAAATGGACGATGAAATTTCAAAGCCAATGAAGGCAGAAAAGTCTGAGAGAAATCATCTCCAATTAACTGGCAAAAACCCCGGCTACAGGTATGGCTGAAGTGGTAGAAAATCAGCTATGAACAACCAAGCCAAGATAGAGCAAGCTGAGTTCAAGTTCATGGAGTGGGAAAGGGGGATAAAAGGAAGAGAAATCCTCCAAAAACAGAGAACAAAACAACAATAGAAAAATCCCACATAATTTATGGTACCAACCAAACTGGAAAAAAATAATGAAGCTTGTGCAGTTGCATAACTTTACATGAGCACATATGCTCTTAGGTACACTTCAAATCTACGTTTTTAATAATATATGTATATATATTAATAACGGATATATATAAATAAACTTTAAATAAACTAAAAAGCAGCCAATGAATAAATACTTCTGAATTAGTGCCTTAAACATGGCATTATAAATTATTTATACTAAAAGTATATTTCAGGTTTCTTTTCTCAGAATCAATCTTTAAGAAATTTGTTCACGTGCCTGACACGGTGGCTCATGCCTATAATCCTAGCTAATCAGGAGGCTGAGATTTGAGGATGGTGGTTCAAAGCCAGCCTGGACAGGAAAGTCCGTGAGACTCTTATCTCCAATAAACCACTAGAAAACCGGAAGTAGCATTGTGACTTAAGCAATAGATTAATCATATTGAGCTGAAGAGTGCAGGGATAACCCCTGAGTTCAGGCTCACGACAAAAAAAATTTTTTGTTTATACAGATCATAAAATTCTAACACTTTGAGCTTTAGGAAACATTTATTCCAGAGTCTTATGCTCTTCAGGCAAATACTCCACTACTGATTACATCCAACTCCCAATGTTTTTGTTTTTCATTTTACAATCTAGTTTATTCCCAAAATGCTTACAAGTACCTGCTGTCCTCACAAAAGTGAGTTTTTATTCAGAAACCCAACTTTTTGTGCTATGACTCCCCTAGTGTATTTTGTTGTAGGCACTAAGGCAAACTAAAATGACACAAATGTAGAGAGTTTATAATTATAGAAATAACTCTAAATATAAATAAAATCAACTGTCCCAACCTTCTAGGGAGAAATGGTGTTCTTATTTTCATGTTCACTCTTCATGGAAGATGGTCAAAATAGAAACACCAATGTGCTATGCTGAAATGTAAAAATTTAAACCCCTTTTTTGAAAAACTCTAGTGTTATAAAATCAAAATGTATCAAATAAAGGCGAAGTGAACTTAAAAAATATTTAAAATGAGAATGAAGCTCCCTTGCTTGGAATGTGTGGCATTTTTTTGTCTGCAAGGCCTGGGATTTGAACACGGGGTCTGGGTAACTCTGTTGCACTCTGCGGGAAGGGGAAGCTCATCGTGCTTGAAGACCAGAAAGTCAGGCCTGTTCCATAGGCCTGAATTCAAGGCCTATCCCGGGAAAGCATACTCCTTACATACATTTTAAAGATAGGATTGAACTTCCATACAGATGTCAGATTATATTATGTTTGGGGTGGTTATTCATTGAATTTTTTTGTTTTATTCATTTATTTACCATTTATTTTATTGACTGTGATGACACCTAACAACGTATTATATTGTTTGCATGCTATCACATAGCATCTAGATTTGTATATGTCTTCTCAATCATGCCTGACACCCAGGACTCTCCCGGAAAAGGAAAACAGATTGCCTTCTTAATCCAAGATTAAATTTTTGGCAGTGCTAGGATCTGAACTCAGGGACATGCAGTCCCAATTCATGAATGGGTGAGTGTGAGCACGGCAGCCTCTATCCAATGAAGCTGTCAAGTGGTTCCCAGGTGATGAGGTCTTGCCCCAGGATTGTACAAAACAGCTATACATGGATAGGCAGACAGTGGTTTACAAATAAATATATATTGGTAAAAAGAGCCATAGCCCCTTATCTATGATTGAATGACATATACTACGTTCCTACTAACTCTTAGGTATTTATTATACCACAATTAAGGGAATAGCATTCTTTTTCATGATTAATAAAGTATTGAGATCGATCAGTGTCCTGGAATTATTGCATCCAATTTTAGACTCGACCGATGCACAAACTTCTCTTTCAATAGATATTCCTATCATAGGAATGAGTCTCTTTATTTATTTATTTTTTTTTTTTGGTCAGTCGTGGGGCCTGAAGTCTGGGCTTGGGCGCTGTCCCTAAGCTCTTCAGCTCACTTGAGCTACAGCACCACTTCCGGTTTTCTGGTGGTCTATTGGAGATAGGAGTCTCATGGTCTCTCTTGCCCGGGCTGGCTTTGAACCGGGATCCTCAGATCTCAGCCTCCTGAGCAGCTAAGATTACAGGTGTGAGCCACCAGCGCCCGGCAGGAATGAGTCTCTTGTGATCTCCTGCCATTGGTAGGTATCATGACCGTGATTTGAAGCCAGGGCCTATGTTGACAGGTTGTCCTATGGTTTCCTTGATAGCACTCCAGCCTTCAGATATGGCAGGTCAGATCCATTTTGCAGCCGTCTGATTCAGACCCAGGATGGTCACTGTGCAAAGAGAAAAACATAAAACCCCCTAGCCCTCTGCATCTCCCCATTTTCGTTCTATCCCACTTTATTTTCCTCATGCAAGCCCTCTGGGCCTAGGATTCCAGGATTGGGTATGGGTCCCGAGCAGCACCTAGCCTAGGGTGATTGAAGCTGAGGCAGAGTTGCCAAGACCTCAGTTCAAGCCCCATGGTTGGCCAAAAAAAAAAAAAGAAAAATAAGAAAAGAAAAGAAAAAAAACTTAATTAATTAATTAACTAACTAAATTTAAAAAAAAAAAAAAGCTCCCTGATTTGGAATTTCTGTCAGTTTTCTTTCCTAGCCTGGAATTTGACCTCAGGATCTTGGTAAATCTGTAGCAATGTGAGGGAAAGTGCAGATTTGCCACTACTGGAATTCAAACCCCATGCCAAGCCAAAACTAAAAATAAGTCACTCAGCTTGGCATGGGGAGTAGTTTTGGAGATGGGAGGGAAAGGATGGTAGGGGGAAAACAAAGGAGGAGCCAACAATGCTCAATAGGAAATATACTGATGACCTTGCTCAAGTAACTGTGACCCCTCCATACAACATTTTTACAATAAAAAAACATACAAAAAAGAGAAACAATGTAGTTTTCAGAGAAGCACTTTGGGAGTAAAGGAAGGATATCTGAATAGCTGTACAAAATTCTACACTGCTTTTTTTAATGTTCAGTATGTAACTGAATAAACATAACTGCTTTCCTTAAAAAATTAAGTCACTATCTTGGAACTGGGCCAATATTTTTACCATTGGTGGGATTTGATCTCACCGTCCAAGTAACTCTTTTGTACCATGGGTGAAGGCGAAGCTTACTGTCCTTGACAAAAAAAAATTCAGGCTACAGTTCCCATGGCCTGAATGGAGGCCCTGTAATGGAAAAGATATTTCTACACATATGTAATATAGGATATATACTTACATAATTATGTTTGTTATTGATTTTGTTATTGATTTTGTATTTATTTTATTTTTGATTCATTCATTTAT
This sequence comes from Dipodomys merriami, assembly GCF_024711535.1. Lineage (NCBI taxonomy): Eukaryota > Metazoa > Chordata > Mammalia > Rodentia > Heteromyidae > Dipodomys > Dipodomys merriami. Next base: position 646,011 of record NW_027203049.1, on the reverse strand, counting down.
TGTGTATTTTATTTAGAGTTATCATACACATATTTATTACATTTCGCACATCTATTATAAAATTACACAATAATTTAGGACATTAACTCATTTTTCATTAAAACTTTTTGTGTTGAAACATGATAAATAATTAAATGGAGGCATTTGTAATAGTCTTCACAAGTTTAGAGTCTCTCTCAATTATGAACTTTGTCTTATTTATCTTTGAACACCTTCCTATAGGGATTTCTTCAATGATTTATACTCAGAAGCATTTTTTTTTTTTGGACAGACAAGTTGTGGGATAAGATTGTAAGCACGAGCCTAGAAATGTGGCTTAGTGGTAAAGAGCTGGCTCAACATGCATGATTACCAGAGTTTGAATATTCAGTGCCACATACTCAGAAAAAGCCAGAAGCAGTGGAGTGGCTCAAATGGCAGAGTGCTAGCCTTGAAAAAAATAAGCGCCAGGACTGTCATAAACAATTGGCCAGGAGTTCCAGGAAGATGGCGGAGGAGAAGCTGGAATCTGAACAAGCTCTCGCATAGAAAGCAGTTTTAGAGCTCCAGTGAACAGTCCTAAGCCAGAGAATCACACCAAGTGTGCCATCACAGGACAGAGAGTTAGACAAGAGAGGGGAAGCCAAGGAAACACATCAGCTGCCCCTTTGGCGGCAGGGTCGCGGCGGTAACCACTGCCGCAGGGTCATACCTGAGACACAGAGAGTCGGGGACGAAGGAGCCAGACGCAGAGGACGAGCGGATTCTACTCAACACCAACAAGAACCGACAAGGAGCGGACATTTTCATCCTGCTGTTTGCAGACCAGAGACGACCCAGGATCCAAGACTCGGCGTGAGTACAAGCCCGAAGTCCTCACTCCTCAGGGAGCCGAGGAGGGAAGGCCACCCCTCCCCCCCCAGCACCGGTGATCTCCATCTTGGATACAAACAAAGCTCGGAGGAGCTGCTAGTTCCAGCTCAGGCCTTGGAATAAAACGAGTCATTTAGCAGTCCACAAGAACTTAACAGCGAAGTGACCTGCCAGGCTCAGCTCCATCCAGGGAAAAGTCACCCAGCTCAGGCGCCAGCCATTGGAGTGCCTTGCCTCACTGGGTAACCAGAGCCAGAGGCTGCCACTCCCTCTAGCAGCCACCACAATCAATTGAAAAACAGAAACCCTGAGAATGGCTCCAGGCTGGGCACTGTGAGCTTTATCACAAAATAGCCCCAGGGAAAAGCTACTGTTTGTTGAAAGGCCTCAACTCTACACAGAACCTAGCCCCACCACCACATCCCCCTCTTTTGTGATTCTCAAAGCAGATCACCCTCCCAGAAAACTAACCTGGGAGGGAGATCTCAAAATCTTGGGTAAAGCAGAGCATTTTTCTGCCTCTTCCAACCAACCGACTTAAGAAACCAATCAAGCCACAGGACCCCAAGCTGACCAGAGACTCCAACAAGAGATTAGTTACAGACAAAAGAGAGATACAGGATTCTTCCCACTCCTCCCCCCAAAAAAAAAAATCAAAAGACTTTTTTTTTTCTTCTTCTTCTTTTCTTTTTTGTTACTTGTTTTTTGTTTTTTGTTACCTTATATATATATATATATATATATAAATTTTTTTCCCTTCTAAAACTTTTATTAATCTTTAATTTTTGCCTCTTCTGAAAAAATAATCGTTTTCCAGTAACTTTTTTTTTTTTCCTCATCTTATACTTTTTATTTAGGAATATGTGAATGAGCGTTTTCTTTTCTTTTCTTGTCTTCTTTCTCTTTTTCTTTCTTTCTTAATTATCTTTTTGTTTTTTATCTAGCTCTACTGAACTTCTGATCTTTTCTTCTCCCTTTCCCATCCTTAAAGTTTTTCACATCTCCTCTATGTCCCTCCCCTTCTCTGAACATATTCACATCCCTCTCTAAATAGATGGTCTTTTAACCTCTATAATACCATTAATTTTTATGTTTCTATTTTTTTCTAGTCTCTCTTTATTCCCATTTCTGTCTCTTCTTTTTCTCTCTCTCTCTACTTGCATCCTACCCAACCCATTTCCTGCATTGTGATTAGGACATAGTTAACTCTCCCTGTGCCTCCCCACACCAATCTATTCCTATTTTTTACCCACATCTCTCCCTAATCCTAATAATTTCTGGTTTTCCAAATTCTTTTCTGCGGTTCGAAGTCCTTTAACATATAGTTGTTTGATGTTGAAGAGATGTATCTGTTGAACTAGATTGTATCTGTAGATTATTGACTGCACAAATGCAAACTTTGGTTGATGGTTGCCTTAAGATAGTGTTCTAGCACAAAACTCGTGCAATCTTCATCTCAAATGGGCAGAGTAAGCAGGAAAAACACAAGAAAAATGGCAAATTCGGGTATCTCAATTCCCAATCTTGATAATCAGGGATTAGAACAGATAAAGAATATTCCAGAGGAGAGTTCCCAAATAGCTCTACAAACACTAATAGCAAACATGATAAATGAGAGGTTTGACAATGTACAAAGGACTCTGTATGAGCGTGATAGGGAGAGAGAGGAGGCATCCCAGAAGTTTATACAGGAATATCCTAAGCGTGAGGAAGCTACTCAAAAACTGATACAGGATTTGCGTGAACAACTTGAGAATACTCAAAGAGAAAGGGAGGAATGGCGTGAGCAGGCTGAGAACACTCAAAGAGAACTGCAGGAATCCCAAAAACGGGAAGAAAGAGAACTGCAGGAATCCCACGAACTTGAGGAAGCTAATCAAAGAGTAATTCAGGAATTGAGAGACCAGGTAGAGAATACACAAAGATCACTAAAGGCATTCATGGAATCCATTAACAAAGAGCTGAAGGAAGTCAGGGAGACCACAAAGGGAATGCTGAATGGAACCCAACAGAAGGAATGGGAGTCCAAAGAAACCATAACCAATCAACTAAGTGATTTGAGAACAAACACTGAACACCAAATTAAGGAAGTAAAGAAATTCATACAAGACCTAAAACAGAGCTTCAACAAAGAACTTGAAGCCATCAAAGCTGACCAATTAGAAGGAAAAGAGATAAAAAAACAAAGTAGAGAGTATTGACAGCAGGTTAGACCATGCAGAAGATCGAATCTCAGGGAATGAAGACAGCCTAGATATTATAGAGAAAGAACATACAACCATCCAAGACAAGTCCAAGGAATATGATAGGTCTATCCAACACCTGGAAGACAACATCAGAAGGCCCAATCTAAGGATAATGGATGTAGAGGAGTACTTAGAAACAGAAGTTAATGGTCTAGGAAATTTGTTTAACAGGATCCTAGCAGAGAACTTCCCAAACATACAAAAAGATAGGCCTATTCAGATACAAGAAGCTTTTAGAACCCCAAATAGACAAGACCAGAATAGGACATCCCACCTTCACATTATAATCCACACAGGATCAACCCAGACCAAGGAAAAGATCCTTAAAGCTGTCAGGGAGAAAAGGGTAATCACCTATAAAGGGAAACCAATTAGAATCACCTCAGATTTCTCAGCAGAGACAATCAAAGCAAGAAGAGCCTGGAATGATGTATGCCATGCACTAAAAACAAACAACTATCAACCAAGAATACTGTACCCAGCTAAACTCTCCTTCATAACTGAAGGCCAAATAAAAACCTTCCATAGCAAAGAAAAATTGAAACAATACATCTCCAACAAACCAGCCCTGCAAAAGATTCTTAAAGTTGTCCTACACATAGAAAACCAACAAGACTGCAACAAAGGCCAAGAAACTGCACACAAACTGAGAATCCAAGAACCTTAGGAAGAACCCAGTTCTCACAGCCCCCAAGAAGTTGGATAACATGGCAGGAACTCCCAAATACCTCTCAGTCCTATCTCTTAACGTTAACGGACTGAACTCTCCAATTAAGCGACATAGACTGTCTAGTTGGATTAAAAAACAAGACCCTTCTATCTGCTGCCTGCAGGAGTCACATCTTGCCCGTAAAAACAAACACATTTTGAAGATTAAAGGCTGGAACAAAATCTACCAAGCAAACGGCCCTCATAAACAGGCGGGAGTTGCAATCCTAATATCAGATAAAACAGACTTCAAATTAAAATTGGTGAGAAGAGATAAAGAAGGTCGCTACATACTAATTAAAGGATCTCTCTTTCAGGAGGATATTACAATTCTAAATATCTATTCGCCAAACAATGGAGCACCCAAATTTATCAAAGAAACACTACTTTCCCTCAAATCCCATATAGATCCAAAGACATTAATTGTTGGGGATTTTAACACACCACTCTCCCCACTAGATAGATCAACTCGGCAAAAACTCAACAGAGAAACCGCAGATCTAAACAGCTGCATAGATCAACTAGGCTTAACAGACATTTACCGAACATTTCACCCAGCAGCATCAGAATACACATTCTTCTCAGCAGCACATGGAACGTTTTCTAAAATAGACCACATTTTAGGCCACAAAACAAGCTTGTCTAAATTCAGAAACATTGAAGTTATACCTTGCATTCTCTCTGACCACGAGGGAATAAAATTAGAACTCAACACCAAAAGCCACCAAAGAAAGTCCGGTATCACATGGAGGCTGAACAACACACTGCTGAATCATGAGTGGGTCATGGAAGAGATTAGAAAGGAAATTCAAATGTTCATGCTATTCAACAAAAATGAACACACAAATTACCAGCTCCTCTGGGAAACAGCAAAGACAGTACTCAGAGGCAAGTTTATAGCTCTGAGCTCCTACATCAACAAATTGGAGAGATCTGAAACTAACAATTTAATGACACATCTAAACCTCCTTGAATAAGAGCAGCAAGATAAACCACAATCCAGTAGATGGAAAGAAATAATCAAAATTAAATCAGAATTAAATGAATTAGAATCCAAAAAAACTATAGAAAGAATCAACAAAACAAAGAGTTGGTTCTTCGAAAAACTTAACAAAATTGACAGACCCTTAGCAAACGTTATCAGAAAAAGGAGAGAACACACCCAAATTAATAAACTCAGAGATGAGAATGGAAACATCACTACGGAAACAACCAAGATTCAGAACATTATAAGGGAATACTTCTCAAAACTTTATGCTAATAAGTTTGAGAACTTGACAGAAATGGACCTTTTCCTAGCAAATATTGACATGCCAAAACTAAACCAAGATGAGTTAAACCAGCTTAATAGGCCCATATCAGGCATTGAAATAGAAACAGCAATAAGAGACCTCCCAGCTAAGAAGAGTCCAGGACCAGATGGTTTTACAGCGGAATTTTATAAGGACTTCAAAGCAGAGCTCACACCAATACTCCTCCAACTCTTAAAAGAAATTGAAAGAGAAAGCTCACTACCGAACACATTCTATGAAGCCATCATAACCCTCATCCCAAAAAGAGGCAGGGACTCATCAAAGAAAGAGAACTATACACCCATTTCTTTGATGAACATTGATGCAAAACTTCTCAACAAAATTTTGGCCAATCGACTTCAACAATTCATCCAAAAAATCATACACCATGATCAAACAGGATTCATTTCAGGGTTGCAAATCTGGTTCAATATACGCAAATCAATTAATATTATTCATCACATCAACAGGAGCAAGAATAAGAACCACATGGTCATCTCAATAGATGCAGAAAAAGCATTTGACAAGATCCAACACCCCTTTATGATGAAGGTTCTGGAAAAATTAGGAATCCATGGAACATTCCTCAATACAATAAAGGCTGTATATGACAAACCTACAGCCACCATTATACTCAATGGTGAAAAACTAAAGCCGTTTCCTCTTAACTCAGGAAAAAGACAAGGATGCCCACTCTCTCCACTTCTCTTCAATCTAGTATTAGAATGCCTAGCTACAGCAATAAGACAAGATGCAGACACAAAGGGGATCCAAATAGGGAAAGAAGAAATAAAACTCTCCCTCTTTGCAGATGACATGATCTTGTATTTAAAGAATCCCATAGACTCCACTCCCAAATTACTCAAGCTGATTCAAAACTTTGGCAAAGTAGCAGGGTATAAAATTAACCCCCTAAAATCAATGGCTTTTCTATATGCCAACAATGAGAAAAGTGTGGCTGAAATTAGGAAAGCATCTCCATTTGTAATAGCCCCACAAAAAATAAAATACCTAGCAATTAACTTAACTAAAGAAGTGAAGGACCTCTATGATGAAAACTTACAATCTTAAAAAAGGAAATCAACACAGAACTTAAAAAATGGCAAAACCTCCCATGCTCCTGGATTGGAAAGATTAACATTGTGAAAATGGCAATACTTCCCAAGGTTATCTACAAATTCAACGCAATACCTATCAAAATTCCACCCTCATTCTTCAAGGAAATAGAAGAGTAAATCCAAAAATTCATATGGAACAATAAAAGACCCCCAATAGCAAAAATGCTCCTCAACGGAAAGAACACTGCTGGAGGAATATCAATACCAAATTTCAAACTCTACTATAAAGCCATAGTAATCAAAACAGCTTGGTATTGGCATAAGAACAGACCTCAGGACCAATGTAATAGAATTGAAAACCCAGAAATGATCCTACAGACCTATAGCCATCTAATCTTCGATAAGGAAACTAAAACAATAGAATGGAAGAAAGACAGCCTCTTCAGTAATTGGTGCTGGCAAAATTGGTTAACTACATGTAGAAAACTAAAGCTAGATCCTTATATATCACCCTGCACCAGAATCAACTCCAAATGGATCAAAGACCTTGAACTCAAAGCAGACACTCTGAAAACATTACAGGATGGAATAGGAGAAACCCTAGGTCTCCTTGGCTCAGGTCGAAATTTTCTGAATAGAGACCCGGAAGCACAACAAATCAAAGAAAGTTTGGACAAATGGGATTGCATAAGGTTGCAGAACTTCTGCAGGGCAAATGACATAGCTAGCAAGATCAATAGAAAGCCCACCGATTGGGAGAAGATCTTTACTAGCCATACAACGGACAAGGGTCTCATATCTAAAATATACTTGGAACTCAAAAAATTAAACCACCCAACAACAAATCCTCAATGAAACAACTGCCCAATAAATAAGTGGGCGAAAGACTTAAAGAGAAGCTTCTCTGAAGAAGAAAGAAGGATGGCCAATAGACACATGAAGAAATGTTCAACATCCCTAGCCATAAAAGAAATGCAAATCAAAACAACATTGAGATATCACCTCACTCCAGTTAGAACAGCAAAAATCAAGAACTCTAACAACAACAGATGTTGGAGGGGATGTGGACAGAAAGGAACCTTACTTCATTGTTGGTGGGAATGTAAACTTGTTCAACCACTTTGGAAAGCAGTATGGAGGTTCCTCAAAAGACTTCACATAGATCTCCCCTATGATCCAGCAATCCCACTTGTGGGCATTTACCCAAATGTTTACAAACAAGACCACACTAAAGCTACCAGCACAACTATGTTTATTGCAGCATTATTTACCATAGCTAAGATGGAACCAACCCAGATGCCCCTCAGTAGATGAATGGATCAAGAAAATGTGGTATATATACACAATGGAATTCTATGTGTCCATCAGAAAGAATGACATTTCCCCATTTGTTAGGAAATAGAAAGGTTTGGAAAAAATTATATTAAGTGAAGTAAGCCAGGCCCAAAAAAGCATAGGTCCCATGGTTTCCCTTATTTGCAATATATAGTATAGGTATGTGTCAAGCGGAAAAGGTCAGATAATGTGATGTTAATAAAATGAACCCTTAAGTATGTATTTTAATGTTTTCGTTTCTTTCATGCATGTGTTTCTAACGCATTTATAAGATTATTTCTTTGTTGCCTTGTATGTCCCTCCCCCACAGTGTAACCCCCGCTTTCACTATATTTGATGTCAGTATAACATGTGGAGGAGATGGGGACAAACAAGTCGTTTAAGGATTCAGGTGGACCTGTTGCAACAAAGAGAAGTACAAAATGTCATGTCAAAACCAGCTTTACAATGTCGGTGTGGGGGGGGGAGGGGGGTAAAGTTGGGTGGGGGGAGGGGCGAGGTGGGGAAGGGAGGTGAAGTGTAAACAAAGGAGGAGGCTGCAATGCTTGGTAAGAAATGTATGCATTATCCTGCCCATGTAATTGTAGCCCCTCCGTACAGTATGTTCTCAAATAAAATAAAATTAAATTAAAAAAAAAAAAAAAAACAATTGGCCAGATGGGGGTGGCTCACACCTGGAACCCCAGCTTCTCAGGATGCTGAGATTTGAAGACCACAGTTCAAAGACAGCCTAGGCAAGGAAAGCCTGTTAGACTCTTATGTCCAATGTACCACCCAAAAAAAAAAAAAAAAAACGTAGTGGCGCTGTGGCTCAAGTGGTAGAGTGTTAGCTTTGAGCTGAATTGCCCAGGGAGAGGGCCCAGGCTTGATACAAGACACACAACTGGAAAAAAGTAAGGGTTAATCAAAGCACTTCTCTTATTTGCTAATTGGGAGAACATTCCCTGGAAAATAAACGCTGATGTAAACCAGAATTGGAGTCAGAGCTTAAGGTTGAAGTGTAGCAGATCCACTTGTCCAGCCTCTCAGACTCTAGCATTATAACCTTGTGTGCTAAAGGATCTGAATGGTCCAATGTTGAAAGGCTTAATATGCTCCCCAAGCCCTTTGTGATAAGCAGTTGACTTGTATTGTCAATGTCATTACAGTCCTGAACCTAGCAGAACACCAGTAGCTTACACCCATCAACCTAGCTAAGGAGGCTGAGGTCTCAGGATTACAGGGTGAAGCCAACCAGGGCAGGAAAGTCTGTGACACTCTGACTTCCACTTCTGAAAGGTCAGATGTTCAACAGCTTCTTGTGTTTCCCTTGGTGATGAGAAGTTACTTGAACTCTAAATGTTATTAGAATTCTTGTGCTATAGAAGAAGGAAAGAAACATCATTGACTCATCCAAGTTTCAAATGAAATTCTCAGAATTCAAGCCCTAGCCCTGTTAGCAGGAAGAACTCCAGCTTAACACTGTATTTGAAGGACAGAAAACAGTATCAAAAGCCAGGCTAGGTGGAGAGACCTAGGCTTATAGGATTAGGAGGCAGAAGGTACACACTCAACAGGGAAGTGAGCTGCAAACCACTTCATTCATTCATTCCAGGCACACCCAGCAATGAGGGGAAACCTGAAACATTTGTTAGAGTTACACCACGCTCAGGCTTTCTCAGGCTCTTCAAACAATGAATAACCTTCCTCATTTAGGTGAAGGGAGCCTCAGGCTATCTTTAGGTTACCAATAGAGAGTCAGTTTAGTGAGAGAGAGGGCAGGAACAGGGTAGGAAAACCCTGCTCTCTGTTCTTAGGGAGTGGATTTGTTACATCTGTAAGATTTGAAGGCCCTTCTTACCTCTGCGAGTCCATTCTCCTTCCTTTATTCTCCACATTATTAATGCAAATCCCCAGTCCAAGGACAGGAAGGGCCGTTTCTCTTCTGTTTCCAAGCACCTGAGTTAGAACCTGGCTTTGCCTTGTTGGTTCTGGGGCCTTCATCTGCCTGAGAAGTGGGAGAGAGACAGTCTTCCTGCTCTGTGGTCGTGTGAAGGCGATGCTGGTATCCTGGCACACTGCAGAAGGCCTCATGACTGGGAATTGTTCCCTTCTTTCCTCCTGACATCCAAGACCAGATTCATGTATCATTTTTCTATCTATCTCCCTATCTCCCTATCTCTCTATCTCTCTATCTCCCTATCTCTCTATCTCCCTCCCTCTCTCTCCCTCCCTCTCTCTCCCTCCTCTCTCTCTCTCTCTCTCTCTCTCTCTCTCTCACTCTCTCTCTCTCTCTCTCTCTCTCTCTCTCTCTCTCTCTCTCTCTCTCTCTCTCTCTCTCTCTCTCTCTCTCTCTCTCTCTCTCTCTCTCTCTCTCTCTCTCTACCTACCTACCTACCTACCTACCTACCTATATATCTCTTTGACATTTCTTGGGATGAACTCAAAGCCAAGGCACTGTCTCTAGCACTCTACTACTTGAGCCACAGCACCAATTCTGGCTTTTTCTCTGTATATATTACTGAAGAATAGAAGCCAGGGCTTCTTGCATGCTAGGCAAACACTCTCTCACTAATCCACATTCCCTGCCCCATCTTTTTTTTTAATGGTAGTTTTTACATAAGTATGCTACAGTTTGCGTCCCCTAGTGTAATTTTCTGAATACTGGTTATTTGTATAAACTCTGATCTTCTCTTCCCTTGCCTTATTTGTGACTGTTCCTTGATTAGCCTCATAATAAAATGTAACTATAGCTGCTGAGAGCTGCAATGTGCATCTTATAAGGACAGAGGCCTGGAACCCTGGAAGAGCAAAGCAATGGGGCTGAAATAAAGAAAATGATGCAGTATGCGTAACAAGCATATCTGAAAAATCAATTAGTATATGAAAGCAAAAGCTTTGCATACAGTCTGTTGGCACTCAAGGAAGTAACATACACAAGTAAGTAAGTAGGGCACTGATACGTAAACTTGGCCTTCTCTTTTTGAATTTTATTTTTTGGACATCTCAGGGCTTAAACTCAGGGTGCGATGTGTTACTCAGCTGTTTTGCTCAAGGCTGAGCTTCTAATACTGCCATAACTCTACTTCCAGCCATCTGGTTGTTAATTGGCCATAAGCAACTCCGACTTTCCTGCCTGGTCTGGCCTGTATCTCCTGCTAGGCTTTCTCTCCCAAAACTGGAGCTCTACCCTCTAGGCCACTGCTCCACTTCTGGTATTCTGGTGGTTTATTGGCAATAAGAGTCTCACAGACTTCCTGCTTGGGCTGGCTTTTGAAGGCGATCTCCTGAAGAGGATTCAAGCAGTTTTCTTTAGGGATTTGCCAAGGATCCGCTCCACACAAACCTTTAATCTAAATCTCAGGAGGTACTAGATAAAAATAGAAATGTGCAGATGCTTCTAGTGTGTCCTAGATAGTTAAGGTTGGAGACACACAGCATTCATAATTATTAGATAATTTTATAGGCAAAAGGAGCAATGCAGACAGTATGAAGATCGCTCCAGCTTTTGGTCCTCTCATCCTGAGATAGTAAATTAACTGCAGCTCATTGCTAAGTGACAGAACTGGCATGTCCTGTGGACATTTGCTCCTCAATCCTGTGACACTCATTTCTCACTTTTGGCTTCAAACCTGTGACCAGAGTGGAACATGAGGAGAGAAAATCCTTCTCCGAGAAAGCAGCTATAAAGAACATTGGGTAGTCTCTTATAAGTTCAAACCATTGGAATGACCCGCTAAAAAGTCAGATTGTCCAGATTAAAAAAATTAAGAAAAGAAAGATTTACCAGTGGCTGCTGACTGTAATCTCAGATCCTCAGGAGGCTGAGATGTAGAGAATCTGAATTTGAATCCAGCCAGTGTAATAAAGACCTTGACACTGTTATTTCTAAGAGATCACAGAAAAACTCAGAAATGGGCTTTGACTCAAGCTTAATGCACTACCCTTGAGTAAAAGGAGCTCAGGGACAGCACACAGGCTCATAGTTCAACCCCTGGGCCTGCCCCCTCAAAAAGAGCCTGTATCTCCACGTCTTTGTCTATGTATGGATGTATTCCTACAGGGGAAGCTCCAGAGTAAGAGGAGCTATGATGAATGGCACCAAGCTAGGAAATTTGTATTCAATACTATGACTTCATAACACAGAGGATGCTTTTATGACATTGCATGCTCCCCTCACTGCTCCCAGTATAGCCTGAAGGTTGCTCTGCACCCCAGTCCTGCTGGAAGAAGTCTCTCTCATTGTCTGGACAGGCAGACAAAAGGCCTCAATCCTGTACAGCTGTGTAACAAGCAACTCCATCTGGGCCACTTAGTGAGGAGGAGTGTGGGCAGGCTCTGAAAGCCAAGCTATCCCTCTCCCCAGTGCTCTATTTTGACAGGAAGCCTTCATTTATGCCACCTCCCATGGAATGCCAAGTTCTGTGCACTTATTCTGCCTCTGTGAGACTATATTCTGATGTTCAGATACAGGGCTCAATATAATTCAGGAGTCCTTCTGACAGACAACTAGGGCACTGAACCTAATTAAATGTTTCATAACCTGCAATGATGGGACTATGATGCCTCTTCTAGCTTTCCGGAAGCTTCGGAAATCCAAGAACATGTCAGATATCACAAAGTTTCCTGTCATCTAGGGCTGGTGAAGCTCATCAGGTTTTGAAACCTTTGAATTCTCCTAGTTGGGCCCTGAGAGGCTAAGTTTTGGGGTTAAAAACAGGGCATGGGTGATTACCATGATCTCAGAGCAGAAGTCTACAGCTTTCCCATTTTGTGTCACAGCTTCAGTTCTACTTTCTGTGTGTGTTTGTGTGTGAGTGAGTGAGTGCACGTGTGAGTGTGTATGTACATACACTAGTCCTGGAGCTTGAACACAGGACATAAGCACTGTATCTAGTTTCTCTTGTACAAGGATTGCCCTCCCCTACTTGAAACACAGAGCCATTTCAGGCTTTTTCCTAGTGATGTGGTCCAGAGTAATCAAGCCTAGGGTTTCATGTATGCAAAGCACTCTATCCCTAAGGCACATTCTCAGCCCTCTACTTCAGGTTTGTTAGTTTGCTTATGTCTTTTTGTTGTTGTCAGTTGTATGAATTGAAGTCTGGTTCTGGGTGCTGTCCCTGAGCAATTCAGCTCTAATCTTGTGCTCTACCACTTGAGCCACCGGTTTTCTGGTGGTTCATTGGAGCTAAGTGTCTCACGGACTTTCCTGCCCAGGCTAGCTTTGAACCATGATCCTCAGATCTCATCCTACTGAGTAGCTAGGATGACCAGCATGAGCCACAAGCACCCAGCTTCCACTTCACGTTTCTTAGTGATGAATTGGAGATAATAGTCTCATGGGACCTTTTGTGTCTGGGATAGTTTGGAACCCAGATACTCTGATCTCAGTTTCCTGAGAAGCCAGGATGACAGACCTTGGCTATGCAACCCTAGGCTGTGGCACTCTGCTGCAAGGGGGTCCTTGGCTCCATGTGGTGGAGTGCTGGCCATGAGTCCAAGAGGTAAGGATCAGCGCCTAGACTCTGAGTTCAAGGATCATGACTGAGAAAAAAAAAACAAAACAAAACAATTGTCTGCAGTAGACAACTCACTAGTCTTCAGTAATACATAATTTTGTCCCTGCCATGGGGACATATCTGAGTCTCAATATTCTTGTCTGCCTAATCATCCAAGTTGTGGAGCTATTACAAGGGCAAGATGAAAGAATGCACCCTTTGAAGGACAAAACACATTACACTCTTTACAGTATTCAGCACCCAGCACCCAGCACCCAATGCAGGACTCAGAACACTGCACCCTGTGAAGGACTCAGCACATAGCATCCTGAGCAGGACTCAGCACACAGCACCACACAAAGGACCCAGCACCTCAGGAAGAACTCATCACATAGCAGTATCCCACAAGCTGTCATTAGTATTAGGGTGCTTTCATCAGTATCACCATTCTTTCAGAAACACATCACAAACTGAACAAAGTTCACAACTAATGATTGAGATCAGTGGGGGGTTTTTTTGGGGTGGAGTCAACCATAGGGATTGCACTAAAATGTTGGGGGTAGTGTCCTAAGAACTTTTGCTTGAGCCACAGCACAGAGTTTCACAGACATCCTGCCAGGGCTGCGTTTTAAACCCATCAATGTCAGATCTCAGCCCCCGAATATCTTGGATGACAGGGGTGAGCGAGCCAGCAGCATGTGGTTCTGTGGAGCTGGGTTGCAGTAGCATACCTCTGGCTAAGTCAGGTTAGATGGCAGCTGTCAGCACCAGACTCATGGCTTGCTCTGTGATGAGGTATTTGAAGTCCTATACTTATAGAGTTGCAGTCACAACATTCAATCTTTGGTGCCAGTCCTGGGTCTTGAGTAAGAGTCTAGACACAATCCTTATGTTTTTATGCTCAAAGCTAGTGTTCGACTGCTTGAGTGACAGCACAACTTCCGGATTTTTATGTGCATGTGGTAGTGAAGAATCGAATCCAGGGCTTTGTATGTACAAGCCATCACTATACAACTGAGCCCCAGGAATGACAAGTGTATAAACAGATAAATATGTAGATTGATATATATATGTATATATATATATATATATATGTATACATATGTATAAAACAAGAGGAAGTTGTCTGTATATTATGAAATTACATATATTACTAGTAATTATTAACAAATAAATTATTCCTTCAAGTTTTAAGAACCATGGTTGAATATATAACAAGGTATTAATTGAAAATTAGTCAAAGTAGTATAATTATTGTGTATAATTTTATAGTATACTCATACACTAACTACTAATTTAATTGTTACTTTTATAACATTCCATTTGAATGGATGTATATTGGCATGCATTTCTTAGAATCTCCCAACAATCATTAGTGGCAGTCTCAGGATTCGACCTCCAGGCCTAAGTTGAAGTTTTGGTTATGGCTTCCCTAATAGCCAGGCAAACATCAGCATGCAAGGTCATGTACACTTTCTGGGCCTTTTCATTTAGGTCCAGGATTGTCAGAATGCAAAGGGGAAAAAATGTAAAACCACGTTATCGATCTTCTCTGTTTTATCCTTCTTCTTTCTATTTTTTGCCAACCCAGAGATTTGAACTTGGGTCCTAGGATCCAAGGGTCAAGTGTGGCAGAGATGCCAAAACCTGAGTTCAAGCCATGTGCATGGCCAAAGGAAAATTGCCCTGACTTGGAATTTGCACCATTTTCTGGCAGGCCTGGGATTTGAACTCAGGGTCTGGGTAACTCTGTGGCACTGTGGTTGAAGGGGAAGCTCACCATCCTTGAAGACAAGAAATTTTAGACCAGTTCCCAGGGCCTGAATAGAAGCCCCAGAACTGAAAAAAAAATAATATTCATATATGAGATTTATTTACATGCATGGGTTTAGTGAGTATGACGTTTATTACACTTATTTATGTAGTATTATTACACACATAACATTTCATTTATTACATCCTATCACACAGGATATATTTGCATATAGATTATATATCATACTGAGACCCAGGATATTTTTCAGGAAAAAAAATGTGTCAAAAGTGGCTTCTTATTCCATGAATAAATTTTTGGCCATGCTGGGATTTCAACTTATGGCCTAGAATGCCCAATCCATAAATGAGGTCACAGTCCTAGCTCACCATCCTCTGGCAAACTGAGCTGCCAGGAAATGCTGAGGACCTGTGATCAAGCCACAATAGTGCCCAATATATATACTGATAGCTGTGTATATATACATATACACACACACTTAGAGAGAGAATGTGAGTATATCATTAAATTATATATATATATATAGTTACCAATTATTAGTTTAAGTTATGTCTCCATTTAATGAAATATAATGGCTGAATACTTATAAAAGCATTAATTAAAAATTAGTCAATATCCTTCCATTTGAGGAATCATACCATGGTGCTAGAATGGAAGATTTAAGTTCAATAATTTTTCTGTGGCATTCTAAAATAGAATCATGAATTAACTGCAAATTTAATTATTACTTTGATTACTTTGATAACATTCCATTAGCATTCACATAAATAGGAATGAGTTTGTCAGGATCTCCCTCCATTTGTGAGTGGCAGTCCTGGCATTCTAACTCCAGGCCTAGATGATTTATTTCAAATGTAAACAATTGGAATAACACTGTGAAGATTTCAGATTGTCATGATTTTAAAAAAGAACAACAAGAAGAAAAGAAAGCCAGGTGTCAGTGGCTCCTGTATTTAATGCTAGCTCCTCAGGAGGCTGAGGTGTAGAGAATGCCAATTTGAATTCAGCCAGGGCAGGAAAGTCCTAGACACTCTTATTTCTAAGAGATCACAGGAAAATATGCCCATGGGTTGGGCCTGTGCCTCAAGGGCAGAGGTCTACCCTTGAGCAAAAGGAGATCAGGAATAGGGCCTAGTCTCATATTTCAACCTCGGACCTGCCAATGAAATAAAAGAATTCAGTAACTCCATGTCTCTATGTATAGTTTTGGATGATGTATGAACAATGGGCTTTCAGCAGGTTGCCCTTACCCAGACCCCCAACCTGGGCAAGCTGGGAAAAGCACTCAGAGAGTACTAAGTATGAGTCAGTAGCATGAACAAAGCATCCTTCTCTGCCATTTAATAAGTGAAACCCCGAAAGCTTGCCTGGGCTGGTGTATGCAATAGGTGCATTACATTCTGGCTGAGGTATCTTATTGGGACATCTAACAGCCAGCCACTACCTCCAGGGAGGCCACAGTTCCTAGGCTGTAGGAGTTGTGGAAGGTTCTGGCTCCATATTTCCTATCCCTCTGTAGGATGTGAGCTTAGATCTCTGGGGCCTGGTGGCTATCACACATTCATCATTCCTCATTGCCGAGTCTCAGGCTGGTCCCAAATCCTGGCAAAGATATAAAATGGCCATCGATTTCTGTGCTGAAATCCCACCCTCCTAGATCCTGTTAGAAGTGAGCCTTGGGCTGCGAATGTGGCTTTGTGATAGAGTGCTTACCTAGAGAGCATGAAGCCGGAGGTTCGATTCCTCAGTACTACATAAACAGAAAAAACCAAAAGTGGCACTGTGGCTTAAGTGATAGAATGTACCCTTGAGGAAAAGCAACTCAGGAACATGCCCAGACCCTTAGTTCAAGTCCATGATTAGCAAAATATGTGAGCTTGGTGAGACATACTCTTCTGGGACTCAGAGGAGGGCCGAGGTTATAGGGAAGAGGGAGATGGCAGGTGCTGGTGGCTCACCCCTATACTCTTTGCTACTCTGGAGGCTGAAATCTGAGGATCATAATTGCAAGACAGTGCATGCAGGAAAGTCTATATGAGAATCTTTTCTCCAATGAAACACCCAAAAAGCCAGAAGTAGAGCTGTGTTCCAAGTAGTAGAGTTCTAGCCTTGAACATAAATCTCAGGAATAACATCCAGGCCATGAATTTCAACCCAAGGACTGGCACACAAACACACACACACACACACACACACACACACACACACACACACACACACACACACACACACACACACACACCAATATAGAGCATTTGCCAGTCAGCATACCAAGTTCCATCTCTAAGAACCCAATATTATTTTAGAAAGAGGGAGAATGGAAGGAAGGACTTGCTCCAGGAGGTGATATAACTAGTGCCAAAATTCCACTGGAATTCTAAGATGTGGAACAGGACAAAGTGCCTCAGGCAGAAGGTACACAGCATGGGCAAAGGTCCTGAGGTGTGGTGTAGAGCAGGTGGTATGGGGGGAATGAAGGTTCTGTGTCTTCAGAAAAGTCTGGCTGAACACTCAAGGCTGGGTCAAGATTTGTACTTGAGTCACAGGTAGGGCAGAGGGTAGGGTCCAGAATGGGGCCCAGGGGAAGGTTAGCTTGACTTTTCGCAATGGACCCCAGCCATTTCCTGTGGCTGAACGCCTATTTTTCACAGCTCCTGACCCTAAGGCCTCCTTTGCATGGAGGAGTCAGGGCAAACGCAGGGAAGAACACTTGCTTAAGAAAAGCTTCTACCCAATGCCACCAGTGGCTCATCCTCTGTAAATCCTAGCTACTCAAGAGACTGAAATCAGAGCTCATGGTTCAAAGCCAGCTCAGGGGAAGAAAGTTAGTGAGACTCTTCTTGCCAATGAACCACCAAAAGCCAGAAATGGAGCTGTGGCTCAAGTGGTAGAGTACCAGCCTTGAGGGAAAATTTTAAGAGACCAGAGCCCAGACCCTGAGTTCAAGCCCCAGTACAGGCACAGAAAAAATAAAGAAGATTTCAGAAGCTCTAAGTCCACTGTGGAGAAAGGCCATTATCAGCTGGGTGAAAGTGGCTCAAGCCTGTCATCCTAGCTACTCAAGGCTGAGACCTGAGGATCAATCAAGATTCAAAGCTAGGCTGGGCAGAATCTTATCTCCAATGACTCACCAAAAAGCTGGGAAGTTGAGCTACTGTAGTTCAAGTGGTAAAGCACAAACCTAGTGTAAACAAGCTAAAGGATAACATCTAGGCTCTGAGTTCTTGTCCTGGTAAACACACACACACACACACACACACACACACACACACACACACACACACACACACACACTAACATCATTAGCAGGTGCCAGCAATCCTAGCTACTCAAGAGGCTGAGCTCTTAGGATGGCAGCTTGATGCCAGCCCAGGCAGGAAAGTCCATGAGACCCTTATGTCCACTAAACAACTAAAAAGATGAAAGTTCAGCTGTGTTTCAAGTGGTAGAATGTTAGCTTTGAGCAAAGGAAGTTCAGGGACAGTGCCTAGGTCCTGAGTTACAGCTCAAAGATTTTTTAATACACCCTTTGCCAGCCCCGCAGGCCATAAATCCAGATTTTGGTCATCCTAGATCTCACCTCCACTTCCGTCACTTCCACAGTACTGACACATGTGGCCAGTGTGTGGCCAACACTGGGTTAAGAAGTGAATGTACACAAGGAGGGAGGGGCATAGCCAGGTCAAGACTAATATCCCAGAACATTGAGTTTTTGGTCATACCAGTCTCTCATCCCCCAGTTCCCTGGCCCTGGAATCTACAGTCTGTGCCTCTGTATTCTGGGCATCCGGAATTGTCTAGAAGGCCCAGGTAGGGCCAGAAGATAGACTTTCCTATGATAAAGTACATTTACATTTCCTAGAAACTGACCAATATTTCCAAGCCACCTTAGTCTCACCTCCCATGTAGCCCTGGATCCTCCTTGCTCGGGTGGCCTTCAGTCAGATGTCAAGCTTGAGTTAGCCAGAGCCACCAGCACCCCCCCATTCCCCAGTCCACTGCCAGCCTGTTGAGAGGGATGTCATAGGCCCAGCTGAGGAAAAGGACAGGACATCGTATGACTGAGGCCCTCCCTCTGAGGCATGGGAGACCCTATGCCAGCTGGCACTGCTGTACCAGAATCTGCTGGAGGCGGCCAAATATTTGGACAGCCAGACTTGTGCCCCAGAGAAAATATGGAAAACAGGCCACTGGCAATTTACGACTCATTGTAGACCCTGATAAGGAGCTAAAGGCAAGGTCGGTGTGGAGGAAGGGCACAATCTGAAGTCAGAAAGAGGAGGATAGGCACCTAAGAAGGGGACAGAGAAAGATGAGGGAAAATTTCACACACACAGACACACAGACACATAAACAGACACACACACACACACACACAGACACACACACACAGACACAGACACACACACACACACACACACACACACGCACGCACACACATGGACATTCCTAGGCCTCAGTGGTTCCTGTGAACAGAACCTCGAACTCCCTCCATTTGGGTCATATCTGACCTGTGAGAAGATGGCACTATCGTACTCATTCCAACTGTCAACACAAGATTGAGCCTCTAACATATCTGGAATATCTCATAACCTAGCATGGAATTTCCTACCATACACACTGCTATGTTGAAAACTCAGCCACCTCTTTGTTTATTGCTGGTCATGGGGTTTGAACTCTGGGTCAGGGCACTGACTTTCAGCTCTTCAGCTGAAGATGATCACTCTACCACTTGAGCCACAGCGCCAGTTCCTGTTTTCTGGTGGTTCATTGGATATGAAGTATCACCAAGCTGGCCTTGAACTTTGGTCTTTACATCTCAGCTTTATGAGTAGCTAGGATGCCAGTTGTGAGCCACCAGCAGCACCCTGCTTTAGCCACATTCATATACCCAGAGGAAACCCAATTTGTCAGGCCACGAACTTCTTGCAGCCCTTGACTTCAAACTTTGACACTCAGCATCCAAATCCATCCTTCAATGGAGAAAATACAGGCACAACAATCCGACCTCTGCACCCATTCACCCACTCACTGCCTGCCAAAGGCCTCATCCTCTTGAGTACTTGGTAAGGGACTGCCCATCCTACTGTGGCTTCAAACTGGGGAAAACTTGGGGAGTTCTTAGAAATGTCTGTACAGTGAGGCCAACACCTGGTCTCTCAACCACAGCACCCCCACACACACCTCCACATTTTTGCAGGCAAAGATGGTTTACTTTCTTTCTTTTTTTTGGTTGTAGGGTTTGAACTCTGGGCCTGGGTGCTTTCCCTGAGCTCTTCAGCTCAAGGCTTGAGCCACAGCACCCCTTCTGGTTTTGTGGTGGTTTGTTGGATATAAGAGTCTCAGGGCCGGGAGGCTGAGATCTGAGGATCACGGTTCAAAGACAGCCCGGGCAGGAGAGACCGTGAGACTCCTATCTCCAATAAACCACCAGAAAACCGGAAGTGGCGCTGTAGCTCAAGTGGTAGAGCGCTCGCCTTGAGCTGAAGAGCTGAGGAACAGTGCCCAGGCCCAGAGTTCAAGCCCCACGAATGACAAAAAAAAAAAAAAAAAAAGAAGAAGAAGAAGAGTCTCAGGGTCTTTCCTACCCAGGCTGGCTTTGAACTGTGATCTTCAGATCTCACCTCCTGAGTACCGAGGATGACAGTCATAAGCTACTGGCACCTGGCTAAAGATACTTTTCCATGATTGTCATCTTATCTCCTTAGGAGACTAAGATCTGAGGACTGCAGTTGGATGCCACCCTTGGCAACAAGTCCATGAGAACTCTTTATCTCCAATTAAACCCAAAAAAGCTAGAAGTAAAGCTCTGGTTCAAATGTTAGAGTCCTATCTTGGAGCATAAAAGACAAGACAACCCCTAATTTTAAGCATTTCCTAGCAAAGATCCACTCAAGAAAGGGAAGCAGGTGGGCACACGGGTGCTCAAAGCTCACACGTAATAATCAAGACTCTCAGAAAAGATCCCACCCTGCTATGATTCTCTAGATAATTTGTCCTACACCATGGCAGTCTTAGATGGGACTGACTATGCAACAAATTAGGACGTTCAAGTATGATCTCATACTGAGGATCCCCGGACATTATCAAAGACTCAGGATCTCTCAGAGTCCTGCCTCAACACTGGACAGTAAAATGAGATCTAGTAATCCAAACACATGATATGGGAACCAAAGGGTTTCTTGGTCAAGGGACTGAGACTGGGGAGCTCTAGCTCCCTCTCTCTTGGGAAGGTGAAAAGGGCTGTTCTATCCCAGGAATGTTCCTCTGTTTGAGTATTATCAAAAAAGCAACCCTGCTCAGATCCTAGTGCCTCTGGTTTTCCCACCAGTCTCTACCCAGCCCTGCCCCACCTTCAGCCTGCCCTCTCTGAATCCCAAATCTGCCATCTAGATTAAAGACTGAGCCACCAAAGAGACCCCCTTCTGCCACTGAGAATGGCAGTCACAGGGCCCTAGCACCTTCTATATGAAGTCTCAGAGCAACATGGGTCCCAACTCCCGCCCTCATTCCCAGGCTGTCCTGTGCCAGTGGCATGCTTACCTCTGACTCTCATGGAGGAATGAACACCAGGGGTGTCATCTTCAGATGAAACCCGATTGAGCACTCGAAAGCCCCAGCCCCCAAGGTTGTACTGCACAGGCATCCTGCACTGAACGACAGCCAGGTCGTCAACGGTGAAACCAAGGTGCCAGGAATTTTAACAGCATTGTGGCTGGATCAAAGGCTCGATCACTGGTAGTCTGGTTTGTCAGGTGAGATCATAGCTAAAATATCCTGACACACCTGACCTGGGATCATCCTCCCTCTTCATCTTCCTAATTATCACTTGCCCCCGCCCTTTACACACCCTCACCCCAATACCTCCCTAGCCCTTGGACACTTTCTTCTTATCTGACCAGAAAATAAACTCGTTGGGGCCAGGGATGATTTAAATCTGGTAACCCACCCTGATCCCTAGGGTCTACTGAGGCTGCTCTGCACTCGGTTGAGCACACAGCTCCTGGATGTCATGAACTTGCTGAGGGGTCAGTCGCTTGATCCAACATACTGGCTTTGATCTCTGAAACTGTCCCTACAGAGCTTGTGAATGGTTGGCTCCCTTGATCCAGGGACACCAAACCAAGTCTTGCATGTTATCCCTTCTTCCTTCCTTTCCTCTTTTTCTCCCTCTGTCCTTCCCTCCTCTCTCTCTGTCTCTCTCTGTCTCTGTCTATGTCTCTCTCTCTGTTTCTGTCTCTGTCTTTCATTTCTTTGTGTCAGTCATGTGCCTTGAACTCGGAGCCTAGGTGCTATCCCTGGGCCTTTTTACTCAAGGCTAGCAGTCTATGGCTTGAGGCATACATCCACTTCTGTTGTTTTGTTTTTGGTAGTTAATTGAAGACAAGAGTCTTACAGGCTTTCCTGCTTGGGCCAAAAGTCTCCATCCTTGGATCTCAGCTTCCTAAGTAAGTAGGATGACAGGCCTGAAGCACCAGCATCCAGCTCAAACCAAGGTTTCTTGATGTTCTGTGGAAACAGCCTGGAACCTTTCATTGTCTAAGACCTCCCAGAGCATGGTGCACACTGTATATGTTTGTTGGATAAATAAATGAGCATCTGTCTATGACAATACTACAGAAAAGTCCCATCTGATTCAGGTAACTATCCCCTGTAATTATTCCTCTGATGAAGCCTGATGTAGCTCTCCCACAGTTCTCTCTCCTCCCTCTTCATGCCCTCCTGGTGGCACCACACTTAACTGTTTTGACTCATAGGATGTGAGCTATGATGTACTCACTGTATTCCAGGGCCTCTAGGATGCCTATCTTCTCAAAGATCTCTGTCCAGCGGCTGACCAGCTCTGTGGCACTCAATTCCCCACTCAGGTATGAACAAGTTTGCCATGAGCTGAATGACTGGCTCAAGAGGCCTCCTCTCCTCCCCCTGGGACCAGCCAGGATGGTCTACCACATCCGCCCCCAAGATTCATGTTGCAGACAAAGGATCTTTGAGGCAGCCTGGGGTCTGTGAATCTCCGATAATCCAGTGCAGTTGCTGGGAATCGTCTCTACTCACAGCTGGCAGGCTGGGGATGGCAAGGTCACAATCTCTGCTCCCCAGGACGTCCCCGACTTAGGTGGTCACCCTAGAGAGAACTGGAGGAGATTCAGCAGCTGCCAGAGAAAAGCTTAATCAAGGCACAAGGTTCAAAGCAAGAAAATAATCTGGCTTGGGACCTCTGCCTGTGACACTTTGAATGACATTTTTGGCAGCTAAAAACGTCCATCCAAGGCATTCGTGGAAATTGCCAGCTTAAATAAAAAAAACCTGGAAAATGTAGCATTTAAATTGTCCCACTCAAACTTAAAGGGTTCCAAAATCAGTGGTCCCCTTTTGCTTCCAGACAGCCTACAGCAGGTTACAGAAACTGGCATTCATCAATCCCTATCTAACTGCCATATCCTGATACCAAGCGGGCTCCAGCAGGGGGAATGGACTTACCTACCACTGTCCAGCATGAAACGTCCCAGACAGGACACAGATTGGAGTCTGCAGGAATCCAGGGAGGATTGACCACTGGTGCACTGCCCCGGGAGAGAATCCATACCACCAGTGGGGCCCCGGAGCCCTGGGCTTGGATGCCCACAGAGACCATAATCGCCCTAGGTAAGGTTCCCCTCTCATCCTCGGTCATGGTGAAACATGTGCCATGTCACACTGTACTCCAGCCCCCAAAACCTCATAGCTTCACAGCCCCTGCCCTACCCTTTCCCCCATCTCCTTCCCTAATTATGTTTGGCAGACACATTCCCAACCCTTAAATTAGCTCCAACTATACACTGAGAGCAGTGTCTGTCTGGAAGAATGTGGCTGTGGACACACTTGCCTCACCAAGCTTCTGGCCTGGGATAGAAGGACAGGTGTCCACTCGAGTTCACACAGGTCTCCTAGGGGAGGGCCACGCAGGCCCAGCAGCTATTGTGGGCTACAGGAAAGGGGGAAAAGTGAGGTGGAAAGGGGAGGAAAGGAATGTCTACTGAAATCTTCCATAACGGACCCATGAAACTGTGAAGGAGAAAACAAAAATTGTGGCTGGGTTCATACTTGGTACTGATGAAAAAAGAACAACAACAAGTACATACACACAGAGAAATAAAATGCTTTTGCTGTTTTTAGACATGGTGACACACACACACACACACACACACACACACACACACACACACACACACACACACACACACACAAATCCAGAACAGTGACAGAAGTGTCTTCCATGCAGCACCTACAATTTGCCACATGATCACTCACCTGAGCACAGTCAGGCTGTACAAGGAGAAAGATGATCTCTCTCTCTCTCTCTCTCTCTCTCTCTCTCTCTCTCTCTCTCTCTCTCTCTCTCTCTCTCTCTCTCTCTCTCTCTCTCTCTCTCTCTCTCTCTCTCATGCACACACACACACACACAGACACACACACACACACAGACACACACTCAGACTCAGAGTAGTGCCTCTCTTGTTTGTTGGTTACTCATCTGGGGCAATGTACAGCTAGATCATGCATGTTCCCATTCCCCATTCCCTTTTCAGAAACAAGGGTTCCCACCCAAGGGGAGCACCACTGTAATGACACAGCACCACCCTGCCTCTCGCCTTCTCCAGCGCCAAACTCTTCCCCTTGGGAACAACTAGCCTTATATCCCCATTCACCAAAACCCTAAGCCAGGACACTGGGTGAAGGAATCCCCAGACAGCTGGCTCCTCAGAGCAAGGACTGAAAACAAGCAGGGGGTCATGGGGTCCCCAAGGGAATGTCTAACCTGGGGTGGGCATGGTGTTGAGGAAATGGATGGGGTTTTAAAGGCTACACACATGGACACACTCCCTACTTCCAGCCTAGATGCTTCTGGGAGACTGGGTGGATTCTTGGAGGGACAAGGAGAACAGATGGACCAGGAGCACCAGCAGATGCTGGAAGAGCTGGGAAATGTGACCAAACTGTGAGTACTATTGACAGCTGGGGTGGGGGGTACAGGCCAGGTGTATATGTTTCAGAGAGAGTGTGTTCCTCCCAGATATTCACCTTTCATCTGACCCCCAGCGCTGTCACCTACCTAGTGGGATTTTCTGATACCCTCCTCAGGTGAGAGGGTGACTGAGAACAGAGGACAAGAACTCACACAGCAAATGGCCCCTATCTTCGGCATCCAATACCCCCCACCCCCAGAAAAAAGGAAAAGACCTGAGAAGGCAGGTGTTGAGTTGCTGCTCCCCACCTCTTTATAAAGCCACAAAATTCCAACCTAGGAGAGGAAGTGTGAAGATGTGGGGCTATGTGGTTCCCACTGCTCCAGGCCAGGGGTTTGGTGATGCCCCCTTCTCACCCAACCCTCCATCTCCCCATTTCCTGGGACACTGACACTAGGGATGGGGGTGGGATCCTTGGGATGACACCCACTCCCCCCCCACTCCTGGGGAGTATTTGTGGCATAACCAGGGCTGGCCCCTGGCACAGGTGAGGCAAGGTTGGGATGTGAGAAGGGAAGTGGGAGTCGCGGGTCTGGGTGGGGTGGGGAAGGGAGAGGTCACAAGGTGCGGGCCTATGGGACAGCCACTCATGTGTGCTGCTGGCAGATGCTATAGCCTGCCATTCTGGGTGTAGCAGGAAGCAATGGCAGCATCATGGCAGATGCTCAGGCCCAGAGCAGAGGATGGGGTCCAGGACGTTGTCAGGGCCACAAGCTGGCCTGGGGCACATCACTGGATGACTCAGAGGCCCTGCCGGTCCGAGCCAGCAGCCCATGTTTGAAACGTGATGCCACGGGGACAGCAGGAAAGGGGGCCAGGACAGGGACTGGCAGGTGGCAGGGCTGAGCCCACCTTAGGCCCAGCTATGCTCATGGCACTGGAATCTCAGACTCAGTGCCTCCTTGGCCTCTGAGCCTCCCAGGGCCTGTGGGAGGGATGTGATTGCTGTGCTGGCTTTGTGTGCTCTGTGCTCCTGGCACAGACCTGTGATCCTACAGCAGCAGAAGCCAGCCATTGATGCCGCCTTCCCTGGTGCTTGTTCCTGCTCTTCTCTCTGCTGTCTCTCTCTGACCCCCACTTTTCTCCTGGGCTGCCACACCCACGCTGCACAAGTGAGCCAGCCCCCATGTGCCCCTGGCTGCAGCAGATATGTGTCCCCTCGGCCACATCCTTTCCTCTCCTCAGTCATGCCCCCTCCCCACTCGACCACACCCCCCATCCCTGACCTTTTGGTGCCCTGACTGCCCTAAGGCTAACAGGCCATGGAAGAAGCAGCCTCACCTCAGCTCAGGACTTCCTCCCAAACCCAGCAGCTGCCCATGGAATCGAACACCTCCCTCTGCCCAAAGGCTGGGAGAGACTCTTCTCTATCCACCTCACACACTAAGCAGGTGCACAGTTACCCTCTGTTAGTGTGTTTGTGTGTGTGTGTGTGTGTGTGTGTGTGTGTGATTTTCAGGGATACCTACCTCACAAGGACTCAGAACATAGCACCCTTTTGGATGACAGCACACAGCATACTTTAAAAAAATATCACAAAGAAATCTGTGTAATGGACTCAGCACAATGCGCCTTTTGAAGGACTCAGCACATAACACCCTTTGGGATCCTCATGGTAATCTAATGACCAATAAAATTAGACATGCCATTTTGACATCACCAAGCTTAAATATCATAAAATTATGACAGCATACATCATAGTGAAATTATAGACATATTGTGAATGCCTATTTTGTGATTTCATTCTAGTTCAAGCAAGCAATATTGGTGGATATCAGAAATCCATTGTGACCTCAAAGCCATTGTGACTTGAAAATCCTTTTGTGATATCATAGTGCCATTGTGATATCATTAACCTGTTGTGACATCACAAAGCTGTCCTGTCCATTGTGACCTCCTCACCAATGTGACATCACAAAGCCATTGTTGTATCACATTGCTGTTGTGACATTACTATCACCCTGAGACCTCCCAAACCAATTATGACTTCTTTAGCACCTTTGAAAAAACACATGGCCTTTGTGACACCACAGTCCCTTTTTGTATCCATATCTTCATTGTGAAATGTCAATTGAGATCAGATATGCCATTGTGATATCACAAACATTTACAATATAATCATACTGTGACATCACATTGTCATTATGACAACATCAGGTCATTATGATATCCCAAATCTATAATGATATCATGCCATTATGACATCACATTTTCATTGTGACATCATATTTACATTATGAATGCCTATTATGTTATTTCATTATATTTCAAATGTGGCATGTGGGTTCATATCACAAACACATTTTGACTTCATAACCATTGTGACATCACAATCCCTTTGAGACAAAATGTTGCCATTGTGATATCTCTAAACAACTGTGACACCTCAAACATGTCCTGTCTTCATAAGTTTTGACATGTTGCCACTGTGTTATGTTAGGACCATTGAGAGCTCATTCTATTTTTGACCTCATATTATTTCAGATATGACATAAAATATTAATAATGTACTGTGACATCTTAAGTATTGTGACATCACACTGCTAGATGTAATGACCATTGTGTCACATTGTCACATCACATATCTATTCGACTTCATCACATTTATGCCAACAAATGCCTTTGGAATCCTCACAATCCCATTCTAAACTCATATACTCACTGTGAGCTATTGACAATTGAGGAGTCGAATGCCATTGTCACATCACCAATCTATTGCAACATCACAAAACTATTTTGAACTCATCACTATTATGGCATCACCAACTAATTGTGATTATAACAACACTCTTATGACATTATAATTTGACATCATATTACAATTGTGATATTACTGTACCATCATGCTTTCACAAACCTATTACGACCTCATCAAGCCTTTGGGACATCAAGCTCCTTTGGGACATCAAGCTCCTTTTCTGAATTTGTATCATTGTGAACTTGTAGCAATTGAAATTTGAAATAAGGTGTGATATTACAAACTCGTTTGACATCACTTACACATTTTTATATCATTAACACTTTGACAAATGAAACCTGTTAGGAACCTTAGCACTTTTGACAAAAATAACATGGCCTTTGTGTCATCACAGTTCATTTGTGTATGTCATCGTGACTTCATTCTCATATCCTCATTATAAACTAATGGCAGTTAAGATCTGACATGCCATTGTGACATCACAAATCCTTTGTGACATCATCAAACTGTCATTATGATATCATCAGCTCATTGTGACATCACCAATCTACAGTGATATCATAACTTTAAGACATCACATTGCCATTTTGCTGTCATAGACATATTGTGAATATATATCCTGTGATTTCATTCTATTTCAAATGTGTCATAATAGTTGATATCAGAAACACATTGTGACCTCATATCCATTGTAACATAAACCCTGTGTGATGTCATAACCATTGTGACACCATATTTTTGTTATCACATCTTTAGCTTATGGTGACAACACAAAATGAGAATGACATTATAGCATTTGCCATTATGTAATTGTGACATCATATTCACATTATGAATGCCAAATCTGTGATTTCATTGTATTTGAAATGTGGCATGTGGGTTGATATCAGAAACTCATTGTGATGTCATAACCATTGTCACATCAGAATCCCTTTGTGACATCAATTTGGCAATGTGACATCACAATAGCAATATGATGCTACTAAGGCACCATGATATCACAATGGTCATGAACTCACAATGGGCTTCTGATATCAACCGACATGCCACATTAGAAATAGAATCAAATAACATAATAGGCAAACACAACATGTCTATGATATCAGAATGACAATGAGATGTTACAATGCTATGAAGTCATTGTAGTTTTACATGTCAAAATGAGCTGATGGTGTCATAATGGCAACATGATGTCACAATTATGATAATGTCAGAAAGGATTTTTTAATGTTTAAATGGTATGTCTGATGTCAGTTGTCAGTTCCCCATGAGGATATGGATACAAAAATGTTCTGTGATGTCACAGAGGCCATGTGTGTTTTCAAAGGTGGTAAGAGGTCATAACAGGTTTCAAAGGGAAAAATGTGATCCATAATGTCACAATGAAAATGAGATGTCCCATTGGGTTTTTGATGTCACAATGGTGATGAGGTCAAAATGGTTTAGTAATGTCACAGTTTGTAATATCAGAATGATACATCCAATTTCAATTACTCATAATTCAATATGAGGATACCGGGTGATAGAAGGAGCTTCATAGTATGTGCTCATACTATGTGAAAACCCAATGGAACAGTGATTTCACAATGACAATGTGATGTCTCAACATCATGTTATAATAATGTTTTGATGTCACAATTGGTGATGCCATACTGATGAGGAGGTCACAATAGATTTGAGATGTCCCAAGGGGTTGATGTCACAATGGCATGTGGGATCTTAATTTTCATTAACTCACCATGAGTATATGAGTTTGGGGAGGGATTCTGATGTCACCAAAATAAATGCAGTCAAGAAAGTGAAGAACTAACAGGTCTGAGATGTCACAAAGTGACACAATGGTTATGATGTCCAGGGGTGTGATATCATGATGTTACATTGGATTTTAGATATCTCATGTCATATTTGAAATATGAAGTCGAACACAGATTTTCAACTTACAAAGGGCCTAAGATATCACAATGGCATTTCACAAAAGTTATGAGGACAGGAGAGGTATTTGATGTCACAGTGGATTAATGATATAACAAATGCAAAGTGCTGTGACAAAGACATTTTGATGTGACAAAGGTTATGAGTTCATAATGATTTCCTGATATCAACCCACATGGCACATTTGAAATAGAATGAAATCAAAGTATAGGCATTCACAATGGGTCTATGACATTAAAGTGACAAGGTGATGTCAAGGCAGCAATGTTCGATAGGATATGTACTCATTACCTTACTCATGTAACTGTAATCCCTCTGTACAGTACACTTACAATAAAAAAACGTACAGAAGAAAAAAAGAGAAAAAATGGTATTGTGTCATTGCGGTTTTGTGTTGTCACAATGAGATGATGGTGTCATGATGACAATGTGATTTCACAGTCATAATTATTGTACAAAGTATTTGTGATGCTACAATGCTATATGTGATCACAATTTTCATTAGTTCACTATGAGGATATGGGTACACAAAGGGTCTGTGATGACACAGAGGTCATGTGTATTTTAAAGGTGCTAAGAGTTCACAATTGCTTTGTGATGTCACAATGTGATTGTGAAGGCACAACAGTAATGTGATATCACAATGGGTTTTTGATGTCACAGTGATGATGAGGTCACAATGAGTTTGTGATGTCACTATGAGTTTGTAGTATTACAATGACATGTCCAATTTCAATTTCTACTAGTTCAAAATGAGGATACAATTTCAAAGAAAGAATCTGAAGCTCCAAAGACCATGAACTGTTAGTCATAACGTGTGATATGCTGCCATTAGGATGTTTTAGGCCTTTAGTAAGCTTATATTCTGTTTTCAAATTCATAATTCAGGCATGACATCTGATATCAGAAATTGACTCTGACAATATGAACATTGTGACATCACATTGATAGACATCAAGACCATGGTGTCACATTGTGAACTCACAAATGTGTTAGGACTTCATCATATTTGCCTCAACACATGACTTTGGAGACAACACAGTCCTTTTGTGAACTCATATCTTCATTTTGAATTAAAGACATTTGAGAATCGGCATGTCATTGTGACATTTCAAACCAATTGTGACAGCACAAACCTATTATAGTAGAAACACATTGTGATATAATAGCCATTGTGGTAGCACAATCCCTTTTTGACCCCATATTTCCATAGTGATATCACTAACCCACTGTGAAATTCCAATCCTCTCATACCCAATCCAGGTATGAAATGTGATACCTGAATCCAGTGTGACATCTAGATCATGGTGACATCACACTGATAGATGTTATGAGCATTTTGTCATATTCTGACAACACACACCTGTTAGGATTTCATCATTTTTGAGACAATGCATGATTTTGGAGACATTACAGTCCCTTTGTGAGCCCATATACTCATTGTGAGTTGACAATTGAGATCACATGTGTCATTTTGATGTCACCAACCCATTGTGACATCACACACCTCTTGTAAACTCATCACCAGTATGGCATCACCAATTGTGGTAACAAAACTTTATTGAGTCATCATATTGCAACATCCCATTGCCATAGCGATATCACTGTTCCAATGTTTTTTCAAAAACCTAGTATGTCTTCATAGCATTTTAGAAAATTCATGGCCTTTTATACTTCAGTCTTCTTCTGTGAACTCATATCCTCATTGCGAAATAGTAGCAACTGAAATTGGACATGTGAGTATGAGATGTGACTTCACAAAACGTTGATTTCATCACCAATATAACATTACAAACCCATTGTAAGCTTTCATTGCCATTTGATATCACTATCACATTGTGACATCCCAAACCTATTTGGACCTCTCAGCACATTTGAAAAAACACATGGCCTTTGTGACATCACAGTCCCTTTGTG
The DNA here is from genome assembly GCF_024711535.1 of Dipodomys merriami. Lineage (NCBI taxonomy): Eukaryota > Metazoa > Chordata > Mammalia > Rodentia > Heteromyidae > Dipodomys > Dipodomys merriami. The sequence continues at coordinate 614,712 of NW_027203049.1, read as the reverse complement.
TAACTATACCCTGATTATGAACTGACAATTGATATAAGACATGCCATTGTAACATCATGAACTCTTTGAGACATCACCAGTGTCACATAACATTCTCATTATGACAGGATTAACTACTTTTGACATCACAAAACTATGACAAGATAGCATTATGAGATCATATTGTCATTGTGATGTTATAGAGAGATTGTGAAGGCCTGTTTTTTATTTTTTTTGTCGGTTGTCGAGCTTGATTTCTGGGCTTGGGTTTTGTCTCTGCTCTTCAGCTCAAGGCAAGCAATCTATCGCTTCAGTCACAGCACCACTTCTGGTTTTCTAATGGTTTTTATTGGAGATAGTCTCATGGACTTTCCTGCCTAAAGTGGCTTTGAAGTGCAATCCTTAGATCTCAGCCTCCTGAGTATCTTGGATTAGTCATGAGCCACTGGCGCCCGGCCTTTTCATTTTTTTTTCAAATTTGACATGTGTGTTCATATCAGAAACATAATGTGACCTCATAACCATTGTAACATCATAAATAAGCAGTGACATCAAATTGTCATTATGACACCTTCGTCTCGTTGTGACATCACCAAACAACAATGACATCATAGCATGATAAATCACAATGACATTGTTACATCATAGTCATAGCAGTGTGAAGGCCTATTCTGTGAATTCATTCTATATCAGTAACCCATTTTGACCATATAACCATTGTGATATCACAATCTTTTGTGACGTCATTAATCTGCTGTGCCATCACAAACCAGTCCTTATAAGTTTTGTGACATGCTGCCATTGTCATATGTTAAGCCCTTTTTTAGCTCATAATCTGTTTTAAATCTCATATTTCTGTTATGACATGTGATATCAGAAATCCCCTGTGACATCATACTGCTATATATCATGAGTATTGTGTCACATTGTGACATCACAAACCTGTTAGAACGGCATCACATTTGTGACAACACATGCCTTTGGAAACATTACAGTCCCTTTTTGAAATCATATATTCATTGCCAATTAATGACAATTGAGATCTGCCATGCCAATCTGACATCATGAACCCTTTCTGACATCACAAACTTATTGTGACCTCATCACGAGAATGGCATCAACAACTAATTGTGGTATCAAAGCATTATTTTGACATGATATTGTGGTATTGCCATTGTGATATCACTGTCCCATTGTGTTTTTACAAACATATGGCCACATCACATCTTAGAAAATTCATGGCCTTTGAGACTTCAAGCTCTTTCTGTGAACTCGTGTACTTATAACTTCTAAGGCAAATAGACAAACCAGCAAGTCACATTTAGTATAATAATCCAGTTTACACTAGAAAGCGGACTGTGATTACCTTATGCTGGACCGGATACACAGGTCCAAGAGCAGCCTTGACCACCAAACCTCAGACCTTCAATGGGCAGCCCCACCCTTTCTTTATTGGTCCGCAAACCACCAGTCAAAAAATTATGATCTCCAAAACTCCAAACCTCAATGGGCAAGGCTTTTTACTTTTCCATTCCTCCCTCCTTCACTACAGACTTGTCCTTCCTTCCTGGTCTTTCCCTATTTCCCTTCCACCACTTCCTTCTGGCCTCTCCAGTCTCCACAGGCCTGCCCTACTCTGCCCCAGTGAACACTTGCCAACCTTCTGCTCTCCCTCAACTTCCTCTCCTCTCAAGTTTTTCCCTTCCTGCTGTCTCACCACTTTCTTCCATCTGGGTAGCTTTCATTTTTATGTCCCCTTCCAATGTTCTGAAAATGCACTTCTATATAGGTTGTACCCCTCCTCACTCCAATGTGACTTCTGCCTAACAGTTTTCAACCGTCACTTCCCAAACTGCCCAATGTTCAATTACTTCTTGACAGCTCACCATGTGAGGCTTGACACCTCCACCTTTGGCGGTATTCCCCACACTCTCCGGTGGGCCAGGCCAAGAATTTATAATGATTATCAGCTCCCACAGAGAATTCTGGCCTCACTGGTTATTACAGTATCCTCATAGTGAATTAGAAGAAATTGAAATTGTATATGTCATTGTTATATTACTTGATGAGATATCACTAACCCATTGTGACCTCATCACCGTGGTGACATCACAAACTCATTGTGATATCACATTGCCATTGTGTCACCATGCTCACATTGTGACATCCCAATCCTATTATGACCTCAGAAGCTTTGAAAGAAAGCATGGCCATTGTGTCATCACAGGACCTTTGTTTACCCAAATCCTCATTTTGAGCTAATGACAATTGAGATCAGACATGCCATTTTAACATCTCAAAACCTTTGTGACATCATCACCACTGTAACATCACATTGTCATTAAGACAACATCATCCCATTGTAACATCATAAAACAACAATGACATCATAGAATTATGACATCACATGGCCATTGTGATGTCACAGATACATTGGAATGTCTATTCTGTGATTTCATTCTATTTCAAATGTGACAGGTGTGTTGATATCAGAAATAGATTGTGAACACATAACCATTATGGCATCACAATACCTCGATGACTCTACATTGCCAGTATGATATCACTAACCCACTGTCTCTCCTATCTTCATAAATGTTTTGACATGCTGCCAGTGTGAACTCTGGCCTCTTTAAGCTCATAAATTGTTTAACTCATAATACTTCAGGTATGACATGTGATATCAGAAATCCACTGTGACATCATGACCACTGTGACATCACACTGACAGATGTCATGACCACTGATTCACATTGTGACATCACAAACCTGTTAATACTCATTCCACTTGTGCCAACATATGCCTTTGGATACATTATGCCTTGTGAACTTATGTATTTATTGTTAGAGACCTGGCATGAGATTGTGACATCAACATCCCATTGTGAAATCACAAATCTATGTGACCTCATCAGCTGTATGGCATTACCAACTATTTGTGACTTCAAAACAATACTATCCCATGTAATGGTAACATCACATTGCCAGTGGGATATCTCTGTCCCATTGCATTTTCACCAATCTCTTATGTCCGCATAATATTTTACAAAATCCATGGCTTTTCTGACTTCTTGCTCCTTATGTAAATGCGTATCTTCATTGTGATCTAGTAGAATGAAATTAGATATATAATGGTGATATTACAAATTCATTGTGACATCACTATCCAAGTGTGACTTTATCACCACTGTGACATCACAAACCCATTGTGACATCACATTTCCACAGTGATATCACGATCACCTTGTGATATCCCAAATCTGTTGTGACCTCTTAGCACCTCTTAGCAACTGACATCAGACATGCCATTGTACCATTACAAACGTTTTGTGACATCATCTCCAGAGTGAGATCACATTGTTGATAGCATACCATGAGCCCATTGTGATATCCCTAAATGACAATGACACCATAGCATTATGACATCACATATTCATTGTGAGGTCCTAGAGACAATGTGACTGCCTATTCTGTGATTTCATTCTATCTCAAATGTGGCATATAGGTTGATTTCAGAAACCCATTGTGACCACATCACCATTGTGACATTACAATCCCTTTGTGACCTCATATTGACATTGTGATATCATTAATGCAATGTAACATCACAAATCTGTCTTGTCCTTATACATTTTATAACAAGCTACTACCTTGACCTGGGCTGGATGCCCAGCCTCAACCATGCAGCCTCAAACATGAACCCTCAGAACTCCACAGAGCAGCACAGCCATTTGTTAACTGGTCTTCAAACAACCAACCCCAATAATAATGATATCCAAAGCTCCACATTTCAAAGGACAAGGCTTTTTCTTATCTCCTCATCCTCCTTCACTACAGACCTGTCTGACATTTCAGGTCTTATTTTTTTTCCTTCCACCATTCCCTTCTTCTCTTCAGGCTGTTCTACTCTTGACAGGCCTGCCGTGCCCTATCCAGGTGTCCAGGTGCCATCCTTCAGCTCCTGCTCTGCCTCAATTTCCTTTCCTCCAAGCTCTTTATCCTCCTGCAGTCTCATCACTTCTTTCCTTCCAGGTCTTTCCCCTTTTTCTGTCCCCTTCTGTTGCTCTGAACATGCAGCCTATATTTAGGCCGTACCCTTCCCCTACTGCAATATTTTTCCTACATAACAGTTTTCAATCATCACTTCCCAAATGGCCATGCCCAATCACTTCTTGGCAGCTCACCATGTGGGGCTTGACATCCTATCTCCTTCAACAGCATCATACACCTCTCTCTCTGGTGGTCCAAACCAAGAGGCCATGATGACTATCTGTTCCCGTGGATTATACGGGCACTGATGGTTATTACACTGTCCTCACGGTGAACTAGGAGCAATTGAAATTGGACAAATAATTGTGATATTACAAACTCGTGACATAACTAACCCATTGTGACCTCATCACCACTGTGACATCACAAACCCATTGTGACAGCACATTGATATTTTTAATACCAGTATCACATTGTTATATCCCAAATCTATTATGACCTCTTATGCATTTTGAAAAAAATACATAGCTTTGTGACATCGCATTCCCTTTGTGTACTCAAATCCCCACTGTGAAATATTGACAATTAAGAATCAGACATGACATTTTAACATCAAAAACAGTTTGTGAGTTTATCACAATTGTGACATCACATTGTCATTTTGACACCATCTGTTCATTGTGAAATCACAAAATTAAAATGATATGATATATTTATAACTTCACCTTTTCATGTGACATCATAGACACATTATTAATGCCTTTTCTCGTATTTCATTCTATTTAAAATGTGGCCTGTAGGTTGATATCATAAGCAAATCAAGAACTCCTAACCATTGTGACATTAAAATCCCTTTGTACATCACATTTCCATTGGGATATCTCTAACACACTGTGACATCACAAACCCATTCTGTCATCATAACTTTTGTGACATACTGCAACTCTAATACCTTTGGCTTTTTTGTCCTCATAATCTGTTGTCAACCTCATTAGATTTCACATATGACACTTGATATCACAAATTCCCAGTGACATCATGACTATGGTGAGATCACACTGCCAGATTTCATAACCATTGTGTCAAATTTTAACCTCACAAACCTTTTAGGATTTCAATATATTTGTGACAACACATACTTTTGGAGAAACCACAATCCCTTAGTGAAATCCTATACTTATTGTAAGTTAAAGACAATTGGGAACCATCATGTCATTGTGACATGCCCAACACATTGTGACATCACCAATCTTTTGTGACCTCATCACCAATTGTGACAACAACACAATATTTTGACATGATGTAGTGAGTTGATATTGCCATGATGCTATCTGAACCATTGTGTATTCACAAACCTAATATGACCCCATAACTTTAAAAAAATTCATGTCCATTAGGACTTCAAGATCCTTCTGTGAACTTGTATGCACATTGTGAAATACTAGCAATTGAAATTGGACCTGTGTTTGAGATATTACAAAATTATTATGTCATCAAAAACCCTTGGTGACCTCATCACAACAGTTTATCATAAAGCTATCATGACCATTAAGTACCTTTGAAAACACACATGGCATTTGTGACATCACAGTCCCTTTGTATGCCCATATCCTCATTGTGAACACATGACAATGGAATTCATACATGCCATTGTAACATCACCATTTGTTACCCCATCACAAATAAGACAACAAATATTCATTATGACTCCATTATGTCCTTGCAATGTCACCAATTTATAATAACCTCATAGCATTATGACATTATATTGTCATTGTGAGGTTATAGACACATTGTAAATGCCTATTATCTTAGTTCATTCTATTTCAAATTTGGCATGTGGGTTGATATGAAAAAACCATTATTATCTCATAAATATATGACATCACAACCACTTTGTGACATCACAGTGCTATGGTGATATCATTAACACCCTGTGACATCACAAACCTGCCCTGTCCTCATAAGTCTTGTGACGTGCTGCAATTGTTTTGACTTAGGCCCTTTATGAGCTTGTAATCTGTTTTCAACCTTATAATATTTGTTATGATATGTGATATCAGAAATCCACTGTGACATCATGACAATTGTGACATCATACTGACAGATATCATGCACATTGTGTCACACTGTGATATCATATTCCTCCTAGGACTTCATCACACTTGTGAAAACACATGCCTTTGAAGATACCACAGTCCATTTGTGAACTCATATTCTCTGTGATTTCATGACAAATGAGATCCTTAATGCCATTTTGGATATCACTAACAAATTGTGACATCATAGACCTACTGTGACCCTTACTTGTATGGCATCACCAACTAATTGTGACATCAAAACCTTTTGTGATGTCATGTGACACGATGAACATGATATCTGTCAGTGTGATGACACATGGTCATAATGTTAGTGGATTTCTGGTATCTCATGTCATACATGAAATATGAGGTTGAAAACAAATTTTGAGGGCAAAAAGGTCTAAGATATCACAATGTTAGCATGTCACAAAAGTTATAAGGACAGGAGAGTTTTGTGATGTCACATTGTGTTAGTGATATCACAATGGCCCTGTGCTATCACAAAGTGTTTATGATGTCAAAATGATTGTGTAGGCACAAACATGCGTTTTTGATATCAACTCTCATGCCACATTTGAAATACAATGAAATCACAGAACAGGCATTCACAATGTGTCTTTGATGTCACTATGAGAATTGTTGTCATAATGCGATTATGTCATTGAGTTTGGTGATGCTCTCATAATGAAAATGTGATGTCACACTGTTGAGGATGTCACAAACACTTTTTGATGTTAAAATGGCATGTCTGATCTCAATTGTCATTGGTTAACAACAAGGATATGGGTACACAAAGTGACTATGATGTTGAAAAAGTCATGTGATTTTTCAAAGGAGCTAATTGATCATAATAGATTTGAGATGTCACAAAGGAATCATGATGTCACAATGACAACATTGTCACAATGGGTTTGTGATGTCGTGTTATGATGATGTCAAAATGGGTTTGTGATGTCATAATGAGTTTGTAATATCACAATCAAATTTCCAATTTCAATTGCAACTAATTTACAAGGAGGAAACTGTAATAACCATCAGGGCCACAATAATCTATAGGGTCCGATAATCAGCCAGGCACCATCACCTGGACAGCTGGAGAGGACAAAGTATGCCACCAAAGAATGTGTGGCATTCTGTGGGAGGGGCTGGTGCATTAATCCCCGTCTATTGAGCTGTTAAGAAGTGATTGGGCTTTGGGCAGTTTCAGATGTGACAGTTGAAAACTGTTAGGCAGATGGAGTGTAGGATGGGTACAGATATTTTACAGGCTAGTTGTTCAGAGCAATAGAAGGAAAGAGAAAAAGGGGAAAGTCCTGGAAGAAAGGAAGTGGTGTGATAGCAGAAGGGGAAAGACCTGGGAGAAGAGGAAGTTGAGAGGGGTTAGGAGGTGAAGGATGACAACTGACGATCCAGGCAAAGCAGTTCAGGCGTTTGGAGAGTGGAGAGGCCTAAAGAGAAGAAGGAACTGTTAGAAGGGAAAAATGGAAAGACCTCGAAGGAAGTATAGTTCTGTAGCGAAGGAGAGACAAAGGGAAAGGGAAAAAAAGGCTTGCCCATTGATGTTTGGAGCTTTGGATATCATAATTTTGGTGGTTGGTGGTCTGGAGAACATTTATTATATGTGTCTCAATGGATTCTCTTCAACTATAGACTTCCTAATTTTCAGAGACCTCATCGAGATCATCCATTTGGATGGCATCAGGCCCAGGGAAAAATCCCCATAGGTGAGAGTGTCAACCCTCAGGGTTGAGAGTCTACCTCGAGTTTTTGTCTCCGGAGGACCATCATGGATAAAAGTCATTTAGACTCCACTAGGGGTGCGTCTGTGCAAGCTTGCCAGCCGGTTTTGGGGACCCCTTCTGGAGGTCATTTATGGCATCCTTGGGAAGCCATCTGGGAACTCCTTGAGAGGTCATGTAGGGTTTCTTTGGGAAGCCATCTGGAACATTATCAAGAGTACATCTGCGACTTCCTTGAGAAGCCATCTGAGACCTAACCTGGAGGTCATTTGGGGCCTTCTCCAGGGGCCATATTGGGCTTTATCCAGAGGTCATCTGGTGCTTCCTCAGGAGGCCTCCTGAGACCTCTTCAAAAATAGTCATTGGGGCTTCCTTAAGAGGCAATCTAGGACCACCTCTTGAGGTCATCTGGAACTTCTTTGGGAGGTCATCTCGGGGTACCTTGATGAGAAATGTATGACCATCTTCGGACATCATGTGGGACTTCCTTGAGAAGACATATAGGGCCTTCTCTGGAGGTCATCTGTGCCTTTCTCAAGAGAGATATCTGGAACCTCCTCTGGAGTTTTTATGTATCCTCCTTGAGTGGCCATCAGGGAGCTACTTGAGAGGTAATCTCAGCTTCCTTGAGAGGACACTATCTTCGGGGGCCATTTTGAACCTCTATGAGAGGTTATCTCGAGCCTCCTACAGAGGACATATGTGACATCAACCAGAGGTCATCTGTGGTCTTCTCAATAGGCAATCTGGGACATTCTCTCTGTCATCTGGGACTTCCTGTAGAGTTCAACATTGAGTGGTGTGGGACATGTAATTTAAGTGTCTGTGACTGTTGGTCTGTGTGTGTATGCTGATAGTTCTATCTGTATCCTGTATGCACTTCTGCTTACTCTTTTTCTCAGGATGGGGGAACAAGGCCTTAAAACTTGCCATATCCAAAAAATATTCTCCCCCAGGGTTATAGAGTCCCTCAGAGGAAGATTCATTGATGTACTCTCTCTCCTGTTCTTTGCCATCAGCACCTCTAATATTAAGTCCTCACATACCAAAAGTGGTTACTTGTACCAGTCTGAGGTGGTACAATGTGGTAAGTTACCCTTATTACCCTTGAGATAGGAGCATGGAGGAGATGGTGGGCAGGCCCCCTTTTTAATATATGTTCCCTTTACAACTAGTGACCTGTATAACTGGAAACAGAAAACTGCATCATTTTCAGAAAAAAAGAGGGGCTCATTACTTCATTAGAGACAGTAATTTTCACACACAAGCACATGTTGGATGAGTGTCAGCAAATTCTACAGGTGCTTTTCACCTGGTAGAAAAGGGAGTGTATCCTGCTCGGTGACTTGAAGGTGGTCCTTGGACCAGACATTATCCCGACTAATGAACCAGACCATTTGGAGCAAGTCTTTCCACATACTTACCCAAGCAGAGACTAACAGTGATTGCCTTATGGAAGTGCTTACCTATTATTGACAGGTTCGATTGGCAGGGATACCACAGTGGCTAGAAAGCCAAGTCATCAATCTATGGTGAGTGAGATGGTACAGTTCCTCAGTGAGTACCCAAATGCTCTTCTGAAATTTCTCTAAGAATTCTATAAGACTTATAGGCCTATAGATCTTGAAGCCCTGGAGAATCAATGAGCCTTAAATATGGCCTTTGTTACCCAGTCAGCCCCAGATATTAGAAGAAAGCTTCAAAAGTTAGAAGGTTTTGAAAGAAAGGTGTATTTTAAGTTGGAAGTGGTTGGCCAGGAGGTGTTTGATAACAGAGATACCCTGGAAAAAAAGACTCTAAGAAGGGGGGTTGAGTTTTGATAGAAGTACCAGAATAGGGATCAAGAAACCCTTGGCAAAGACAGTACAATTCATTTGCAAATTGCAGTAGGGAACCTCTAGGACTAGATCAGTGTCCTTATTGCAAGCAAAATGTACATTGGGAAAAGCAATGTCCAAGGAGGAGAAAGATAGAAAATGACAGCTTATGTATTCACATTAACCACTTGGAAAATGTGTTCATATCTCTGGAGGAGATAAGAACAGGAGATATGAAAAGGAGCTTGAGGCTCTGAATGCCAATTGTGTTCAATTTAAAAATCAGCCCTCTGAACTTAAGAAATGAGGCAAAGAAAAATTCACACACTTCTATCTCAAAACACAGGCTTATAAAAGACTGAATCTCCAATATGTGCCAGTCCAAACCCACCAAGAGTTTAAAAGCACTGGACACTGGTGAAAACAGGGAGAATAGTTTGACCTGAAGAAAAGATTTGAAGATATAAACTTGTGAGAGTCAAAATGAGAAGAAAATCCTCAAAAGGAACCTAGAAAACACTTAGAATAAAATGAAATTCAGGTACATTAGCCTGGGTGAGCATGAGGCAAATTAGGAGACCACAGGTCAGAGGTCGACAGAAGCACAAGACAGCAATGCTGCCATCCTTGCTAACATCAAGTGAGGCCAAAAAGAGATCCTGATGCTGCATTAAGAAATTTTGGCCATGAAAATGGAGCCAGACCTAATATAAGAATGTATTAGGGTGAAGTAAATATCTATTATAAGCCTTGAAGACTGTCACCAGAAATTCAAAGCAACAGAGAAAGAGGGAAAAAGTAGCTAGCAGAGAAGACGGGGAAGTGTTGTGTCATAGAAGATGAGGCCAAGAAAAGTGGACAGGAAAATATCAGGCTCAAGAAAGAGATTGATACTCTTCAGAAAGAGTTATAGGACCACATGCTCTGATAGACAATGCCGGGCAAAAGGAAAGAGCATTAGGAAGAAAAACAGAAGAGCTAAACAAACAGTTGAAAGATCTGTCGCAAAAATACACTGAAGTCGAAAACTAGAAAGGGAAACTAATAGAGTAAAAGGCCAAAAAGACTGCTGAGATCTTCACCATAAATGTAATGCAGAAACATCTTGTCCCAATGGAACAGGAAGAGATGGAAAAAAATACCTCTCAATAGCATCTTTGTGAACTTAAGTGAGGAGCTGTAGAGCAAGCAAAGGTGTTGTGAGAAGGAGCAGCAGTTGGTGAGTCAAACGAACTCTCCTGTGACCCTGCGAAAACACTTGTAGGTTAAGGAGGTCATTGAGAAGGAGAGTGGGATCATGAAAGCAAGTTTGAGAGAAAAGGAGAATAACATGGAAGAAGTCTCCAAGGTTCAGAGTACTATACAGGAGTAAAAGAACCTAGAGACCTTAAGATACAGGGAAACATCTGAGCTGATCAGGTAGCTTGGGAGACCACTCTAAAACCAGTGGGGTCTCTAGAGTTACTACTCGTTAAGATTAAGGGAAGAAACAAAAACAGTGGTAATATGTGGGCAAATGTTGACACTGGACTTGTGAAAAATGTAAACACTCTCAAGCTTTCTTTCAGTTTACGTGTAGATATTTGCACCCTGGTAAATTGCTCCAGGCAACTGCCTAAAACTGTTCAAAAATCAGTGGGGCCTCAGGCTGACAATCCTTTGTAATGTGTGTGTGTAATTTCCAAACAGGTAAATGCTGAAAAGCTGGAACATATGGAAAGAATTCTTATGTGAGGAACCTCAGATGGTGAATTTGGGAAAGTCGACTTCACAGAGGTTAAGCCTGGAAAGTATGGGTCTTCGTATCTGTTAGTAATAGTGGACAGTTTTTCAGGCTGAGGTGAGGCATGTAATAATTTCTTGATTTGGCTTACCCTTATTTGGGGTGTACCAAGATGGCCCTGCATTCATTGTCTAAGTTCTCAATTATTAACTAACGTTCTAGGAATAAATTGGAAATTACAATCCATTTATAGAACTCAGAGTTCAAGGCATTTGAAATAATTTAATTTAGTTAAATTAAATTAAATTAAATACAGAGACTAAATTAAATACAGAGACTGTCCATGGCTAGGTGGGCCTCCTCCACTTTGCTTTCCTTTGAGCAAGATGTAGCCCTTATGTTAAAGGATTTAATCCCTTTGAAATACTTTAGGGTAGACCAACCCCTTTGGTTCCTAAATTTGGGAAGGCTATATTAACAGAAATGTCTAACTACAATCTGCAGGCTTTACAACATATTCTTTTATGTACCTATCCTTTGGTAACTAAGGCCCACCATCCACCTAAGAAAAACTCCACCTGAAGGGGAGAGGCCAAGATGGTGATGGAACAGTAGGTAAACACCACAGCTCTCCCCAACCAAATACAGTTTGAATTTCAATGCTCAGTTTCTCCAAGTGACCCACAAAAAAAGGAGATTACTCAGAGAGGTACAGTAAGTGAAAAAAGAAAAGGGAAAAACCTACACAGACAGTCAAGTGGAAATAACCTTCAGTCACCCCTTGTTGGTGATAGGGCTGAATGCTGAGCAGCTTAAGTGGTGGAGCTTCTTGCCAGGCTGCTTAAGTGGCCTGGCTCTGGACCCTCGGAGGACCACGTACCCATAAGCATTCCAAGACTCCCAGAAGACTCTCACGAGCTGGTGCCAACCCAGAGGATACAAACAAATCTCAGAAGGCAGAGCTGGCATGAAGACTCCCCTCAGCTTCCCTGGCATGGCGCCTCTTCCTGGCTGGTGCAAGCAGCACCACCCAGTCTGGAGCAGCAGCAGCTGTCTGCAGTGGCAAACGACCCTATGCACACAGCGTGGCACCTCTGTCCTGCTGGTATAAACAACCTAGCCTACCCTGGAGCAGCAGCAGCAGCTGGCAGTAGTGGCAAAGCACTCAGACTCTGGGCACAATGATTCTTGGCTCTAGCTCACAGGAACAGCCCAGACCAGCCCAGGGCTTCAGCTATAGTTGGACAGGGACAGTTACAGTGAACAAATCTAGACCCATGTCGCTTTGTGCCTCTCCATACTGGCCCACATAAGCAGCCCAGCCAAGCCTGAGGCAACATCACTGGTTAACACCTGACTCCTGGTGGGGTGGAGGGCCTCTCCATACCGGCTTGCATAAGCAGCCCAGCCCAGCCCATGGTGGCAAAGTTGGTGAACAAACCCAGACATGAGGCAGAGTTTGGTGCTGAACAACCCCAGAAAAAGCCTCATGAACTTTCCTGCCTGGGCTGGCTTTGAACCTGAATACACAGATCTGAGCCACCTGAGTAGCTAGAATTACAGACATTTACACCAGCAGGTTCTTACTCTTGCCAAACCCCTAACTTTTTCTTCAATAGATCACAAGGAATTTAAGCAAATACAAGAGGATCGACATAATACCCTGTATTCAATCTGACCATAGTGGAATCAAACTAGTTCTCAATAACAAGGCATAAAGTAGGAAAAACTTAAACGCATGGAAATTAAACAGCACTCAGTTGAACAATACATGGGTTACAGAAGAAATTAAAGAAGAAATTAAAAAGTTCCTACAATTCAATGAAAATGAAGAAATATCACAGAGAAACCTATGTGACCCAGCAAAAGCAGTCCTAAGGGGCAAATTTATTGTTCTCAGTGCACATATCAAGAAAACAGAGACCAAGAAAGCAATCTTATGAAGCAACCAAAACTGCTAGAGAAACAAGAAAAAATTGAACCGAAAGTTGCTCGGCAGAAAGAGATAATCGAAATAAAAGCTGAAATTAATGAGATAGAGACTGAGAAAATTATAAATAAAATTAATTTTAAAAAGCTGTTTTTAAGAAAAAAATCAATAAACCTGATGAACCACTGGCATGAGTAACTAACAAAATAAGAGAGGAGACCCATATCAATAATATCAGAGATACCACAGGGAAAATTACAACAAACATCCAGGACACTCAAACAATCATAAAGAAATAACTCCAGACTCTACTCACAAAGGAAGGAAAACCTAGCAGAGATGGATATACAGAAATAGAAATTGCTATCCCCCCTTTCCTTTTCAGCCATGCTTCTCCACCATGTATGGTGGTGGCAGCAGTTCGGTAAATAAACGTCTTTTCCTACCTTAATAGTGTGTGGCATTCTCTTCATAGGCTACCGAATGAAACCTACCTTTTTAATATATCTTACATATGGGGCCATGACTTGTATATGGTTTTTGATTTGGAAATGTTAGAATTTCCTAACCACCCCTTTTCTGTGAACCAAACTGCCTTGAGACACCACGCGAGACTTTTCACCAATACCATTGCTGGCCTTCCCATCCATGTCCACACCACTTCTCTACTCTGGTGAGTGAAACAACTCTCTATGGTTCTATGTTGCTCAATCTCTGTTCAGATATGACAACACACCAGAGAACTCCTATGGCCTTTTAGCCAAAAGGCTGGTCACTTCCGAAGCCGAGGATACTTGGTTTTGGGGGCATCACCATTAATCTCTAGTGGGCTATGGGAGAAGTCAGGACACTGCTTCTGCCTCTTCATCTCTCCTTCACTCACCAGACTGACTATCCTACACATTTAATGGGGTGTTGCGAGTCATGCCTGAACTATGAAACCCCTCTGAAATGCCTCTTGTGCTCCTTGGATAGCAGAGCACCTAATATTTTTATGTTGTTGTCTGATTTAGACAATTTTTGCCTCTGCAACGGTACATGGTCAGAAGTCTGCTTACTATCAGGCTCTCTTTGCTCTCTGCTATTCATGTCCAACTTTCTATATCTCTCCCTTTCTTTTCTACAATTATTTTTATTGTGCCCTGAAGAGTGTGACATAGGCTAGGTTCAAGGAATCCCCTCTAGATTCCCTCTAAAAGGCTAGCCAAACTAGGCTTGATTTTTTTGTTCAGGCTTTCTTTGCATTTTTTAAGAAATTTGCCATCTTGAGTTCGCCATCTTGGCCAAATGGTGGGTTAAGCGTTTGGCCCCCTCCAATCCTGACCCTTCCACCAAGCTTATTTCTTCTCCATCCATCTATTCAAATTTGTCCTGTTCACAAGTTGCTCTTTTCACAGACTTTGGTAACTGAGGCCCAACCATCTGATGTACTTTGTTACCAAAGATGTCTAAACATTGTTGTCAAAAATTTTAGGTTTTGAGTTTTGCCCTTTTGGTTTTGTATTGTGTAATCTAGAACTGACTACATGACTCTTTTTTTTGGGGGGGGGGTCTGGTTGTGGGGCCTGAACTCTGGGCCTGGGCGCTGTCCCTCAACTCTTAAGCTCAAGGCTAGTGCTCTACCACTTGAACCACAGGGCCACTTCTGGCTTTTTTCCTTTTGCTTATGTGGTGCTGAGGAATCGAACCCAAGGCCTCATGCATGCAAAGCAAGCATATTAGTATATGTATGCTAAGATTTTCCCATCTAACAATTTTGTCATTGCAGAATATTTGTTGGTCAGTTCTTCATAAGGACCAGGTAAGCTCTACTTATTCCATTTGATCTCCTTGTTGCTATAATGGGAAATACCAAAGGCCTTTTGTGGTAAAGATTGCAATTCAAAGCCAGCCTGGGCTGAAAAATCCCTAAAAATTCATCTCGCAACTAACCTGCAAAGAGCCAGTGTGGAAGCATGGCTCAAGCCTCTTATCTCTAACCAGAAAACACTGCAAGTGTTTCTATAACTCAAAATGGTAGGGTGCTAGCCTTCAGCAGAAGGGCTCAGGGACAGTGCCCAGGCCTTGAGATCAAACCTCCTTGTATACCAACTGGGACAAACCATCCCAGCAATGAGCACCTAGACTCAGCCAGTCTGGGGAACAAGGGAACATGAAGAGGAGTAAGAGGAGATGATATCACATCAGCCATTTTGTGCCTCCCCTTTCAAGACAAACCAGAGCCAGGAGGTCAAGAGAAGAAAGAAGACTGCCCATCTAATGTCCATATCTCTCTCACTTTCGAATGGACAGGAATTTATCTTCTTGCCTTTGTCACTTGACTTCTTCTCTACCTAGTCGCCAGGTGTCATAAGTAACTAGGGAAATTTCTACCAACATTTCCAGCCCCAAGTCCTTCCTCTTGCCATTTATTTTCTCTCTAGTATTTTTTTCAGTCCCTCAATGCCTCATGAAACGTAGCCATACTTCGTCCAAGAAACTTGTCTCCTCCAGACTTCATCTAAGGACTCATTGCCCAAGTGACAGCTGTTGATTCTGCCTTCTCCCAGAGGGGATCACATCTCAGCCTTTTACACCTACTGTTGACACCCCTTGCAAAGAGGAAGTAGCTGGAGAGAATCTTCGACCTTTTTCATAATTATCAAAAGGCTGGAATGTAAGGTTTGAACAGGGACACCTCCCACTTCTTGGCTAAGTTTCCACCCAATATTTGTTACATAGGTAACTGGCAGACCTAGAAGCAGTTACCTTCCCCTCCTGCTAGGTCACATCCTGGGCCACCTCTGGTCACCAGAGTCCCATCTGACATTAGGAGGGTCCCAGACCATGAAGTCACATTCAGAACCAGTGTGGCCACACCTTTTCCCCACCTGGCCACATCTCTTCCTGTCCCTGGCCCAGAGATGGGTCGCCCCCCTCCCTTTTCAGCCATGTGTCTCCACCATGCATGGTGTGGGCAGCACTTCAGTAAATTAAATCATTTTCCTGCCTGAGAAACAAAGAAATACAAATTGTCTAAACAGAACTAAGAAGAAATAAATCAATTAAACATTTCTATAACATACAATGAGATAGTAGAAATAATCAGAAATCTTCC
This sequence comes from Dipodomys merriami, assembly GCF_024711535.1. Taxonomy (NCBI): domain Eukaryota; kingdom Metazoa; phylum Chordata; class Mammalia; order Rodentia; family Heteromyidae; genus Dipodomys; species Dipodomys merriami. The sequence continues at coordinate 598,356 of NW_027203049.1, read as the reverse complement.
AATAAGAAAAGAAAAGCCCAGGATCTGATGGATTCACTACAGAATTGTAAAAGGCCTTTAAAAAGGAACTAATACCCACAACCCTCAAGCTCTTCAGAGAAATAGAAACAGAGGGAGCAATCCCAAACTCATTCTAAGAAGCCAAAATCACATTCATCCCCAAACCAGGCAAAGACCCAACAAAATAAGAACTACACACCAACCTCTTTGATTAAGACAGATGCTCAATAAAATTGTAGCCAACAGAATCCAGAAATATATCAAAAAAATAATACATTATGACCAAGTAGGCTTCATCCCAGAGATGCAGGGATGGTTTAACATATATAATTCAATAAAAGTAATTCATCACATCAACAGATCCAAGGTCAAGAACCACATGATTATCTCCATTGATGCATAAAAGGCTTTTGATAAAATTCAACACTCATTCACATTAAAAGCTCTAAAAATATGAATAGAAGGAACATTTCATAAGATAATAAAAGCCTTACCTGGCTGATCAAAGACCAATATTATACTTAATTGGAAAACTACAACCAATTCCCCTAAAAACAAGAACAAGGCAAGGATGCCCACTCTCTCCACTCCTCTTCAATATAGTTCTGGAATTCTTAGCCAGAGCAATAAGGCAAGAAAAAGACATTAAAGGGATCCACATAGGACAGGAAGAAGATCAACTATCTCTTTTTGTAGATGGCAACATTTTATAAAATAACTATCCCTAAAGCTCCATCCCCAAACTCTTAGAGCTTATAAACCAATTTGGAAAAGTAGCAGGATACAAAATTAACCCACAAAAATCAGTCGCCTTTCTGTATGTCAACAATGTACCAGTAGAAAGGGAAATCAAGGAAACAACTGCATTCGCAATAACCAAAAAAAAAGTATCTAGGAATTAACCTAACCAAAGATGTAAAGGGTCTGTTTCATGAAAACTATAAAAGCCTAAAAAAGGGAATCATAGAGATTACCAGGAAATGGGAAGAAATGGGAAAAAATATTTACCAGCAATATATCAGACAAGGGTCTAATATCCATTACATATGGTGAACTCAAGAAACTAACCCTTCACAAACCTAACAAACCAATCTTGAAATGGTCAAGGGAGCTAAAGAGAGACTTCTCAGAAGAAGAGATAAAAAAGGCAAAGAAGCCTTGAGGAAATGTTCATTATCCTTGTTTGTAAAGGAAATGCAAATAAAAACAACTCTGAGATAGCACCTTACCCCAGTTAGAATGGCCCTAAATTCAGCCAATGACAAATGCTGGAAGGGATACAAAGAAAGAAACATTACTGCATCGCTAGTGGGAATGTATACTAATACAACCACTTTGGAAAGCAGTCTGAAGGTACCTTCGAAAGCTAAATATCGACTTCTCCTATGAACTGACCGTACTACCCTAAGCATCTACTCTGAACAACAGGAACCAGTATACAAAGACACACACACATCTATGATTATTGCAGCACTGTTCACAATAGCCCATATTTGGAAACAACCCAGATGAGCCGTAAGTGATAAGCAGATCCAAAAATTGTCGGACTTATATACAACGCAATACCATGAAGTCATTAGAAAGGACAAAATGATGGTATTTGCTGGGAAATGAATAGAACTAGACCAAATTATTTGAGTGAGGTAAGCCAAGAACAACGACACAAACAGCACAAGGTCTACCTGATACGTGGATGCCAAAATGCAAGAAGGTATGACAAAGTAAACAGGACTCGAGAAACATAGGACAGCCACTCATTTTTTTGTATCACCATTAATGACTCCATGTTCTTGACCATGTATATGGTAGAAAGATGCACGCAATGGAGGGAAGCCAGGAGGAAGAACACAATAAGTGGTAAATGGAACAACATACAACAAAAGGGCCCATGAGCTGCACTGGACATAGAAGAAAAATAACTAAGCAACCCAAACACAGTGATGGGAAAGGAGGAATGAGAGGGAAACAGGGAAAGAGGGAATAGCCTACATTAAGCAAAAGGAAAAAAGTGTAAACATCACCTGAGGTGAGAAAAATAATTTTGATTGTCAAAGCTCATAGAATTAACAAACTTTAGACCATGAAAACAATAATGTGCCTTGTCAAGGTTAAAATGTGTTTGTGACTTTAACTAAGTATCACAATTCCAAAATACTGCGAAATATATGTAATCACCTATCTCAATTTTTACAAAAACGGTGCAAGAAGGGAAAGATTACAAGGGATGGGTGACAATGTTGTTAGACAACTTATATTCGTGTACTGTTTTGTAGAATGCGAACTTCTTTGTACAACTACTTAGCGATAATAATAATAAAATGTGTTTAAAAAATAAACAGGATGAAAATAAAAATTTCAAATATCAATTAAGAAATTAAATCCAGTTGGAAGGAAAATTTCTTTGGGGAGAGTAATTTAGTTTATTCTATAGCAAGTGTCACTTCAGAAATAAATTAAAAAACTAGACTCCAGGTAAGTTAAATAAACTAAGAAATGGAGTTGAAAAAAGAAAAAACAAGAAACTCCACCCACTCTTTCTTGCCTGGACTGCTGGTGTGGGTAAAAATGCATCTTGGTCCTAAATTGGAACCGAAGTGGCAAGAACCTTACTTGGTGGTGCTATCTTCACTGTCAGCTATTAAATTAGCAGATAAACAGCATTGGATCCATCAGTCTCAAGTGGAATAGTTAGTGGACGAATATACAGAGAAGGCTGCAAGATGGACTGTTCAGAGACAGAGGATCCCTTAAGAATAAGACTTACTAAGTGTTAATTAGTGCTAATCTGTGTGTTTCTATAATTTAATTATTTTCTATTAAATTTACATTTTAAGCCTGTTCATTGGGAGGAGAGAAGGGAATTTTTAGGATTTGGTAAAAAGGAATCAAGGAATTGATTGGACATGAAAATTTGTGGTTGATGTATAAAGCAGCATGGTCCTAATAATGAGCAGGGCCCACTAATCAATGTGGCCCCATGACCTAGCCCACTGGAGTGCATGGGGCATGCCACCCAAGTGGGCAGGGCATGCTGTTGGAGGGGGTAGGATGTCATCCTCACATGATGAGCTGTGAAGAAGTGATTGGGGAACAGCAATTTGTGAAGTGATGGTTCAAAACTGTTAGGCAGGTGAATCACTTGAGTGATGGAGGGGTTCAACCTATATATATGCTGCATGGTCAGAGCAATGGAATTGAAGAAAATCCAGGGAAGGAAGGAAGTGGTGAGACATCAGGAGGAAATGAAGTGGGAGAAGAGTTATTTGAGGGAGAGCAGGAGGGGAAGGATGCCAATGGGCCACCAGGCCAGAGAATTGGAGGCCTATGGATAGTGGAGAGGCCTAAAGAGAAGAAGGGAGTGATGGAAGGAAAAAAGTGAAATAAAGGAAAGATCTATAAAGAAGGAGGGGGAAAGGGAAAAGGAAAAAGGCTTACCTATTGAAGTTTGGAGCGTGGAGATGATAATTTGGGGGATTGGTGGTTTGCAAACCAATTAACTATGTGCGGGGCTGCCCATTGGACGTCTGAGATTTGGTGGTTGGGCTGGCCTGTCACAGAGTGTACATCCCAGAACAAGGTAAATGCAAGCCCATTTCTAGTGTAAATAAAGTTATCTTCAATGTGCCTCAATGGATTGTCTTGTGTTTTATGCATCGTAAGTATACAAGTTCACAAGTTAATAGTCTCAAAGGCCACGAGTTTTGAAAAATGTTATATAGTCATAATAGGTTTGAAAAACCCAAAGGGACAGTGATATTTCAATACCAATATGACATCACAATATCAAGTTATAATAATATTTTGATGGTATAATTAGTTGGTGATGAGGTCACAATAGGTTTATGATGACACAATATGTCACAATAGTTCTATGATGTCAGCCAGAGGCTGTCACTCCCTACAGTGGCCTAGACAAACAATTGAAATTCAGCAAACATAAACCCCAAGAAAGGATCCAAGCTGGGCTCTGTGAGTGTCTCAGGAGCTAGCTCATCAGGGAAATGCTATTGTTTGCTGAAAGGCCTCAACCCTACCCAGAACCTAGCCTCATCACAGCATCTCCATACTAGAGGAAACAGCCATCTCCCACTTTTGTGATAGTCAAAACTGATCTCCCTCCCACTGAACTAGCCTGGGAGAAGGATCAAAAAATCATGCCAAACACAGAGCAGTTTCTGCCTGCCCAAACAGAAAAGAAACCAATCAAGCCATAGGAAAACCAAATATCACAAGCAGACCAGAGACTCCACCAAGAAACTGGTTATGGACACAGGGGAGATACAGGTCTTCCCATTCACCCCCCCCACACACACACACACAAAAACAAAAAATCAAGGAACTCTTTTTTGAAACTTTTCTTAAACTTTTATTTTTAAAGTGTTTTCTGTTGATCTTTTTTTCTCATAATTTTTATTTTTCTGTTGATCTTTTTTTCTCATAATTTTTATTTTTGGTGTATGTGTGTGTATGTATTTGTGTGGGTGTTTAATCTCTTTTGACCTTTTGGTCCTTTTTATTGTTTTCATTTTTTCTCTTTCTTTTTTTTTTCATGACTTAATTGCTGTTTTGCTATCCCCAGACATATACCTGTCATCTATTATTAGACCTTATCACCCATTGTGTACATACTTAATCCAGAAATTTATTACTCAATTCACAACTTCTTAGGCTTAACTTCTTTAAGAGCAGTATTATCACTTTACCTACATAATTATCAAATAACTAATTTAATTTTTTTAATTTTCATGTTTCCTTTCTATCCCTTCTCTCCTCTCATCCTATCCTGTTCTTCTCTCGATATCATTTCTTTAAACTTACATAATTTTTAAGTGTTTCACTTCTTAAATATAAATTTTGTTTTTCCAATTTACTTGTTTATTTTTAATTCTCTCCTATCAGTCTGTCTAATCCATTTCCCTCTCTGAGATTAGGACGTGGTTAAATTTACTCTCCTTTTACCTCTCCATATCCCTCTCGTCCTATTTGTCCCCACATTTCTTCCTAAAGCTAATAATTTCTGGTTTGCCAAATCCTTTTTTGCTGCTTGTAGCCCATTAATACATAGTTGTTTGATGTTGAATAGATTGTATCTGTTGAACTAGATTGTATCTGCAGCCATTTTAATTATGCAACTAGAGAACTCTGGTTGATGCTTGCCTTAAAATAGTGTTCTAGTACAAAATTTGTGTTTCTTTCATACCAAATGGGCAGAAAAAGCCGAAAAGCACAAGAAAAAGGCAAGTCCAGGTATCTGACCTCCCACTAATGATAATCAGGTGACAGAATAGTTAATGAATAATCCAGAGGAGTTCCCAAAAAACTGTGCAAACTCTACTGGTAAACATGGTGAATGGAATGATTGAAAACTTGAAAAGGACTCAGTGTGAGCATGCTAAGGAGCGAGAGGAGTCAAACCAAGGATTAATACAGGAATCTTGTCAGCATTAGGAAGCTACTTAAAGATTTTTTTAAGGCTTTTAATATTTTTTGTGAAAATACTGTACAGTGGGGTTACAATTACATGGGCAAGATAGTGAGTACATTTCTTATCAAGCATTGTAGCATCCTCCTTTGTTTACCCTTCCCATCCCTTCCCATCCTCCCCTCCCCCCGAACCCCCACACACAATCCTCCTCACCCAAGTTGTAATGTTTGTTTTCGACATGAAAACTTGCACTTCTCATTGTTGCAACAGGTCCGCCTGTATCCTTATTCAAATGATTTTTTTCCCCTTCCCCTCCACAAATTATACCGACATCAAATAGAGTGAAATCAGGGGTTATTCTGTGGGGGAGGGACATACAAAGCAACAAAGAAATAATCTTATAGTTGTGTTAGAAACAAATGCATGAAAGAAAAAACATTTAAAATACATATCTTAGGGTTCATTTTCGTAACATCACCTTATCTGAACTTTTCTGCTTGACTCATACATATACTAGATATTGCAAATAAGGGAAATCATGGGACCTATGTTACTTTGGGCTTGGCTTATTTCACTTAATATAATTTTTTCCAAGTCTTTTCATTTCCTGACAAATGGGGCAATGTCATTCTTTCTGATGGAGGCATAGAATTCCATTGTTTATATATACCACATTTTCTTGATCCATTCATCTGGGTTGGTTCCATATCTTGGCTATGGTGACTAATGCTGCAATAAACATAGTTGTGCTGGTAGCTTTAGTGTGGTTTTGTTTGTAAACATTTGGGTAAATGCCCAAACCTGGGACTGCTGGGTCATAGGAGAGCTCTATGTGGAGTCTTTTGAGGAACCTCCATACTACTTTCCAAAGTGGTTGAACAAGTTTACAGTCCCACCAACAATGCAGTCAGGTTCCCTTCTGTCCACATTCCCTCCAGCATCTGTTGTTATTAGAGTTCTTGATTTTTGCCATTCTTACTAGGGTGAGGTGGTATCTCAATGTTGTTTTGATTTGCATTTCTTTTATGGAGAGTGAGGTTGAGCATTTCTTCATGTGTCTATTGGCCATGCTTCTTTCTTTTTCAGAGAAGTTTCTCTTTAAGTTATTAGCCCACTTATTAATTGGGCAGTTGTTTCTTTGAGGATTTGTTGTTGGGAGATTTAATTTAAGAAGCTACTTAAAGATTAATGCAGGAATTGCATAAGTTTGTTGAGAAGGGTAAAAGAGAAATACAGGAAATGCGTGAGTAGGCTGAGCACAGTCTAGAGAATTACAGGAATTGCATGAACATGACGAAGATAATCAAAGAGTAATACAGGGATTGAGAGAGCAGGATGAGAATAGATAAATATCAATAGAGGAATTCATGGAATCCATAAATAGACAGCTGAAACAATTCAGGTAGACCACAAATGGAATGCTGAATGTAGCGCGACAGAAAGAATGGGTGTCCAGGGAAACCATAACCAGTCAACTAAGTGATTTGAGAATAAACACTGGACATCAAATTAAGGAAGTAAAGTTCATACAAAATCTAAAACAAAGCTCCAACAAAGAATTTGAAGCCATCCAAGCTGACCAATTATAAGGAAAATGAATAAAAAAGTAGAAAATCTTGACAGTAGGTTAGGCCATGCAGAAGATTGAATCTCGGGATTGCAGACAGCCTAGATATTATAGAGAAAGAACATACAAATATCCAAGACAAATCAAGAAATATGGTAGATCTATTCAACACTTGGAAGACAACATCAGAAATCATAATCTGAGGATAATGGGTGTAGAGGAGGACCTAGAGAAAGAAGTTAATCGTCTAGGAAATTTATTTAACAGAATGCTAGCAAATAACTTCCCAAACATGCAAAAAGGTAGGCCTATTCATATATAAGAAGCTTATAGAACCCCACATCGACCAGACCAGAGCAGGATATCCCGCCAGTCACATTATAATCTGCACAGGATCAATTCAGACCAAGGAAAGGATCCTGAAATTTCTCAAGGAGAAAAGAACAATCACCTATAAACACAAACCAATTAGAATCACCCCAGATTTTTAGCAGAGACGATTAAAGCAAGAAGAGCCTGGAATGGGAGATACCATGCGGTAAAGACAAACAATTATCAATCAAGAATACCGAACCCAGCTAAACTCTCCTTCATAACTGAAGGTCAAATAAAAACTGCCCATAGCAAAGAAAAATTAAAAAAGTATATCTCCACCAATCCAGCCCTATAAGAGACATTACAGTTATCCTACACATTGAAAACCATCAAGAGCACAGTAAGAGCCAAGAAACAGCATCCAAGGGAATAATATTAGAACTCAACACCGAAAGCCAACTAAGAAAGTCCTGTACAACATGGAGGCAGAACAACTGTTGGGTCATGGAAGAGATCAGAAAGGAAATGCAAATGTTCATGATATTCAGAAATAATGAACACACAAATTACTAGCTTCTCTGGGACACAGCAAAGGCAGTATTCAGAGGCAAGTTTATAGCTCTGAGGTCCTACAACAACAAATTAGAGAGATCTGAAACCAACAATTTAATAAGACATCTGAACCTCCTTGAAAAAGAGCAGCAAGATAAACCCCAATCAAGTAAATGGAAAGAAATAATTAAAGTTACATCAGAATTAAATGAATTAGAACCCAAAATCACCATAAAAAGAATCAACAAAACAAAGAGTTGGTTCTTCGAAAAAAATAACAAAATTGACATTCTCTTAGCAAATCGTTTCAAAAAGAAGAGAACATACCAAATAAACAAACTCAGAGATGAGAATGGGAATGAGAAGCAACCAAGATTCAGAACATTATAAGGGAATACTTCTCAAACATTTATGCTAATAAGTTTAAGAACCTGGCAGAAATGGACCTTTTCCTAGCCGTTTCCATGCCGTTGAGTTTCCATGACAAAACTCAACCAAGATGAGTTAAATCAACTTAATATACCCGTATCAAGCATAGCAATAGAAACAGCAATAAGAGACCTCCCATCTAAGAAAAGCCCAGGATCAGATGGATTTACAGCAGAACTTCAAAGGCCTTCAAAAGGCCTTCAAAGCAGAGCTCACACCAATACTCCTCCAACTCTTCAATGAAATTGAAAGGGAAAGTTCACTACCAAATTCATTCTATGAAGCCATCATCCCAAAAGCAAGCGGGGACTCAACAAAGAAAGAATTATAGACCCATTTCTTTGATGAAGATTGATGAAAAACTTCTCAACAAAATTTTGGCCAATCGCCTTTGACAATTCCTCCAAATAATCATACAGGATTTATTTCCAGGATGCCAATCTGGTTCTATATTTGCAAATCAATTAATATAATTCATCACATCAACAAGAGCAAGAATAAGAACATGGTTATCTCAATAGATGCAGAAAAAGCCTTTGACAAGATCCAACACCCCTTTATGATGAAGGCTCTGGAAAACCTATGAATCCAGAGAACATTCCTCAATACAATAAAACTTGTATAAGACAAACCTACAGACATCATTATACTTAATGGTGAAAAAATAATGCTATTTCCTCTTAACTCAGGAACAAGACAAGGATGTCCAATCTCTCCACTTCTCTTCAATTTACTCTTAGAATGCCTAGCTACAGCAATAAGACAGGATGCAAACATAAAAGGGATCCAAACAGGGAAAGATGATATAAAACTCTCCCTATTTGCAGATGACATGATGTTGTATTTAAATAATCCCACCGACTCAACTCTCAAATTATTCATGCTGATTCAGAACGTTGGCAAATAGTAGGGGAAAAATTAACTCTCAAAAATCAATGGCTTTTCTGTATGCCAACAATGAGAAAAGCATGGCTGAAATCAAGAAAGCAACTCCATTCATTATAGCCCCACAAAAAATAAAATACCTAGGAATTAATCAAAAAAGTGAATGATCTTTATGATGAAAACTTTAAAAGCCTGAAAAAGGAAATCAAAACGGAACTTACAAAGTGGAAAAACTTCCCATGCTCGTGGATTGGAAGAAACAACATCGTGAAAATGACAATACTTCCCTAGGCTATCTAAAAATTCAGTTCAATACTTATCAATCTTACAAACTCATTCCTCAAGAAAATAGAAGAGGCAATCTAATAATTCATGTGGAACAATAAAAGACCCCAGATAGCAAAAATGATCCTTAACAGAAAGAACAGTGCTGCAGGAATATTAATACCAAATTTCAAACTGTACTACAAAGCCATAGTAATCAAAAGAGCTAGGTATTGGCACAAGAACAGACCTCAGGAATAATGGAATAGAATTGAAAAGCCAGAAATGAACCAACAGACCTATAGCCACCTAATCTTCGATAAGGGAGCTAAAAAAATAGAATGGAAGAAAGACAGCCTCTTCAGTACATGGTGCTGACAAAATTGGTTAATCACTTGTAGAAAACTAAAGCTAGATCCATATATATCACACTGCACAAGAATCAACCCCAAATGGATGAAAGACCTCGGAGTCAAAGCAGACACCCTGAAAACATTGCATGACAAACTAGGATATAACCTATGTCTCCTTGGCACAGGCCAAAATTTTCTTAATAGATACCAGAAACACAACAAATCAAAGAAAGGTTGGACAAATGTAATTGTATGAAATTGAAGATTTTCTGCATGGCAAAGGACAAAACTAGCAAAATCAATAGAAAGCACATGGATTGGGAGAAGATCTTCACTAGCCATAAAACAGACAAGGGTCTCATATCTAAAATATACCTAGAACTCAAAAAAATTAAATCCTCCAACAAATCCTCAAAGAAACAACTGCCCAATAAATAAGTGGGCTAAAGACTAAAAAGAAACCTCTCTGAAGAGCAAAGAAGGATGGCCAATAGACACATGAAGAAGTGCTCAAACTCCCTAGCAATAAAAGAAATGCAAATCTAAACTACACTGAAATACTACCTTACCCCAGTTAGAATGGCTATAATGTAATATAACAGAAGCTGGACGGGATGTTGGTGGTACTATAATCTTGTATAACCACGTTGGAAAGTAGTTTGGAGCTCAAAAGATTCCACATAGAGTTCCCCTATGACACAGCAATCCCACTTTTGAGCTTTTATCCAAATAATCACAAAAAGGACCATACTAAATCTACCAGCATAACTATTTTTTTGCAGCATTATTTAACATAGCTCAGATATAGAACCAAGCCAGATGCCCCTAAGTAGATGAATGGATCAAAAAAATATGGTATATATACACAAAGGAATTCTATGCCTTCATCAGAGAAAAATGGCAGGCATTGTACCGTTTGTTAGGAAATGGAAAGCCATGGAAAAAATTATATTAAGTGAAGTAATCCATGCCCAAAGAAACATAGGTTCCATGGTTTCCTTTATTGCAATAACTAGTATATGTCGGAGACAAACACAAACTGTCAGACAAGTTCATGTTAGGTGAAATGAACACCAAGATAAGGACTCAAATGGTTTTTGTTTCTTACTATTGTTTCTAGAATATTTACAAGATGATTTCATTGTTGCTTTGTCTGTCCCTCCCCTATGCTTTAACCTCTATTTTCACTGTATTGATGTTGGTATAATTTGGTGAGGGGAACAGAAAAACAACTTGGGATACAGGTGGACTCATTGCAACAATGACATGTACATGGCAGGGGGGGCGTGGTTTGTGGGGGGCATAAAGGGAGATGGGATGGGATGGAAAGGGGAAACAAGGGAGGAGGTAATAATGCTTGATCAAACAATAGCACACTAAAGCTACCATCACAAGTATGTTTATTGCCGCATTATTTACCATAGCTAAGATATGGCACCAATCCAGATGCCCTTCAGTAGATGAATGGATCAAAAAAATGTGGTATATATATACACACAATGGAATTCTATGCCACCATCAGAAAGAAAGACATTGCCCCATTTGTTAGGAAATGGAAAGACTTGGGAAAAAATTATATTAAGCGAAGTAAGCCAGGCCCAAAGAAACATAGGCCCCATGGTTTCCCTTATTTGCAATATGTAGTGTATGTATGAGTCTAGTGGAAAAGGTCAGATAATGGTGATTTTAGGAAAATGAACCCCTAGATATTTATTTTAATGTTTTTTTTTCTTTCATGCATGTGTCTCTAACGCATTTATAAGATTATTTCTTTGTTGCTTTGTATGTCCCTCCCCCACAGTATAACCCCTGCTTTCACTATATTTGATGTCAGTATAACTTGTGGAGGAGATGGCGAAAAACAAGTCGTTTAAGGATACAGGTGGACCTGTTGCAACAATGTGAGAAGTACAAGTTGTCATGTCCATAACGAGCTTTACAATGTCTGTGCGTTGGCGAGGGGTGGGGGGTACAGAAGGATTGGGACTGGGGGGGTGGGGGGAGGCTGGGAAGAGATGTGAAGGATAAACAAAGGAGGAGGCTGCAATGCTTGGTAAGAAATGTACGCATTATCCTGCCCATGTAATTTTAACCCCTCTGTACAGTATGTTCACAAATAAAATAAAATAAATTTTTTAAAAAAGCAAACTTATGGAAACTTCTGGCTTTTTCTAATAAACAATATTATATTTTCAGCATTAGTTTATAACTATGTTATTTTTAGATGTAACTTGGAATTTTTAATAGAATCAAATATAAGTTTTATTATTACTCAGTATCTCACAAAAATCCACTGTAATTTACTTTCCCCAAAGTCAATTGTTACATACTGTATTACTCATTATTATTATTACACTCTATATTACATATAATGTGAAGTGAAAATAATTTGGACCATTTCGTGTAAATTAGTAGTTGCTACTTTAGCATTATAAATTCACATCTGTGATTTTAAATGAAGGAAAGAAGATTTTCGAGTTAAAATGAAATATGAATGTGTAATGTTCCAACTAAACCAAAAATTCTTAGTTTATGCAGACAAAAATACGTTCTTTCCACTAAAGACTTTGAAGTAATACCATTGAAAATAGTGAGGCAATAGGAGGAAGAATTAAAATCACATCAAACAAGTCTGTTATTCTGCTACCACCTCCTTTATGAAGACCTGCCCATTCCCAGATGTCACAAAATTTCAATTGTCTCTCTTAAAATTCTATTTGGAAAAGTTCTAAATCACTGATTCTTTTCACAGTTTCTGTTATATGAAACAAATCATTGACACAAAACAATTGAAATAAAATGCGCACATATGTTGAAGTCACTACAACTGGAAAAACAACCAACATAGTAGAACCCCCGGAACAAAAACATGTTTTGCCCAATTTTTTAAGCACAAAAACCTCAAATACATATTAACTTGGAGTAGAGCCGTAAAGATAACTGTGTCTCATAAATACAGTTGTGTTAATTTGTAATTAAATTCTAGATTAACCTAATATAGGAAATCCCTTGAAGAGATCAAATTGTTTAAAACAAATGTGATTGTATGCGATGTGAGATATGCACATATTTAAAAGAATAAAATAACAGAATCATAACGTACGTTAAAAAAATCAGAAATTTAATGAATAAGTCCAATAGCATCTATACTGAGAACTAATGCCTACTGGTATAACAAGAAAAAATATGCAAATATTAGAATCTGAGCAGTGTACATGTGTCCATAATTTTAAACTACTCCAAATTACACTTTGTAGAAGACTGAATGTGGCTTATCTAAGGGAAAACATCAACACATGACATAAATGAAATTAAAAATCTCATGAAAAGAGAGAAGGAGTTTCTGGAAAATAATAGTTTAACAAATGGAGGTTAAAATATTTCTAGTACTGACAAAATTGCCTACCTATTCATTTAGATCCAAAAAAGGAACCAAATTTTTAAGCGGATTTGAAACTTTGGCAAAGTAGCAGGATAAATCTGTAACATTATTATGGATGTTGACTCTGGCATGGAATTCATTTCCTCTTTGATCTGACAAATGAATATATGAAAGAACATAAATTCTCTAACTAAATATCAAGACCTAACTAAACATATCACCAGAAAAGTCATCATGTAAGCCATATTGCAACTGGGGTAAAAGAAAAATCTGTCATAGTGATTCTGTATTTATTGTACATGTTGATGTTTTTCATAAATTATTTCCTTTAGTTTGCATTTTCAAACCATTGTGTTACATGATGTATATCTTGGTAACTAATTTTGGATGCCTCCTTAAATTTTGTTCTGAGTAAAATGTCTCACTTCAGTTCCTAACCCATGAAATTATGTTGATTCCAAAAACATTCAAATAACCACTGTATATAATACACAAAATCTCATAAGTATGATACCACTAAGAATTGGTTATCATTTTGATATCAGGGTCCCATGACTTATAAGGCCTATCTGCATGAGTATCGTTGTACCGAGACTCCTAAGCCTAAATTTAGCCACTGTTAAAAAATGTTTATATCTTCATTTGTCACCCATCAGAGATTAAATCTGAGTATAAAGCCTAAGGTAAACGATAAAGTAAGAGTTTAGCTTTTCTGGATATAAAGTAAACAAATGCAGCATAGAGTAACTCACTGGTTTAAAGCCAACCTGTTTCACCCAAACATTCTAAGCATTACCTTACAATGTGTATTATTCTCATGAAGGGAATGGGGAATTTGAGAAGAGGACTAACCAAGCATTTTCTTGAAATATATATAATTTCGATTTATCTCTAAATTTCTCTATAAACATTTCTGATAAAAACTGAATAATTGATTTTCTGGTCAGCTTTAATATATCTTACTTTCATATACCAATCTACATTCAGAAAATGCAATACAACAATTAACTAAAAAAATGTCCTGGCAGAAAAAATGGCATCTCTTTATTATGTGATGCCCAATTCTTAGGTATTATGTCTCCAGTTAATGAATGTGATTGTTTAAATGCTTCATAAAGTTTTAATTAAAATCCATCATTGTACTATAATATAATTGTGGAAAATTTTGTCCTAGAATCATTCATGAACTGCCCATTCAATCAAGATATACATCAAATTCATTTGGTATTCATATGCATAGGAATGAGTTTCTTAGGACCTCCTGCCATTTGGAGGTGGCAGGACCAGGATTTGAACTGTGGGCTTCAGCTCCCACCACTTCAAACCGAGGATTGGGAACTCACTTGTCTGTCCAAGAACATCAGCAAGACCAATGATTAGGCAGGCACCAGTGGCTCTCAGCAGTCCTCCTTGATACTTAAAAGACTGTGATAGGAGGATCATGGTTGAAGTCACCCTAGGGAGGAGAGTCCTTGAGATCCCTGTCCAACTTCAAGGCCAACAATGCCAGAAGTATAGCCGTAAGGCTCCAGAGTTAGAGGGCTATCCTTAAGTAAAAGCAGCTCACAGACTGTGCCCAGATCCTGAGTTCAAGGTCCAGGATTGGCAACAAACAGACATACACAACAATCTGTGCAGCCATCCACTTAAAGCAGGTCACCCTCAACAGCCTTTATTTACATTTTATTTTGAGGCCAACGCAGGATGAATCACAAACCAGGCAGGGGAAGAGAAGATCAGGTTTCTTAGAAGTAACCGGTATTCTGAAAATTAAACTTGGGGAATTAAAATGGTAGCATACTTATGTAAAAACTAACATTAAGAAAAATATGAAGGTGCTGGGAATGTGGATTAGTGGGAGAATGCTTGCCTAGCATGCAAGAAGCCCTGCGTTCAATTCCTCAGTAGCACATTCAAGAAAAAACCAGAATTGGTGTTGTGGCTCTAGTGGTAGCTTGCTAGAGACAGTGCCAGGCCTTGCGTTCAACCCAAGAACTGGCAAAGAAATAGCTACTTAGGTAGGTAGGTAGGTAAGTAGATAGATAGATAGATAGATAGATAGATAGATAGATAGATAGATAGATAGATAGATAGATAGATAGATAGATAGATAGATAGATAGATAGATAGATAGATAGATAGATAGATAGATAGATAGATAGATAGATAGATAGATAGATAGATAGATAGATAGGTAGATAGATAGATCGATCGATAGATAGATAGATTGATAGATAGATCGATAGATAGATCGATAGATAGATCGATAGATAGATGATAGATAGATCGATAGATAGATAGATAGATAGATAGATAGATAGATAGAAAGATAGATAGATAGATAGATAGATAGATAGATAGATAGATAGATAGATAGATAGATAGATAGGTAGATAGATAGGTAGATAGATCGATCGATCGATAGATAGATAGATCGATAGATAGATCGATAGATAGATCGATAGATAGATCGATAGATAGATAGATAGATAGATAGATAGATAGATAAATAGATAGATAGATAGATAGATAGATAGATAGATAGATAGATAGATAGATAGATAGATAGATAGATAGATAGAAAGAAAGATAGATAGATAGATAGATAGATAGATAGATAGATAGATAGATAGATAGATAGATAGATAGATAGATAGATAGATAGATAGATAGATAGATAGATAGATAGATAGATAGATAGATAGATAGATAGAAAGAAAGAAAGAAATATGATAGATGAATATGGAGTTGGATGTCAGGAGGAAAGTAAGGAAGACTTCCCAGTGATTAGGCCTTCTGCAGTGTGCCAGGACACCAACATGGCCTTCACACAACCAGAGAACAGGAAGACTGTCTCTTTCCACTTCTCAGGTAGGCAAGGGCCCCAGAGTCAAGAGGGCAGAGCCAAGTTCTAACTGAGGTGCTTGGAGACAGAAGAGAAAAGGCCTTGCCTCTCCTTGGATGGGGAATTTGCATTAATGTAGTGGAGAATGAAGGAAGGAGAATGGACAGGCAGAGGTAGAAAAAGGGCCTTCATATCTGACAGATGGAGAGTCAAAGACCCACTCCCTAAGACCAAAGAGCAAGGTTTTCTACTCTGTTCCTGCCCTCTCTCCCAATAAAATGGCTCTCTATTGTCAACTTAAAGATAGCCTGAGGCTCCCTTCACCTGAGGGAGGAAGGTTAGTCATTGTTTGAAGAGGCTGAGAAAAGCCTGATCCTTGTGTAACTCTGACAAATGTTTCATGTTTCCCCTCATTGCTGGCCATGCCTGGAATGTTGAGTGTGTACATTCTGCCTCCTAACCATGCATGCCTTTTTCTCTTCACCTAGCCTGGCTTTTGTAACTGATTTCTGCATTAAAATATTGTTACATTGGAGTACTTCCTGCAAACAGGACTAGTGCTTGGATGCTGAGAACTTCATTTGAACCCAGGATGGGTCAATAATGTTTCTTTCCTGCTTCTATAGCTCAAGAACTCTAAGAACCTTTAGCGTATGAGTAACGTCTCATCACCAATGGAAACACAGGAAGCTCTTGAACATCTGACCTTTCAGAAGTGTAATTCAGAGTTTCAGACTTTCCTACCCTGGCTGGCTTCACCCTGTGATCCTCAGACTTCAGCCTCCTGAGTTAGGGTGACAGGTGTTAGCTACTGGTGCTCTGCTAGGTTCAGAACTGTAATTACATTGGCATTACAAGTCAACTGCTTATCACAAAGGGCTTGGGCAGCATATTAAGCCTTTCAACAATGGACCTTTCAGAACCCTATAGGACACAAGGTTATAATGCTAGAGTCTGAAAGGCTGTGTATATGGATGGGCTACACTTGAGCCTTGAGCTCTGACTCCAATTCTGGTGTACATGAGCATTCATTTTCCATAGAATGTTATCCTAATTAGCAAACAAAAAAAGTACTTCGCTTAACCCTCACTTTTTCCACTTTTGTGTCTCAAACTCAAGGCTGGGCACTGTCCCTGAGGCCTTCAGCTCAAGGCAAACTCTCTACCACTTGCCCCAAAGCACCAAATGTGGTCTTTTTGTGGTTCATTGGAGATAAGAGCCTAATAGGTTTTCTTTGCCTAGGCTGTCTTTGAACTGTGGTCTTTAGATCTCAGTCTCCTGAGAAGTTATGGTTCCAGTTGTGAGCCACAGGCATCTGGCCTATTGTTTTTGACAGTCCAGGCGCTTGATCTTAGGCCCTGGGTACGGTTTCTGAGCTTCTTTTTCTCAAGCCTAAGGCTGTGCTACTTGAGCCACTCTGATTACATTGCACTGAGGACTCAAACCCTAGCATTCATGCATCCTGAGCCAGCTCTCTACCACTAAGCCACATTTCTAGCCCCACTCTTACAATTTTATCCCTCAACTTGCCTATCCCCAAGAAAAGGCTTCTGAGTAAAAGTCATCTAAAAAAATTCCTATAGCAAGGTTCCAAAGATAAAGAACACAAAGCTCATACTTGGGAGAGACTCTAAACATATGAAGACTGTGACAAATGCTTCCATTATTTATGTATCATGTTTCAACACTTAAAATATTAATGAAAAACGAGTCAATGACCTAAATTGTTGTGTATAAATTTATAATAGATGCACAACATGTACTAAATATTATGTGTATAATAATACTAAATACAATGTATACAATAAATGAATCAAGTGAAAAATAAAATAAATACAAAAATCAATAATAAAAATCATAATATGTAATACACACACATATGTAAATATATATCCTATATTACCCATATATAGAAATATTTTTTCCATTGCAGGGCCTTCATTCAGACCCTTGTAACTCTAGCCTGAATTTCTTTTCCTCAAGGACAGTAAGCTATGTCTTCACTCATGGTGCAAAAGAGTTACCTGGCTGGTGAGATCAAATCCCAGCAATGATGGAAATACTGGCTCAACTTCCAAGATAGTGACAATTTTTTTAATGGAAGCAGTTATGTTTATTAAGTGACATACTGAACATTTTTTAAAAAGCAGTGTAACATTTTGTACATCTATTCAGACATCTTTCTCTTACCCCCAAAATGCTTCTTTTGATCACTACTTTTCTTCATTTTTTTGTTGTAAAAATGTTGTACAGACAGATTACAGTTAAATGAGCATGGTAATGAGTACATTTCCTTTTGAGCATTGTTGTCTCCTCCTTTGTTTTCCCCCTCACATTGCTACATATTTACCAAGACCCTGAGTTCAAATCCCAGGCTAGGAAAGAAAACTGGTAGAAATTCCAAACCAGGGAGCTTTGTTTCTTTTTTAATTTAAATGATTATTTTTTATTTATTCTTTATTTTGCCTACATGGGGCTTGAGCTCAGGTAGTGGCAACTCTGCCTCAGCTTCAATTGCCCTAGGGTGGGGTACACCCTCGGACCCATAGACAATCCAGGGATCCTAGGTCCAGAGGGCGTGCATAAAGAAAAATAAGTAACATAGCATAAAAAGTGGCGAGCTGCAGAAGGCTGGGTGTTTTACCTTTTTTTATTTGCAGGGTGACCATCCTGGGTCTGAATGACATGGCTACAAAGTGAACCTGACCTGCCATATCTGAATGCTGGCGTGCTATCAGGGAATCCAAAGGCCAACTTGTCAACATAGGCCCTGGGTTCAAATCCCGGTCCTGACACCTACCAATGGCAGGAGACCACAAAAGACTCATTCCTATGCATAGGAATACCAGTTGAGAGTAGTCCATGCTTTTGTCTAGTCTAAAATTGGAAGCAATAATCCTAGGATGCTGATTGATCTTAATTAATAGATTATTATTCATGGAAAGAATAATATTCCTTCAATGGTAGTATAATAAATGCCTAAGAGTTGGTAGGAACATAGTAAGTGTCCTTCAATCATAGATAGATGGCTGTGGTGCTGTTTACCAATACATATTTATTTGTATACCACCCTCTGCCTATCCATGTATCACTGTTTTGGCCAAACCTGAGACTGGTTCTAAGCACCTGACAGCTTCATTGATTAGAGGCTGCCGTGCTCACACTCATCCATTCATGAATTGGGCTTGCTAATCCCTGAGATCATATCCCAGCATTGCCAAAAATTTAATCTTGGAGTAAAAATCCAAGTATGACACATGTTTTCCTTTTCTGGGAAAGTCCTCGGTGTCAGGCATGATGGAGAACGTATAGACAAATCTGGATGCTGTGATATAAGATGTAAACAATGTAATAAATGTTAGAGGGGTCATCAGAGTCAATAAAATAAATGGAAAATAAATGAATAAAACAAGAAATAAAATGAATAACCACACCCAACAAAATATGGAATATCTGTATGGAAGTATAAATCCTCTCTTTAAAATGGATATAAGGAGTATGTTTTCCATGCCTGAGGCTTGAATTCAGGCCTAGGGAACAGGCCTGCCTTTCTTGTCTTCAAGCACGGTCAGATTCCCTTCCCTCACGATGTTGCATATTTATGCAGACCTTGAGTTCAAATCCCAGGCCTGGCAGAAAAAAAATGGCATGAATTGCAAACTAGGAAGCTAAATATGTTTTTTTAATTGCAGGCCATTGGAGAAGCCATAGTCCCTCCCAGCAACATGGGCCTACATTTCGAATACTAGTCATGCCACTGGATGGTGGGAGATACTAATAGGCTCATTTCTATCCACAGGAATAACAATGGAATATTATCAATGTCACAGTTGAATGAGATGCTCATGAATGATATTTGTATACAATTAGACATCATGATTTCAGTCGGTTGATTGATTTTATTTAATATCTTATGAAGCATTAAAAGAAAATTATTTCTCACAAGGATACAATAATTTCAGGACACTGATTTACTTAATAGTTTATTAAAGATGAAAATAATAACATAAATTACCTGGAGGCATAATAAATACCCAAGAATTTGTAGGAATGTAGTCTATATAAATGAACAATGGATATACATCTCTGGCACTCCATAAATATATGTATATATATATATATATATATATATACATATATATATATATATATATGTATTAGCATACTACAATCTGCAAGTCAATCTGTACTTGTTTTGTCAACCCCTTGTTCTGGATCTCAGATCTTGGGAACTGCCTATCAGCTCAATTTGCCCCAGGATGGCATGCTGACACACACCCTTTCATGAATTTGTCCCTGTAGGCCATGAGTTCAGATGCCAGCATGCCCAAACAATGAATCATGGAGTAAGAAACTGATGGTGACACGTTTTCCTTTTCTGTGAAAGTCCGGGGTGTCAGGTATAAGTGGAATACATATGCAGACCTATATCCTATTTAATCAATGTAATCAATGTTCTATGTGCCATATTAGTCAATTAAATAGTCAATACATGTTGGATCTTTGTCCACCCTAATAAAGATGGATGGGGTCCAAGGAAACATAAGTGCACTTGCTCACTGGTTACCATCCCCCCTTAGCCCAGGAGACATTCAGACAAAGCTGGGAGTCAAGTCATGCAAGAACTCATATATTACCACTCAGAAAGCATCTTTTAAAGGGAAACACTGCATGGCATGGAAGGGGAGGGAAAGGAACCAACCAACCACTGAAAAGGTCACACCCTATCATGCGCCTAAGCTTTATCCAATCAGATTTTAAGGTAAACAACTCGGGCTGTGACCACTCAACTTCCTCTCACCGACATCTTTTCTGCCCATGTGCCCCACAAATACATGAATCAAACAAAAAATAAAATGAATAACTACACTGAACACAATATGGAGTTAACCTATGAATGTAAATATAAATTATATATTTAAAATGTACACAAATATGATGTATTCTAGTGCTGGGGATCTATTTCAGACCTAAGGAACAGACATGAATTTCTTGACTACAAGAAGGCTAGCTTCCCCTTTCCACACAGTGCAACAAAGTTACCCAGACCATGAGTTCCGATCCCAGTCTTGGCAGAAAAAATGGCACCTTTATACTATGTGACACCCAATTCTTAGGTGTTTCATTATGCCTCCAGTTAATGAATGTGATTGTTTAAATGCTTCATAAAATATTGATTAAAATCTATCAGTGTTCTCTAATATAATTGTGTATAAATTTATCCTAGAATTATTTAAGAACTGTCCATTCAGTTATAACATACATCACATTCCACTGGTATTCATATAGATAGGAATGAGTTTCTAAGGATGTCTTTCCATTTGCAGGTGGCAGGACCAGGATTACAACTGTGGGCTTCTGCTCCCACCATTAAATCCCAAGGATAGGGAACTCACTGGTCTGTCCAAGAACAGAATGACCAATGATTAGGCAGGCACCAGTGGCTCTCAGCAGTCCTCATTGATGCTTACAAGGTTGTGATAGGAGGATCATGGTCAAAGTCACTTTAGGCAGGAAAGTCCTTGAGACCCCTGTCCAACTTCAGTGCAAACAAAGCCAGAAGTAGAGCCATGTGGCTCCAGTGGTAGAGGGCTAGCCTTGATCAAAAGCAGTTCACAGACTGCACAGATCCTGAGTTCAAGATCTGGGACTGGCAACAAACAGACATACACAACAATCTGTGCAGCCACCCTCTTGTCCCCAAATCACCCTCTTGTCCTCAACTGAATTGGACAGAGTTCACTGGGAAAAGGGCTGGGGGAGCCTCTGTCATTTTGACTCCACCCATTTGCCTGCATCACAGATTCCCACCACACCCCCATGCTTTCATTGTTCTTTCTGAGCAAGGGGATACAACAATTGTGGCCATGCCCACATTCCATGATGTCTAGCACCAGGATTCCCTCTGTTGGTTGACACCACCACCAGCAGTTGAGGAAGGTAGAGGTGACTGTGTGGTGAACAAGAGCTTTAGTCCACTTTGGAGTAGAGTCGAAATTGACGTCCTAGTCAGTGAGTGGGAGAATAGAGGATTTCCCAGGCCCTGGGAACCTGGGCAGCCCATCTTTCCCATCCCAGAACTCAGATGTCTGAAACAACAAGACTTCGTGAGAGCTGTGGGCAAAATACTACTGCCAGAACACCGGCAGAAGAATTCTCCCATCAGACCTGCAACATTCAAGAAAACAAAGAACAAAAAAAGGAGGGGTCTTCAAGACAAACACCAGTGGGGAAGGTGATTCACCAGAAGGTCCAGCCAAAGATGATGCTGACCTTGGGCCTCCCTTACCTTTGGACACAGTCACAGTCACCAGGGTCCAGAGTGTCAAGGGTCCCTATAGCACCAAGGATCTTTAGAGGTGGTACCGACACATGGTGCCTGCCCTGGACCACAGCAAAAGAAGAAACCAGGTACGCTGTGCCAAGATCCAACCACTGAAGCTGGAAAAGACAGACCTGCAGGATCGATGGGAGAAAGAGAGGGAGAAGATAGCCCAGGTGCACGAAGCACCAAAAACAGAGCTAGACATCCACAAGCCACCCATACAGAGGTTGGTTTCGGCAGAAAGCAATTTACAATTTGCACCGGGCTAGTGAAACAGGAGGCCAATGACAGAGAAATGGAGCAAGAAGCTCTCACCTGCCACCTCCAGGTCACAGGGTGTAACGTGTTGGAGCTGGAGATGGCAGTTGCTGCTGCACAGAAGGAGACCGAAATGTTCTTCGAACAGCTGAATGATGTGACACTTCAGCTCGAGGAAAAGACCAGAAGCTTCAATGACCTGGAGCAAGTGAACACAGAGTTGCAGGAGAAGCTGGAAGCGATCTGGTCAAAGAAGAGCAACAGGAAAAACAGAATCTGCAAGTTTCAACAAGTGCTGGTGGGGCATGAGGTAAAGAGACTACTGGAAAACCTGAGCTGGATGGTGACCTCAGCAATTCTGGAAAGAGACACCTTGATGGAAAGCCTGAGCATTGAGAGGTCCACATGGAAGGAGGAGGCTCAGTGGCTGACCAAGCAGGTGAACCAACTGACATAGGAGAAGGAGCAAAGGGCGAGGCAGGTGCTGGCCCTAGAGAATGAACTGGAGGAACTGAGAAGGACGCTGGCAGAGCCTTGGCCCACCGCAGGACCATCTCAGGCCAAGTGGCAGTTGCAGGCCCAGGCCTACTGCATGCAGATGGAGTTGGAAAACCTGGAGGAACAACTTCACATCCAGGTCCAGGAAAACTAGAGGCTCGGTCTCCAGAATGTGGAGCAGTGGGAGCAACTATGGAGACTGGATGAGAAGGCCAAGGATTGGCAGTAGATCCCTGAGACCCCACAATGCGCATGTGTGTGTGACCCATAGATAGAACTGGCCCTGCTGTGGGAGGCTCTCCACAAGGTGAGCTATGAGAAGGAATTGCTCACCAGCATTCTGGAGCTCAGTGCCACCTGTGAGCAACACATTGCCTCCAATGAGCAGCTGAACTCTAAGAAGGAGGCCTTGCAGCAGCACTTGAAGAGGCAGACCCAGCTGCTAGAGCAGCTGAAGCAAGTGCAGGACTGACCAACTGGGGGGAGCAGGTGGTGCTCCCAAACTGGAAGGATACTTTCAAGTCCCTAGAAGTGACCAGACCAAATGAGGAGCACCTGAAGGCCTAGCTGAGCCTGGCTTTCACCTGGGAGGGGAAGTTGTGAGCCCTGGAGAAGCAAAATTTGAGGAGGTGACTCCTTCACAAAGTGAGCATTGCAGAGGATGGATACATGCCCCAGACCTACAAGGATGTGGCTCTGCAAGTGCTCTCAGAGGCTGAGATCCACAGGGGGAAATTCCTGCTGCAGTAGCAGTGATCCCAGTGCAGTTGCATGGCCAAGCCGGCAGCTCAGTGTCAGACAGAGCTGGAGGCACAGGCACCCCCGCCCCGTGAGCTGCCACCACAGCAGGCTTGGGCCTCGTCCACGACTTGTATGATGAAGTGGACATCCATAGTCCAACGGATGAGCTCCACAATCGATGCAGCCAGTTGTTGTAACACACCCACAAATGTCAAGGAGTCCCTTGTGGCATATAAGGAGCAAATGTTTGTCCTGGATGAGCTGTGTCAAGAGAAAGCCAAGCATGTGTGAAGATGGAGAAGAAGAGAGAGCTTCAGGAGCTGCTGTTACTCCTCGCAGGGGAAGGAGTGGACAGCGGGCTCCAGATGCCAGCTGAGCCCTCCCCCCCACTGCTCCAAATGCCTCAGGCTCCAGGGTGGGCAAAATGAGTGAGGAGCACAAAGGTTTTGAAGAATTGCAACTTTAAGACAACTTGGACACTGCCAGAGTAGTGGTCGGGGTTCACTACCTCGTAGATGACTCCCACACAGAGCACGTTCTACAACAGATAACCCACACCCAGAGCAGCCTAGAGCTTGTGGACTTGGTCTAGGAGCACTCCCTCCCGTTCTTTTGTAGACTGATGTGGATGATGACTCTCTATGTGAAATACTGACTCTCAAAAGCCAAGGCAGCCACCAGAAGTGGGTGGCCTGGTGGCCTTCTCTCAGGCCTCCATCTGCTGTGAGATGGGAAGGGTAAACTTCAGGTCAGGTAGGGCAGAGGCTACCGGGAAGCAGCCCAAATTCAAGGGACATCTAATGGCCCATTGGTGGCCAGGGAAGAGACCCATGTTATGCTTATCCCAAACAATAAATTGTTTTCAAGGGGAAGAAAAGCCTACAACAAAGATTTGTTCTTCCAGTCCTGGGGCTTGAACTCACGGCCTGGCTACTCTCCCTGAGCTCTTATTGATCAAAGCTGGCACTCTACCCATTGAGCCCCACCTCCCCTTCCAGCTTTTTCTGTGTGGAATTGAACCCAGGGTGTCAGGCATGCTAGGCGACCACTCTACCACTGAGCCACATTCTCAGCTAGGATGATTCTCTCCCCTCCCAAACCCATATGGCCATTCCTCAGATAAATAGGAAGTAGAGGCTAGGATGAATATGAAGCACAAGTATAGTTCACAAAGAAATACTCCCCTGCCCCCTCTTTGACCCCCTTAGTTGCTTCTACCATTTAGGGATGAGAGAGGGAGAGGGAGTCCCGAGAGAGGAGTACCAAGAAGAATAGTCCCCTGAGCCACACAGCCTACCCCACACAAGTGGTCCTCTAGACTTCAATATTACCTGATTTAATGTGGAGTCTACACTGTCTCTCTATCACTTCAATGCTCAGGATGAAATAAAGGTCAGCTTTGTCCTTAGCCCACACACAGGGAAGAAGCTCCTAGTCCCAGACCAACTTCCACCTCTGACTGCCCGGCCACAATGGTGGCGGTGATGACCTCATGCATAGATTCCAGGAAGAAGGTCTATGGCAAAGGGCAAAAGCAGCAGGGTGAGCAGGGGGAAGGAGCTGGGGCAATTGTTCTGGGATCTTCCTCCTTGGAGCCCTCCCATCAAGCCAAAGCCATGCTGACCCAAAGCAAAGCCAAGGCCAGAGTGTGAGAAAAGATGGAGGAGCATGGTACTAAAGGAGGTACTGCTTTGTCTTGGAGCACTTGAAAATTCCAATTATATTTGGCCCATGCCAATTGGGATTGGCAACATGCAATGCCTCTCCTTGTTGTTGTTGTCCCTGAGTGTTGTCCCTGAGCTCTTTTTCTCAAGGTTGGCACTTTATCACTTGAGCCACAGGGACTCTTCTTGTTTTCTGATGATTCATCGAGGATAAGAGTCTCACACACTTTCCTTCCCAGGCTCTCTTGGCACCATGATCCTCCAGATCTCAGCTTCCTGAGTATCTCAGATGACAGGTATGAGCCACCAATGCCCAGCATGTGATGCCTTTTGAAGGCATCTTGGCAAGTCTGTAAAAGCAGCCAAAAAGGGCCTGGATAGACCATGACCCAATCAAGGAGCTGGGATGGGGGAAGACTGACCTTCTAGCCATCCTGTTCCCCAAAATTAAAGATGCCAGATGGTGTTGGATGCATCAAACACCTAGGCCAACAGCCATCAGGCTTAGTGGGGAAAAGGTAGAGAATATCCAAAGATAGCAGTGTCGAAATCTCTGATTTTGCATGCATGTGGTGAGTGTGTGTGTGTGTGTGTGTGTGTGTGTGTGTGTGTGTGTGTGTGTGTGTGTGTGTGTGTGTGTGTGTGTGTGTGTGTGAGAACTCAGGACCTAGGCTCTATCCCTGAGTTTTCTTGCTCAAGGCAAGTGCTCTGCCACTTGAGCCACAGCCCCACTTGCTTTTTGAGAGTTAATTGTAGGTAAGTGTCAAGGACTTTCCTGTCCAGTGTGGCTTTGAAGTATGATGGTGGCCCCAGGGAAGCAAGAGTAAACAAAATTCGCAGGGAAAATCCCTATGGAGGAAGACTCCTGCTCCCTGGTGGCCAGATGGGGGACATGTGGGCCCTTACCATAATCCTCTAGAGTTCAATTGGGGGAAGTGACCATGGCTAAGCTGACTCTTGCTCACCCTGAGTGCTGATGCCAGAGCAGATCTGTTCCAATCTAGGCCAAGAGCAGGCATTACTTCGTGTGACATGTTGCAGCTCTTGCCCCTCCTGGCCCAGAACCTTGGTCTGAGACGTCGATTTACTACTGCTCAGATTCATATTGCACCCATGACATGCCATTCTGATGTTCTCCATGCCTCAGACTCTACCCTTCTCTGGTAGTGTGGCCGGCTCTGTAGGCAATGGCCTCCAAACAGACTACAAGACTTGTACGACACCTAGACATTGGGAGACCCTCAGGGGACCACTGGAAAGTACTCTGCCTAGAGCCACAGAGCGAGGTCCAAGCAGGCCAAGGGTTGGTCATGGGGCTTGAACTCTGGGCCTGGACGCTGTCCCCAGCTCTTCAGCTTACCACTTGAACTACAGAGCCCTTCTGGTTTTCTGGAGGTTGCTTGGAGGTCAGAGGCTCCAAGACTTCCTCCCCGGGCTGGCTTGGAACCGCAATTCTCACATCTCAGCCTCCTGAGGAGCTAGGAAGACAGGAATAAGCCACCAGTGCCCAGCTGATCTGGCCTTTCACTACAGTGTACTAGGAGCTCCTGAAAGCTTTTCTTTATTTTTTTCTTGCCAGTACTGGGGCTTGAACTCAGAGTCCGGGCTCTGGTCTGAACTTTTTCCCTCAAAGTTAGCACTCTGCCACTGACCCACAGCTCCACTTCTGGCTTTTGGTAGTTAATCAGCAAGAAGAGTTTCACTAACTTTCCTCCCCTGAGCTGGCTTGACCCATGATCTCTGATTTCAGTTTCCTGAGTAGCTAGGATTTACAGGGGTTGAGCCACTGCTGGCATTGGGCTAGAAGGTTTGCTTAAGCAATGGTCCTTCCCTGTGTTTGCCCTGACTCCTCCATGCAAAGGAGGTCTAAGGGACAGGAGCTGTAAAAAATAGGCTTCCAGCCACAAGAAATGGCTAGGGTCCATGGTGAAAAGTCAAGTTGATCTTTCCCCTGGGCCTAATTCTGGGACCCTACCCTCTGCCCTGTGACTCAAGTACAAACGTTGACCCAGCATTGAACGTCCTGCCAGACTTTTCAGTAGTCACAGAACCTTCATTCCACGCATACCACCTGCTCTACAGCATACCTCAGGACCTTTGCCCATGCTGTAACTTCTGCCTGAGGCTTTCTGTCCTGTATCCACATCTTAAAAGTCCTGTGGAATTTTGGCCCTGGTTATATCACCTCCTGGAGCAAGACTTTCCTTCCCTTCTCCCTCTTTTTAAATATTGAGTTGCTAGAAATGGAACTTGTGCAGGCTGACTGGCAAATGCTCTATCATGGTGTGTGTGTGTGTGTGTGTGTGTGTGTGTGTGTGTGTGTGTGTGTGTGTGTGTGTGTGTGTGTGTGTGTGTGTGTGTGTGTGTGTGTGTGTGTGTGAGTACCAGTACTGGGGTTTGAATTCATGGCCTGGATGCTATCCTATCCCTGAGGTTTTATAATCAAGTCTAGCCTTCTACTACTTGAACCACAGCTCTATTTCTGGCTTCTTGGGTTTTTAATTGGAGAATACTGTCTTATATAGACTCTCCTGCTTGCAATGGGGATCCTCAGATCTCAGCCTCCTGAGTAGCTTACAGGGGTGAGCCACCAGCACCAGCCCTCTATCCTACTGCTTACCTATATCCTCGGCCCTCCTTTGAGTGCCAGAAAAATATGTCTCACCAGGCTCATTTTTTGACAGTCTTGGGGCTTGAACTCAGGTTCTGTGCATGTCCCTGAGCTTATTTACTCAAGGCTAGCACTCTATCAATTAAGCCACAGTGCCACTTTTGGCTTTTTCTCTTTCGATGGTACTGAGGAATTGAATCCAGGACTTAGTGCATACTAGGTAAGCACTCTACCACTAAGCCACATTCGCAGCCCAAATCCCACCTCTATGAGAGTGGGATTTATTGGCATACCTCTTTTGGCATAGAAATAGCTTATTATTTCCTATCTTTGCCAAGATTTGGGACCAGCCTATGACTTAGCAATGAGGAATGATTAATTAGTGATAGCCACCAGGCCCCAGAGGTCTAGGCTCACATCCTACAGAGGGATAGAGAATATGGAGCCAGAACCTTCCACAACTATAATCTAGGAACTGTGGTCTCCTTGGAGGCAGTGACTGCTATGTGACCCGATGGGCCACCTCAGCCAGAACATAAGACTTCAGTTATTAAATGGCAGAGAAGGATGCTTTGTTCAAGCTGCTGGCTCAGACTTAGTTCTCTCTGAGGGCTTTTCCCTGCTTGCCCAGTTTGGGGGGCTGGGCATGGGCAACCTGCTGAATATCCATCATCCATCCATCATCATCCATACACAGAAACATGGAGTGATTGCCTCCTTTTTGGGGGGGAGGGGGCAGTTCTGGGTTTGTACTATGAGCTTAGGCCCTGTCCCTGAGCTCCTTTTCCTCAAGTGTAGTGCTCTGCCCTTGAGCCACAGCCCCATTCATGTTTTCCTTTCCTGTGATCTCTTAGAAATTAGAGTGTCACAGACTTTCCTGCCCTGGCTCAATTCAAATTGGCATTCTCTACATCTCAGCCTCCTGAGGAGCTAGGATTACAGGCAAGAGTCCCTGGCTCCTGGGTTTCATTTCTTCTTGTTGTTCTTTTTTGTAATTGTAACAATCTGAAATCTTCATGGTGTCGATCCAATGGTTTGCATCCGAAGTAAACTACCCAGGCCTGGAGTTCGAATGCCAGGACTGCCACCCACAAATGGAAGGAGATTCTGACAAACTCATTCCTATTCCTGTGAATGCTAGGAATGTTATACAAGTAATAAATAAATGTTCAGTTAATTCATGATTCTATTTTAGAATGTCAAACAAAAATTATTGGATTTATATCTTCCATTCTAGCTCCATGGTATGATTCCCCTAATGGAAAGATATTGACTAATTTTTAATTAATGCTTTCCTAAGTATTATATGGAGGCATAATTTAATAACTAATAATTGGTATATATATACAATTTAATATCTGCACATTCCCTGTTTCTCTATGCATGTATATACTATTGGGAACACCTGTGGATTGATCACAGGTACTCAGAACTTCCTGGCAGCTCAGTTTGCCGGAGGCTGGTGTGCTAAGATTGTGACCCCATTTTTGGATTGGCAATTGTAGGCCGTGATTTGAAATCCCAGCATGGCCAAAAATTTATTCCTGGAGTCAGAAGCCAATCTTGGCACATTTTTTTCCTTCTCTGTGAAAGTCCTGGGTCTCAATATGATGTATAATCCATATGCAAATATATCCTATGTGATATGTTGTAATAAAAGAAACATATATATGTAATAATATTAAATATATAAGAGTAATAAACAACATATGCATTATACCTATGTATGTAAATAGATCTTATATATTAATATTACTTTTTCCAGAGCTGGGGCTTCAATTCAAGCCCTGGGAACCGATCTGAATTTCTTGTAGTCAAGGACGGTGATCCTTTCCCCTTCACCCGCAGTGTCACAGAGTTATCCAGGCCCTGATTTCAAATACAAGGCTTCCAGAAAAATGGTGCACATTCCAAACCAGGGCCTTATTATTATTATTATTATTATTATTATTATTATTATTATTATTATTATTATTGTTAGCTGAGCACAGAGCTTGCACTCAGGTCTTGGCATCTTTGCCACAGCCGACCCTTATATCCCAGGACCCGAGTTCAATTCTTGGGCCTGGGAAAAAAATAAAAAGTAGAAGCATAAAACTGAGAAGTTCAAGAAGGTGGTTTTACTTTTATTTTCCTTTGTATTGTGGCCTTCCTGAGTGCAAATGACAAGGCCCAGAAAGTAAATATAACCTAACATTGCTGATGTTTGTTGGGCTATTAAGGAAGCCATAGCCAAAACTGGCAACTTAGGTATGGAGGTCGAATCCCGGGATTGCCTCTAATGAATGGCGAGATTCTAAGAAACTCATTCCCATATAAATCCATACAAATGGAATGGTATAATTGTAACAATTAAATTAGTAGTGCATGATTATATTATAAAATTATACACAACAATTATACTACATTGACTAGTTTTCAATTAGTACTTTATTATGTATTCAATCATGATACTCTGAAAAGGAAGGAATAATTTCATTGCCAATAATGGTGAGTAATATGGTATATGTAATTTCATAGTATACAGACATCTTTCTCTTGTTTTATGCAACTACATCTATCTATCTATCTATCTATCTATCTATCTATCTATCTATCTATCTATCTATCTATCTATCTATCTATCTATCTATCTATCTATCTATCTATCTATCTATCTATCTTGTCTGTCTGTCTGTCTGTCTGTCTGTCTGATTATCTACAAATCTACACATTTATCTGTTTATACACTTGTCACTCCTGGGGCTCAGTTGTAGAGTGCTCGCCTAGTATGTACAAAGCCCTGGGTTCCTCACTACCATGTGCACACAGAAATCCAGAAGTTGTGCTGTTGCTCAAGCAGCTGAGCACTAGCTTTGAGTATGAAAGCTTAGGGACTGTGTCTAGTCTCTTACTCAAGACCCAGGAATGGTACCAAAAAAAGATGGAATGTTCTGACTGCAACTATATAAGGATAGCACTCCAAATACCTCATCACAGAGCAAGCCTTGAGTCTGGTGCTGACAGCTGCCATCTAACCTGACTTAGCCAGAGGTAAACTGTTGCAAACCAGCTCCACAGAACCAGATGCTGCTGGCTTGCTCATCCCTGGCATCCAATATACTTGGAGGCTAAGATCTGACACTGGTGGGTTTAAAACCCGCTCTGGCAGGAAGTCTCTGAAACTCTGAGCTGTGGCTCAAAGTGGTAGAGGTCTAACCTTGAGCAAACTATCTTAGGACAGTACCCCCAACCTTTCAGTGCAATCCCCGTGTCTCACTCCACCTCCCCCCAAAAAAGCCATCCCTCTAAAGCACTAGATGTGAACTTTGTGTGGCTTGGGATGTGTTTCTGCAAGAATGATAATACTGATGAAAACACCCTAATTCTAATGACAGTGTGTGGGATACAGCTATGTGATGAGTCCTTCACGAGGTGTTGTGTGCTGAGTCCTTCACAGGGTGCATTTTTTCATCTTTTTCTTATAAGAGCTCCACAAGTAAGATGATTGTGTAGATGAGAAACTTGAGGCTCAGATATGTCCCCATGTCAGGGTCAAAATTATGTATGTACCTAACTCTAGTGAGTTGTCTCCTGCAGATAATTGTTTTGGTTTATTTTTCTCAGTCATTAACCTAGAACTTAGGGCTTAGCCACTGACCATTCTCTGTTGGGTTCATGGCTACCACCTTACCACGTGGAGCCAACAACCGCCTTGCAACAGAGTGTTGCAGTCTAGGTATCTGTAGCTCAGGTTTGTCATCCTTCCTACTCAGGAAGCTTAGATATGATGATTTCCGTTCCAAACTCTCCCAGACACAAAAGGTCCCATAAGTCTATTGTCTCCTATTCACCACTTAGAAATTTGAAGTAGAAGCTGGGCGCTGGTGACTTGCACCTGTCATCCTAGCCACTCAAGAGCCTGAGAGCTGAGGATCACAGTCCAAAGCCAGACTGGGAGGAAATTCCTTGAGAGGCTTCTCTCCAGTGAACTACCAAAATCCTGCAGGGGTGCTGTAGCTCAAGTGGTAGGGTGCTTGGCTTTAACTGAAGAGCTCAAGGATAGCTCCCAGGCCTAGACTTCAATTCCTCCAACTTTCAAGAAAAGAAAGAAAGAAACCTGAAGTGCAGTGCTGGGACTGTGACTTAGGGGTAGTGTGTTTTGCAGGTATGAATCCCTGGGTTTGATTCCTTAGTAAAACATCACTAGAAAAAAGCCTGAAGTAGCTGTGTGGCTCAAGTGGTAGAGTGCTATCCTTGCACAGGAGAAACTCAGGTACAATGTTCAGGTCCTGAGTTCAAACTCCAGGACAAGTGTATGCACACACACACATGCACACACACACGCGCACGTGTGCGCGCGCGCACACACACACACACACACACACACACAGATACCAGAATTGAAGCTGTGATACCAAATGGTAAAATTCTGAGCTCATGGTCAGCATCCAGGCCCCGTGTTTAACCCCAAAACCTAGCCACCCAGGGCCCATTTAGAAGAGGTAAAATGTTTCAAAACCTGATGAGCTTCAACAGCCCTAAATAACAGGAAGCATTGTGATATTAGACATATGCTTGGATTTAGCAAGCTTCCAGAAATCTAGGAAGGCACTGTTGCCAATAATGAATCATTGTATTAGGTTCAGCTCCCTTATTGTCTGCCAGAAGGACCGTTGAATTAATTGTAGTAGGTTATTTCAACACTGGATCATCGTATAACAAAGACAGGATAAGTACAGGGAAGTTGGCCTGCCACGGGAGGTAGCACAAATGAAGGCTTCCTGTCAAAACAAACACTGGGGAGAGTGATAGCTTGGGGTACAAAGAGGAATTTTTCTCCTAGCCTTCAGAGCCTGCCCACACTCCTCCTCACTAATTGTCCTAGATGGAGTTTTTTGTTACACAGCTGTACAGGAGTGAGGCTTTTTGTCTGCCTGTTCCAACAATGAAGCAGATTTTCTCCAGCAGCCTGGGGTGTGGAGAAAACCTCAGGCTCCTCTGAGAACAGTGAGGACAGCCCCAGAACATGCACTGTCTTGTAAACACTCTCTGTGCTATGAAATCATTCTATTTAAAGCACATTTCCTAGCTGGGTGCCTTTCATCATAGGGACTCTGGACATTCACAGATAGAAATGCATGCATACATACAAGGGGAGACATGGAGTTACTTGTGTTTTGGTTTTTTTTTGGCAGGTCCTGGGGTTGTATTTTGAGCCTAAGCACTGTCTCTGAGCTCATTTTGCTCAAGGGTAGTCCTCTGCCCTTTAGTCACAACCCCATTCATGGTGATCTTTTATTCCTGTGATCCCTCAGAAGTAAGAGTGCTGTAGACTTTCCTGTCCTGGCTGAATTCAAACTGGCATTCTCTACCGCTCAGACTCCTGAAGAACTAGGATTATAGGCAGGAACCTCTGACCCCTGGCTTTCTTTTCTTCTTGTTCTTTTTTGTTCATTGTGACAAAATGAAATCTTCACAGTGTCATTCTAATGGTTTGCATTTCGAAGTAAACTACCCAGGCCTTGAGTTCAAATGCCAGGACTCCCACCTACACATGGAGGGAGATCTTGAGAAAAGCTTTCTTATTCATGTGAATGCTTAATGTAATGTTATAAAAATAACAATTAAATTTGCAGTTAGTTCATGTATATTATTTAATTATATATACATTACTACCAATTATTGATAAATTATCCCTTACTTTATTTAAGTATTATGGTTGAATACATAACAAATATTAATTGCAAATTAGTCATTGTACTATAATTATTGTGTAAAATTTTATAATGTAGTCATACACTACTAATGTAATTGTTACTTTACAACATTCCATTCATATTGATATATAAAAAAGTAGTGGATTATGTCTTCCATTCTAGCACCATGGTATGATTATCCCAATTAAAGAATACTGACTACTTTTACATTAATGCTTTAATAAATATTCAACCATTATACTTCATTAAATGGAGGCATAATTTAATAATAATTCACAATATATATAATTTAATATCCTCACATTGTCTCTCTCTTACATGTATTGCAAACTACACATCTATCTATTTATCTAACCATCTATATCTATACCTACATCTACATCCATATCTATATAGCTTGTTCCCAGGTTCTCAGAACTGGCTGGTAGCTCAGTTTGCCAAAGGCTTTTGTTCTACAACTGACCCGTTCATAAGTTCGGCATTGTGGGCTGTGAGTTCAAATCCCAGCATGGCCACAATTTTATATGTGGAGTCAGAAGCCAATTTTGACACATACTTTTTCCTTCTCTGTGAAAGTCCTGGGTCTTAGTATGATGTATAATCCACATGCAAATATATCCATGTGATAATATGTAATAAATATAATAAATGGTATATATGTAATGAACTAAAATAAAACATAAGGTTAATAAATGTCATATGTATATAGATCTCATATATGAATATTATTTTTATCAGTGCTGGGGCTGAATTTGGTCCCTGGAAACTGGGCTGAAATTCTTGTCTTCAATGACGGTGAGCTTCCTCTGCCCCACAGTGCCACAGAGTTACCTAGACCCTGAATTCAAATCCCAGACCTGCCAGAAAAATGATCAAAATTCCAAGCAAGGCCCTTAATTTCTTTTGGCCAGGATTAGGGCTTGAACTCAGTTCATGGCAACTCTGCCTCAGCTTCGATCATCCTAGGCTGGGGTGCAGCATCTGGACCCCCAGTCCATCCTGAGATCCTAGGACCCGAGTTCAAATCTTGGGACTGGCAAAAAAAAAACAAAAACGGAGAAGCGCTGGGAAGGTGGCTCAGTTATAGATTGCTTGCCTTGCATGCATAAGACCCTGGGTTCCATTCCTCAGCACAACATAAGCAGAAAAAAGCAGGAAGTAGTGTTATGGCTCAAGTGATAGAGAGATAGCCTTGAGCTGAAGAGTTGGGGGACAGCACCCAGACCCAGAGTTCTGGCCCCAAACCGAAAAAAAAGAAAGAAAAAAATAGTGCCAGGAAAAAAAGGGAGAAGGATAAAACTGGGAAGTTCCAGAAGGCGGTTTTACATTTTTTCCTTTACAACCATCCTGGGTCTAAATATCAGGGACCGTAAAGTGTACATGACCTTGCACTGTTGAACTTTGGTGGGCTATCAGGGAAGCCATACCCAAAACCAGCAACCTAGGCCCGGCGTGTGAATCCCAGGACTGCCAACTATCAAGGGCGGGAGATCCAAAGAAAAGCATTCCAATATACATCCATATGAATGGAATGTTGTAAAGTAACAATTACATTAGTAGTGTATGATTACATTATAAAATTATACAAAATAATTACAGTACATTGACTAATTTACAATTAATACTTTGTTATGTATTCAACCATAATACTTAAATAAATTAAGGGTTAATTTATCAATAATTGGTAGTAATATTGTATATATAATTAAATAATATACAGACATCTCTGTCTTGTTTTTATGTACATACATACATACATACATATATACATACCTACATATATACTTATATATATGTGTATGTAACAATCTATATCTATCTATCTATCTATATATATATATTTCTACACTTGTCATTCCTGGGGCTCAGTAGTAGAGTGCTCGCCTAGTATGTATGAAGCCCTGAGTTCGATTCCACATTATCACATGCACAGAAAAAGCCAGAAGTAGTGCTGTTACTCAACCAGTTGGGCAATGGCTTTGAACATGAAAGCTTAGAGACTGTGTCTAGGCCCATACTCAAGCCCCAGGACTGGCACCAAAAACAAGTTAGAATGTTCTAACTGCAAGAATAGAAGGCCAAGATTTCAAATACCTCCTCACAGATCAAGCTGGTAGTCTGAAGCTGATGGCTGTCATCTGAATTGACTTAGCCAGATGTCAACAGCTGCAACCCAGCATCATGGAACCAGACACTGCTGGCTCACCCCTAGCTGCTCAGAGGGTGAGATCAGACACTGGTGGGTTGAAAACTCAACGCTGCCAGGGAATCTGCTAGACTCTGAGCTGTGCCTCAAAGTGGTAGAGCTCTAGCCTTGAGGAAAAGGTTTTAGGACAGTACGTCCAACCTATGAGCAAAATCTCCTAGGCTGATGGCCCTCCCTACAAAAAAAACACCCCTCTAAACTGTTAGATGTGAACTTGTGCAGTTTGTGACCTGTATCTGAAAGAATGGTTATAAGCACCCTAATTCTAATGACAGTTTTTGGGATATAGCCATGTTATGAGTCCTTCCTGGGGTGTTGGGTGTTGAGTCCTTCACGGGGTACTGGGTTGTTCATGGGGTATTGTGTGCTGACTCATTCACAGGGTACTATGTGCTGATTTCTTCACGAGTTGTATTCTTTCATCTGGTCCTTATAAGATCTACACAAGTAAGATGATTTTGCAGATGAGAAAGTCGAGGCTCAGATATGTCCCCAAGGCAGAGCCAAATTAATGTATATACTGAGCTCTAGTGACTTGTCTCCTGTAGACAATTGTTTTGGTTTAGTTTTCTATATCATGAACATTGAACTCAGAGCCTAGGTGTTGACTTTCTTCTTGGGTTCATGGCTAACGTTCTACTATGTGGAGCCAAGGACCCCCTTGCAGCAAAGTGTCACGGCTTAGGTCTCTTTAGCTGAGATCTATCATCCTGCCTGCTCAGGAAGCTGAGGATCTTGGTACCTTTTCCCCCTGGTGGTTGAGTGTCTCTGATGCTCCTTTAGTCTTGATGAAATGATGCCAGAGAGATGTTTGTATCTGGAAATGAGCACATCTCTATCCAAGGACTTTTAAAGTACCTTTTAAAAATACTTTTGAAAGTGATTTTAAAATATTCTAATGAAATTTTCAAAAAGTTTGTTAATTTCTGCTCTTGAAATTAAAGTCACTAAATTATGGAGTTAAAAAAAATTATCCCAGATCACGGGCAAAAGTCAGCCTGGGCAGGAAATTCCTTGAGATGATTTTATCCAATAAACCATTAGAAAGCCTAAAGAGGTGCTGTAGCTCAAGTTGCAGTGCACTAGACTTGAGCTGAAGAGCTCAGAGACAACACCCAGGCCCCGATTTGAACTCGTCCAACGTACAAGAAAAGAAAGAAACCTGAAGTGGAGAGCTAGGATTGTTTCTTAGGGGTAGACTGCTTTACATGTGTGAAACACTGGGTTTGATCCACATCGCTAGAAAAAAAAGGCTGAAGTGGCTGTGTTACTCAAGTGGTAGAGTGCTGTCCTTGGACAAGAGAAACTCAGGTACAGTGGTTAGGTCCTGAGTTCAAGCACACACACACACACACACACACACACACACACACACACACACACACACACACACACACACGGAGGCATCATTGCCAATAATGAATCATTTTATTAGGTTCAGCTCCCTAATTATCTGCCAGAAGGACTCTTGAATTAATGTTAGCAGTTTGGTTCAACACTGAAACACAATCTTACAATGACAGGATGAGTGCAGGAACTTGGCCTGCCATTGAGGTTGCACAAATGAATGCTTCCTGTCAAAACAGAGCACTGGGCTTGGCGCTGGTGGCTCACACTTCTAATCCTAGCTACTCAGGAGGCTGAGATCTGAGGATCATGGTTCAAAGCCAGTTTGGGCAGGAAAGACTATGAGATTCCGATCTCCAATAAACCACTAGAAAACCGGAAGTGGCTCTGTAGCTAAAGTGGTAGAGCGCTCGCCTTGAGGTGAAGAGTGCAGGGACAGAGCCCAAGCCCAGAGTTCAAGCCCCATGACCGACCAAAAATCAAAAACAAAAACAAAAAACACAGAGCACTGGGGAGAGAGATAGTTTGGGGTACAAAGAGGCCTTTTTCTCCTGACCTTCAGAGCCTGCCTGCACACATCCTCAATAACTGGTCCGGATGAATTGTTTGTTACACAGCAATACAGGAGTGAGGCTTTTTGTCTGCCTGTTCCAACAATGAGTCAGACTTACTCAGAACGCCTCAGGCTACACTGGGAACAATAAGGGGAGCCCCAGAACATGCACTGTCTTGAAATCACTCGCTGTGCTATGAAATCATTCTATTCAAAGCAAATTTCCTAGCTGGGTACATTTCTTCATAGAGACTCTGATGTTCACTGATATAAATACATGCATACATACACAGACACTTGGATTTACTGGCTCTTTTTTTGTGGCATGTCCTGCGACTTGAACTGTGAGCCTAGACATTTTCACTGAGCTCCTTTTGCTCAAGGAAGCATTTTATTGTGTCTTAAACCATGATTACCCTAGGCTGGGTTGCAGCTTTTACACCCACAGATAATCCAGGGATCCTAAGAACCGAGTTCAACTCCCAGCGCTGGCAAAAATACAACAAACCAACAAAAATGGAGGAGGAAAAATCAGGAAGTTTTACCCAACAGTTTTACCTTTGTTTCCTTAGCACTGTGACCCTCCTGGGTCTCAATGACTCAGCTTGAAAATTGTACGTGAGCTTGCATTGATGAAGGCTTAGGGCTCTCAGTGAAGCCTGAGCCCAACCTAGACATCTAGGGCCTGAGTTCAATCCTGGGAGTTCAATTCCGGGACTGCCACCTACACATGGCTGAAGATCCTAGGAAACTTATTCCTATTTATAGGAACACTAATAGAATGTTTGAAATGTACTAACTGAATTACTAATTAGCTAGTCATTCCAGTTTAAGATTGTATTCAATAAATATAGGTCATTGATTAATACTTTATAAGTCTTCTTTTATAATTGATTAATAGAGCCATAATTTTATATTAAATAATTGGTAGTAATATAATATATAGAAATAAGATATAGAGATCACCCTTTATATAGGGTTATACACTAGAGTCTACATAAATGTCTATCTGTCTCTCTCTGTATACATTTATAGATGCATACACATTTGTAAATACACACACACACACACACATACACACACACACACACAAACACACACACACACTGCAATATAAACATCTATCTGTTTTTATATTGGCCATTCCTAGGGCTTGATCTCAGGTCCTCAAATTTGCCCGCCAACGTCTCTTGCATCAGACTGGTGTGCTAACATTTACCCATTCATGAAGTGGGCCTGCTAGGCCCTGAGTTTAAGTCACAAAACTGCCAAAAACTTAATCCTGGTGGAGAGCCAATTGTCCCACTTGTTTTCCTTATCGGTGAAATTTCTGGGACTCAGGAATGATGTAGAATACATAGGCTCATCTACTTCTTATGTAATAGGATGCAAAAAATGTTATAAGTGTAGTCATACTCACGAAAGTGCATAAGAAACAAATAAAACACAAAATAAAATGAATACACTAACCATAATATGCAGTAAATATGTGTAGGTAAATATAAATCATGTATTTAAAATATATATGAATATTAATTTTTCGAGTGCTAGGACTTGAATTCAGGCCCTAGGAACAGGCCTGAATTTCTTGTCTTCCAGAAAGGTGATCTTCCCCATCCCTCACAATGCTGCAGATTTAACCAGACTCTGAGTTCAATTCCCAGGCCTGGCAGAAAAAATTGTGTGAATTCCAAGCCAAGGAGCCTCATAATTTTTAAAATATTTTTAATGTATGTATGTATGTATTTTTATTTTGTCAAGCATAGGGCTTGAGCTCATGTTGTGGCAATTCTGCCTCAGCTTTGATCACTCTAGGCTGGGGTGTAGCCACTGGACCCACAGCCGAACCTGGGTTCCTGGGCACTAAAGTCTGACAAGAAAAAAAAAAGTTAATGCGACACAGGAAAAAAAAACTGTGGCAACTTGCAGTTGGCTGCCGGTTTTACATTTGTTTTCTTTGCAAGGTGACCATTCTGTCTGAATGACACTGTTGAAAAATGTTGGTAACCTGGCATTGCTGAAGGCTGGCGGGCTACCAAGGAAGCCATAGGCCAACATGGCAACATAGGCCCTGTGTTTGAAGCCCGGTCGTGACCCCTACCAAAGGTGGGAAATCCTAAGAATCTCCTTCCTATTCATAGGAATACCGACTGAAGATTATGAATGGCAAGGTTGAATACGTTGTTTCTGAATACTACTATATAAATAGAGTGATTTTAGGAAGCAAATGGATTTTAATGAATATTTTTGACATATTCAAAGAATAGTATTAATTACATGGACGCAATAGTTTTGGAACAGTGGTTGATTTCATTAATAATTCATTAAGGATGAAAACAATAATATTAATTGCATAGAGAGGCAACAGCCCTAGGGGTCTACAGCTGAGGTCTCTCATCCTGCTTTCTCAGGAAGCTTACATCTGAGGACATGGGTTCCAAAATATCCCAGACACAAAAGGTCTCATGAGCCTATTATCTCCAATTCACCACTAAGAAACCTGAAGTGGAAGCTAGGTGCTTGTCACTCATGTCTGTAATCCAAGCTATTCAGGAGGATGAGATCTGAGGATCATGGTTCAAAGCCAGCATTGACAGGAAAGTCCTTGAGACACTTAGCTCCAATGGACCACCAGAAAAGCTGAAGAGGCGTTTGGCTCAAGTGGCAAAGCACAAGACTTGAGCTGAAGAGCTCAAGGACAGCACCCAGGCCCAGACATCACCTCTACAACAATAAAAAAAGACAGAAACAAACAAACAAACCTGAAGTAGAGGGCTGGGAATGTGTCTTAGGGTTAGAGTGCTTTGCAAATATGAAACCCTGAGTTTGATCTCTTAGGACCACAACCCTAAAAAAAAGCCTGAAGTGGCTCTGTGGCTCAAGTAGGAGAGGGCTATACTTAAAAAAGAGAAACTAGGTACAGTGCTCAGGTCCTGAGTTCAACCTCCAAGAATTGTGTATGTGCCTATGCGCCTTCTCCCACGTGTGCACGCACACACACACTCACACATACACAGACAAGAAGTAATGCTGTTACACAAAATGGTAAAGCACCAGGCTTCTGCACTGAGCTCATGGTAAGCACCCAGGCCCTGTGTTTAACCCCAAAACCTGGCCACCCAGGGCCCGACTAGGAGAGGTCAAATGTTTCAAAACCTGATGAGGTTCACCAGCCCTAGATGACAGGAAGCTTTGTGATACCAGATATATGCTTGGATTTCCCAAGCTTCCTGAAATCTAGGAGAGGCATCATAGGCCCATCATCACAGGCAATGAAACATTTCATTAGGTTCAATGCCCTACTTGTCCACCAGAAGGACTCTTGAATTATATTGAGCACTGTATCTGAACACTGGAATATAGTCTCACAAAACCAGGATAAGTGCACAGGACGTGGCCTGTCACAGAAGGTGGCACATATGAAGGTTTCCTGTCAAACAAGAGCACTGGGGAAATAGTTTGGGGTACAAAGAGACCTATTTCTCCTGAACTTCAGAGCCCACCCACACTCATCCTCACTATCTGACCCAGACGGAGTTGTTTGCTACACAGTTGTACAGGACTGAGACCTTTTGTCTGCTTGTCTAGACAACGAGAGAGATTTCTTCTAGCAGACCTGGGATGCAGAGAAACCCTCAGGTTACACTGGGAACAGCGAGCGGAGCCCCGGAACATGCACTATCATGAAAGCAGTCTCTGTTATGAAATCATTTTATTGAATATACATTACCTAGTTTGGTGGCATTCATCATAGCTACTCTGGAGCTTCACCTATAGGAATATATCCATACATACCCAAAGACATGGAAGTACAGGATTTTTTTGAGGGGGCAGGTCTTGGGGTGGAACTATGAGCCTAGAACTTGTCCCTGAGATCATTTTGCTCAAGGGTAGTGCATTAAGCTTGAGTCACATCCCCACTTCTCAGTTTTTCTGTGATCTCTTAGAAATAAGTGTTATGGACTTTCCTAATCTGGCTGGAATCAAATTCAGATTATCTACATCTCACCCTCTGAGGAGCTGGGATTACAGTGAAAAGCCACTAGCACCTTCTTTCTTTTCTTCTTCATTTTTAATCCGGACAATCTGACTTCTTAGCAGGGTCATTCCAATGGTTTGAATTTATAAATTAAC
The DNA here is from genome assembly GCF_024711535.1 of Dipodomys merriami. NCBI lineage: Eukaryota > Metazoa > Chordata > Mammalia > Rodentia > Heteromyidae > Dipodomys > Dipodomys merriami. Next base: position 556,303 of record NW_027203049.1, on the reverse strand, counting down.
TACCCAATATTCTTTAGAACTGCTTTACCTGAGAAAGATTTTCTCTCCTCATCTTCTCCTCTGGGACACATGTTTGAAGCCAAAAGTGAGAAATGAGTGTCACAGGATTTGGGAGCAAATGTCCATGGGACTTGTCAATTCTGTCACTTAGCATTGAGCTGCAGTGAATTTGCTGTCTCAAGATGAGAAGACCAAAAGCTGGAGCGATCCTCATACTGTCTGCATTACTCCTTTTGTCTATAAAATGATCTAGTAATTATTAGTGTTGTGTGTCTACAACCTTAAGTATCTAGAACCCACTAGAAGCATCTTCATGTATCTCTTTTTCTCTAGTGCCTCTCGAGATTTAGACTAAGGGTTTGTGTGGAGGGACTCCTTGGTGTATCCCTGAGGAAAGCCGCTTGAATCTTGTTTGGGAGATCGCCGTTCAAATTCAGCCTGAGCAAGAATTCTGTGAAACTCTTATCTCCAATAAACCACCAGAAAACCAGAAGTGGAACAGTGGTCCAGAGGGCAGAGTTCCAGCTTTGAGAGAGAAAGCCAAGAAGGAGACACAGGCCAGACCAGGCAGGAAAGACTGGGAGGTGCTTATGTCCAATTAATGACCAGATGGCTGAAAGTGGAGCTGTGGCAGTGATAAAGCCTCAGCTTTGGGAAAAACAGCAGAGGAATGCATTGGGCCCTGAGGTTAAGCCCTGGGATGTCCACAAAAAATTTTCAAAAAGAGAAGGCCAATTTTATGTATCAGTGACCTACCTACTTTTGTCTGTATATTACCTCCCTGAATGCAAACAGACCTTATGCAGTGCTTCTCCTTTTATTTACTGATTTATATTTCAGATATGCTCCTTTCATATACTGCATCATTCTCTTCATTTCAGGCCCATGGCTTTTCTCATCCAGGGTTCCAGGCCTGTGTCCTTATGTGATACACTGAAGCTCTCAGGAGCCTTTATTTACATTTTGTTATGAGGCCAATGCAGGAACCATAACAAACCAGGCAGGGGAAAAGTATACCAGGTTACATAGAAGTATCCAGTATTCAGAAAATTAAAATTGGGGAAGTAAAATGGCAACATACTTTTCTAAAAAACTACCATTAAGGAAAAGATGAGGGAGCAGGGAATGTGTATTACTGAGAGAGTGCTTGTCTAGCATGCAAGAAGCCCTGGGTATGATTCCCCGGTAGCACATACATAGAATAATCCACAATTGGGGCTGTGGCTCAAGTAGTAGAGTGCTACAGACTGTGCCCAGGCCTTGAGTTCAACCCAAGAACTGGCAAAGAGATACCTAGGTAGAATGGTAGGTAGGTAGATAGATAGATAGACAGACATAGGATAGATAGAAAGATAGTTAGATAGATAGATAGATAGATAGATAGATAGATAGATAGATAGATAGATAGATAGATAGATAGATAGATAGATAGATAGATAGAAAGAAAGATGATAGATGAATCTGGTCTTGGATTTCAGGAGGAAAGAAAGGAACAATTCCCAGTCATTAGGCCTTCTGCAGTGTGCCAGGACACCAGCATTGCCTTCACAGAACCAGAGAGCAAGAAGACTCTCCCTTTCCCACTTCTCAGGAAGCCAAGGGCACCGGAGCCAATTGGGCAGAGCCAGGTTCTAACTCAGATGCTTGGAGAAAGAAGAGCAACAACCCTGACTCTAGTTGGTCTGGGGATTTGAATTAATTATGTGGAGAATGAAGGAAGGAGAAAGGACTGGCAGAGGTAGAAGAAGGGCTTTCAAATCTGAAAGATGGAGAGTCAAAAACCCACTCCCTAAAACCAGAGGTCAGGGATTTTCTACTCTGTTCCTCCCCTTTCCCTGACTAAACTGGCTCTATTGGTAACCTAAGATAGCCTGATTCTCCCTTCACTTGTGGGAAGAATGTTAATTAGTCATTGTTTGAAGAGGCTGAGAAAAGCCTGACCCTGGTGTAACTCTAACGAGTATTTTAGGTTTCCTCCCATTGCTGGAATGGCCTGGAATATATGAAGTGGTTTTACTGCTCGCTTATCTGTTGAATGTGTACATTCTGCCTCCGAATCCTGTAGGCCTGGTGTCTGCACCTAGCCTGGTTTTGAAACTGTTTCCTGTCCTTCAATTACAGTGTTACACTGGAGTTCTTTCTGCTAACGGGGCTAGGGTTTGGAGCCTAAGAACTTCATGTGAACCCAAGATGGGTCAATGTTTCTTTCCTGCTTCTATAGCTCAAGAATTCTAAGAACATTTAGAGTGAAAGTTCTTCTCATCAGCAAAGGAAACAAAGGAAGCTCTTGAACATCTGACCTTTCAGAAGTGGAAGTCAGAGTCTCATAGACTTTCTTGCCCTGGCTGGCTTCACCTTGCAATCCTCAAACCTCAGTCTCCTGAGCTAGGGTGACAGGCCTGAACTACTGGTGCTCTGCTAGGTTCAGAGCTGTAATGACCTTGACAGTACAAATCAACTGCTATCACAATGGGCTTGGGGATCATATTAAGCCTTTCAACATTGGACCTTTCAGTACCCTGTAGGACACAAGATTACAATGCTAGAGTCTGAGAAGCTGGGCATATGGATGTGTTACACTTGAACTTTAAGCTCTGACTCCAATTCTGATATACATCAGTGTTCATTTTCCAAAGAATGATCTCATAATTAGCAAATAGGAAAAGTGCCTGGATTAACCCTCACTTTTTTCCCAATAGTGTTTCTTGAGCTCAAGACTGGGCACTGTCTCTTAGCCCCTCAGGTCAAGCCAAACACTCTACCACTTGAGTAATAGCACCACATGGGGTCTTTGGGTGATTCACTGGAGATAAGGGTCTAACAGGCTTTCCTTGGCTAAGCTGTCTTTGAACTATGGTCTTCAGCTCTCAGCCTCCTGAGAAGCTAGATTTCCATGTGTGAGACACTGGCATCTGGTCTATTGTTTTTGACAGTACTGGGGCTTGATCTTAGGGCCTAGGTACTGTCTCTGAGCTCCTTTATCTCAAGGCTAGCCACTTGAGCCACTCCACAGTTTCTACCTTTTTCTGAGTATGTGGCACTGAGGATTCAAACCCTGGCATTCATGCATGCTAATCGAGCTCTTTACCACTAAGCCACATTTCTAGCTCCATCCTTTCAATTTTACCCCTCACTTGCCTATCCTCAGGAAAAGGTTTCTGACTATAAATCATCTAAAGAAATCCCAATAAGAAAAAGTCCAAAGATTGGACAAAGCTCATACTTGGAAGAAACTCTAAACATGTGAAAACTGTGACAAATGCATCCATTTAATTATGTATTATGTTTCAATACTTAATAAAATATTAATGAAAAATGAGTCAATGTCCTAAATTGTTGCATAGAATTTTATTATAGGTGTGCAAAATGTAATAAATATTATGTGTATAATACGCTAAATACAATAATCAATCAATTAATGAATCAAAGAAAAATAAAATACAAAATCAATAAAATCATAATATGAAATTAACATGTATAAGTGTATATCATATATTACACATGTATAGAAATATTTTTTCAATTGCAGGGCCTTCATTCAGGCCCTGGGAACTCTAGCCTGAATTTCTTCTCCTCAAAGATAGTGAGCTTCGCCTTCACCCATGGTGTAAGAGTTACCTGAATGGTGAGCTCAAATGCTAGCAATGGCAGAAATACTGGCCCAAGTTTTGATAGTGACTTACTTTTTTTAATGGAAGCAATCATGTTTACTCAGTTCCATACTGAACATTAAAAATAAGCAGTGTAGAATTTTGTACAGCTATTCAGACATACTTTCCTTACCTCTAAAGTGCTTCTCTGAGAACTATATTGTTTCTCTTTTTTGTACTTTTTTATTGCAGAAATGTTTTACAGAGGGGTTACAGCTATAGGAGCAAGGTAATGAGTACGTTTCCAATTGAGCATTGTTGATTCCTCCTTTGTTTTCCCCCTACCATCCCTTGCCTCCCATCTCCACAACTACTTCACCCGGCCGAGGTCAGTGATTTAGTTTTTCATTTTTGTGTGGTTTTGAACTCAAGCTGTGGCAACCCTTCCCTCACATTGCTACAAGTTTACCAAGACCCTGAGTTCAAATCCCAGGCTAGGAAAGAAAACTGGCAGAAATTCCAAACCAGGGAACTTTATTTTTTTAAATTTACTTAAATAATGTTTTTTCTTTCTTACTTTATTTTTTTACAACCATAGGTTTCATTTCAACTCTGCCTCAGCTTGGATCTCCCATAGCAGACCCTGAGATCCTAGGCTCAGAGTTCTTGCAGGTAGAAAAAAAAAAAAACCTGGAAAACACAAAAAGTGGCAAGCTGTAGAGGGCTGGGTCTGAATGACATGGCTGCAAGGTGGACCTGACCTGCCCTTGCTGATGACTGGTGGGTTATCAGTGAAGCCATAGGCAAACCTGTCAACATATGCCCTGGGTTCAAATCCCAGTCCTGATACCAATGGCAGGAGATCACAAGAGACTCATTCCTATGCATTGATCTTGTCTAAAATTGGATTCAATAATCCTAGACTGCTGATTTGCCTTAATGTTATTAAGCATGAAAAGGATAATATTCCTTCAATGGTGGGATAATAAATACCTAACAATTGGTAGGAACGTAGTTGTCATTCAATCATAGATAGACGGCTCTGGCACTCTTTACCAATATATATATATATATTTGTATACCACCGTCTGCCTATCCATGTATTGCTGTTTTGGCCAAACCTGGGGGTTGATCTCAGTGCTGGGCAAACACCTGACAGCTTCATTGTCTAGAGGCTGCCATGCTGAAACTCACCCATTCATGAATTGGGTCTGCTAGACACCGAGCTCTCAGATCCTCACACTGCCAGACATGATGGAGAACATATCTAAAATCTAGATTTTCTGTGATAGGATGTAAGCAATGTAATAAATGGTATAGGTGTCATCAGAGTCAATAAAATAAATGGTAAATAAATGAATAAAACAAGAAATAAAATGAATAACCACACCAAACACAATATGGACTGAACATCTGTATGGAATTATAAATCCCATCGATAAAATGTATATAAGGAGTATCTTTTCCAGGCATGAGGCTTGAATTCAGCCCTCCTATGAAGAGGGAATAGAGGGAGATCCTGAGATACTCATTTCTGGACCTAAGCAGAGTCATGGAATGCAATCGATCTCATCCTTTAATGAGTAATTCATGCATGATGCAAGTAGGAAATGATAAGCAAGACTCATGGGGTATAGATTATTTGTAAAGGAGAGTTGATGAAGCGTGACAATAATAATCACAGTCATGAAATGGAGGCATCAGGAAAGATCCAAGAATCAGTAGTCACACAGATTGGATTCCATCACAGGTCACCATCAATCCTACTCTATACAAATATATACTTATTTGCATACTACCTTCAGCTTATGGATGGGTGACTATTGTGCTCACCACTCTCCCCCCACGGGGGCTCAAACTCAGGTACTGGGAAGGCCTAGCTCCTTCGTTGCTAACAGGCTGGTCTGATCATGTGTTACCATTCACCAATGGTGCCTGCTAGGCCTGAGTTCAGATCCCAGCCCTGCCAAAAGATTCATCTTGATGCCAGAAGCCAATCGTTGAACCTGGTTAATTTCCTGTGCAAGTACTGGGTCACAGCTAGGATGGCGAATGCATGGGTCACCCTGTGGTCATGGGAATAAGTTGTTATACATGTTAGCCCAGTTATACCTGTCATCATATACTCAAGAAATTACACAATACATTCATAAATAGCATACAAAATAAAGACAATAAGTACACTCAATGCATGATGCAGTCCACACACGGATGTGAATATACAACCCATGTTTCAATGATGCATTGAGGACTATTTTGGCCTCACTAGAGCTCGATCTCAGTTCCTGGGAACAAACCAGCTCCTTACTGGCTCACAGTCTGGTGTGATCACGTGGACCCACTGTTCAGTTGGGCCTCTTAAGCCCCGAGTTCGAGTCCCAGCACTGCCAAAAATTCACCCTGATGTGAGAAGACAGTTGTTGCACCTGTTTTCCTGTGCTGCACAAATTCTGGGTCTCTGCTAGATGGAGAAGGTTTAGGCAACTCTATACTCATGGGAAAAGGGTGTCATCCAGTTCACCACAATTATATCTCTCAACCTATACTTAAGAACATACACAATACATCAATGAACAAGACACAAAATAAAGAGAATGACTATACCAAATGCAAGATGCTGCCCGCCCATGTTTGGAAATATAGATCCTCTGTTTAATTATGAATTTATGACTTTATTGGCCCCTACCAGGGATCAGTCTCAGGTCCCGGGAATGGTCTAGCTCCTTAGAGGCTCACAGGCTGGTGTGCTTACCATGACCCATTCACCAATTGTGCCTGCTAGGCTTTGAGTTCAAATTCCAGCATTGCCAAAAGATTCATTCTGATGTGAAAAGCCTAGGGTTGCACATGTTTTCATGTTCTGTGCATGTCCTGGATGTCATTGAGGATGGAGAATGCTATATAGGGAACTCTATAGCCATGGGAATAGGTTGTCATCCATGTCAGCACAGTTATATCTGTCACCATACTCAATAAAATGCACAATTCATCAATGAATAAGACACAAAATAAAAAGAATAACTACACTGAATGCAAGATGCATACCACACCTGTAGGTAAAGAGAGGACCTATGTTTAAAAAAGGTGGGCTTGTTATTTTGTCCAGTGCTGGGCTTCAAATCAGGCCCTGGACCAGGTATGACATTCTAGTCTTCAAGGATGATGAGCTTCCCATTCCCCCACAGTGCAACAGAGCTACCCACACCTGAGTTAAAATCCTAGCACTGACAAAAGAGTTATCCTGATGTCAGAAGCCAGTTGTTGCACATGTTTTCTTCTCCTGTGAAAGTCCTGAGTATCAACTAAGAAGGGGAATTCATAGACAACCCTATAACCATGGGAACCTTTTGTCATTCATGTCAGCACAGTTATCCCTGTCACCATACTTAGTAAAATACACAATACCTCCATGATGTAGATACAAAATAAGGAGAAGTTCACTAAACACAATATGCTCTTGACTGATGTATGTCAATATAGATTGTATGTTTAAATTATGAATTTATGACTATAGTCTACCACCTTGGGGATCAATGTCAGATCCTGGGACTGGCTTAGCTCCTAAGATGCTCACAGGTTGGTGTGTTAACCTTGACTTATTGGCCAATTGGTCCTACTAGGCCCTGAGTTCAGATCCCAACACTACCAACAAGTGGATCGTGGAGTAAGAAGACAAGTGTGAAACTTGTTTTCCTTTTTTCTGAATATCCTGTGTGATCCTGAGAATCCTGTCATGGTGGAGAACATTTCTACAAATCTAGATGCTCTGTGATAGGATGTCATCAATGAAATAAACAGAATGGGTTTCATCACAGGACAATCAATGGTAAATAAATGAATAAAACAAAAAATACAAAGAACAACCACACCAAACATCTATGGACTGAACATCTACAGGTAATTATAAATCCTATCTTTACAATGTATATAATTAGTATGTTTTCCAGAGCTTGGGTTTGAATTCAGGACTAGTGAACAGGCCTGACTTTCTCATCTTCAAGTACGGTGATCTTCCCCTTCATCCACATTGCTCCAGATTTACCCACATCCTGAGTTCAAATACAAAGCCTAGAAGAGTAAACGGCATGAATTGCAAGCCAAGGAGCTTTTTTTTTAAAATTTTACTTTTCTCAATATGGGGCTTGAACTCAGGTTGTAGCAACTCTGCTCAGCTTTGATCAACCTAGGCTGGGGTGCAGCCACTAGACCTATAGCTGCTCCTGGGATCCTAGACCCCCAGGCCTTGCAGGGAAAGCAATGCACAGAAAAAATGTGGGTCTGAATGGCACTGTTGCAAATGGTACTTCATCTTGCATTGGTGAAAGCTGCCAGGCTATTGGGGAGGCCATAGGCCTATGTGGCAACATCGTCCCTGATTTCGAGTACCTGTCCTTACTCCAACCAATGGCAGGAGATACTAAGAAAATGGTCCCCCATCCATAGGAATAACAATGGAATATTTTCAATGTCACGGTTGAATGAGTTGATCGTGAATGATGCTCCTATAAAATTAGACAGCACCATTTCAAGAGGCTGATAGACTTTATTTAATATTTATGAAGCATTAAAAGAATTTTATTACTTACAGGAACACAATAATTTCAGGACACTCATTTCATTAAGGATGAAAACAATAATATTAATTACATGGATGCATAATTAAAACCCAAGAATTGGTAGGAATGTAATCTATATAACTGAATAATATATAGATATCTCTTACACTCGATAAAGATATATATTTATTAATGTACTGTCATCTTCATATCAATATTATTATTTTGTTAACTCCTGGGGCTTGATATCAGGTCCTGGGAAAAGCCTGTCAGCTCAATTTGCCCCAGGATGGAGTGCTGACACTCACCCATTCGTGAATTGGGCCTTGTCGGCTTGTAGGCCATGAGTTCAGATGCCAACACTGCGAAAAAAATGAATTGTGGAGTAAGAAGCTGAGGGTGACACATATTTTCCCTTTCTGTGAAAGTCCTGGGTGTCAGGTATGAAGTGGAATACATATGCAGACATATATCCTATGTAATTAATGTAATAAATGCTTTTTGTGTGTGGGGGGGTTTGGTCCTGGAGCTTGAATTTTGGGCCTGGGCGCTGTCCTTCAGCTCTTCAGCTCAAGGCTAGCACTCTACCACTTGAGCCAGAGTGCCACTTCTGCCTTTTTTCTTTTTGCTTATGAGGAATCGAACCCAGGGCCTCATACATGCAAGGCAAAAGTTCTACCACTGAGCTACCTTCCCAGGCCCATGTAATCAATGTTTTATGTGACATAATAGTCAATAAAATAAATGTTCAATGCAATGCATGAATAAAATAAAAAATTAAATAACTGCACTGAATGAAATATAGTCAACATATCTTTATAAATATAAATCATATATGTAAATTGTACATGAATAGGATGTTTTTTAGTGGTGGGGATCTATTTCAGGCCTAAGGAACAGACTTGAATTTCTTGACTTCAAGGAAACCAGCTTTCCTTTCCCACAAAGTGCATCAGAGTTACCAAGACCATGAGTTCCAAAACCAGTCCTGGCAGAAAAATGGCTCCTTTATAGTATGTGAGACCCAATTCTTAGTTATTTCATTATGCCTCCATTTTATTAATGTGATTGTTTAAATGCTCAATAAAATATTAACTAACATAGATCAGTGTCCTATAATATAATTGTGTATAATTTTATATTGGAATCATTCAAGAACTGCTCATTCAATGATGACACACATCACATTCTGTTGTTAATCATATGGATAGGAGTAAGTTTTTTGGATCTTCTGCCATTTGGAGGTGGCAGGACCAGGATTCGAACTGTGGGCTACAGCTCCCAACACTTAAACCCAAGGATAGGGAACTAACCTGTTTGTCCAAGAACATCAGCAAGACCAGTGAATAAGCAAGCACCAGTGGCTCTCAGCAGTCCTCGTTGATACTTACAAGGCTGTGATTGGAGGATCATGGTTGAAGTCATCCTAGGCAGGAAAGTCCTTGAGACCCCTTTCCAACTTCAGTGACAACAAAGCCAGAAGTGCTGTGGCTCTAGTTTGGAGGGCCAGCCTTGAGCAAAAGTAGCTCACAGACTGTGCCCAGATCCTGAGTTCAAGGTCCAGGACTGGCAACAAACAGACATACACAATAATCTGTGCAGCCATCCGGTTAAAGCTGGTCACCCTCTTGTCTCCAACTGAATTGACATTGTTCCCTGGGAAAAGGGCTGGGGAGATGCTAACTTCTTGACTCTGCCCATGCTGCTTGCATCACAGGATTCCGGCCATACCCCCATTTTTTCATGGTTCTTTCTCACCAATGGGATACAAGAATGATAGCCACGCCCACATTCAATGTTGCCTAGTAGCACCGGGATTCCCACTGTTAGTTTACACCACTAACAGCAGTTGAGGAAGGTGAGGTGTTTGAGTAGTGAGGAAGAGACTCAAGGCGACAAGTGGGAAATGGAGAAGCCTGCCTTCGCCCCAGCAGCTTTCCCCCTTTCCTAAGTTTCGAGATTTCAAATATCAGCCAATGTCATGCTGCCAGCCCAATTAAAGCCCCAACCTGATCCCTGGACCTGGTTCTCTACTTTGGGCCTATTTGTCCACAATCCCACTGCCATCACTTGTCGCCCCACCTGGAGCAGCCTACAGCAGCTTCTCCCAGCAGCACAGGTGAGTGGCCACCCCCAAATCATCCCTACCGAGGGACCCCTCCTGGGGGCACCATGACCCCTGCTTGTTTCTTCAATCTGGCTCTGATGAGCCAACTTTCTGTCTTGGGCATTTATGAAACAGAGACTCAATATATGCTCTGACTGGGCTGGATCGAGGTCCGCCTAGATGTGACAGGTATGCTCCTCCAGGCCTGGTCCTCTGTAGTTGGGATGGTAGACATGTAGCAACATGGCCAGTCATCAATTTAGATGGCTTATTCCCAACTTTTAGTCCAATCCCAATCCTTCTCCTTCCCCACCCCCCACCCCCCGCACCGACGTTGTAAAGCTAGTTTTGGACATGACAACTTGTACTTCTCATTGTTGCAACAGATCCACCTGTATCCTTAAACAACTGGTTTTACCCCATCTCCTCCACAAGTTATACTGACATCAAATATATTGAAAGCAGGGGTTATACTGTGGGGGATGGACATACAAAGCAACAAAGAGATAATCTTATAAATGCTTTAGAAACATATGCATGATAGAAAAAAACATTAAAATACACATCTAAGGTTTCATTTCCCTTACATCACATTATCTGACCTTTTCCGCTTGACTCATACATATGCTAGATACTACAAATAAGGGAAATCATGGGACCTATGTTTCTTTGGGCCTGGCTTAATTCACTTAATATCATTTTTCCAAGTTTTTCCATTTCCTAACAAATGGGGCAATGTCATTCTTTCTGATGGAGGCATAGAATTCCATTGTGTATATATACCACATTTTCTTGATTCATTCGCCTACTGAGGGGCATCTGGGTTGGTTCCATATCTTAGCTATGGTAAACAATGCTGCAATAAACATAGTTGTGCTGGTAGCTTTAGTGTGGTCTTGTTTGTAAACATTTGGGTAAATGCCCAAAAGTGGGATTGCTGGGTCATAGGGGAATTCTATGTGAAGTCTTTTGAGGAAGCTCCATACTGCTTTCCAAAGTGGTTGAACAAGTTTACATTCCCACTAACAATGAAGTAAGGTTCCTTTCTGTCCACATCCCCTCCAGCATCTGTTGTTGTTAGAGTCCTTGATTTCTGCCGTTCTAACTGGAGTGAGGTGATATCCCAATGTTGTTTTGATTTGCATTTCTTTTATGGCTAGGGATTTTGAACATTTCTTCATGTGTCTATTGGTCATCCTACTTTCTTCTTCAGAGAAGTTTCTCTTTAAGTTTTTCACCCACTTATTTATTGGGCAGTTGTTTCTTTGAGGATTTGTTGTTGGGTGGTTAAATTTTTTGAGTTCCAAGTATATTTTACATATGAGACCCTTGTCCGTTGTATGGCTAGTAAAGATCTTCTCCCAATCTGTGGGCTTTCCATTGATCTTGCTAGCTATGTCATTTGCCCTGCAGAAGCTCTGCAACTTTATGTAATCCCATTTGTCCAACCTTTCTTTGATTTGTTGTGTTTCCGGGTCTCTATTCAGAAAATTTCGGCCTGAGCCAAGGAGACCTAGGGTTTCTCCTATTCCATTCTGTAATGTTTTCAGAGTGTCTGTTTTGACTCTGAGGTCTTTGATCCATTTGGAGTTGATTCTGGTGCAGGGTGATATATAAGGATCTAGCTGGAGTTTTCTACATGTAGTTAACCAATTTTGCCAGCACCATTTAATGAAGAGGTTGTCTTTCTTCCATTCTATTGTTTTAGCTCACTTATCAAAGATTAGATGGCTATAAGTCTGTAGGTTCATTTCTGGGTTTTCAATTCTATTCCATTGATCCTGAGGTCTGTTCTTATGCCAATACCAAGCTGTTTTGATTACTATGGCTTTATAGTAGAGTTTGAAGTTTGGTATTGATATTCCTCCAGCAGTGTTCTTTCCGTTGAGGAGTGTTTTTGGTATTCGGGGTCTTTTATTGTTCCATATGAATTTTTGGATTGCCTCTTCTATTTCCTTGAAGAATGAGGGTGGAATTTTGATAGGTATTGCGTTGAATTTGTAGATAGCCTTGGGAATTATTGCCATTTTCCCGATGTTAATCTTTCCAATCAAGGAGCATGGCAGGTTTTGCCATTTTTAAAGTTCTGGGGTGATTTCCTTTTTTAAGATTTTAAAGTTTTCATCAGAGAGATCCTTCACTTCTTTAGTTAAGTTAATTCCTAGGTATTTTATTTTTTGTGGGGCTATTACAAATGGAGTTGCTTTCCTAATTTCAGCCACACTTTTCTCATTGTTGGCATATAGAAAAGCCACTGATTTTAGGGGGTTAATTTTATACCCTGCTACTTTGCCAAAGTTTTGAATCAGCTTGAGTAATTTGGGAGTGGAGTCTATGGGATTCTTTAAATACAAGATCATGTCATCTGCAAAGAGGGAGAGTTTTATTTCTTCTTTCCCTATTTGGATCTCCTTTATGTTTGCATCTTGTCTTATTGCTGTATCTAGGCATTCTAATACTAGATTGAAGAGAAGTGGAGAGAGTGGGCATCCTTGTCTTGTTCCTGAGTTAAGAGGAAATGGCTTTAGTTTTTCACCATTGAGTATAATTCTGGCTGTATGTTTGTCATATACAGCCTTCATTGTATTGAGGAATGTTCCATGGATTCCTAATTTTTCCAAAACCTTCATCATAAAGGGGTGTTGGATCTTGTCGAATGCTTTTTCTGCATCTATTGAGATAACCATGTGGTTCTTATTCTTGCTCCTGTTGATGTGATGAATAATATTAATGGATTTGGGTATATTGAACCAGCTTTGCATCCCTGAAATGAATCCTGTTTGACCATGGTGTATGATTTTTTGGATGAATTGTTGAAGTCGATTGGCCAAAATTTTGTTGAGAAGTATTGCATCAATGTTCATCAAAGAAATGGGTCTATAGTTCTCTTTCTTTGATGAGTCCCTGCCTGATTTTGGGATGAGGGTTATGACGGCTTCATAGAATGTGTTCGGTAGTGAGCTTTCTCTTTCAATTTCATTGAAGAGTTGGAGGAGTATTGTTGTGAGCTCTGCTTTGAAGGCCTTGTAAAATTCCGCTGTAAAAACATCCGGACCTGGACTTTTCTTAGGTGGGAGGTCTCTTATTGCTGTTTCTATTTCAATGCTTGATATGGGCCTGTTAAGGTGGTTTAACTCATCTTGGTTTAGTTTTGGCATGTCAATATTTGCTAGGAAAAGGTCCATTTCTGTCAAGTTCTCAAACTTATTAGCATAAAGTTTTGAGAAGTATTCTCTTATAATGTTCTAAATCTGGTTGTTTCTGTGGTGATGTTTTCATTCTCATCTCTGAGTTTGTTAATTTGGGTGTGTTCTCTTCTTTTTCTCATAAGATTTGCTAAGGGTCTGTCAATTTTGTTAAGTTTTTTGAAGAACCAACTCTTTGTTTTGTTGATTCTTTCTATAGTTTTTTTGGATTCTAATTCATTTAATTCTGATTTAATTTTGATTATTTCTTTCTGTCTACTGGATTGGGGTTTATCTTGCTGCTCTTTTCAAGGATGTTTAGATATGTCATTAAATTGTTGGTTTCAGATCTCTCCAATTTGTTGATGTAGGAGCTCAGAGCTATAAACTTGCCTCTGAGTACTGCTTTTGCTGTGTTCCCGAGAAGCTCGTAATTTGTGTGTTCATTTTTATTGAATAGCATGAACATTTGAATTTCCATTCTAATCTCTTCCATGACCCACTCTTGATTCAGCAGTGTGTTGTTCAGCCTCTATGTGATACCGGACATTCTTTGGTGGCTTTTGGTGTTGAGTTCTAATTTTATTCCCTTGTGGTCAGAGAGAATGCAAGGTATAACTTCACTGTTTCTGAATTTAGACAAGTTTGCTTTGAGGCCTCAAATGTGGTCTATTTTAGGAAATGTTCCATGTGCTGCTGAGAAAAACGTGTATTCTGATGCTGCTGGGTGAAATGTTCAGTAGATGTCTGTTAAGTCTACTTGATCTATGCAGCTGTTTAGATCTGCCGTTTCTATGTTGAGTTTTTGCCGAGTTGATCTATCTAGTGGGGAGAGTGGTGTGTTAAAATCCCCAACAATTAATGTCTTTTGATCTATATGCGATTGAAGGAACGTAGTGTTTCTTTGATAAATTTGGGTGCTCTATTTTTTGGCGAATAGATATTTAGAATTGTAATATCCTCCTGAAGGAGAGATCCTTTAATTAGTATGTAGCGACCTTCTTTATCTCTTCTCACGAATTTTAATTTGAAGTCTATTTTATCTGATATTAGGATTGCAACTCCTGCCTGTTTGTGGGGTCTGTTTACTTGGGAGATTTTGTTCCAGCCTTTAACATTGAAAATGTGTTTGTTTTTACGGGCAAGATGTGACTCCTGAAGGCAGTAGATAGAAGGGTCCTGTTTTTTTATCCAACTAGAGAATCTATGTCCCTTAATGGGAGACTTCAGTCCATTAACGTTAAGAGATAGGACTGAGAGGTACTTGGGAGTTCTTGCCATGTTATCCACCTTCTTGGGGGCTGCGAAAACTGGGTTCTTCCTATGGTTCTTGGATTCTCCGTTTGTGTGCATTTTCTTGGCCTTTGTTGCAGTCTTGTTGGTTTTCTATGTGTAGGACATCTTTAAGAATCTTTTGTAGGGCTGGTTTGGTGGAGATGTATTGTTTCAATTTTTCTTTGCTATGGAAGGTTTTTATTTGGCCTTCAGTTATGAAGGAGAGTTTAGCTGGGTACAGTATTCTTGGTTGACAGTTGTTTGTTTTTAGGGCATGGCATACATCATTCCAGGCTCTTCATGCTTTGATTGACTCTGCTGAGAAATCTGAGGTGATTCTAATTGGTTTCCCATTATAGGTGATTATCCTTTTCTCCTTGACAGCTTTAAGGATCTTTTCTTGGTCTGAGTTGATCCTGTGTGGATTATAATGTGACGGTGGGATGTCCTATTCTGGTCTGGTCTATTTGGGGTTCTAAAAGCTTCTTGTATGTGAATAGGCCTATCTTTTTGTATGTTTGGGAAGTTCTCTGCTAGGATCTTGTTAAACAAATTTCCTAGACCATTAACTTCTGTTTCTAGGTGCTCCTCTCCCTCCCTTATCCTTAGATTAGCCATTCTGATGGTGTCTTCCAGGTGTTGGATAGATCTATCATATTTCTTGGACTTGTCTTATATGGTTCTATGTTCCTTCTCTATAATATCTAGGCTGTCTTCAATCCCTGAGATTCGATCTTCTGCATGGTCTAATCTGCTGTCAAGACTCTCTACTTTGTTTTTTTATCTCTTTTCCTTCTAATTGGTCAGCTTTGATGGCTTCAAGTTCTTTGTTGAAGCTCTGTTTTAGGTCTTGTATGAATTTCTTTACTTCCTTAATTTGGTGTTCAGTGTTTGTTCTCAAATCACTTAGTTGATTGGTTATGGTTTCTTTGGACTCCCATTCCTTCTGTTGGGTTCCATTCAGCATTACCTTTGTGGTCTCCCTGACTTCCTTCAGCTCTTTGTTGATGGATTCCATGAATGCCTTTAGTGATCTTTGTGTATTCTCTACCTGGTCTCTCAATTCCTGAATTACTCTTTGATTAGCTTCCTCAAGTTCGTGGGATTCCTGCAGTTCTCTTTGAGTGTTCTCAGCCTGCTTGCGCCATTCTTCCCTTTCTCTTTGAGTATTCTCAAGTTGTTCACGCAAATCCTGTATCAGTTTTTGAGTAGCTTCCTCACGCTTATGATATTCGTGTATAAATTTTTGGGATGCCTCCTCTCTCTCCCTATCACGCTCATACAGAGTCCTTTGTAAGTTGTCAAACTTCTCATTTATCATGTTTGCCACCAATGTTTGTAGAGCTATTTGGGAACTCTCCTCTGGATTGTTCATTATCTGTTCTGACCCCTGATTATCAAAATTGGGAATTGAGATACCCGGATTTGTCATTTTTCTTGTGTTTTTCTGGCTTACTCTGCCCATTTGAGATGAAAATAGTACCAGTTTTGTTCTAGAACACTATCTTAAGGCAACCATCGACCAACGTTTGCATTTATACAGTCAATAGACTACAGATACAATCTCGTTCAACAGATACATCTATTCAACATCAAACAACTATATGTTAATGGGCTTCGAACAGCAGAGAAGAATTTGGAAAACCAGAAATTTTTAGGGTTCGGGAGAGATGTGGGTAAAAAATAGGAATAGATTGGTGTGGGGAGGCACAGGGAGAGTTAAGTATGTCCTAATCTCAATAGAGGAAATAGGTTGGGTAGGATGCAAGTAGAGAGAGAGAGAAAAAGAAGAAAGGGAAATGAAATGAAAAGAGACCAGAAAAAAATAGAATCGTACAAATTAATATAGATATGGAGATTGAAAGACCACCTATTTAGATAGGAATGTGAATATATTGAGAAAACAGGAGGGAGATAGAGGAGATGTGAAAAACTTAAAAAAATGCTTAAAATATTTTATAGGTATAAAGAGGTAGTACTGCTATTAAGAAATTTAAGTGTCAGAGGTTTTGGATTGAGTAATAAATTTGTGGATTAAGTGTGTACACAATGGGTGATAGGGTCTACTAGTTATCTATGGGTTTATCTGAAGATGTGCAGGACAAAAGTTAAGTCACATACAGAAGAACAAAAGAGAGGAAAAGGTGAAAAAGATAAGAAAGGGAGAAAAAAGATCAGAGATTCAGTAGAGCTAGACAAAAAACAAAAAGTTAATTAAGAAAGAAAGAAAAAGAGAAAGAAGACAAGAAAAGAAAGGAAAACGCACATTCATGTATTCCTAAAATAAAAATTATAAGAGGGAAAAAAATAGCTGGAAAACAATTATTTTTTCAAAAAAGGAAAAAATTAAAGATTAACAAAAGTTTTAGAAAAGGAAAAAAAAATTATATATATATATATATATATATAAGGTACCAAAAAAAAAGAAAAAGAAAAAAGAGAAGAAGAAGAAGAAAAAAAAAGTTCTTTGATTTTTTTAAATATTTTTTTGGAGGGGTGGGAAGAATCCTGTATCTCCCTTTTGTCTGTAACCAGCCTCTTGTTGGAGTCTCTGGTCAGCTTGAGGTCGTGTAGCTTGATTGGTTTCTTAAGTCAGTTTTTTCGAACAGGCAGAAAAATGCTCTGCTTTACCCAAGATTTTGAGATCCCCCTCCCAGGTTAGTTTAATGGGAGGGTGATCTGCTTTGAGAATCACAAAAGAGGGGTGATGAGGCTAAGTTTTGGTAGAGTTGAGGCCTTTCAACAAACAGTAGCTTTTCCCTGGGGCTATTTTGTGAAAAACTCACAGAGCCCAGCCTGGAGCCATTCTCAGGGTTTCTGTTTTTCAATTGATTGTGGAGGCTGCTAGAGGGAGGGGCAGCCTCTGGCTTTAGTTACCCAGTGAGGAAAGCAACTCCAATGGCTGGTGCCTGAGCTGGGTGACTTTTCCTTGGATGGAGCTGACTCTGGCAGGTCACTTCACGTTCAGTTCTTGTGACCTGCTAAATGACTCGTTTTATTCCAAGGCCTGAGTTGGAGCTAGCAGCTCCTCCGAGCTTTGTCCGTATCCAAGATGGAGATCACCGGTGCTGCGGGGGGGGGGGGGGGGGGAAGCGGTGGCCTTCCCGCCTCTGCTCGCTGAGAAGGAGTGAGGACGTCGGGCTTGTACTCACCCCGAGTCTTGGGTCCTGGGTCGTCTCTGGTCTGCAAACTGCAGGATGAAGATGTCCGCTCCTTGTTGGTTCTTGCTGGTGTTGAGTAGAATCTGCTCGCCCGCTGCGTCTGGCTCCTTCATCTCGGACTCTCTGTGTGAGCACTCAGGTATGGCCGTGGCTGCGGTCTCCGCGGCGATCCTGGCGCTGCCGCGACCCTGCCGCCGCGGCGGCGGCTGCTGGTAGGTGCTCAGATGTGTCTCCTTGTCTTGGCTTCCCCTCTCTTGTCTAACTCTCTGTCCTGTGATGGCACACTTGGTGTGATTCTCTGGCTTAGGATTGTTCACTGGAACTCTAAAACTGCTTTCTATGCGAGAGCTTGTTCAGATTCCAGCTTCTCCTCCACCATCTTCTGTATCTTTATTTAAACGACTATTTTTTCCCTTTCCCCTCCACAATTTATACTGACATCAAATACAGTGAAAGTGGGATTCATAATGTGGGGGAGGAACATAAAAAGCAACAGAAAAATAATCTTATAAATGCATTAGAAACAAATGCATGAAAGAAAAAAAACTTTTAAATACATATCTTAGGGTTCATTTTCCTAACATCACCTTATCTGACCTTTTCTGCTTGACTCATACATATACTAGATTTTGGAAATAAGGGAAACCATGGGACCTCTGTTCATTTGAGTTTGGCTTTCTTCACTTAATATAATTGTTTCCAAGTCTTTCCATTTCCTAACAAATGGGGCAATGTCATTCTTTTTGATGGAGGCATAGAATTCCATTGTGTATATATACCACATTTTCTTGATCCATTCATCTACTGAGGGGCATTTGGGTTGGTTCCATATCTTAGCTATGGTAAATAATGCTGCAATAAACATAGTTGTGCTGGTAGCTTTAGTGTGGTCTTGTTTGTAAATATTTGGGTACATGTTCAAAAGTGGGATTGCTAGGTCATAGGGGAACTTTATGTGGAGTCTTCTGAGGAACCTCCATACTACTTTCCAAAGTGGTTGAACAAGTTTATACTCCAACCAACAATGAAGTAAGTTTCCCATCTCTCCACATCTCCTCCAGCATCTGTTGTTATTAGAGTTCTTGATTTTTGCCATTCTAACTGGGGTGAAGTAGTATCTTAATGTTGTTTTGATTTGCATTTCTTTTATGTCTAGGGAGGTTGAGCATTTCTTCATGTGTCTATTGGCCATCCTTCTTTCTTCTTCAGAGAAGTTTCTCTTTAAGTCATTAGCCCACTTATTTATAGGGCAGTTGTTTCATTGAGGATTTGTTGTTGGCAGATTTAATTTTTTGAGTTCTAAGTATATTTTAGATATGAGACCCTTGTCCGTTTTATGGTAGGTGAAGATCTCCCAATCCGTGGACTTTATATTGATCTACCTAGCTATGTCCTTTGCCATGCAGAAGCTCTGCAAGTTCATGCAATCCTATTTGTCCAACCTTTCTTTGATTTGTTGTGTTTCCATGACTCTATTAAGAAAATTTGGGCCTGGGCCAAGGAGACCTAGGTTTTCTCCTATTCCATCCTGTAATGTTTTCAGAGTGTCTGCTTTGACTCTGAGGACTTTGATCCATTTGGAGTTGATTCTGGTGCAGGGTGATATATAAGATCTATCTTTAGATTTCTACAAGTAGTTAACCAATTTTTCCCGCAGCATTTACTGAAGAGGCTGTCTTTCTTCCGTTCAATTTTTTTACATCCCTTATCAAAGATTAGATGGCTATAGGTCTGTAGGTTCATTTCTGGCTTTTCAATTCTATTCTATTGGTCCTCAGGTCTGTTCTTGTGCCAGTACCAAGCTGTTTTGTTTACTATGGCTTCATAGTAGAGTCTCAAATTTGGTATTGATATTCCTCCAGCAGCATTCTTTCTGTTGATGAGCGTTTTTGGTATTCGGGGTCTTTTATTGTTCCATATGAATTTTTGGATTGCCTCTTCTATTTCCTTGAAGAATGATGTTGGAATTTTGATAGGTATCTCATTGAATTTGTAGATAGCCTTGGGAAGTATTGTCATTTTCACGATGTTAATCTTTTCAATACTGGAGCAGGGGAGGTTTTGCCATTTTCTATGTTCTGTTTTGATTTCCTTTTTCAAGTTTTTAAAGTTTAGATCATAGAGTTCCTTCACTTCTTTGGTTATGTTAATGCCTAGGTATTTTATTTTTTGTGGGGCTATTACAAATGGAGCTGCTTTCCTAATTTCAGCCACACCTTTCTCATTGTTTGCATAAAGAAAAACCATTGATTTTGGAGGGTTAATTTTATACCCTGCTACTTTGCCAAAGTTTTGAATCAACTTGAATAATTTGGGAGTGGAGTCTATGGGATTCTTTAAATACAAGATCATGTCATCTGCAAAGAGGGAGAGTTTTATTTCTTCTTTCCCTCTTTGGATCCCCTTTATGTTTGGATCTTGTCTTATTGCTGTAGCTATGCATTCTCATACTAGATTGAAGAGAAGTGTAAAGAATGGACATCCTTGTCTTGTTCCTGATTTAACAGGAAATGGCTTCAGTTTTTCATCATTAAATATAATGTTGGCTGTAGGTTTGTCATATACAGCCTTTATTGTATTGAGGAATGTTCCATGGATTCCTAATTTTTCCAAAACCTTCATCATAAAGGGGTGTTGGATCTTGTCGAATGCTTTTTCTGCATCTATTGAGATAACCAGGTGGTTCTTATCCTTGCTCCTGTTGATGTGATGAATAATATTAATTGATTTGTGTATATTGAACCAGCTTTGCATCCCTGAAATGAATCCTGTTTGATCGTTGGGTTGATTGGCCAAAATTTTGTTGAGAAATTTTGCATCAATGTTCATCAAAAAATGGGTTCATAGTTTTCTTTCTTTGATGAGTCCCTGCCTGGTTTTGGGATGAGGGTTATGATGGCTTCATAAAATGTGTTAGCTTGCGAACTTTCTCTTTCAATTTCATTGAAGAGTTGGACGATTATTGGTGTGTGCTCTGCTATGAAGGAGTAAAAAAAAAATTATAGAAGTTGCAAAAAAATGAAAAAAAGTTTTTTGATTTTTTTGGGGAGGGGTGGGAAAAATCCTGTATCTCCCTCGTGTCCATAACCAGCCTCTTGTTGGATTCTCTGGTCTACTTGTGGTGTTTGAATTTCCTGTGGCTTGGTTGGTTTCTCAAGTCAATATGTTTGCACAGGCAGATAAATGCTCTGCTTTACCCTGGATTTTGTGATCCTCTTCCCAAGCTAGTTCAATGAGAGGGAGATCTGCTTTGAGTGTCACAAAAGAGGGAGATGGCATTTCCTGAAGTTTGGAGATGCTGTGATGAGGCTAGGTTCTGGGTAGAGTTGAGCCCAGCCAGGAGCCACTCTCTGGGTTTATGTTTACTAAATTTCAATAGATTGTCAAGGCTGCTAAAGAGAGGGGCACCCTCTGTCTCTGATAACCCAGTGAAGAAAGCCATTCCTGGGGCTGATGCTTGAGCTGAGTGACTTTTCCCTGGCTGGAGCTGAGTCTGCAGGTCACTTTAGGTTCTTGTGACCTGCTAAATGACTCTAGTTTTCTTCCAATGCCTGAATTGTAGCTAGCAGCTCCACCGAGCTTTGTCAGTATCCAAGATGGAGATCTCCGGTACTGGGGGTGGGGGGGATGGCCTTCCCTCCTCTGCTCCCTGAGAGGAAGTGAGGACGTTAGGCCTCTACTCAAGCCGCGTCTTGGTTCCTGGGTCATCTCTGGTCTGCGAACTACAGGATGAAGATGTCTGCTCCTTGTCAGTTCTTGCTGGTTCCTTCTCACGGACTCTCTCTGTTTCAGGTATGGTTGGTATGGCCACCCCTGACACAGCTGCTGCAGCAGTGGCATCTCCTGGCAAGTGCTCCAATCTGTCTCCTTCCCTGGATTTTCCCTCTATGGCCTAACTCTTTGTCCTGTGATGGCACACTTGGTGTGATTCTCTGGCTTAGGACTGTTCACTGGAACTTTAAATCTGCTTTCTATGTGAGAGCTTGTTTAGCCTCCAGCTTCTCCTCCGCCATCTTACTGGAACTTCCCGGCAAATTATTTGTTTCTGTAATACTCTCAACTAGAAGTTTACAGAAAAGTTATGTATGAGTAAAAACACACTCAAAAAAGTGAGGGACTGAATTTCCTTCAAGCCTTCGGATTCTTTTCTTTTTGTATTTTTTATTGTAAAGATACTATACAGAGGGTTTCAGTTACATGAGCAAGGTAATGAGTACACTTCCTATTGAGTTTTGTTAGCCCCTCCATTGTTTTCCCCCTACCATCCCTTCACTCCCTAACTTCCCTGAGGTTCTTTGTTTTAATGGTGGTTGTGATTGCATAATGACAATTGTTCCCTTCTGCTCCCTAAAAATAAGGGATTCAATTATCACTATGTATACAAACAATACCTAAGTTAATAGTTGTAATCACAAGCTAGATTGATGCCTTAGTTTGTGGACCTACCTGTAGCCACTCACTCCCCCTCCCCTGCAGTAGAATGAATATAAAGCATGTTAAGTGGGATTTGGCGTTCTGGAACCTGGCAATGAGGCTTTAGGTCCTCTGGTGTCTTCTTTCCCATCACTTCCTGTGATTTCTCAGTTCTTTGGCCAGGTATCCCGTCATCTTTGCTATTCCATGGTTGTGGTTAGTGACAGTACTGATATTTTGAACACCTCAAAACAAACTATGGAAAAACACTTCCTCAAAGAAAATTCACAAATGTATAGGAGCACATGAAAAGATACCAAATATCAGCAGTCACCCTGTGATCCTCTAGCAAGAAAGTATAATTCAGGAGTATCTTATCTTCTGATAATATAAGCGATGGACAATTGTCCCTTTTGTACATTTGGTATTTGGTATTGCATAAATTTTCAGAAACGCATATATATTGTGAAATAATGTTATTTATTTCATAGGTCACAAACCACGTCACTGGAGTGATGATCCTAATGTGTTATCTCAGTTGCCTGATTCAGACTTAGATGAGTGTGAATTGCATAATTATGAACATTTCTCCATGAAACTTCACAACACAGAATGAAGTGTGAAGGTCAGGGCACTCCATACCTATAAAGATTTTACATATATTACAGTAATACACACCTAAGCTGCTTAGCAATCACAGCACGTAGGTTTGTTATAATTGTCTTCAGATCAGAAATACTCTAGAGTTTAAAGTAGAATGATGGGCTGTACATTTTCAACACAAAAGTGACGATCACCCCCTGCAATTATTCTCAGTGGAAAATCCTTCCTATACATTTTACTGGCTTAGCTTCTACTCTGTGCTTTACCATTATCAGGCAGGATCACACTGTATTGAGCTACAATACAGCAGCAACCTTAGCTGCCTTTGAAATTTACCTCCAATCTTGATACCAAGGTCAACTCCGCATCTCTAATCACATAGTTAGTAGACACCTGAACTTTCCAAGCTTGGTTAAATATTCAGCTATCATTGCTCATTGTGAGTGTAAATATCTCACTCCATTAGATATATTGTGTATAATCTTGTATTTCCACCATTGCCTTAGATGTTGGGTTTTGATATAGAGCTTTTAGTTTGCACTTGATTTATAGATGTGTTAGTGATGCCAGTTGAACTGCATATATTATAATGTAAGTAATTTGATGTTTTGACATATGAATTTAATTTTGGCAATTGAGGAAGTCAATACACACCACTCACAAAAGTTTCTTTAGATGTATTGGTATTGCTTTATTGTGAACTTCCTAAGAGCTAGTCATAGGAGTACATGTCCTAATCCCATCACTTCTGTCAGTGAGACAAGGTTTGAAAGGTCCCGAACACTTGGCACTTCATAGTGAGAAGGTTTCTACAATGAAGGGTGAGAGAATAGCAAAAAGAACAAATCAATCTTCCAACTGATTTGTTACATGTTCTTGACACATAGCCATTAAGACACCATAATAATATTTTTATGACTTCTTACCTACTCTTTTCCTGTTTTGAGATGTTTTATTTATGGATCTCTAAGAAATCATATAATAAATTATATAAGAAACATAAAAATAATTTGTTTGGGATATATAACCTAAAAGGAATAATTTCAGGAAAGTATTAAGCACATAAATATAATGCACACCTAAAATTGTCTCTTTATTTAAAACTTCATCAGTTGTAGTTTATTTATTCTGATAACAAAGATTATAAACTAAGTTACAATAATATTCCAAATGGAACACAGAACTAGAAACATGAAGGGTAGCACTAAAGAATGCTACTGCTACCACTAATAGAGTAAGAATAAAATTTAGGCAAAACTCATTCAGAGTAAAAGCCACAGGACAGCCCAACATTACTTTAATTGTTTCATATGAAGAAAAGACCTTTTTTTGTAAAGACAAATTTTCACCCATATTAACATCAGTTGGGTATATCTTTCTTAAGGCTGTGCCTATGTTGATGGAAGCTGACTTCTTTGGGACCTACTACACAATGTCCAGACCCCATTCCAAGCACTGCACCTGCATTAGGGTAATTTTAGTGCTCATGATAGTTCTTCCAGTTAGGAAATGAATTAAGTGTTTTATTAAAAACAGAAGTAGACAACAAGGCCAAACAAATTTCCCAAGTACTTAATACTGATCAACTGTAGACCCATAATACAAATCCAGGTTTCCACCAGGCATATCTGAGGATATGCCGTAAGTTTCACATTCATTACCTTTCACAATGTATGGAACAGATAAACCTACATTATCTTCCTAATTATGGTTATAATGGTAATAACATTGCTACAGAATATACATATTTTTTAAATGAAAAAGGTGTGGGTAATGACATTGTAGGTGATCTTTATACCAAATAAAGCCTGAGCAAAAAAGTAAAGTAAGGAGCTGGGAAGGTGGCTCAGTGGTAGAGTGATTGCCTTGAATGCATGAAGTCCTGGATTCAATTCCTCAGCACCACATAAGCAAAAAGAAAAAAAGTTGAAAGTGGCGATGTGGCTCAAGTGGTAGAGTACTAGTCTTGTGCTGAAGAGCTGAAGAACAGCACCCATGCCCAGAGGTCAGGCCCCACGACCGGACACCCCCCCCCATAAAAAGAAAAATAAAAGAACCTAGTTCCCAAATTTAAGTCATCGTACTAGCACTCATATACCATATATAAGGTTCCTAAAATATAGAGTGAGTTAATTTGTCCAAACCTGGTCATAGATTAAATATGAGGTGTCAAAAAGTATGTAAGTCTGAAATGTCTCCAAGTTATTTGACAAGAGAGCTGGAAGAGTTATCACTTAATAAAATAGTAATGAGGGATTGGTTTGTAGACAGAGATCAAAGCTCACTTTGGGATCTTTTGAGTTTACTAAAATCAGTAGCTAGGAGTTGTCAGTAGACAGGATGCTATTAAGGACTTGAATTAAAGAAAACAGAGCTGGAGAAAAATACAGAAATAATTACTGGACTCAGTAGTAACAACCATGAGAAGGAATATTACAGATCTAAGCCCTGGGATACACAAATATGTAAAACATGACAAATGAAGAAAAACAGTAATAAGTATGAAATGCAGACTTATATGGGTAGGTATTTTTCATGTTTAAGGGCAATTAAGTGATTGTGTGATGACCTAAAATTTACAAAGTTGGTAAGGTCAACTGTCCCTTGGGCCAACCATAGCTAAAAGTTTAAGTAAAATGGGGCCACAATAGTGTTTATAGTGTGTCTTGATTTACCAAAGAGAAAATAGGCCAATATTTGGAAAGCCACTTTTTGGACATGTGGTTGGAGTGGCAATTACTGCAGTTTGTTCAAGTGTTAGTAGGAAGCTACAGATTTAGCACAATGATAGCAATCTTTCAGGGATCTGGTAGATTTTCCCTCTGTCTTCAATTTCCCTGTTTTTCTGAGACCTAAAATATCATTACTGGAAGCCTGTTCAAATTGTGCCTTTGGCAAGTTAACAGATAGTCAGTCTATCACAAGCCCAAATAAAAGAGAATGGGAACAGGTCTACATTGAGCACTCACAGTAGACGGGTCTCTGGACTTTCTCAGGAAGAGCCTTCTGCCATTGTTGGATGGATAGGGCTGGATAATATGTAAAATAGACACCATATATAGAAAGTATTCTGCTAAGTTGACACTTGAGATATCGGATGTTTTATCTGCATTGTATTGATTTCTATGAATCAGTTAAACTGATTCTTCATACCATATGATGTTACTAGATTAAAAATGCATGCTTATTGCATTTCCTTTGGATAACAGATAGTATGTTTTGAAATTTGGTATAAAACATTCGTCTTTTCATTTGTTTATTTTTAATATGATTACTCTAGTTCTCAAGAGTAGGGAAATGCCCTGGAACTTTGTAATTTGATGTCATATGTAATTTTTTTATTTTTATTTATTGTCTATTGCAGCACCCGGCTTTCTAATAAATAGGTAATCTATTCAATTTTGAAAAGTACTGCTGTACCTCCCACTTATTTGTGGCATTTCTGTAATCCAAGTTCCTCTGTGTGTCAGGGTGGATACTTTTGCCTGCAACAGTTTTGTTATTGAATACATATCATCTGGCTACATAGGGAACAAAGGATGTGAAACTACAGTATCCCAAAAAAGATCTTCCAAGACAATTCAAGGGCAACTCATGTACTCTCTGTGTAGGTGATTAGGAGCATAGAAAAGAAATTCTTTTTTTGGGGGGGAGGTCTGGTCGTAGGGCCTGAACTCTGGGCTCTTCAGCTCAAGGCTAGCACTCTACCACTTGAGCCATAAGCGCCACTTCTGGCTTTTTCCTTTTTGCTTATGTGGTGCTGAGGAATCGAACCCAGGGCCTCATGCATGCAAGGCAAGCACTCTACTACTGAGCCACCTTCCCAGCCCCAGAAAAGAAATTCTTATACATGAAAGTGACTGAGATTGTCTGCACATAGGTGTTCACTTATTTATCTGTTGCTATAGTTTTACATATTCACTATTATTAAATGATATTTCATATATATATGATATATACATATGATATATGATATATACATATATCATATATATATGACCACAGTTTCCAAATCCAGAGAACCACATCCATGGGCATCGCTGTCCTATGTTGCTCTTTGGGTAATAAGAATGAAACCTGGTATTGTCCTGTGGTAGAGAAATAACTCAGAGATTCAAACATTTTTCTTTCAATATGTTGCTTGCTCCTAACTCTAAAATTAGAAAGCCTGTTAATATATAATACATGTTATAATATATTTGATCTATTATATAATGTCTAATATATTCTATATTATAACATATATATAATAACTGACAGTATTATATATTTATAAGGAAAAATACAACAAACGTATCGATGTCCATACTTTCCTAACCATGATTAGGTTCAGTAGAGTTAGGTGCATTACATCTCAACAAAATAAGTCTGCTGAATTTCTGATGACCTTGAGCTAGATAAGGAGAATTTCTGTAAAAGGAGCCTCTCTTCAATTATGAGAAAAGATAAGTTTTTCTTTTGTTTTATTTTTTTGTTTTTATTTAGGCCAGACAAGGGGCCTGATCTCTGGGCCTGGGCACTGTCCCTCACCTCTTCAATTCAAGGCTAGTGCTTTACCACTTGAGCCATAGCAGCACTTCTGGCTTTTTCTGCTTATGTGGTGCTGAAGAATCGAACCCAAGGCCTCATGCATGCAAGGCAAGCACTCTACCACTGAATCACATTCCCAGCCCAAGTTTGGAAGTTTTTGAGAAGAGGTACTTGACATTTACTTTCCATCCTTGATTAGTAGAGAATAGATATATTTTGCTCCAAATTTTGGCTCCTTTTATGTTCCCTAAAGAGTTACACATGATCATCATTACATCGCATATATTTAAGTCCTTCTTTTATTTTTTATATCATTATTGTTTTCTTGTTGTTGTTTTGCTGATCCTAAAGCTTGCGCTCAGGGCCTAGGCATTGTTCCTGAACTCAAGGCTCTTGCTCTACCACTTGAGCCATAGCACCACTTCTGGCTTTTTCTGCCTGGGCTTGCTTTGAATCATAAGACTCAGATCTCAGCCTCCTGGTTAGCTAGGATTACAGGTGTGAGACACCATTGGCCAGCAAGTCCCTGTCTTTTAGTTATTATTCTAAAAGCCTCCTATGCAAGGTCACTCTTAAGATAGTAAATGAACCTATGCCAATAGTTTCTTCATACTCACATCTCCTGTTATGGCTATGGTGTCTTTTCCATCGTATCCTGAATCTACTTCACTGTTCTCTTCCTAATCCATGATTCTGGATGTATTTCTAATAATTACCTAAATCTTGTGGCTATAAACCCTAAATTACTCAACTATTAATTTCATTTAATTTTTTTTCAATATGATTGTTGTTCTGTATAAATCTGAGCTTATATTCACCTCTTGCATCTACCTCTTGGCATGAGCAAAGCCTGGGCCAATTCTACCTTAAATGCAAGAGGTTAGCCAAAGAATAGCCTGCAGTATTCCTCCCAAGGAGTCAGGACAAGTAGTTGAGTGCCTGAAAGAAGCAATGCATTCCTGACATGAGTAGGGGTGAGAGAGACAACAGCCTAGAGAGTAAACTGGCAGTCACAACATTTAACAACTTCTCCTTTGGGGAAACTGAGCTCCTGCAAAGTGGCAGTGAGATAACTTACCTAGTCAATATTCTTATGTGAAGGAAGTTGTCATGTCTCACTACACTACTCCCTTGTAGTCAAAGAGAGGGTCATTCTTTTGTGTCCTCGTTAGGCCCAGGCTCAGTTTATCTCCATCTTAGATTTTGCTCAGACTCTATTCCTACCAGAAAGTCCCTGAAGAGGAGGAAAGTGTGATCTCTTGGCTTCTGACTGGTCCTTTGGGACCTGAGGCCACTTTTAGTTTTCAACCTGTTCCTTCTGACAATGGGAAAACTCATTCTCTGAATTGCGCCCTAGTATCAAATCTCTTCAGAGAAAGTCAAGGAATGACAGATTCTACCTGAGGGAGTTAGTTTCTCCATTTCCAAAGAGGCCAAATAATATCTGATTCTGAGACCCAGGTGGAAGTCCTTCACCAGATCCTCCAAGTTGGGGTAGATGTTAGCTCAGACTCCAAGCCATCCTCATATTTCTCCAGCTCTTTCTCATGAACCAAAAGGTTACAAGAGTTTACTTCAGAACCAAGGAGAAATGAGAGTAGCAGAAGGACCATTGGCAGGGTGAGGAATTAGAAACTTTGTGTGAAAAAAAGGGCTCAGAAAATCTAGGATCACTCACATTATTTCGGAATCACATCATAAGATTTGGGAATAAAAGTAATAAATTACTACCTAAATTAGTAACTCCACTACTCTACATTACAAGTGTTCTGTCAAAAGTTACCTGTCCTAGCTCTATTTTAATCAGAAAAATGGAGCACATTCTTTCCTCACTAAGTTCTACTGAGTATCTTTATCCATACCTCAGGTTGTTCTTACTCTCTAGTTCTCTGTTACTTTTCTTTGTTGGATTCAATCAATGACACTTGAAAGTGTTAGCATATTCAGACATGTAATTACACTTCCTTCTAACCCATTTGTTATAAAGTAAAACAAATTATGGGGAAATGTATAACTATGGTACATTTTCTTCCAAGGCATATTTATTTGATTTTTTAAGTATTATTTTAATAGTTTCATTGATAAAACTTGAGGAAAATGTTTTACTATTAGCAGTAATTAGTTGCACATTTTTTGTATTTTTCCATGTCTGTGTATTTGTTAAGCATCTAACATCGAATTTTACCCCAACTGTTGCCTTCTTAAAATTGCTTCAAATTATATACTATAAATGATGGTATTCTATGTGTTCATTGATATATTTAAATTTTGATCTAATATCCACATATTATAGGATATCTTCAACCTATTGTAACTGGTCTGAAAATCAATATGGACGTTCCACATTAAAGCAAAAACACAATGCCACAAAATCCAGTGAAATTAGGATTAGTTATATATTCAAAATATTTAACAATGATACAGTAGAAACATTCACTTCTCATATACCAGAGCATGTTTATAGCTATGAATAGCACATTTTCTTCATTCGCTCTTTCTGATGCATCTAGGTTGATTACACAGCTTGGTTGCTATAGAATATTGCTGCCATGAACATTGACGTTCATGTTGATTAATATTCCTTCAATATGTATCCAATTGGGGTAAAGGTCATCAACATATCTGACTTTTTGGTATTGTGTAAATTTCCACTAAGATATTCCTATGGGTTGCACTAGTTTACAATGCCACAAAACCAAATATAGTTCCTGATTAATTTCAACCTATCCAGAAGTTTATTTATTTGAGTGGTAATAGCTATTCTGGTGTGTAAGATAGGATCTCATCGACTTTCCTCTTTATTTTACTTCGTCTTCGCTATGTGGATATGAATTTCAAACATTTCTTTTATTTATAAACCACTTATGTTTGTACTTCATTCTTGATCAGTGTCTTTCTTTTTCTTTTGGTATTTCATCAATTTTTAAGATTTATAATTTTTTTATTTTTTCCCATTACAAATACTCACTTTAGTTAGGAAAAAGATTTTCTTTCATTACAGTGGTGCACAATTAACTAAAAACAAGAGATTGTACATTTATATCACTGTATGTTTTTGTTTGTATTTACAACCAGGAAATTGTTTCAATAAAGATGCTGAACTTCTGGCACTGATATTCTGAAAGTATAGTATCTCATATTGGCCTAAACTAATCTCTGAATTAACAGTCACAGCATGGACCACCACAGTCTGGGCTAAGTAAAAACACTAACACAGCAAAAACTGGATTTAAAGAGAGCAAAAGGCTTCAAAAAAGTTAGAAAAAAGGCATCACCTTCATGTAGCAAATGTGGAAGTTCACAAGAAGACCTTAGGAATCTGAATATCAAGATCATCAAAGGATAAAAAGTATTTAGAAGGACAACTTTAGAACTCTAGATTGGGGAGGTGGGACAAACAATAGATACCCAAACTCAATGCTGAAGGGAAGGAGTGTTTAACTCCAAACCTCCTCTGTGTCTGACTCTCTCACACAACACACACACACACACACACACACACACACACACACACACACACACACACACACACACACACACACACACACACACATCTAGTAAGAGGCCTTTGCTAAAGTACAGGCATTCTGGACTTAGACTCCGAATAATCAGAAAGTATCCCTTGTGAAGACCTTTACTGAAAGTACCCATTGTAAGTAGACTTTTACTGAAAGTTAGAACTCAGGTTCCTGGAAAAACTGTGAAATGTCATAATAATGTTCTGCCCATAACTCCCCTAGCAATAACCATCAGCGGATGAAGGGAAGTACCTAAAGTTACAGATTTTTTTAAATTTTTAAATTTTTTTTAACTTTTTAATTGTGAAAATACTGTACAGAGGGGTTACAATTACATGGGCAAGATAATGATTACATTTCCTATCAAACATTGTAGCGTCCTCCTTTGTTTCCCCCTCCCATCCCTTCCCATCCTCCCCCCGCCCCCCATTGAATCCTCCTCCCCCTCCCCCCCACCAAAGTTACAAAGTTCGTTTTTCTTCATAAGAACTTGTACATCTCATTGTTGCAATGGGTCCACCTGTATCCCTATTTAAACGATTTGTTTTTTCCCTTCTCTTACACAAATTATTGCTTATTGCTTAACCTGCACTTGCTAACCAATAAGATTGTTATAAGATTACCCATTTAACTGAAGGGTCGGGGCTCTCAACTCTGACACACTGCAATGGTGACAGTTGTGATTCCAGGCTCAAGCTTGCAATAAATGACTCTTATGTGGTCGCATGAGAACTGTCTCCTTGGTGGTCTTGGGGATCCTTATCTAAGCACAAGACTAGTGTACACAGAGAACCCCAGGGGCAGCTGTATCTGGGACAATGAAGCTTTTTTTCCTCTTCTTTTTAGATAATCAAACATGATGTTGCAGTTGGCTCCACAGCTGCTCCACACCTGAGCAAGAGGAAGGAAAGGGTGCCTTAGACTGCAGGATGGCCTTGTGTACCCCTAGTTTTCTGTGCAAGAATGCAATTCGTGGTCCCCTAGGCAAGGGTGGCCAAGCTGAAATGGGGGTATGCTTTGCCTAGAGGATGGCACCCTGTAAGCCCTGCATGCATGGTGAAGCAGCCTGGAAAGCCCTGTGAGCATCTCCGGGATGGCCTCTCAGTGGCTTGGAGAAGTTGACTCCTGTAGTTGGACAAGGCAGGAAGCAGGAGGAGAGCAAGAATCCAGAAGATGGGAGAGGCACAGAAGCAAATGCACCTCTTCCTTGAGACTCCTTGGCCATTCTAAGGAGGTTCACAACCCACACGTGGCGGCCACTGCACAAGTCCCCAGAGGCCCTACTTGTTTAGGGAGCAATGCCTGGTCCTGATGGTCCTGATCCAGAACTGGAACTTCCCAAGTGGCCCTGAGCTTGGCTGGGCTGGAGCGGAGTCGACTAGCCATGCTTTCTCTCTCCTGCTGTGTATAGCCTCCTAGCAGCTGCCCAGGCTACAGCACCCACAACAGGCCACCTCCTTGGGGCAGGCTGAGGCTGTGCTGACAATTCCTGGTGCCTGCTTCAAGGCAAGAGCCAGGCCTAGCCCACAGCAGAGCTGGCCCTCACTTCCAAGGGCATTGAGAGAAGCATGACAACCACAGGCCCAGCCTTGCTGTCCTCACTGCCCCTAGAGGTTACCTATAAGTCCCTGCCTTTGTTCTTGAAATTCTTCAGCCATTGGTTGTCTCATTTTTCACTATCTGTTTGGGTGGGTCTCGAGACTTCTTCCTCTCCTCACCAAGCAAACAGGCCCTAGCAAATCCACCCCATATTCCACACCTCACAGACACTCCCCAGAACCCAGCTGCCTTTAGGCTGTTGCATGAGCTGTTGGCCAACTGCCTCTTCCTCCCTTCACAGCCTCCTTCAGGGCCTCCCCACCATCCTCTCCTCACCACCCTCAGCCCCAACCAAAGCTTGGCTTCTCCTGTGGCCTCCTTCCTCTCCACACAGCCCCCATCCCCAACCCAAGCAGGGCCACTGCTGTAGGGAAAAGAACTCTGGGCCTGGCACAGCAGAATCAAAGATGTCACAGTGTGCAGCCTGCTGGGAATTGGAGACAGCATAGGTCTCTGATCACTGTCTTTCACTTCATCTACACATGTATTAATTGTATTAATTTGGTATTTAATATTAGATCTCATAATTTCTTATTAAGCCTTTGCAGAATAGCTGGTAGAAATATAGTCCCAAATTTGTATTTTCTCTTGTTTAATTATTTCGCGACTGAGAGATATTTTAAGTAGACATAACCATCATAAATTCTCATTTACATAACAGAGTTTTATTCAGAAAATATTTGC
This sequence comes from Dipodomys merriami, assembly GCF_024711535.1. NCBI lineage: Eukaryota > Metazoa > Chordata > Mammalia > Rodentia > Heteromyidae > Dipodomys > Dipodomys merriami. The sequence goes on along the minus strand of NW_027203049.1, from coordinate 523,082 downwards.
TTATGCATCTGTTATCAATTATTTACAAGACTGGAAACATATAAAGTTCCAAATATTATAGGAAGATCTTTGATACATGTTGAATGAATGTGAGTAGGTTGAGCTGTTTCATACATTCGTGTGTGTGTGTGTGTGTGTGTGTGTGTGTGTGTGCGTGTGTGCGTGTGTGTGTGTGTGTGAGAGTGTGTGTGTGTGTGTGTGTGTGTGTGTGTGTGTGCAGGGGGGTTATATGTATCATTGAAATCAAGGACAAGGAATTTTTTCCTTTTTCTGAGATATGAATTATGGTGTTTCTTTGTTGGTCGTAGGCTATGATTTCTTGCTTTTGTTTGATGTGCACATTCCAGCTCAAATTTTCAATTAAACCTTCTTATTTAATATTGAGCATATATTGCTCTGATATTGCTTTGTCTTTAGTTTGTCGTCTAGGATCTTCTTTTCCTCTTTAACTATTAACATTCAATATAAATTTTACCTCCTGACTGTTTTTCCCCTTTAATTTGCATTTCAAATAAGAATAATAAGACCTTTGATCTCTGTATTCATGAAGAAAAACTATTTTGAATTGTCTGTTTAATGTAATAATACCTGGACACATTTGTTAGCAACAAGATCTTAAAATTTCTTTTGTAGTTTTAGTTTAAAATACCTTCCTCTATGTGTTTAGTATGGGGAGACAAACACTTCCTAGTATCAATGATAACAGTTTTATTCATTAAATATCAGTTATTTCATAATTTTGAATATGTCTAGTGGCAAATGTATACATTTGCTGAATAGATTTTGTTTATAGACCCGTGCACAAACATACCACTCATAGGGGCTGAGAAGGTGGATCAGTTGTAGACACTCATAAGGGCTGAGAAGGTGCATCAGTTGTAGACAGCTTGCCTTAAATGCACGAGACCCTGGGTTTGATTCCTCAGCACCACCTAAGCAGAAAAATATAGAAGTGGTACTGTGGCTCAAGTGGTAGAGCACTAGTCTTGAGCTGAGGAGCTGAGGAATGGCATCAAAGCCCAGAGTTCACCACCGCCGACAAATTAAATCAATAAATAAAACTCATACTCAAGGACATTAATTTCAAAGATTAATTACCATTTTAGTTAAGGGCAGAATGCTAAGATATAGCAAAGCTTTAAGAAGAATTCAACACCTGACAAGTAAAAATTTAGCTATTACAACAACATATATAATCACCACTCAAAGAGAAAGAGGCACTAAGAATGAAATACTTTTTATAACATTTCTTAAGAGATTCAGGCTCTACATTAATTATCATATAATGTGACCTTCAAAAACTCCAGGTGAGCCTGAGTCTTAAGGGCCTCTACAAAAATTGGAAGAGAGAATAATCAGCCTGGATTTTTCAAAGGGTTTTTGTTAAGGTAGTGTACATACAAATCACCATTTTATAAGTCGCTAAAGAGTTCACTTCTTGTTCGACAATCTCATCACTTTGTTCTCTCTCTGATTTTCCCTCCTGTCCCTGTCCACAAGAGGTATAGCTCATTATGAATATAATATCTACAGAGTACAACTGCTGCATTTATTTCTCTGTTCTCCTTGAATTTCTGTGGCTCCTTCAATGTCCATAAAAAGATAAACAAGAACAGAAAAATCCCTCTTGTTTCCAATTCCTGGAATTCATTTAAATATAAATACCAGTAGTTTTATGAGAGTGTCAGACTCTGTCCACACATCCTGAACACTTATACTTCCTGCACCCAGTCATAACTCCAACTGGATTCTTAGGTCCACAAAGTAATTCTTTTCACTTTCCACACAGGAAGAACCTGAGTGTCAGAAAGATTAAGTAACTTACTGGAAATACTGAGCTGAGCATAATGGCTCAGATCTGAAGATCATAGTTTGAAACTAACTCATGTTGACATATCCGTTACATGTTTATCTCCAGTTTAAGGCCACCTGGACATCAAAGTAACCCATCTTAGCTACAAGAGTCTGGCTATCCTGAGCCACAGAGAGAAGTTGGAAGAGCATCAGCAAATGCTCTTGCCCAATTTCTAGGGAGTGGCTTGGTGCCAGCTTAGTAAGGTATAGCTACACCAGTGAAGGGGAGTAAAACAGAAGTGTTTATAAATAAAAGCACTGGTCTGAATCCTCAAAATAAGGAACCCAGTCTGTGTGGACCAAAAAGTCTCTAGAATGAGGTTCTTTTTAAATTAACAAGCACGATTTTAGATTTTTTCAGAGTGGGATGGTGTATAGTTACAGGCAATGTCTGCTATGTCAGGTAATGCAGTCTGCTCTTTCACATGTTACCCAATAGCCAGATTTCAACACAAATGACTTCAATGAGATTGTTCAAATTATACTGTGACTTTTACCTCTCATGAATCAAAATTCTGTCAAATGATTTCTGAATTCCAGATGTTCACACACGTTTCTCATGATATTTTCTACTATATTGTCTTTATTATTGATGTTCATATCACTTTTTTGTTGTTGTCTTTTGTGTACTTGCTATTTTTAGGGCTTGAACTCAATGTTTAATGATCTCTGTTGTATTCTTTGCTAATGGCTTATGACACACTATTCCTTGAGCCACATCCTCAACTTCTGCTTCCTGCTAGATAATTGGAGATAAGTTTTCACATTTTTGTCTGTTTGGACTGATATTGAATTAAAATATTCAGGTCTTAGCCTCCTGAGTTTCTATGATTCTACACATGAACAGCTAACACCAAACTTTCCTATACTGTTATTTTAATTATGTGTTAGAAGAAAGTGGAAGTATATTTGTGTTAAGTGTACAATTTTTAAATACAAGTTTGAATCAACTAGATATGATGTAATTGCTATCAATTTTAAGTTAAATCAATGAATATTACACATTCCAAAGAAATATAATTGAAAAAAATGCATTATCATTTTCTTTAAACAAGTAATGAAACTATGAATTTCTTTCACTTTACAATTCATGTTTTATATAACTTTAATTAGCAGACTTCTGTGACTAAAAGTAAATATATTAATTTTATACTACAAGAGGCAAAGTGATTATAGTTAAGGATAAATATTTCATCAGCCAGAAGATAAGTTTTTGAGCATTCTCACTATAAAGAAATGTTACACGCAGAAATTAATGGATATGATGTAGCTTGATCATTAAGCAACATATAAATGAATGGGATTGCCACTTCATACTTCATAAATGTGTAAAAAATAATTATGTAGCTAGGGGCCAATGGCTCATGCTTGTAACCCTAACTACTAAGGAGGCTGACAGGTGAGAATCATATTTCAAATCCAGCATAGGCAGGAACGTCCATGAGACATATCTAGACTATGACTTCTCATGTTGGAGAAGAGGAAAAGTATGAAAAAATTCAAGATTGTTGACTATTCCCCAAGATGATTCTTCTTTATCAGCTATCCAATGCAAGTAGCTTTGGTTACTCTTAGTATCATGCTTGTTTATATTTAGAAACATTATTTGTTGCTGGGTTATAAGCTGCAAACACTTGAGTATTAATAAAGAATCATTTCCTAGAGAGTAAAGTTGCTGTGTAAACAAACCTAAAATATAAAGACTTAGCATTGTAGAAACTATTTTCTATCTATATCACAATGTGTAGGTGTAGATTTTGTTTCCCATTGTTCCAGGGGACCCATTCTTGTTACCTTTTTTTCACCATCTAGTGATCCTATAACATCCTATATCATCCTGGGATTGCTGTATCTTTACTGGATTCTCTAATTTCTGTTGGAAAGTTAGGAAAGATATAAAATTGACTTACTGTTTCTGTTTTACCTTATTTTTTATTACCTTACAACTGTAAATCAAAGTGACATAAATCATCTTTATAACATTAGAAGACAGATTTCATTTCTATATTCTTACCCTAGCTTTCTACAAAACTTTGGTACTTAGTGATTCCCAAATGTGAAAATGAAGAAAAGGACCTTCTTATTTAAATATTATTTAGAATTTCAAGAATTCATTAATTCAAGGCCCTTAGTAGTATGTATATCATACATGTGTACAAACATTGTGGCAACTTTTTCTGATTCTCAGAAACTAGGACATGTGGTAACCTTGCGGTTGCATTAGGAGAGGCTGTAGTTGAGTTAGTTTACTAAATCAAATTTTCTGTAAAATATTTCTACAAGTTAATTGGCTTGAACAATCCATATTTATCATTTTACAGTTCTAATGGACAAAAATCTAAAATAATTCTCACTAGATGAAAATTGAGCCCCCTACAGAACTGAAATATTTTTCAGATGATTCTAGTGGAAAACGCATTTACTTCCTGTTCCGCTTTCCAGAAACTTCAGAATCTGGATTGTTGTCTTTTCCTTTATCTTCTAATGTAGCATATTTACATCTTTCTGATGGTTCTTACCTAATAATGTCCCTCTCGAACTACAGGTGGGACTTTTGCGTATACTTTCCCCATCTGATAATTATTCAAATTTGTGTTCCTTAGGTAATGAAAGGTGATTATTTTACAAACATATATAAAATGTAAATCTAAATTTGATGGATTAGATATTTCGGGACTATAGATATTTTGGGAAGGTATTTTACTGCCTACCACAATGAGTGTGTAAGCATTCTTTCTACTAAAACCTGCTATCTTTTCATTAATTTTGAAAAGGTATTTCTTCAACGAAATATAACTAAAAAAAATTTAGTTCCTGAAAGCCTTTAATCCTGATTAAAACATTGTCATGTACTAGAAATCTTAAATGTCAGAGAGCAGTTCCTGAAGCAGTTCTGGCACTATCACTCTTTGTATTTTATGCTTACAATCTCCTCTTTTCAAGAGCATTTGTGTGTTATTATTTTGGAATTATGGTTAATAGTTATTTGACTGATATTTTTAAAGAATGCACCACCAATCCTGGTTCTCTTCTTCTAACTTTTTTATGTCTAATCTATTTCTGAAATAAACACAGCTATTTGAATTACATGAACTGCTTATTGAAGTGTGAAGAGGAAAAGAAGAAAAAAATGTCCCTGTGTGTATGTCATGCAGAAAATGTACCTAAACGCTATTTATCTTAACATCATATATTTTTCATTTTGTTTAGATTCAGATAAAATTTAGCCTTTCAACTCACACAATGTTAATGCAGTCTTATTTCATGCCTACCAAAAGCAAACAACAAATTACTATATATTTAATTTTTTATTTTTAAAATTATTTATTTTAAAACACTATATTTTTAAAAATTAGCCAAAGCAAATGGTTTATTAAATATTTAGAGTTGTGTTCAGACTCTATTGTTGAAACTAGTAAGGGGAAAAAATCATGTTTTCCTTCTTCCTTGAGCCATTCTGATTTACTTCATCTATTTCTGAAAGAATAAAATTCTGGCTTTGAAGCCTTTTGCTAGATATGCACAATGTCTCATTCTTCCTTTATTAATAGGGGAATTTGGAGAAAGGATGAGAATTCTCACTAGAAAAAGGAGCAGAGGAAAAGAGAAGTGAGAAATCTAGATATTTTGTTCTTCCTCATCTCAATCACAAGGTCTGGATAATGATTGTGGGTGTGAGATACAGTGCTCTAGAGTGATTATACACATTTATAGAAAAAGTTAACGCCTCAAGTGACCACATATAGAATGCTTATTTATTTAAAAAATAAATGTAATAAATATAGCATCAAACAGGAAGTGTTATCTGTTTAGTACTTGTTTAGTATTTCTAAAATGCTGAAGTGCTGTAGGAAACTATCATAAAGGTATACAAGAATGGTAAGAAACTAATATCTTAGTATCATATTCTAATATTAGCTTAATTCTTCTTGTGTTTGAGTTTTGCCTCAATTTCACATGCTATATTCTTTCAGTATATAAGTTGAAAAAAGATTCTCTCTGGAAATATGCTATTTTTATAGCTAAGGGAAAAGAAGTTAACTCTTAAACCCAGACAATTGGATAGAAATCTTCCCCTAGAAATAGCCTTTCACCACTTCTGGTTCATTTTTGTAAGCTGAAGTAAGTCACATGCTCCATCTTGACATTGCAGAGTAGAGGTAAATCTCACCTACAGGAAGCTGATGCAGGACAGATTAATATGCCAAAATATGCAACATGAGATGAAGAGGAAAAAAGAGATAATTACAATACGATCAGCCATACATTCCATCACACGCCTCTGCATGAAGGAAGCTACTATGTACCTTTGTTTCTAAAACTACTGAGATATTCAAGTCAGATCTTTTATGCTTGTATATTACTGGAATTAGAGAACATCTTGATACTGAGACAGCAGAAAATCTCAAAGAAAGCTGGACTAATCATTTCAATACTGCATTTTGTTCTGCTAGGACAAGAAACCATTTTATAGTCAATACTTTATACTAGTAATTTTTTTTGCACAACTGGATTTTGTTAATATATGTGACGATCCACCAGAATCAATGTCTTCCTTTATCTGCATCTTGTGCAGACAGCATAGTTAAGAAGATGTAGGAGTTCATCAGTAATACTTTTTTAAAATGCAAAAAATGTGGACTGGGAGCCAATATAAATATTTTTCCAACATCACCTTCCACATCCTCATTCTTCCTTCCTAGGAAACACATCTAATCAATAAAAAGGCTTAAATTTTTGGCTCTTGAACTTGAAAGTGGAAACAGAATGTTATGGATGTTGGAGATGACTGTTAATGTTTTTTACATAATAATGTAAAATATTATGTAATAATGTAAACTAATAATGTCACATGCAAGAGCCCTGAGTCCTAAAGGTCTTAACACTGTACTTCCTTAGTGATGTGACAGTAATGTCAGCCTTACTGGGCTTAGTATTGTTTTTCACTTCCTTTTCTACCACCTAACCTAAATTATAATACATAGTAATGGAATGAAAAAGCAAAGTCATCTTAAGAAAGTCACTTAAGGCTCTGGGAATGTGGCTTCATGGTACAGTGATTGCTTAGCATGCATGAAACCCTGGGTGCGATTCCTCAGTACCACATAAACAGAAAAAGAAGTGGTGCTATGCCTCAAGTGGTAGAGTGCTAGCCTTAAGCCAAACAAGAAAAATCTCAGGAAGAGTTCCCTGGCCCTGAGTTCAAGCCCCAGGACTGGCAAAAAAATTCATTTAACTAGTAAATGCCAAATAAAGAAACTATACTTGGAATATATTATTGCTCCTTCCAACTATGACCTAACAATAGTTCTTAATTCATGTACTTTACCTATAATAGAAGACTGCGTTGAGAAAAAAAAAACATTTTGTTGGTAGGTCATGGCAATTAATGTCAAGAATATGCTTAGATATCAGGTGAGGATTAATCTAAGTCTAAGTGAGATTTGGAAAATTTTTGGTCAGTTTTGGCACCAAAAATGCACCAGCTAATTAATAGTTGTGATAGAAGTGAAGGAATAAATCCAGATGCAAGAAATAAATGATAATAATAACTAAATTATACCGGAAACTGTTCTAGGGAACCATTTTTGGTTATTAAAGAACTAGTTAATAAGTAGGCTTATTCCTCATTCCTTTAGCATTCTAAATCACTTAGGGTAGTTCTTAATCTCTGTGAGATAAGTTTTATCCCATTCTATGCTGTTGTTTCATATCTGATCTCCTTTGCTTTCTAAAAATCTCAATTTCTCTATTTTTCTACTAAAAATTAATTATACTAAGTCCACCAATGCAGACCTCAGAGGATGCTAAATTAAGAGTCCAATGGCTCATGAGTCTTTAATGTAACAACATGGAACAGGATGACATATTTATTGCTACCTCAAATTTTCTGAAAAGCTGCAAGGTCATCACTTGATTCAAATTTGCATTATTTGTCTACAGTGTCATTAAGTGCACATACATGCAAATATGAGACGGGTGCTGGTGGCTCACACTTGTCATCCTAGGTACTCAGGAGGTTCAGACCAGAGGACTGGGGTTCAAAGCTAGCCTGATCACGAAAGTCCATGAGACACATCTTCAATTAGCTTCCAGAAACCCGGAAGTGGTGCTGTAACTAAAGTGGCAGAGCACCCAACTTGATCTGAAGAGCTGAGGCACATGCCCAGGATCAGAGTTCATGCCCCACGACCAATGAAAATGTGAAATGTACTTGAAGTTTCCCCAAAAGAAACTACAAAGTCAATAGTAATCTTCCCAAGCAGAAAAAATTTTCCAATATGAGTCAGTGCACCTACTTTTGCTGAGTTATTTAAGTTATGGCTTCTTTGCTGCACATATTCTCTTCTTTTAAAAATTGTCAAATATTACCTTTATAATAAACTGCATCTAATATTTCTTGGTTCAAGAGAGAAGTCCATACAGTTGATGTGACTTGATTTTCTTACTGTCTTAGTTCAAAGCCAACTCAGGAAGGAGAGTCTTCAAACTCTTATCTGTAATTAAACACCAAAAATCCAGAAGTGGAATTTTGGCTCAAGCAGTAGAGTACTAGCTTTGGGGGCAGGTGGGCAGGAAAGACAAAAGACAACTGTTCAGGGACAGGGTCCAGCCTCTGAGTTCAAGCCCCAGAAGCGGCACAAACTAAACAAACAAACAAAGAAGAAACAAAAAACCCCACATATTTCTTTAAAACACTGCTTTGAAAAGAGGCTCCTTTTGCTGATCATACTCACTGAGTCCTGCTTTTTGGAATCCTTATTGATATGGTGAACTCAGGACCAGAATAAAGGAATGGATATCTGACTTTTGCAACAAGAGAATCATCTCAGGAGTTAAATATTCATGCATAAGACATTTTAAAACCTCCATGTCTTTGTTTCTTTGTAGTAGAACACTGTAAAACAATGTTATTTCCTTTTTTTCCATGCTGGCCTTCAAATGGCATATTGTTTCCTTTTGTAATACTGTCAACTAGAAGTTTACAGACAAGTTTTATGTCTAAGGTGCACACTCGAAAAAGATAGGGACAGAGTTCCCTTCAAGCCTTGGATTATATTCTTGTACAGTAAAAATGAGAGCACAAATTAACTTGAACTTTGTCATTTCTCTATGTTCAATTTCTCTCCTGGATTCAGTTTCTACTTCCTGTAAAAGTTCCTTCCACTTACTTTCGGTAACAACCTATGGTATTGCTCCAGGAAAATGAATTTTTTCTGGCTTCATTGAGATAGCACAAAGGCATCTTTAGACACGAGGTAACACGTGTTTCAGAGACAACTTAGTAATGAGAACATATGGAATTTACATGGCTTATAAAACATTATCCACGTACATATGGCTGTATAAGACGATGTTAAGTGAAATGAACCCCAAATACGGACACAACTTGTTTTTTACTTTCTTACTATTGTTTTTAATGTATCTACCATGTATTATGTGATTTTTTGTTTCTCTTCTATTTTCTTCCTCCATGGTATAACCCGTTTCCACTGTATTTGAGGTCGGTGAGCTGCAACTTGCATATACATTTTTCTAATATGGGGAGGGGAAGGGAAATAAAATGCTGAAATAAGTATACAGTATGACCCGTTGTTACAATGAGATGAACAAGACACTATGTTGAAAATGAACTTTACTAGTTGGGGATGGGAGGGAAGAGTTGGGGCAGTGTGGAGAAAAGGAATGACAGGGGAATAACAAAAGAGGATGTAACAATGTTCGGTAGATTATGTACTCATTAACTTACTTATGTAACTCTAACCCCTGTGTCCACCATTTTCACCATAAATAAAAAACATTATCCTGGAGTACATTATGTTCAAATTTCCTAAGTGCTCTGTTAATTAAGACCAATTTTAAGTGGGAAGAAGGTTCTCAGAAACATTTTTTGTCAGTGTTTGTGTTGTGCATTATTACCCAAGTGTACATAAGTTAACAGAAGGAGAAACAATAGGAATAGGAGAAAGAGAAGTTCTGTGTTTAAGTATAATGGTTCAATACTCTATAGAAGACTCTGCAAATAAGACAACGTTGAAATAATAAAGCCAAGGCCAGTATGTAGATCTATGGGAGTGACATAGAGAAAGCATTATTACTAAGTGGAACATGAAGGATGAGACCACTCTCTTTCTTCTACTAGCTCTAAATCATGATAGGTAATCATGAAAATTTGTAAAAATTAGAATGGAAGAATAATTCAGGTTCCAAGCCAGTTAGTTCTAAGACCATGGACTTAACTGGAAAAAAGTCCTTTTCGAGAGAGCAGGAATTATACTAGCAATGAACTAGTGGCTAAGATCGCATTTCTTTTTCTTTTTCTTTTCTTTATATTGTAGATATTTCCTACTTATTACAAATGAGGAAACCACGGAATCTGTTTCATTGTGTCTTGTTTATTTTACTTCGTAGAATTTTTCCAAGTCTTTCCAGTTCCGTATGAATTTGAAGTATAGAATTCCACCGTGCATACATAAACCACATTTTGTCAATTCGTTCATCTACTGAGTGGCATATTATTTTAAAACATGACTGCATATAAGTATCACTTAGTGTCATTCAAAAATGAGAGATGTCACCTCCAGAGACATTCTAAAAGCATGATTTCTAAGTAAGATAGGATTTTATGGTGGTATGAGTTTTGAGATATCTGGATGTGTCTCATGTATGTCTTGCATACATGATAAAAATGGTAGTGTCAAAAATATTTCCTTTGAGAAAGATATAGGAGCCTGCCAGAAGTATAAAATAGTTCAGATAATTTTGAAGTATTTAGAAATGCAAGGTCAAGTATGTTTCTTTAAATAATAATTATGTAAGTGGAAGGGCAAAAGAAGGGGAAGAGAAAAAATAAGTGACAGCAGATAATTGTCCCAATAGAATATAAAAAACATAATCTATAATTTTCAAGTTAAAGAGAGACCAATAGAACAAATGCAAAATATTTACTTGACTTTATCCTACTTTAATGCTCCAATGGCTTTCATAAAATGCAGATGCATAGTTTTGTGTGTTCTGTCATTTGTTAAGCATTTCGTCCAGAAAAGGTTATCAATTACTTATAAATGATGCATAATTCCTAGGTATTCCAGTTATCACATACACTCTTGATTGAGATATCTCTGTATAAACTCAAAATAACGGACAAAAAAAAACCCTTAAAATAAACAGAAATCACACGTTTGTTTTAAACGCTGTAGTTTACAGAGTTTTTAGCCAAAACCAAAAACGTCTATTTAGATATTCTTCATTTTGTGTGAAGAATTTTTAACAATAGTTTATTTGCTGACATGTAATTCACTTGCAATATACTATCTCCTTCTATTGTATACACTTAAGTGCTTTGGAAGTGAATTGTAACTTCATAGGTTTTCAAAGCCTAATTTTCACAAGCTTGCATTTCTTAAAATAGAAATGCTAAAAATTTTAGAACAGACATTAAAATAGATAAAAAATTCTGTTAATAGAATTTGTCCAGCATACATGCTCTGTAGTGTGTATTTTCAAAATTTTATTTTGGGGATTTTTCCAGGGTCTCACACATACTATTTAAGTGCACTGTCAATGAACTACAATTCCCTGTCCAAATACTTCTTTTTACTTCTCTTTAATACATTCATAGAAGTATAATGAATTGATCCTATACAATTCTTTTTGACCTTTGAGACTTGAAAACTTGCTTGCTAAAATGATTGCAGTATTATACAAATGGATCACTGTGAGTAGTTTATCAGTTCCTCCACAATGCATTACAATATTTTGTGTCATCTTTTTATATTAGAGTCATACCAGTGATTTTTCTTTTTCTTTTTTTAAGATACTAAAGAGGAACTTATTTCATATGCTCCTCTTATTGACTATTAATTTACACATGTTCTTTAAAGAAATATCCTATTCAGGAAAAATTATATAGAAATAGAAGGTATAAAAATATTTAAGATTAAGAATCATTACAGCATTCACATTTTAGCATTAACAAATATGTTACGTCTATCTGTTGGATATGTTTTCACTTCGGTTATAGTGTCCTTTGAATTATGAGTATAGTGTCCTTTGAATTATGAAAGGCTATCACTTGATATAATCCAGTATCTTCTTGCTTTTCTTTAGCAACTAATGCTTTCCATTTAGAAACATTTACTGATAGAATGTCATGAATTTTTACGTTTATCTCTTATCGGTTTTACATCTCATACTTAGTTTGATAATCATTTTTTATTTTAAATTTTTGTATAAGGATTGAGGTAGGCCAGGTGCCTGTAGGTCACACCTGTAATCCTAGTTAATCAGGAGTCTGAAATCTGAGGATCACGGTTTAAAGCCAGCCCGGGCAGGAAAGTCCATGAGACTCGTATTTCTAATAAACCACTAGAAAGCCAGAAGTGGTGCGGTGGCTCAAATATTAGGGTGCTTGCATTGATCTGCAGAGCATATGGACAGCGCCTAATCCCAGAGTTCAAGCTCCATGAGTGACAAAAAACAAAACAAAAGAAACAAAAAAAGGGATTGAGGTAGTAGTCTAAGATCATTCTTTAAATCTCGAGAGAAAATAGTGCCAATACACCCATTTAAGATTCTATTTTTTCTTTCATAAAGTCATAGGATAGTTTTCAAAATCAATTGACCATAAACTGAGAATTTATTTTTGACAAATCTGTTACATTCTTCTATGTGTCTGCTCTTGTAGTAGAACTATGTTGTCTTTACTACTCAACATGGTAAAAAGATTCAAAGCTAGTATGAAGGCTGAAGATACACAATTTTACAAGATTGTTCTAACTGACCTGTATTCCTTGAATTTACATACGAGTTTATTGAGCAGGTGGACCAATATTCTACAGAGATATCTAGATGTTTGAAAGTGACTCATATTTTGTACCTTGTAAAAACACAAGACCCCAGATATTATATATAGAAAAATGTCTTCAGAGAATACTTGAAACAATTAAAATTAATTCAAGAATGAGTTACGATTTAAATAACACTGTAACATAACAAAGCTGAATGATAACAACTTGAGCTGTACAACAGAGGAGAGTGAGAGGGGAAACAATGATGTACCACATAGGAGCTATATGTCATTGCTATTGTGTTTCAAAAAACAGAAAGACTTCAGAGAAGAGAAGGAGAAAAATAACGTTTCCTGAGACAAATTTCTTTTTAATCCATTTAATAGTTTGTACTAAAAGTCAGTGAAAATGGGAAAAAATAAAATAGAAATTAAAGCATTGTATATACCTGTTACAATGTAAAGAAACTGTAACAGGAATATGATAATTTCCAAAGAAATAAGAGAAAGAATAGTTAAACTCTAAAGGGAAAAATAATGAAGAGACAAAAGAAGCAAAGTAAATCCTTTATCAATAACAAACACAAGAGTTTGGAAGTGGAAAGGCAGTGGAAATATTCTAAATAACAATAAAAATTGCTAACGTGGATAGAATATGTATCACATGTTATCATATATAATTTTGAAAGGGCATACTAGGAATGAAAGTTTGAAAGTCATGGTTTAAAACACTATTTGGATTATTACTAGACAGAGTAGCTCTGTGGTAAACCATTGGCCTTGCATATGTGAAGCAATGGTGTGATCTCGCAAGCATTACAAAGTACACACAAAGCACACACACACACACACACACACACAAACCACATAAACACACACACACACACAAATATACACACCACATACACACATTTGGAATATTGATTTTATTATATTAAACGGAGGAAATTATCACAAACAGTAAAAGTATGTTAATATATGAAATCATAATATTGCTCGTACCATTTAAAAGGTTAGTAGAAATAATATAGTTTCAATATACTTGGATTTTAATAGATTAAGTAAATCGAAAATTAATAGAAGACATTAGAACCTTTGCAAATAAGTTTTAAATAATAATCATTTTGAAACAAGTGTCCTTTTATTTTGACAAAAGTTTGATGTTACTGGTGTTTTAACTAAAGATTTAGTATGTGATAGCGAGGTGCTCTATATAACACTAGCGATGGCTACATCTCTAATCAGTTCACTCTGAATAGTTTTATAATAAGGTCTCATAGTTTCCCAGTCTCTCCCGAATTACAAACCCTATTTACAATTCCCACCATAGCTAGAAAATGGATGCAACAAACCACCATGCCGAGCTCAAACTTTTTTTTAAATTTAAGTACAAATATTTCCAAAAAATGAAGGCTTTCTTAATAAAGTAAGTGCTTCTTGAAAATGCAGTAAATATTTGTTACCTGGACAAATATGTTTATAAATATAAGAAAATAAATGTATTTAAATTCAGTAACCATATAAAAATTAAGAAAATAATTTCAAATAGCCAAATGAATAATATACATGTGTAGAAATCATGCAAAATTATATTAACTGATCCTACAACTCTGAAAATAGAATTGCCCTAAAGAAACAAAAGGAAACGTTTAAGCTCAAAACTTGAAAATTAGAAAATAAAATGAAGTAGGGGCTGGGACGGTAGCTCAGTGGTAGAGCGATTGCCTTCCATGCATGAAGTCCTGGGTTCGATTCCTCAGCACCATATAAGCAAAAAGGAAAAAGCTGGAAGTGGTGCTGTGGTTCAAGTGGTAGAGCACTAGCCTTGAGCTGAAGAGCTGAGGGACGGGACCCAGGCCCAGAGTTCAGGCTCCACAACCGAACCCCCCCCCCAAAAAAAAAAGAAAAGAAAATGAAGTGTACTCTTTAGTTGACTTAATTAAGTGGAAAAGCTCTGTATATGAATTTTATAATAAAAAATGCATGAACAAAGTAAGCAAAAGTACCCATTGATCAATAGCAACAGCAAAAGCATCAGTAGTTCTTGTTTTGAGTGTACAAAAATATCGATGGAAGATATCACAATGTTCCTTCCCTAAGAAATGTATTCATTACCTCATTTATGTAACTTGAACCCCTATGTACCTTACCATTATAATAAATTTAAATTGAAATTAAAAATAAACCAAAATATACATATATATACCAATTAAGAATTCTTAGAAGCCATTGGTTAAAATTTTTGTAAACAACTTCCCTAAATACCCAAGGAATATACTTTGATGATACTATTTAAAGACTTCAACCTCAGCAGAAAACAACAATTTAAAAAACTGTTACAAAGTAAAGTATTAAATCAGAATATATTACTATTAATAATAATCATAAGATGATTTTATAGTCGTAGTCAAATATGTAAGAAATGAGGCAATTTGCCATTCATCTGCACTTAATAAGTGAGAAAGAATTTTCTAGGTCTTTTTAAATTATCATAAGTTTAATGAAATTATTCTGTCACATCATATGATAATCAGATAAAGCTGATATTAGAGCAAAGAACAGATTGTATTAAGTTTTTGGATGTTAATGTATATACTTATTTTGGTTGTGGGAAAATGTGGGGATTACAATTTGGGGTATATTGTTCTTGCAGGCCGGGATTCCCTTTCCACAAGAACATGCATCTCATCTGTCCTTTTAGCCTTCCCATCATCAATGGCATCAGAGTTGCACACCAACTTGTCTAGCTTGCTACCTTGACTGACCTGGATCCACAGTCCTTCCAATCTTAGTCTCTAGATAGTGCAGTTTGGTAGAAATGATCCAATTCACCCAGCTATAGATTGAGAAGTAAGTCCACTAAACTTTTGGTTTGCGTTCTGTTCTCAAGCCTCCAAAATAGTTAAGAGTACACATGTGATCCCCTGTTGCCAAGCAATAAGAATATTTTAAAGCAACTAGACATATATATGACTTAGGCTTGTGAATACCTCAGGAAAAGTATAAAAGAGCAGTGAAGCATAGAGGACAGCCAGAATTTAACTACCTACTCAGAGGCTGAATAAGCAAAGCTAGCTACTCGGGAGTCTGAGATCTGAAGACCACTGTTCAATCATGAAAATACAAGCGATTATCTAAAAAAAAAAAACAAAAAACAAAAAAAAAAAACAGAATTGTAGCAGAGGCTGAAGTGGTAGACCACTATCCTTGGGCACAGAAGCGGAGGAATAGTTTCCATGGCACTATCAAGCCTCAAGAATGATGAATGCATGCATGAGCACATGCACATGAGCGTGTGTGTACTCGCACATGCATGCACACATACACAAACACATATGAGTATTTCAATGTGAAGTTTTTATTTTTTTATCTTGCTGTACTTTATTTCCCTGTATTAGTTCACAAATTAACAAAATCCGCTAAGGACCTATTTAAATAAAATTCATCATGTTTCTCTAAAATCTATTCTCTTTTTGAAAGTCTGCTTTTATTTGACCGAAAAGTAAATTATTCAGGAAGTCAATTCATCACTCTCAAGTTTATAATATTAGATGATTGTTTAGGTTCCTCGTAGCAATATGATTTTGTGAAATCCTGCATCAAGTAATATATTTCTTTCATTAGAAGAGAAACCTCTGTCAAACAATTAATAATAGCTTATTCTCCTTCTGGCATTCATCTGTAGTTTTATTTTCTTCATATATTTCATGATCTGTCTGTGTATGCCAAAGACTGCCGTGAAAATAAAACACCCTTCTCAGCGCTTAGCATGTGTATACCATTCATAGATACGGAAATTGCTTTGGAATAAATAATGTTCACCCTATCTTGAGAAAGAAGAATTGGTTTCTCAGCACTTTAGGTAAGAACTTGAGGGAAAGAAACAAAAGGAAAAGTGAGGAACAAACAACTCAACACATAGATTCAAATGAAACAAACAACCCAAGAAAACATAAATTAATTCAGTACTCAAGAACCTGCAGGAAATGAAAGATTTAAAAAATCAGCTATGACAAGCTTATGAAATTCGTGAATACATGGGACTGCAATTTTGTGAGGATAGTGGCAAAAGCCCAAACTGAACAGAAAGTTCTGTACACAATGCCATACAGCTGTTGTTCTAAATTCCAGGAAGAATAACATCAAGTGGATGGAGGCCAAGTTCATACACAAGTAGGAAGCCAGTTTCTAGCTGAAAAATAATCAGGATAACTTGGGGCTGGGGGCATGACAAAGTGGTAAGAACACACATTTAAGGGGACAAAACACTCAATTCAAACTCTAATATTAGGAGTATGAAAGAAAAAAGCTATGATTTTAAATAATTAGAACAATTGTAACACTTGAGTATTCTAGTGGAGAAAAATCCATTAGAGAGATAGAATGAACCCACGTTCCAATGCTCCTTTAGTGATAATGTTTAGTCCTACTTCAGACAAAACAGAGTTACCTTGCAAATGAGCATGGATGTGCATTTGGGTGATGGAAATACTCTACTTACACAGGTGTAAATTAAATAGATTTTTGGGGGTAGATTGTAGTTCTTGAACTAAGAGCCTTGGTGTTGTCCATGAGCTTTTTCTCTCAAGGCTACCACTCTAATACTTGGAGCCACAGTTCCAATTCTGATTTTCTGTTGGTTGTTTGGAGATAAGAGGCTCATGGACTTTCCTGCACAGGATGGCTTCAAACCAAGATCGTCAGATCTCAGCCTCCTGAGTAATCCTGATTCCAGGCATGAGTCGTTGATGTTTTTAATAATTTAGTAAATTGTATAGTTACAGAAGTTATAAATTATGATTGTAACCTGTGTAATATATGTGTGTATGTATAGATCAATGCATACACTTAGAAATATATTAAAATA
The DNA here is from genome assembly GCF_024711535.1 of Dipodomys merriami. Taxonomy (NCBI): domain Eukaryota; kingdom Metazoa; phylum Chordata; class Mammalia; order Rodentia; family Heteromyidae; genus Dipodomys; species Dipodomys merriami. The sequence continues at coordinate 505,572 of NW_027203049.1, read as the reverse complement.
TTTTTGCATCTAAAGTAGATTTATGAAATATTCCTTCATTAAAAATATAATGGAAACAAAAGTTAATAAGGAGCAAAACAAAGGTAATTGTTACACGTTTCTTTTTGTTGAATGGAATATGAATTGTGAGAATCAGTTTGGGAAAACCATCTCTACTTTAACAAAATGGATAATTGCTATTATTTCCAATCCATCTCTTTGCCCATATTGTGCATCCTCACACATGAGTGTCAAAATCAAACCACACTTTTTGCCTTTGTATTTAACTCACCTGTTATAATTTAGGGGCTAGATGAAGTAATCAAATAAAGATTAAAATAATAGTAAGTGAGGCTATTAGTGACAGCTGAAAAACATTTTAAATTTGATAACTAATTAAATTACATATTTCTTACTTTTACTCTGTTGTTATGTCCCTCATTCCCACATTAGGAAAGTACATAGAAGGTTCTCACTAAATTATATCTAATTATTAAAAAAATATTGAAAGAATATGGGCACAGTGTGGTTTTAGCTTATTGAAACCTGTATGGGGTAGTGTGTTTTTGAGGACTTGCAATACGTTGTGATGGAGATGAAGGGAGGGATGTGCTTATTCTGGAAAACTGGCTAGAGGATTGCTCCCAGAAAGATAGTGATGAATTCTTCCAAAAGGACAGTAAAATCACTTTCACAACCATGTTCACTACTGCACTCTTCACTGTAGCCAAGTTATGGAAACAGCCCAGATGCCCTTTGGCGAAGAAATGGTTGGCAAAAGTGTGTCATATATACATAAGTGGAATGTATTTATCCATTATGAAGACTGTTACGTTATTTGCAAAGAAATGGATAGATCTAAAAATATGTTAAATAAATGAAGTCAAACCAGACACACAAAGGACCCATGTTCTGTCTCATATTTGGAAGCTAGAACTTTATACAATTTTACACAGCAATATTAACCAAATCATGCTATTTGTAGAGGAGTATTTAAAAGATGTAATTTTTTTTATAAAATTGAACTTTTAATCCAACAAAATAAATACCAGGAAACTATCACTTTGAAGATGTGAGGGGAAGTCAAAGGGAAAGAATAAAAAGAGTTATGGAGGAAGAAAGTGAAGACATGATATTCAATGCAGATAGTATGAAACTAGAAAAAATTAAAGTGTGGTGAGGTTTAGAAAGGCAGGGAAAAGTTATATAAGGATCTATTATACGTAAAAGCATTATTTATTGAATGTAAATTCCCTTGTACAACTAGTTATGATAATAAAAATATAATTAAAAACAATGGAGCCATCTGATCTTAAACTTTGTTCTCTTAAACCATGAGTCAATATAATAGTTTCCTCCTCAGAAAATTTCTTTGCAGGTATTTTCCCTTTAGTGACAGAAAAATGATCAATGCAATGAATATCAATACATCACATTGCACATCTTAAAGAGACACAATAAAAATCACAGTACAACATTACTAGTACAACATTGCACACATGGTAAGTGTTAGCCTGAGGTTCATCTCCCACTGTATCAATTAACCTCATTCTATTTTATGACTAAAATACCAGCACTTAGTCTACAAATTCTAGGAACATTTCCCAGAATTATTGTGTACACTCATAATATTTCACTTTATCTTTGTTAGAAAATAGAGAACTGTAATATGAATACTCAAAGTTCATAATCAGTACATACCTCCCTGGTGAAAGGAAGTGCTAAAGTATAACATTCTTGATTTCTAGGTCAAAATAGCAGAAATCATATTCTATCCCTTCACTGAACACTGCACTGCCTCGGGACCCTATCTCTGTTTAAAACTGTCTTACTGAAAGAATGACCTCCCCAATTCCTGATGGAAACAGACTGCAGGTCTTACGAACCAATCATTTCCACATTGTGGCTCAACTAAGTTGATTACCATTAGAAGTATTTTGATTGCTTTTTATACCCAACATTTTGAGAGAAAGGTACTACTTTAAAATGCTATTAAAGTAAGACATATAAAAATCACCTTTGACCCTAGATAAATATTTTACCTTTCATGTACCCAAAAATGCAGTCTGACCTATCATTAATGAATTAAAGCCTCTCCAACTTGTGAATACAATTGGTTTAAAAAGACCTAAAGAACTGGGAAGGTGGTTCAGTGGTAGAGCTCTTGCCTTGCATGCATCAAGCCCTGGATTTGATTCCTCAGCACCACATAAAAAAAAAAAAAAGAAAAAAGCCGCAAGTGGCGCTGTGGCTCAAGTAGAAGAGTGCTATCCTTGAGCTGAAGAGCTGAAGGAAAGCGCCCAGGCCCAGAGTTCAGGCTCCACTACCAGACTCCCCCACCCCTGAAAAAAATATATCAATACTACAATATTTGTTCAAAATTTCGTATGATACTGAAGATTCAATTGAAAACTGTTAACACTTGAAAATAACTCTTTTACTTAGGAGTAGGAAACAAAACACAAAATTAATCCTAATCATTTCAAAGACATTTATTTTCACTACAAATTCACTCTGATAACTACAAAGATTCTAAAAATAACTGAAGCATAGTGTCACAAAGGGCATAATTTAACTTCATCATGTACATTCAAAGGACTGTGCTAATAGAAAACAAAGTTATGCTAAAAATTAGCTCACGCAATTCACTTCCATTCTTTTATTCTATATATTTTAGTTTCATAAAAACTGTCTTTTGATAAAATGATGCATAAAAAGCCTATATACCCACTTACATTTTCAGATTTTAACAATGTTTATTTCAGAAATGTCTTTAGCTGTATAGTCAATGAACTGAAATAACACTAAAGTATTCAAAGGGTTTTCAGAAATTGCAAGACTCACTCTTGGATGATATTTATATTGGAAAAGATCTTCAAAAAGCCTCATTTGTTAAAGTTGTGATAGTTACTCCCACAAAAGAACTATTAATGAAGAAACCTTTGCATGTAAAATACAACTTAAAATGCATCCACAATCTGGAAGTGACACATGCTTTTTTTGTTTGTTTTTGCAATGTATATCTAACAAACATATCCACAATACTGTTTTTCAGTCAATATGATCGGATTTTCAAACCTAAAAAATACGGGATTTATTCTTAGTGTGAATAGATACTATCTTATAAAGAAAGTTATTTTCAACAGAAATCCGGAAAGAGTTTATCCACCTTGAGTTTCACAGGAATAACCAGAGTGTAATACCTGTTTGGTCAAGTCAGATAAACTCACTCCATGAGTATATCTTAAAAGTATAGCCAATTTAAGAGGTCAAATACATATTTTGTACTGACAGTCATCTTACAACAATAACTTACTACTTAAATATATGTGTACCATCTTGCCTAACATATACAAAGAGCTGAAAGTGATCTCTTTTATCTAACTTAATGTTGTAAATGCTTTAATTATGATGATGTTATTATTTGACGAATAAAATGTACAGAAGGGTGGTTCCACTTAAATGACAGTACGGAACATTGATAAATAACAACATTGCAACACAGTTCTTTTCAGACTCTCTCTGTCCTCATTGGCAAGCAACATGGCAACAGCACACACACACACACACACACACACACACACACACACATATTTGCGCACATGTACACACACATTTACATGCAAGGCAAATTCAGGGTGTATTGTACAATAAAGTTCAAATAAAATATTAGTGATAAGGCTAAGGATAATGGGTGTAGAGGAGCACCTAGAAACGGAAGTAATTGGTCTAGGAAATATGTTTAACAGGATCCTAACAGAGAACTTCCCAAACATGCAAAAAGACAGGCCTATTCAGATACAAGAAGCTTTTAGAATTCCAAATAGATGAGAAAAGAATAGGACATCCCACCGTCACATTACAATCCACACAGGATCAATTCAGACCAAGAAAAGATCCTTAAAGCTGTGAAGGAGAAAAGATTAACCACCTATAAAGGAAAACCAATTAGAATCACCTCAGATTTCTCAGCAGAGACAATCAAAGCAAGAAGAGCCTGGAATGATGTATCCCATGCCCTAAAAACAAACAACTATCAACTAAGAATACTCTTCCCAGCTAAACTCTCCTTCATAACTGAAGGACAAACAAAAACCTTCCATAGGAAAGAAAAATTGAAACAATACATCTCCACCAAACTAGCCCTGCAAAAGATTCTTAAAGATGTCCTACACATAGAAAACCAACAAGACCACAATAAAGGCCAAGAAACTGCACCCAAACTGAGAATCCAAGAACCATAGAAAGAACCCAGTTTTCGCAGCCCCCGAGAAGGTGGATAACATAGCAGGAAGCCCGAAATAACTCTCAGTCCTTTTTATCAACATTAACGGACTTAACTCTCCAATTAAGCGAGATAGACTGTCTAGTTGGATTAAAAAAAAAAGTTCCTTCTATCTGCTGCCTTCAGGAGTCACACTTTGCCCATAAAAACAAACACATTTTCAATGTTAAAGGCTGGAACAAAATCTGCCAAGCAAATGGCCCCCATAAAAAGGCAGGAGTTGCAATCCTAATATCAGATAAAACAGACTTCAAATTAAAAGTTGTGACAAGAGATAAAGAAGGTCGCTACATACTAATTAAGGGTTCTCTCCTGCAGGAGGATATTACAATTCTAAATATCTATTCGCCAAAAAATGTAGCACCCAAATTTATCCAAGAAACACAACTTTACCTCAAATCCCACATAGATCCAAATACATTCATAGTTGGGGATTTTAAAACACCACTTTCCCAACTAGATAGATCAACTCGGCAAAAACTAAACAGAGAAACCACAGATCTAAACAGCTGCAGAGATCAACAAGATTTAACCGACATCTACCGAATATTTCACCCAACAGCATCAGAATACATGTTTTTCTCAGCAGCACATGGAACATTTTCTAAAATAGACCACATTTTAGGCCACAAAGCAAACTTGTCTAAATTCAGAAACAGTGAAGTTATACCTTGCATTCTCTCTGACCACAAGGGAATAAAACTAGAACTCAACACCAAAAGCCACCAAAGAAAGGACGGTAACACATGGAGGCTGAACAACACACTGCTGAATCACGAGTGGGTCATGGAAGATATTAGAAAGGAAATTCAAATGTTCATGCTATTCAACAAAACAGAGAACACAAATTACCAGCTCCTTTGGGCCACAGCAAAGGCAGTATTCAGAGGCAAGTTTATAGCTCTGAACTCCTACATCAACAAATTGGGGAGATCTGAAACCAACAATTTAATGACATATCTAAACATCCTTGAAAAGAGCAGCAAGATAAACCCCAATCCAGTAGACGGAAAGAAATAATCAAAATTAAATCAGAATTAAAGGAATTAGAATAAAAAAAACTATAGAAAGGATCAACAAAACAAAGAGTTGGTTCTTCGAAAAAATTAACAAAATTGACAGACCCTTAGCAAATCTTATCAGAAAAAGAAGAGAACACACCCAAATAAATAAACTCAGAAATGAGAATGGAAACATCACCACGGAAACAACCAAGATTCAGAACATTATAAGGGAATATTCCTCAAAACTTTATGCTAATAAATTTGAGAACTTGACAGAAATGGACCTTTTCCTAGCAAATATTGACATTCCAAAACTAAACCAAGATGAGTTAATCCATCTTAACAGACCCATATCAAGCATTGAAATAGAAACAGCAATAAGAGACCTCCCAGGTAAGAAAAGTCCAGGACCAGATTGTTTTACAGCAGAATTCTACAAGGCCTTCAAAGCAGAGCTCACACCAATACTCCTCCAACTCTTCAATGAAATTGAAGGAAAAAGTTCACTACCGAACACATTCTATGCAGCCATCGTCATCCTCATCCCAAAACCAGGCAGCGACTCATCAAAGAAAGAAAACTGTAGACCCATTTCTTTGATGAACACTGATGCAAAACTTCTCAACAAAATTTTGGCCAATCGACTTCAACCTATCAAAATTCCAACCTTGTTCTTCAAGGAAATAGAAGAGGCATTCTAAAAATTCATATGGAACAATAAAAGACCCCGTATAGCAAAAACGATCCTCAACGGAAAGAACACTACTGGAGGAATATCAATACCAAATTTCAAACTGTACTATTAAGCTATAGTAATCAAAACACCTTGGTACTGGCATAAGAACAGACCTCAGTATCAATGGAATAGAACTGAAAACCCAGAAATGAACCTACAGACCTATAGCCATTTAATATTTGATAAGGGAGCTAAAACAATAGAATGGAAAAAAGATAGCCTCTTCAGTAAATGGTGCTGGCAAAACTGGTTAACTGCTTGTAGTAAACTAAAGCTAGATCCTTATATATCACCCGGCACAAGAATCAATTTCAAATGGATCAAAGACCTCGGAGTCAAACCAGACAATCTGAAAACATTACAGGATGGAATAGGAGAAACCTTAGGTCTCCTTGCTCAGGCCGAAATTTTCTTTATAGAGACCCGGAAATACATACAATGGACAAGGGTCTTGGAACTTAAAGAATTAAATCATACAAAGGACTTCTATTTTATTACTGCATTATACATTTTTTCTAATGTTGGATACCTACAGTAGAAAGCTATTAGAAAGCTCTTAAATCCCATATGTTGAATAGTGAGTTTTCTTACACTATAACATGGTATTTCCCAAATCATTTACATAGAAGGCATTGTTTCCTATTTTCTCATTCCTAGAATAAGCTGCACATGAAGACACCACTGGTCCTGATTTTCAGTCTGTACCTTTGAATACTGAGGAAAATCTTTCCTCTGCTCCCTATAATTCACTACTCTCCAGTTAGAATAATTTAGAATAGTAAAAATGGAAAAAGAGAAAATAAATCATGGTGAAAAAACATATGCAGAACATTCACCAGTTTTTTCTGACCAGTTCAACCAATGTGAACTATTGGGGAAATACATGGACACCTCATTCCCACTGGTACTCAAAATCACTGGTTAGGCAATTGTGACGAAGACAAGGAACAAGATGAAAAAATGAGGAATGGTATCAAATGCAAGAAAAAAATGGAGTAGGATCCAAGCAAATTTCTTCTTTGGGATGCCGAAATTTATCGGCTTACTGTGTTGTGAACACTGCTTTCCAAAATGGCCACCCAGATGAATACTAGGGATGAGGATGAGTATACCCCTCTTCATCGGGAAGCCTAGAGTGGACACTTAGACATTGTCCATGAGTTGGCAGCTCAAGGCAGATATTCATGCAATAACTCTGAATGGCTGGACACCCCTGCACAGTACTTATATGTGGAATAATACCAAAATGGCTTCTTTATTACTTCATCATGATGCAGATACCAATACCCAAACTAAAGGCCTCTTGACCTCCTTGCATGTTGCTGCTGGGAATAGAAATAGCAAAGATACTCTGTATCTCCTTCTGTTGAACCATTATATCAAACCAGGTCTGAAGAACAACTTTGAAGAAACTGCATTTGATATTGCCAAAAGGGTAAGTATGTATCACTACCTCTTTGAAATTGTCGAAGGCTGTACAAATTGGTCTCCTAAGTCATAATGGTTTGGTTAAGTTTCTTAAATTTCAAAAATGCCAGTCCATCTTTTGTGTCCCTACAAATTTTTTCACAATACAAAGCAACAGTAATATCTTACTATAAAAATTTATGTATTTCATGGTATTCTTCCAAGTGAATTGCATGACTTTGATATCAAAATGTATTCAAGAGTTGTTTGTATACATCTGTAATGATTTCTGCAGAGTTTGTGATTCTTTAAATCAGAAATAATTTTAACTTATCTGTTGAAATGAATAGTATAGAAACTAAAGATGTTCCGGGTGCTTTTCTGAACAAAGTATATCTATGTTTGTGTAATGTCCATAATCTATTTCATTCTCTCCTAGATATAATACTTTGAATTCTACATTGTTATATAATGTATAGATTCATTAGTAAATGTGACCTTTCAGATTGCATTCCATATAGAAGTATTTCAAGACTCCTTTTTTTGTAGTTTCTTTTATTATTTTATTTCTTTGAGATAAAATGGCAATATTATCTAATTTCAAGTTTTGTAAAGGTTATGCTATGTAAAGGCCTTTCTAAGGTGAAAATTTAATATACTGATGTCAAACTAACCTTTAATTCTATGAATTACATGTATTGTTACACTTGTATTTTTGTAATCAACTTTTTAATAACTCTTTTTCATTTCTTGCATCAGAAGAATGAAAAATATGGAATACTTCACAAATTTTCATATCATCCTTGTGCAAGTGCTATGTTAATCTCTGTATTGTTGTAATTTGGGTAGACCTGCTTCTGAAGCATGTAGTATCCTCTAAATTTAAGTACTTAATGATACAATCTTTATACAGGCATATATCCATGGTTGCCTATTTGTAACAAGGAACCCTTATTGTTCCTGAAAATGCTATTGATCTTATTTCTCTAAATTTCTGTGTACAGTAGAAAAAACTTATATAGTTTGGTCGATTGCTCACATTTACAATTGTTTTGTCAATGACTATTTCGTCATTTTCATTTTAAATTTGATCATACTTTGAAGCCTTTACAGCTAAGTCCAAAGGTGGTGGCTTTTCAAGTACTTATTTATCAACTGAGTTAGCTTTGTGGAGCTAATGGATTCAAAGTAAGCCTTGCTTAAGAGCTACTTCTAACTTTCTGCAGCTTAAAATTTCCCAAATGAGGTCTTGCTGGAACAAATGTCTACCTGAACTGTGAAGACTCAGGGTCTATGTTGAGGGGGCAGAATGATGCAGGTTCCAGCCTCGGGATTATCTGAGGACTGTGTTTGGGATTAGGAAAGCTCTTGGAATGCCAGGCTACAGAGGGAAAATGTTCCCTCTCCCTATCTCAAAACATGTCACAGACTCCTGGGAGCTGAGGAAGTGGCTCTTCTGCTTGCTTAAGCATAGATTAACAGCTGGTCAAGCATTTTCCTGAGATTGGAGAAGTGGTTTGAGCTTGATCTAAAATAGTTTAGATAATAATATACCTAGACTTTCTCTCATAGGTTAAGTAAAAATGTATCTGTGGAAATTTTTTGTGTGAATGTTTTCTGACCAAATCTTGGCAAAGATGATGCTTGCTAGTCTTTAAATACCCACTAACAATAAAGCTCAGCATGCAGTGGCAATTGCTGTTTGCACTCTGCATACCCTGTGTCCTGGTGATTTTGTGACCCTTACCTAGGGACCCCAACGCACTAGACGTTGACACTGAACCTTTACCTTTCTTCCATGTAGGAACAGACCAACCAGAATATCTTACGTTGACAGCATGGATTGTCTTACTGGAACAAACATAATCTTAGTTACAAGGGATCATAGAGAGATGAACAGTTCAGACAGAATTGTTCAGAATAGAAGGTATTTTATCAAAACATAATTGTTTATTATACGTATCATTTCAAAAGTAGCTAAAGCCAAGAAAGTGAAAAAAATTGTTCATATGCATGATTACCTACTGTCCTGACCTGTCTATCATCCAACCAAGCAGGAACTTACACTACTGACATTCTATCACCAAATATTGCAATAGCTCCTGGAGAAGTCCATATGTTTCTCCTCGATATTAGGCCTTAAATTTGTAATGTTTTAATCACAGTGTTTCCTCTTGCCTCTAGGCTGCATATCTACAAATGGTAGAGCTTTAAGTCTAACTCTACCAAAAACTGAGGTAGAGATAATGGAATAATACTTTAAAGCAGAGTTGCCTTTGATTCCCTAAACACAACACAACAATGCAAAACAATTTTTATATTATATGTACTTATATATTTTATATTTATATGTGCTAATTTTAAATTTTATACAGTGAATCTTACTAGAATTGATAATTTGACAAATATATTGACATTTATTCCCATAAATAGATTGGAATATAAATAATTAGGTTTAGAATATATATTAGACTATAAAAAGTATCAATGCAATATCTTCAGTATAAGCTTCTGATACCTTCTAAGTGTTCGTGGTCTTCTGAATACACATGGTATAATAACAGTATTGTTTTCTGCTAATCTATAAGGGATTTTATTCTGATGCTCTGTTTATTGTTTTAACTTGCTGGTCCCAAAGTGTTTTTCTCCATATTTCTAAAGCATTCTTACTGATTATACCCAAATTTTGCTGATATGATGTCTAAAAGCTATTATTCTTCTGCAGGACCCACGAGTCCTAGGATAACAGGTCCCAGTTATCTGCATCATCAGATAACAAGGGCATGACTTCTCACATAGGCCCATGCAACATGCCAACAGAAAATAATTAAAGACTCATCTCAATTTCTCATTTCCTATAATATTTCAGGGCCCCAATTGCTTACAAGAATTAGCAGTGATCAATTGTGAAATGCAAGGCAACTTAAAATGAAAGATGAGATCACAAAATCTGAGAGAAAGTACTGTAATTCAAACTTTCAATTTACAGATGACCAGCCCATATGAGTGAACAAAATCACAAATGAACAACGTTATTTTTAATACCTTTCTCCTAATGATGAATGAAAGATTTCAGTGCAGCCAAAAAAATAGTTTCTGGAATGATAGATCATAATTGGTCTACCAAGACTAGGAAAACTTGATTTAGAGGTCAAATATAATTTAGAAAAACATTAATTGAGAATACCCTTAGTGCTTCAAAACACTGGTACTTCAGTAAAACTTGGTTCTGTAGTATAAAAATGTCATTCTCAAACCAATGTAACCTACATTTAATCTCCTGAAAGTATATTCCTTTTCAAATAAACTTTTAAAAATCATATTCACCAAAATAACACTTGACAAGTAGATGATAGTGACATTACAAGGTTTTCAAGTGTAGGGAGCAAGTTACATTAGAGTTGATTTACGTACCCAGCACTAATACCAAACAAGTTCAACCATTCATTAAAGTGCAGAAATACTACCCCCCACAATTTGTGTTGTTCAGTAGAGGCCTTCCAGAAATGTGTTTAATGGATCAGCCTCCCATAATTCAAACCCAAATATTAGCTAATAAAGTAAATTTCATCACATAAGGAGGTACATTTTAAAGTCACTAATAGTTGCCTTATCATGTGTTGCCTTATCATATATTTTCCGTATCTGTCTAACATAGTAAGAAATATGACTTTAAGTCTTGAATATGGGTACTGATGAGAGATGTAACAAACATAAAATCTGTCTTCTATTTCTATCATATTCCTCTAAGTAGTAAATTTTAGTTTTCTTCTTTTTCCAAAACTTATAGCTAGTAGAATATTTACATAGGATAATGTAAAATAAAATAATCACATACCATTGCACAAAGCCATTTATAAAAACTGGTAGGAATAAATTCTAGGCCATTTTTAAACGTTCCTTTTGACTAAAGATTAATCTTCCAAATGAACGAGAATAAAATCATGTCTAAGTGCTTCACATTTCCAGTCTTGCACATTGTTATTGCAGATGAATGAATTATGGAAATATAAGCTGACATCAGTTGCCTATATATTCTCCATGCTGGCTGAGACTCAGAATTTGCACAGCACAGGAAAACAGGTGCAATGACTGGCTTCTCACATCAGGGTGAATTTTTGGCATTGCTGGGCTTTGAACTCAGGGCCTAGGAAGCCCAACTGCCCAATCAGTCCACGTGATCACACCAGACGTTGAGCCACTAAGGAGATGGACTCTTCCTAGGAACTGAGATCGAGCCACAGGGAGGCCAAAATAGTGCTCAATGCATCATTTAAACATGGGATGTATGTTCACATCCGTGTGGAGACTGCATCGTGCATTGAGTGTACTTATTGTGTTTATTTTGTATACTATTCATGGATTTTTTTGTATTTTCTCATGTATATGATGACAGGTATAACTGGGCTGACATGGATAACAACTTATTCCCATGACCACAGGGTGGCCCATGCATTCTCGATCCTAGCTGAGACCCAAGACTTGCAGAGGAAAGGAAAACATATGAAAACATTGGCGTCTTACATCAAGATGAATCTTTTGGCAGGGCTGGGATCTGAACTCGGGGCCTAGCAGGCCCAATTGGTGAATGAGTCCATATGAGCACAACAGCCTGTGAGCGACAAAGGAGCTAGGCATTCCCAGTACCTGAATTTGAGCCCCCTGGGGGGAGAGTGGGAGCACAATAGTCATCCATTCATAAGTAGAAGGTAGACTGCAAATAAGTATATATTTGTATAGAGTAGGACTGATGGTGACTTGTGATGGAATCCAATCTGTGTGTACCTATATTTCGATATTTTCTGATGCATTCATTTCATGTCTGTGATGATTATTGTCATGCTTCATTAACTCTTCTTTACAAATAATCTATACCCCATGAGTCTTGCGTATCATTTCCTACTCGCATCATGCACAAACTACTCATTCAAGGATGAGATCGATCGCATGCCATGACTCTTCCTAGGTCCAGAAACAAGTATCTCAGGATCTCCCGCCATTCCCTCCTCCTAGGGGGACTGAATTCAAGCCTCAGTCCTGGAAAAGTTACTCCTTATATACATCTTAACAATAAGATTTATACTTCCATTCAGATGTTCAGTCCATATTATTTTATTGACTCTGATGACACTTATACCATTTATTACATTGTTTACATCCTATCACATATAATCTAGATTTTAGATGTATGTGATCTCCATCATGCCTGGCAGTGCTAGGATCGGATCTCAGGGCCTAGCAGGCCCAATTCATGAATGGGTGAGTTTGAGCATGGGAGCCTCTAGCCAATGAAGCTGTCAAGTGATTCCCATGCTCTGAGATTGACCCCCAGTTTTGGCCAAAACAGCAATACATGGATAGGCAGATGGTGATATACAAAGAAATATATATTGTTAAAGAGTGCCAGAGCCGTCTATCTATGATTGAATGACACCTACTACGTTCCTACCAACTCTTAGGTATTTATTATACCACCATTGAAGGAATATTATTCTTTTAATGCTTAATAAACTATACATTAAGATCAATCAGCATTCTTGGACTATTGCATCCAATTTTAGACTAGACGGATGCATGAACTACTCTTTCAATGGATATTCCCATGCATAGGAATGAGTCTCTTGTGATCTCCTGCCATTGGTGTCAGGACTGGGATTTGAACCCAGGGCCTATGTACACAGGTTGTCTTATGGCTTCACTGATAGCCCACAAGCCATCAGCAATGGCAGGTCATATCTACTTTGCAGCCATGTCATTCAAACCCAGGATGGTCACTGTGCAAAGAAAAAAATAATAAAACCCTAGACCCCTGAAAGTTGCCACTTTTTCTGCTTTCCAGTTTTTTTTCTAGAAAGTCCCCTGGGCCTAGGATCTTAGGATCAGCTATGGTTCTGGAGGCTACACCCAAGCCGAGAGAGATCTAAGCTGAGACAGAGTTTCCATGACCTGAGTTCAAGCCCCATGGTTGGCCAAAAGAAAAAAAAGAAAAAGAATAAAGAAAATATAATTATTTAACTAAATTAAAAAAAAATAAAGCTACATAGTTTGGATTTTCTCCTAGTTTTCTTTCCTAGCCTGGGATTTGAACTCAGGGTCTTGGTAAATCTGTAGCAATGTGAGGGAAGATTTGCTACTACTTGAGTTCAAACCTTGTGCCAACCAAAAGTGAAACCTAAGTCACTGACCTAAGCAGGGGGAGGTAGTTGTGGCAATGGGAGGGAAGGTATAGTAGGGGGAAAACAAAGGAGGAGGTAACAATGCTCAATATGAAATTTACTCATTACCTTGCTCCTGTAAAATATTTTTACAATAAAAAACGAACAAAGACAAACAATGTAGTTCTCAGAGAAGCATTTTGGAGGTAAGGGAAGGATCTCTGAGTGAATAGCTGTACAAAATTCTACACTTTTTAAAATGTTCAGTATGGAACTGAATAAACATAACTGCTTCCATTAAAAAATTATGTCAGTGTCTTGGAACTGGAGCCAGTATTTCTGCCATTGCTAGGATTTGAGCTCAACGTCCAGGTAACTATTTTGCATCATGGGTGAAGGCGAAGCTCACTGTCCATGAGGAAAGAAATTCAGGCTAGAGTACCCAGGGCCTGAATGAAAGCCCTGAAATGGAAAAAATATCTCTATACATGTGTAATATATGATATATATATATATATATATACTTACATATGTATGTTAATTTCATATTATGATTCAGGTGGATCAGTGGTAGAGCACTTGCCTTGCATGCCTGAGTCCCTGGGTTTGATTCCTCAGCACCACATAAGCAAAAAGAATAAATCCGGAAGTAGAGCTGTGGCTCAAGTGGTAGAGTGCTAGCCTTGAGCTGAAGATCTGAGGAACAGCACCCAGGCCCAGAGTTCAAGCCACACAACTGGACCCCCACAGAAAAAGAATGATTTTGTATTTTATTTTCCTTTGATTCATTTATTTATTGATTACTGTATTTAGTATTTTTATACACATAATATTTATTACATTTTGCACATTTTTATAAAATTATACCCAATAATTGAGGACATTGACTCATTTTCATTAATATTTTATTAAGTGTTGAAACATAATACATAAGTAAATGGAAGCATTTGTCACAGTCTTTACATGATTAGAGTCTCTCACAAGTATGAGCTTTGTCTTATTTATCTTTGGAAACTTTCTATCAGGTTTTCTTTAGATGATTTATACTCAGAAGCCTTTTCTTGAGGATAGGCAAGTGAGGTATAAAATTGTGAGGGTGGGGCTGGAAATGTGGATTAGTGGTAAAGTGCTCGCTCAGCATGCATGAATGCCAGTGTTTGAATCCTCAGTGCCACATACTCAGAAAAAGCCAGAAGCTACGGAGTAGCTCAAGTGGCTAGCCTTGAGAAAAAGAAGCTCAGAGAGAGTACCCAGGCCCTAAAATCAAGCCCAGGACTGTCTAAAACCATAGGCCAGATGCCAGTGGCTCATAAGTGGAACCGTAGCTTCTTGGGAGGCTGAGAGCTGAAGACCACAATCCAAAGGAAAGCCTGTTAGATTCTTATCTACAGTGAACCACCAAAAGAACCCATCTGGCATTTTGGATTAAGTGCTAGAGTGTTCACCTTGAGCTGAAGGGCTCAGGGTGGTCAGTGCCCAGGCTAGAGTTCGAGACACACAACTGGAAAAAGAGTGAGGGTTAATTAAAATACTTTTCCTATTTGCTAATTACAAGAACATTCTTTGGAACATGAACACTGATGCCCACCAGAATTGGACTCAGAGCTCAAGGTTCAAGTGTAGCACATACATATGCCCATCCTCTCAGACTATAGCATTGTAATATTGTGTCCTACAGGGTTCTTAAAGGTCCAAGGTTAAAAGGCTTAATATGCTACACAAGCCCTTTGTGATAAGCAGTTGACTTGTATTGTCAATGTCATTACAGTTCTGAACCTAGCAGAGCACAAGTAGGTCATGCCCATCACCCTAGCTCAGGAGGCTGAGGTCTCAGGATCACAGGGTGAAGCCAGCCAGGGCAGGAAATCTATGACAAAATGACTTCAATTTCTGAAAGGTCAGATATTCAAGAGCTTCGTGTGTCTCCCTTGGTGATGAGAAATTACTTGCACATTAAATGTTCTTATAGTACTTGAGCTATAGAAGAAGGAAAGAACCATTATTGACCTATCCTGGATTCAGATGAAGTTCTCAGGATCCAAGCCCTAGCTGTGTTAGCAGGAAGAACTCCAGTGTAACTCTGTAATAGAAGGACAGAAAACAGTTTCAAAAACCAGTCTAGGTGCAGAGACCAGGCCTACAGGATTAGGAGGCAGAACGTACACACTCAACAGGGAAGTGAACTGCAAAACCACTTCATTTATTCCAGGCACAACCAGCATTGGGGAAAACCTGTAAAATTTGTTAAAGTTACACCAGGGCCAGGCTTTACTCGGCCTCTTCAAACAATGACTAATGAACCTTCCTCCCTCATGTGAAGGGAGCCTCAGGCTACCGTTAGGTTACCAATAGAGAGCCAGTTTAGTGGGAGAGAGGGGAGGAATAGAGTAGAGAAACCCTGCTCTCTGGTATTAGGGAGTGGGTTTTTGACTCTCCATCTGTCAGATTTGAACACCCTTCTACCTCTGCCAGTCCATTCTCCTTCCTTAATTCTCCACATAATTAATGCTAATCCCCAGACTAACTAGAGGCAGGACTGTTTATATTTTGTCTCCAAGCACATTATTTTGAACCCAGCTCTGCCCTCTTGACTCTGCGGCCCTTGGTTGCCTGAGAAGTGGGAAAGAGACAGTCTTCCTGCTCTGTGGTTATGTGAAGGCACACTGCAAAAGGCCTCCTGACTGGGAAGTGTTCCCTTCTTTCCTCTTGACGTCCAAAGATTAAACTATCATATTTCTTTCTTTCTTTCTTTCTTTCTTTCTTTCTTTCTTTCTTTCTTTCTTTCTTTCTTTCTTTCTTTCTTTCTTTCTTTCTTTCTTTCTTTCTTTCTTTCTTCCTTTCTTCCTTTCTTCCTTTCTTTCTTCCTACCTACCTAGGTATCTCTTTGCCCGGTCTTGGGTTGAACTTAAGGCCTGGGCACTGTCTGTATCACTCTACTACTTGAACCACAACACCAATTCTGGCCTTTTCTGTGTATGTGCTCCTGAGGAATCGTACCCAGGGCTTCTTGCATGCTAGGAAAGCACTCTCTCACTAATCCACATTCCCAGCCCCCTCATAAGTATGCTACCATTACATAAGTATGCTACCATTTTACTTCCTCAAGTTTAATTTTCTGAAGACTGGTTACTTCTAAGAAACCCTACCTTGTGTACCCCTGCCTGATTTGTGACTGTTCCTGCATTGTCCTCATAATAAAATGTAAATAAAGACTGCTGAAATCTTCACTGTGCATCATATAAGGACACAGGCCTGGAACCCTGGAAGAGAAAGACATGAAGAGGATGATGCAGTAGGCGCAAGGATCATATGTGAATAATAAATAAATAAATAAATAAATAAATGAATAAATAAGAGAAGCATCATTGCATATAGTGTGTTTGAACTCAGGGAGGTAATATACACACATAAGTAAGTAGGGCACTGATTCATAAACGTGGCGTTCTCTTTTTGAAAACGTTTTTGAGGCTATCCCATGGCTTAAACTCAGGGCCTGATGCGTTCCTCAGCTGTTTTTCCCAAGGCTGAGGCTTTTCCAACGCCACAGTTCCACTTCCAGCCATCTGGTCGTTAATCGGACATAAGTGCCTCCCAGGCTTTCCAGCATGGTCTAGCCTGTTTCATCTGCTTGGCTTTCTCTCTCAAAGCCCCATTTCTACCTTCTGGTCCACTGCTCCACTTCTGGTTTTCTGGTGGTTTATTGGACATAAGAGTCTCACAGACCTCCTGCTCAGGCTGAATATATATCATACATATGTATTTGCATAGATATTACATATTGTACCTAGGGCACAATATTTCCACAGAAAGGAAATTAGGTCAACATTGGCTTCTTACTCCACCAATTGACTTCAGCACTCCTGGGATTTGAACTCAGGGCCTGGAATGTCCAATTCATCAAGGGGTCAGTTTAAGCACAGCACCCTCAATCAAATTCAATGCCAGGCAGTTCCCAAAACCTGAGTTCTAGCCCCAGGAGTGGTCAATATATAAATAGTTAGATGTGTAAATTGCTGCAAATAAATGTATATATATATATATATATATATATATATATAGAGAGAGAGAGAGAGAGAGAGAGAGAGAGAGAGAGAGAGAGATGTATATGTATATCCCAATGTACATTTAAATATAAATATATTATAGAATGTGAGATGTCTGTACATTATTAAATGACATTTAACATATTACTAATAATTATTAAGTATTAAATTATTCCTCCATTTAATGAAGTATCATGGATTAAGGCACAATAAAGTATTGCCTTGTGTAAATGAAGCTCAGAGATAATTTCTAGGCTCATAGTTGAAACCTCAGGATCTGCACTAAAAAGAAAGAGCCAGTAATTCCATGTGTCTGTGTATATATGCATGTATTTCTATCAGTGAACATCCATAGTCATTAGGAAAAATAGCACCCAGCTAAGAAATTTGCTTTGAATAGAATGATATCATAGCACAGAGAGTGCTTTCAAGATAGTGCATGTCCCTGGTCAAAAAATTAAGACAATGGCTTGGAATTTGCACCATTTTTCTGGCAGGCCTGGGATTTCAACTCAGGGTCTGATTAACTCTTTGGCACTGTAAGGGAGGGGAAACTCACCATCGTTGAAGACAAGAATTTCAGACCAGTTTCGAGGGCCTGAATTCAAGCCCTAGCCCTGGAAAAAATAATATTCATACATGAGATCTATTTACATACATGTGTTTACTCCCTATGACATTTATTACCCTTATTTATTTTTTATTTATTTTATTTCGTATTATTACATATATCACATTTATTTCATTTATTACATCTTATCACATGGACTTATTTGCATATGGATTATACATCATCCTGAGACCCACAACTTTCACAGAGAAGGAAAACAATGGGTCAAAATTGGCTTCTGACTCCACATATAAACTTTTGGCCATGCTGGGATTTGAACTCACAGCCCACAATGCACAAATCATGAATGGGTCAGTTGTAAAACAAAAGCTTTTGGCAAACTGAACTGCCAGCCAGTTCTGAATACCTGTGATCATGCAATAGTAGTGGTGGATAGATAGATAGATAGATAGATAGATAGATAGATAGATAGATAGATAGATAGATAGATAGATAGATAGATAGATAGATAGATAGATAGACGTGTAGTTTGCTATGTATATGAGAGAGAATGTGAGAATATTGAATTATATATATTATGAATTATTAGTTATTAAATTATGCCTCCTTTTAATGAAGTATCATGGTTGAATACTTATTAAAGCATTAATGTAAAAGTAGTCAGTATTCCATAATTGGGAGAAGCATACCATGTTGGTAGAATGGAAGACATTATCCAATACTTTTTGTGTGGCAATTCTATAAGAGAATTATTAACTAATTGCAAATTTAATTGTTACTTTTATAACATTCCATTAGGCATTCCCATGGATAGGAATGATTTTCTCAAGATCTCCCTCCATTTGTAGGTGGCAGTACTGTCACTTTAACTCCAGGCCTGGGTATTTTACTTTGAAATGCAAGCCATTGGAATTACACTGTGAAGATTTCAGATTGTCAGGATGAAAGAAAAGAATGAGAAGGAAAGAAAGCCAAGTGTCAGTGGATCCTACCTGTAATCCTAGCTCTTCAGGAGGCTGAGAGGTAGAGAATGCCAGTTTGAATTCAGCCAGGACAGGAAAATCCACCACACTCTTATTTCTGAGGGATTACAGGAATAAAAAATCCCCATGAATGGGGCTATGGCTCAAGGGCAGAGCATTAACCTTAAGCACAAGAACTCAGGAGGGACAGTGCCTAGGCTCATAGTAAAACTCCCGAACCTGGCAATTAAAAGAAAATCCAGTAACCACATGTCTCCCCATGTATGTACGCATGTATTCCTATTGGTGAAGGTCCAGAATCCCTATAATGAAAGGCATCCAGCTAGGAAATTTGCTTTGAATAAAATGATTTCATAGCACAGAGAGAGTTTTCAAGACAGTGCATCTTCCGGGGCTCCTCTCACTGTTCCCATTGTAGCCTGAGGGACTGCTGGAAGAAGACTTCCTCATTATTGGAATAAGCAGACAAAAGGCCTCACTCCTGTAGAGCTGAGTGACAAAAAACTCTTTCTAGGCCAATTAGTGAGGAGTGTGAGTGGGCTCTGAAGGCCAGGAGAAAAAGGCCTCTTTGTATCTCAAGCTATCTCTCTGCGGAGAGCTCTGTTGTGACAGGAAGCCTTCATTTGTGCCACCTCCCGTGGCAGGCCAAGTTCCTTGCACTTATCCTGTATTTGTTAGACTATGTTCCAGTGTTGAAAAAACCTGCTACAATTAATTCAAGGGTCCTTTTGGCAGACAACTAAGGAGCTGAACCTAATAAAATGATCCATTATTGGCAATGATGCTTCCCTGGGTTTCCAGAAGCTTGCTAAATCAAAGTACATGTGTAATATTACTATGCTTCATGTCATCTATGGCTGGTGAAACTCATCAGGTTTTGAAACTTTGACCACTCCTAGTTGGGCCCTGGGTGGCTGTGTTTCAGGGTTGAACACAGGACCTGGATACTGACCATGAGCTCAGAGCAGAAGCTCAGTGCTTTATCATTTCTTGTCACAGCTTCACTTCTGTTATCTGTGTGTGTGTGTGTGTGTGTGTGTGTGTGTGTGTGTGTGTGTGTGTGTGTGTGTGCATGTATGTGTGTTCATACACTTGTCCTGGAGCTTCAACTCAGGACCTGAACACTGTACCTGAGTTTCTCCTGTACAAGGATAGCACTCTACCACTTGAGGCACCCAGACTCTTCAGGCTTTTTTCTGGTGTAGTACTAAGGAATCAAACCCAGGGATTCATACATGCAAAGCACTCTACTCCTAAGACACATTCCCAGCACTCTACTTCAGGTTTCTTTCTTTCTTTTGTTGGAAGTTGGAGGAATTTAAGTCTAGGCCTGGGTGCTGTCCTTGAGCTCTTTAGCTAAAGCCAATCACTCTACCACTTGAGCAACAGCACCCCTTGAGGTTTTAGTGTGTCACTAGAGAGAAGCATCTCAAGGAATTTCCTGCCCAGGCTGGCTTTGGACCGTGATCCTCAGCTCTCAGCATCTGGAGTACCTAGGATAACAGGCACAAGTCAGCAGCAACTAGCTTCCACTTCAAGTTCCTAAGTAAGGAATAGGAGATAAAAGTCTCACGGGACCTTTTGTGTCTAGGATAGTTTTGAACCCAGACCGTCAGATCTCAGCTTCCTGAGTGGACAGGATGACAGACCTCAGCTACTGCACGCCTAGACTGTAACACTCTGTTGCAAGGGGGTCCTTGCCTCCTTGTGGTAGGGTGCTAACCATGATCCCCACAGGTAAAAGTCAGTGGCTAGGCCCTGAGTTCAAGGTTCATGATCAAGAAATATAATACAAAATATACTTGGAACTCAAAAAATTAAACCACCCAACAACAAATCCTCAAAGAAACAACTGCCCAATAAATAAGTGGGCGAAAGACTTAAAGAGAAGCTTCTCTGAAGAAGAAAGAAGGATGGCCAATAGACACATGAAGAAATGTTCAAAATCCCTAGCCATAAAAGAAATGCAAATCAAAACAACATTGAGATATCACCTCACTCCATGTAGAACGGCAAAAATCAAGAACTCTAACAACAACAGATGCTGGAGGGGATGTGGACAGAAAGGAACCTTACTTCATTGTTGGTGGGAATGTAAACTTGTTCAACCACTTTGGAAAGCAGTATGGAGGTTCCTCAAAAGACTTCACATAGATCTCCCCTATGATCCAGCAATCCCACTTTTGGGCATTTACCCAAATGTTTACAAACAAGACCACACTAAACCTACCAGCACAACTATGTTTATTGCAGCATTATTTACCATAGCTAAGATATGGAACCAACCCAGATGCCCCTCAGTAGATGAATGGATCAAGAAAATGTGGTATATATACACAATGGAATACTATGCCTCCATCAGAAAGAATGACATTTCCCCATTTGTTAGGAAATGGAAAGACTTGGAAACAATTATATTAAGTGAAGTAAGCCAGGCCCAAAGAAGCATAGGTCCCATGGTTTCCCTTATTTGCAATATCTAGTATAGGTATGAGTTAAGCGGAAAATGTCAGATAATGTGATGTTAGGAAAATGAACCCCTAAATATGTATTTTAATGCTTTCGTTTCTTTCATGCATGTGTTTCTAACGCATTTATAAGATTATTTCTTTGTTGCTTTGTATGTTCCTCCCCCACAGTGTAACCCCCGCTTTCACTATATTTGATGTCAGTATAACATGTGGAGGAGATGGGGACAAACAAGTCGTTTAAGGATTCAGGTGGACCTGTTGCAACAATGAGAAGTACAAAATGTCATGTCAAAACCAGCTTTACAATGTCGGTGTGGGGGGGGAGGGGGGTATAATTGGGTGGGGGGAGGGGGGAGGTGGGAAGGGAGGTGAAGGGTAAACAAAGGAGGAGGCTGCAATGCTTGGTAAGAAATGTATGCATTATCCTGCCCATGTAATTATAGTCCCTCTGTACACTATGTTCTCAAATAAAATAAAATTAAATTAAAAAAAAAGAAATATAATACAAAACAATTGTCTGCAGGAGACAACTCACTACAGTTAGGTACATACATAATTTTGGCCATGAAATGGTGCCACAAGTTTCTCATCTGCACAATCATCTTACTTGTGGAGCTCTTACAAGAACCAGATGAAAAAATGCACTCCAAGAAGTACTCAGCACACAACACCTCAGGAAATACTCATCACATAGCTGTAGCCCACATAATATCATTAGAATTAGGGTGCTTTCATCAGTATCATCATTCTTTCAGAAACACACCAAAAACAGTCCAAATTTAGATTTTGGAGGGGTGAGTTTTTTTGGGGGGAGGAGTCAGCCACGGGGATTGCACTGAAATTTTGGGGGTACTGTCCTAAGGTCTTTTGATCAGGCTAGAACTCTGTGACTTTAAGCCACAGCTCAGAGTTTCACAGACTGCCTGCCAAGCCTAGGTTTTAAACCCACCAGTGTAGGATCTCAGCCCCCTAGTATCTTGGATGACAGGGTGAGCAAGCCAGCAGCATCTAGTCCATGGAACTGGGTTCCAGCAGTTTACCTCTGTCTAATTCAGGTTAGATGGCAAATGTCAGCACTAGATTCCCAGCTTGCTCTGTGATGAGGTATTTGCAGCCCTATCCGTATGTAGTTTCAGTCAGAACATTCTATGTTTTCCTTTTTTATTTTTTGTTTTGGTGCCAGTCCTGGCTCTTGAGTAAGGTCTAGACACAGTCCCTAAGCCTTTATGCTCAAAGCTAGTGCTCGAGTGTTTGAGCTACAGCAAAACTTCTGGATTTTTCTCTGCAAATGGTAGTGAGGAATTGAACCCACGGCTTCGTACTTACTAGGCAAGCACTCTACCATGGAGCCCCAATAGTCACAAGTGTATAAACAGATAAATGTGTAGATTGGTAGACAGACAGACAGACAGATAAATAGATAGATAGATAGATAGATAGATAGATAGATAGATAGATAGATAGATAGATAGATAGATAGATAGATAGATAGATAGATAGATAGATCGATAGATAGATAGATAGATAGGTAGGTAGATAGATAGATAGATAGATAGATGTAGATATATTTAATGAGAGATGTCTGTCAATTATGAAATTGCATATATGATATTTCTATCAAATATTGCCAATTAAATTAAATATTGCTAATTAAATTATTCCATCCTTTTTTAGGTATCATGATTGACTACATAATAAAGTATTAATTGAAAATCAGTCAATGTAGTATACCTGTTGTGTATAATTTTCTAATATAATTGTACACTAACTACTAATGTAATTGTTACTTTTACAACATTCCATTTGTACAGATGTCTATTGGAAAGCATTTCTTAGAATCTCCCGACAGCCATTCATTAGTGGGAGTCCCGGGATTCAAGCTCCAGGCCTAAGTTGCCGATTTCGGCTTGGCTTTGCTAATAGCCTGCCAAACATCAGCAATGTAAGGTCATGTACATTGTCTGGGCATTGTTATTTAGACCCAGGATGGTACAATACAAAGGAAAAAACGTGTAATCACCTCATTGAACTTCTCAGTTTTATTTTTTTCCTTCTTATTTTTATTTTTTTTGCCAGCCCTGAGATTTGAAATCGGGACCTAGGATCCCTGAGTTCAAGCTCGGTACTTGGCCTAAAACCAAATAATAATAATAATGATAACAACAACAACAATAACAATAATAATATGGCCCTGGCTTGGTATTTGCACCATTATACTGGCAGGCCTGGCATTTAAACTCAGAGTCTGGGTAACTCTGTGGCACTGTGGGTGAAGTGGAAGATTGCCTTCCTTGAAGACTAGTTCAGAAAAGTTCCAAGGGCCTGAATTGAAGCCCCAGTACTGGAAAAAATGATACTCACATATGAGATCTATTTACATACATGGGTTTACTCCATATGACAGTTATTACCCTTATTTATTTAATATTATTGCATATAAATCATTTATTTTATTACATCATATCACATATACTGAGACCCAGAACTTTCACAGAGAAGGAAAAAAATGTGTCAAAATTGGCTTCTTACTCCATGAATACATTATTGGCCATGCTGGGATTTCAACGCACGGCCTAAAATGCCCAATCCATAAATGGGGTCACAGATTTAGCCCACCAGCCTCCAGAAAACTGAGCTGCCAGGAAGTTCTGAGGACCTGTGATCAAGCCACAGTAACTCCAAATATATATATATATACATATATATATATATATATACGTATATATATATATAGACAGAGGGAATGTGAGGATATTATTAAATTATATATTATTACAAATTATTAGTTATTAAATTATGCTTCCATTTAATGAAGTATTGAAGAGTTGAAGTAACTCCATTTTGAGGCCGCAGCCATTCTGTCCTTTATGTTAAATTATGAGTGACCCAGAGCAAACATAAATTCCAGGAACTGACTTGTCCATGTTGAAGTTAACCAAATCTCGCATAAATCCCAAGGACAGAGTTATCTGTGGCCACAAACTTCCCTTGCTTCACAGATAACCCCCTGCCCTTTATTGCCCCAGCCCAAATGGTATGATAACCCCCTGCCCTTTATTGCCCCAGCCCAAATGGTATGATAACCCCCTGCCATTTATTGCCCTAGCCCAAATGGTCTGATAACACCCTGCCCTTTAATGCCCTAGCCCAAATGATCTGATCACCCCCTATCACCCCTTAACACCCTAGGATGTCCTGTTAACACATCTGGTTACTGTAACTTTGTAGTTTTTGCCTTTATGAGCCCTATGAAATTTCAGCTCGGGGCTTCCTCCTAAGCTCCACTGTGTCGGTGTGTAGGACGAGGCCTGAGCTGCAGCCTGACTGAATAAAGCCTTGCTTTTGTATTTCGGAACGTCCGACTCTTGGTGGTCTTCTTGGTGGGGGTCCTGCGATGGGGGCACTTCAGTATCATCATCTAATACTTATAAAATCATTAATAAAAATCAGTTAATATCCTTAATCATACCATGGTGCTAGAATGGAAGATATAAATTCAATAATTTTTGTGTGCCATTCTAAAGTAGAATCATGAATTAACTGCAAATTTAATTATTACTTTCATAACATTCCATTAGCATTCACATGAATAGGAATGAGTTTGTTAGGATCTCCCTCCATTTGTGGATGGTAGTCCTAGCATTCGAATTCCAGGCCTGGGAAGTTTACTTTTAATACAAACCATTGGAATGACACCTTGAAGATTTCAGATTGTCATGAAAAAAAAAGAACAAGAAGAAGAAAAGGAAGCCAAGTGTCAGTGGCTCTTGCCTGTAATCCTAGCTCCTCAGGAGGCTGAGATGCCAAGTTGAATTCAGCCTGGGTAGGAAAGACTGCGACACTCATATTTCTTAAGAGATCACAGGAAATCAAAATAAAATAACAACAAAACACCCTGAGTGGCCCTGTGGCTCAAGTTGCAGAGCACTACCCTTGAGCAAAAGTCTCAGGGACAGGGCCAGGATGATGGGCATTCAGCAGGTTGGCCATGCCCAGCCCCCCAAACTGGGCAAGCTGGAACAAACCCTCAGAGAATACTAAGTCTGAGCAGGCAGCTTGAATTAGCATCCTTCACTGCAATTGAAGAACTGAAGCCACGAAGGCTTTGCCTGGGCTGGTGTGTGCAACTGGTGTGTACAACAGGTGCATTATGTCCTGGCACTTCTCAAGGGAAACCACAATTCTTAGGCTGTAGGAGTTGTTGAAGGTTGTGGCTCTATATCCTCTATCCCTCATTAAGATGTGAGCTTAGGTCTCTGGGGCCTGGTGGCCATCACTCATTCATCATTCTTCATTGTTGAGTCTCAGGCTGGTCCCAAATCCTGGGAAAGATAGGAAATAGCCAGCAATTTCTGTGCCAAAAGGGGTAATCCAATAAATCCCACCATCATAACTCCCATTAGAAGTAAGCCTTGGGCTTCGAATGTGGCTTGCTGGTAGAGTGCTTACTTAGCACACATGAAGCTCTGAGTTCGATTCCTTCCTACCACAGAAACAGAAAAAGCCAAAAGTGAAACTGTGGCTTAAGCAATAAAAGTGCTAACCTTGAGCAAAAAAAGGTCAGGAACATGTCCAGACCCTGAGTTCAAGCCCTAAGATTGGCAAAAACAACAACAACAACAACAGCAACAAAAAAACGTGAGCATAGTGAGACATATTCTTCTGGGACTTAGAGGAGGGCCGAGGTTATGGGTAATAGGTAGAGGTCAGGTGCTGTTTGCTCACTCCTGTAACCTTAGCTACTCAGGAGGCTGAGATCTGAGGATGCCAAATGCAAGCAGGAAAGTCTATATGAGATGCTTTTCTCCAATTAAACACCCACAAAGCCAGAAGTAGAGCTGTGGTTGAAGTAGTAGAGTGCTAGTCTTGAGCACAAAAGATCAGGGATAGCATCCAGGCCCTGAATTCAAACCCTAGGAGTGGCACAGGCACACGCACACACACACACACACACACACACACACACACACACACACACACACACACACACACCCCAAGATAGAGAATTTGACAGTCAACCTGCACAAATTCCACCTCTAGAAACTCAGTATTTTTAAAAATAAAGATGGAGAAGGAAAGGAAAGACTTGCTCGAGGAAGTGATATAACCAGTGCCAAAATTCCACAGGAGTTCTAAGATGTGGAACAGGACAGAGAGCCTCAGGCACAAGGTACAGCATGGGCAAAGATCCTGAGGTGTGGTGTAGAGCAGATTGTGTGGACGGAATGATGGTTCTGTGGCTTCAGACATGTCTGGCAGACCCTGAAGGCTGGGTCAAAATTTGTACTTGAGTCACAAGTAGGACAGAGGATGGGGTCCCAGAATGAGGCCCAGGGAAATATTAGCTTGACATTTCACCAAAGACCCCAGCCAATTTCTGTGGCTGGAAGCCTATTTTTCACAGCTCCTGACCCTCAGGCCCTCTTTGCATGGAGGAGTCAGGGCAAATGCAGGGAAGAACTCTTCTTAAGAAAAGCTTCTAGCCCAATGCCACCAGTGGCTCAACCCCCTTAAATCCTAGCTACTCAGGAGACTGAGATCAGAGATTGTGGGTCAAAGCCATCTCAAGGGAGGAAAGTTAGTGAGACTTTCCTGCCCATGAGCTAACAAAAGCCAGAAATGGAGCTTTGGCTCAAGTGGTAGCATGTCCTCATTGAGAGAAAATTTTAAGAGACTACAGGCCAGACCGTGACTTCAGGCCCCAGTACTGGCACCTAAAAAATAAAGAAAAGCTTTCAGGAGCTCCTAGTCCACTGTGGTGAATGGACAGATAGGCCAGGCATGGGTGGCTTATGCTGGTCCTCCTAGCATATCAGGAGGCTGAGATGTGAGGATTGCCATTCAAAGCCATCCTGGGCAGGAATGTCCGGGAGACTCTGATCTCCAAAGATCCACCAGAAAACCAGAAGCGGCTGAAGTGCTAAGCTGAAGAGCTGAGAGATGGTGCGCAGGCCCAGACTTAGAGCCCCATGACCAATACCTGGCCTGCTTTGACCTCATGTTATGGCTCTAGCAAGTACTTTCCAGTGGGCTCCTGATGGTCTTCCAATGTCTATGTGTCCTACAAGTCTTCAGAGCAGCCTCCTTGAAGGCCTTTGCCTACAGAGCAGGACACAGTACCAGAAAAGGTCATGCCTTGTGGCATGCAGGTCATCCGCCGTACATAAGAAGGGCATCTGTCATGAGTGCAGTGTGGATCTAAGCACTGAATCAATGTCTCAGACCACGGATCTGGGCCAGAAGGTGTAGACCAGTTAAGGCCAGCTCACAAGGGAATCACAAAAATGTGAATTTGTCAAGCACACCTTGGGCAGGTTTTGAGTTGGGCTCATGAAAGACTTGTAGGCTGAGGAACAAAAGCAGGTTGGCTGCTGCTTGTAGCAGTCGCTATATTCCAGGAGTCCCAGGACTCGGAGCCCTGCTTAACTCACCAGTGTTCAGGGCAGATGAAGGTCTGCAATCATGGGACAACTACAAAGGAGCATCCATAGTGTCCTTCCCTTGGTTCTATGTTCCCGTGCTGGGATGGAGGGGCTGGTTCCATGCAATTTACTGCCATAGCCCAGACCCCTCAGCCCAAGAAGGACTTAAGGAGAAACAACTGATGTGGCTTGAGAGTTTATTATGAGTATGCCTCAGGACTGCCCCCAGTTCTAGCTAAGCTTATCATTACTACCTTCCTGTGTGTGTGTGTGTGTGTGTGTGTGTGTGTGTGTGTGAGTGTGTGTGTGTGTGCGTGCGCATGAGTGCATCTTAGTAGTAGGGCTTGAATCCAGGGCCCGTGCTCTGTCCCTCAGTTTTTTCATTCAAGGATACCACTCTACCACTTAAGCCAGAGCTTTTCTTCCAGCTTTCAGGTGGTTCTTGGGAGAAGAGAGTCTCACAGACAGTTCTTGCTGGGCTGCATCTGAATGTTAATCCTCCAATCTCAGCCTGCTGAATGAGCTAGGATTATGAGAGCATGAGCCATTAGCATCTGGGCACGCATTCCTTTTTGGATAAAACAGAGTACCTATTTCCTAGCCGAGCACCCATCTACAGCTATCCCTCGTACCACTTCCCCTACCCCTCCGGTCTTCAGAGGAGACATACCCTCCCCTGAGGACAAAGAAATAGGATGTACTCACAATTTTTGAGCAATATGGTCTCCACACAGTCAGGTGCTGCTGGGAGCTGATTTAGAGGTCAGCGATCTAGGCCAAGGCAAGTAGACAGCTGTTAGAACAGAAAGTATGAAAAGACATCCATGCAGCTGGATGTCAGTGGCACATGCCTATAATCCTAGCTACTCAAGGCTGACACTGGAAGATCAATCAAGATTCAAACCTAGCCTGGGCATACTCTTATCTCCAAAGAATCACCAAAAAGCTGGGAAGAAGTAATACTATAGTTCAAGTGTTAGAGCACCAAACTTGTGCAAACAAGCTAAAGGTTACCACCTAGCTCTTCAACCCTTGGTAAACACACACACACACACACACACACACACAAACACACACACACACATACACACAAACACACACATAGACACACATGTGCATGCAAAATCAGAGATTTCTACACTGTAACCTTTGGGTATTCTATACCTTTTTCCAACTAAGTCTGGTGGTTGTTGGCCTAGGAGTTCGATGCATCCAACACCACCTGACATCTATAATTTTGGGGAACAGAATGGCTAGAATGTCAGCCTTCCCCAGTCCCAGCTCCTTGATTGGGTCTTGGTCTATCCAGGCCCTTTGGGGTTCCATTTACAGAGTTGCCAAGATCCTTTAAAAAGGCATCATATGCTGGGCAGTTGTGGCTCACGCCTGACATCCTTGCTACTCAGGAAGGTGAGATCTGGCTTCCAAGCCAGCTTGGGCAAGAAAGTGTGTGAGACTCTTATCCTCTATGAACCATCAGGAAACAAGAAGTGTCCCTTGGCTAAAGTGGTAGAGTGCAAGCCTTGAGAAAAAGAGCTCAGGGACAACACTCATGGACAATAACAAGGAGAGGCATTGCATGTTGGCTTTGGGATTGACATGGGCCAAATATTGGAACTTTCAAGTGCACCAAGATAAAGCAGTACCTCCTCTAGTCCCATGCTCCTCTATCTTCTCCACCCCCTGCCCTTGGCCGGGCTTTGGGTCAGGATGGCTCTGGCTTGACAGGAGGACTCCAAGGAGGAAGATTCCAGACGAGTTGCCCCGGGTCCTTCCTCCCTGCTTACCCTGCTGCTTCTGCTCTTTGCCATAGACCTTCTTCTTGAAATCCATCCATGAGATCATTGACACCAACACAGTGGTGAGTGGTGGGTCCAGCCTAACTCTGGGAAGTCAGAGGTGGAAGTGAGTTTGGTACTAGGAGCTTCTACCCTGGGTGTGGGCTGAGGCCAGGGCTGGCATTTATTTCATTCTGAGCCTTGCAGGAGTCGGGAGACAGTGTAGACACAACATTGAGTCAGGTAAGATGGGAATCTGTAGGACTTGTGTGGAGGAAGCTGTGTGGCTCAGGGGGGCACTGTTCTTGGTACTCCTCTCTCAGATGTCCCTCTCCCTCTCTCATCCCTCAATAGTAAAAGAGAAACTTTAAATAAGGATGTCGAAGAGGGGGCAGGGGATTATTTCTGTGTGAAGTAAACTTGTGCTTCATATTCATCCTAGCCCCTACTTCCTATTTATCTGAGGAATGGCCATATGGGTTTGGGGGCAGGAGATCATCCTAGCTGAGAATGTGGCTCAGTGATAGAATGGTGCCTAGCAAGCCTGAAGCCCTGGGTTCTATTCCACAACGAAAAAGCTGGAAGCGGAGATGGGGCTCAAATTGTAGACCACCAGTCTTGATCAAATAGAGCTCAAGGACAGTGGACAGGCCCTGAGTTCAAGCCCCATAACTGGAAGAACAAATCTTTGTGGAGGCCTTTTTTCCCCTTTGGAAACGATTTATTCTTTTTGATATGCATAACACGGGCCTCTTCCCTGGCCACCAATGAGCCATTAGATGTTCCTGGAATGTGGGCCTCCTCCCAGCAGCCTCTGCTCTACCAGGCCCATAGTTTACCCTTTCTATCTCCAGGCAGATGGAGGCCTAGAGAAGCCCACCTGGCCACCTAGTTCTGGTGGCTGCTGAGGATTTGGGGACTCAGTAAGTCACATAGGGAGTCATCATCCCCATCTGTCTACAGAAAAAAGGTACAGAGCAATGCAAGCCTGAGCACACCAGCTGTGGGCAGTTCTGCATGTGGGGATCTGAAGTAGGACATGCTCTGTGGGGGAGTCCTGTACGGGGAAGGGAACCTTGACCTCTCCTCTTGCAGTTTCCACACTATCCTGAAGTTACAATTCTTCAAAACCTTTCTGCTTCTCCCTGATTTTGACCACCCAGGACCCTGAGGCCTCTGAAGCAGCTGCACAGGTGGGGAGCTCAGCCTGTGTCAGCATCTGGAGCCCCGTGGAGGAGCGACAGAAGCTCTGGCAGCTATCTACTCTTCATCTTCTCCTGGGATAGCTGGCACATGCACTCAGCTTTCTCCTGACACAGCTGATCCAGAATGAACATCTGTCCTTTACATGTCAGGAGGGACTCCTGGATGGTGCAGATATGTGCCGACAGCTGGTTGCATCGATGGTGGAGCTCATCTGCAGGCCTCTGGAAGTCCACCTCATCAGGCAGGTTGTGGATGAAGAAGATTTTCTTCATGGACGCCCACGTGTCCCACTTCCCATCCTCACACATGCTGTGGTGGCAGCTCATTGGGCGGGGGACCTGTGGCTCCAGCTCTATCTGGCACTGAGCTGTCAGTGGGAGGGGGAGTGCCTGCAGCAGTCTCGCTGCTCCTGTGGCAGTAGTATCCCCCTGTGGATCTCAGCTTCTGAGAGTGCTAACAGCTCCACGTCCCTCTGAGTTTGGGGGATATCGCCATCCTCTGCCATGGGCACATCTAGGAGAGTCGCTTCCTCAGCTTTTGCTTCTCCAGGGTTCACAGCTTCCTTCCCCAGGGACAGCCAGGAAGCTCAGCTGGGCCTGCATGTGCTCCTCCTCTGGACTGGTCACATCCAGGCACTTGAAACTGTCCTGCCACTTTGGGGGCACCATCTTGTCCCCCCAGTTGTCCCTGCACTTGTTTCAGCTGCTCCAACAGCTGGGTCTGCCTCTGCAGGTGCTACTGCAGGACCTACTACTTGGAGCACAGCTGCTCATTGGAGGTAATGTGCTGCTCACAGGTGACTCTGAGCTCCTGAAACTGGGCCAGAGACTGCTCCTGCTGCTCCTGGAGATCCTGAGTCACTTGGCTTTCTCTCTCAGCTACCTCTTTCCCTTTCTCTATCTTCTCCTCTCAGCAGTCCAGCTATTCCTGTAGATGTTTCTTCACCTGCTGCTCTGAGTCCACGATGCTGGTGAGCTCCTCCTTCTCACTGCTCACCCTGTAGAGAGCATCCTGCAGCAAGGCCAGCTGTTCCTCCAGCTGTGGGTTTCATACACATGCACATCGTGGGGTCTCGGGGATCTCCTGTGGATCCTTGGTTTTCTCCTCCAATCCTCCCACTTGCTCCCGCTGCTCTGCATAATGGAGACGGAGTTTCTAGTTTTCCTGTACCTGGATGTGAAGTTGTTTCTCCAGGTTTCTCAACCCCATCTGCGTGCTGTAGGTGTGGGCCCGCAGGTGCTGCTCCTCCTGAGATGGACCCGCAGAGGGCCATGGCTTTGCCAGCTTCCTTCTCAGTTCCCCCAGCTCATTCTCTAGGTGCAGCACCTACCTTCATCCTCACTCCTTTTCCTCTGTCAGTTGGTTCACCTGCTCGGTCTGCCACCAGGGCTCCTCCTTCTGCGTGGACCTCTCAATGCTCAGGTTCTGCAAGAAGGTGTCTGTCTCCAGATTCGCTGCAGACACCATTCAACTCAGGTTGTCCTGAAGTCTCTTTAGTACCTCACACCCCTCCAGCACTTGTTGGAACTTGCAGATTCTGTTCTTCCTGTTGCTCCTCTATTTCCAGAATGCTTACACCTTCTCCTAAAATTCTGTGTTCACTTGCTGCAGGTCATAGAAGCTTCTTTTCTTTTTCTTGAGCACAAGTGTTACATCATTTAGCTGTTTGAACATTTTGGTCACCTTTTGTAAGTAGTAACCACAGAAGCCACCATCTCCAGCTCTGCCATGCACTGCTCTGCGGCCTGTAGACAGCTGGTGAGAGCTTCATGCTCCATTTCGCTGTCATCGGCCATGAGCTGCATGTGGGCTGGTGCTGATTGTAAATCACTTTCTGCCGAAACCAACCTCTATATGGGTGGCTTGTGGATGTCTAGCTCTGTTTTTGGTGTTTTGTGTACTTTGGCTACCTTCTCCTTCTCTTTCTCTCGTCAATCCTGCAGGTCTGTCTTTTCCTGTTTCAGTGGTTGGATCTTGGCATAGAGCACCTGGTTTCTCCTTTTACTGTGGTCCAGGGCAGGCACCTCATGTTCCTAGCACCTCTGCATATTCTTGGTGGTATCAGGACCCTTGACATTCTGGACCCTGGTGGCTGTGACTGTGTCCAAAGGCAGGGGAGGCCAGTGGTCAGCATCACCTATGGCCAGACCCTTGGTTGAATCACCCTTCCCAGAGGTATTTGTCTTTGGGATCCTTCCCTTTTATGTATTCTTTGTTTTCTTGAATGCTGAATGTCTGATGGGAGGATTTCTTCTGCTGGTGTTCTGGCAGTAGTTTATTGCCCACAGCTCTCTCACGGAGTCTTGTTGTTTCAGATATCTGAGCGCTGCGATGGGAAAGATGGGCTGGCCACATTCCCAGGCTCTGGGAAATCCTCTATTCTCCCACTCTCTGACTAGGTTGTCAATTTCCTATTGTACTCCAAATTCGCCTCAAGACTCTTGTTTACCACTCAGTTACCTCTACCTTCCTCAACTGCTGGAAGTGGTGTCAACCAACAGAGGGAATCTTGGTGCTACAGGGCAGCATGGAATGTGGGTGGCCACGATTCTTGTATCACATTGGTCAGAAAGAACCATAAAAGAATGGGGGTATGGCTGGTATCCTGTGATGCAGGCAGAATGGGCGGAATCAAGATGACAGCAGCCCCTTTCCCAGGGAACTCTGTCCAATCCAGTTGGGAACAAGAGGGAGACCTGCTTTAGCCATATAGTGTACAGATTTTTGTGTGTATGCCTGTTTGTTGCCAGTCCCGGACATTGAACTCAGGACCTAGGCACAGTTGGTGAGCTGCTTTTGTTCAATGCTACCCTTCTACCACTGGAGCCACACGGCTCTACTTCTGGCTTTGTTGACACTGAAGTTGGACAGGGGTCTCAAGTACTTTCCAGCCTAGGGTGACTTTGACCATGTATCTCCTTTCACAGCCTTGTAAGTATCATGGAGGACTGCTGAGAGCCACTGGTGCCTGCTTAATCATTGGTCTTGCTGATGTTCTTGGACAGACCGGTGAATTCCCTATCTACGGGTTTAAGTAGAGGGAGCTGGAGCCCACAATTCGAATCCTGGTTCTGCCACCTCCAAATGGCAGAAGATCCTAAAAACTCATTTCTATCCATATGAATACCAATGGAATGTGATGTATATCATGATTGAATGGACAGTTTTTGAATGATTCTAGGATAAAATTATACACAATTATATTCTAGGACACTGATTGATTTTAATCAATACTTTATGAAGCATTTAAAAACTTACATTCATTAAATGGAGAAATAATGAAATGCCTAAGAATTAGGCATCACATAGCACAGAGATACCATTTTTTTCTGCCAGGACTGAGATTGGAACTCATGGTCTGGGTAAATCTGTTGCACTGTGTAGCAAGGGGAGGCTTGCTTTTTTGAAGTCAAGAAATTCAAGTCTGTTCCTTAAGCCTGAAATTGATCCCCACACCTAGAATACATCCTATTTGTGTACATTTTAAGTATATGATTTATATTTACATACATATATTGACTCCATATTGCATTTAATGTAGTTATTCATTTTATTTTTTGTTTTGTTCATGTAGTGACCATTTATTTTATTGACTATTATGGCACATAGAATATTGATTACATAGGATATAGGTCTGCATATGTATTTCACTTCATACCTGACACACAGGACTTTCACAGAAAAGGAAAACATGTGTCACCATCTGCTTCTTACTCCATGATTTCTTGTTTGGGAGTGCTGGCATTTGAACTCATGGCCTACAGGGCCAAATTCATGAATGATTGAGTGTCAGCATGCCATACTGGGGCAAACTGAGCTGACAGGCATTTCCCAGGACCTGAGATTGAGCCCCAGGGGTTGACAAAATAAAAACAGATTGACACGCAGATGGTAGTATGCTAATAAATATATATCTTTATAGTGTGCCAGAGATGTCTATCCATTATTCAGTTATATAGACTACATTCTTAACAATTCTTGGGTATTTATTATGTCTCCATATAATTAATATTATTGTTTTCATCCTTAATAAACTATTAAGTAAATCAGTGTTCTGAAATTAATGTGTCCCTGTAAGAAATAGTAGTCTTTTCAAAAATATAAACTCTGGGCTTGGCGCTGTCCCTGCACTATTCAGCTCAAAGCGAGCACTCTATCACTTGAGCCACAGAGCCACTTCCAAAAATAGTAGTCTTTTAATGCTTCATATTAAATAAAACTAGTCAGCCTACTGAAATCATAATGTCTAATTTTATACGAGTATCACTCATGAGCAACTCATTCAACCGTGACACCTACAATATTCAATCATTATTCCTATAAATGGGAATGGGTCTCTTAGGATCTCCCACCATCCGGAAGTGACATGACTTAGATTTGACTCTAAGCTTATATTGCCGTGCAGGACTATGTCTTCCCCAGTACCCTGCCAGCCTTCAGCAATACAAAGTGAAGTACCCTTGGGAGCCGTGTCATTCAGACCCAAATGGTCATGGTGCAAAATGTTAAAACTTCATCCCACCACTTCTTCTCTGTGCATTTTTCCCCTCCACAAGGCCTGGAGGTCTAGGATCCCAGGATTGCCTGTGGTTCCAGTGGCTGCACTCCAGACTAGAGTGATGGAAGATGAGGCAGAGTTGCCATGACCTGAGTTCAAGACCTTGCTTCACACAAAATAAATAAATAAATAGATAGATAGATAGATAAATAAATAATCTCCCTGGCTTGCAATTGGTGCCATTTTTTCTGCCAGGCTTTGGATTTGAACTCAGGGTCTGGGTAACTGCAGCACTGTGGACAAAGGAGAAGCTCACCTTGCTTGAAGTCAAGAAAGTCAGGCTTGCTCCCTAGGCTTGAATTCAAGTCCCAGCTCTGGGAAACATAATATTTATATATATTGTAATGATAAGATTTATACTTACTTATAGATGTTCAGTACATATCCTGTTTGTTGCGGTTATTTATTGTATTTCTGTTTTATTCATTAACCATTTATTTTATTCACTGTGATAACACGCATTCCATTTATTATTTTGATGACATACTATCACATAGTATTTAGATTTGTAGAAGTGTTCTCAATCATGTCTGACATCCAGAACGCTCAGAGCAAAGGAAAACAGGTGTCACGCTTGGCTTCTTACTCCACGATCCAATTGTTGGCAGTGCTGGAATCTGAGCTCAGGGCCTAGCAGAACCAATTCATGAATGGGTGTGTCAAAACAACAACCTCTAGCCCAGGAAACTGCCAGGCAGTTCCCAGACTCTGACATCAATCCACAGGGGTGGACAAAATAGCCATACATGGATAGGCAGGTGGTAGTATACCAATAAATATATATTTGTATAGAGTGCCAGAGACATCTACCTAGCATTCGATGACATCAACTACGTTCCTACCAACTCTTAGGTAGTTATTATGCGCCATTGAAGGAATAGGATTCTTTTCATGCTTAATAAACTATTCAATAAGATCAACGTGTCTAATTTTAGACTAGACCTATGCATGCAGAAACTTCTCAATCATAGTTTGTTAACATTCCATCGATTGGTAGGTGTCAGGACCAACAGTTAAACTCAGGGCCTACATTGCTGCAGGGGACTATGGTTTCCCTGATAGCCCACTAGTCTTTGCTAATGCACGGTGAAGTACCCTTTGTAGACATGTCATTCAGACCCAGGATGGTCACCATAGAAAGGGAAAAAAATGTAAAAAATCCATCCCGTGGCTTTTCTGTCTCTCTCTCTCTCTCTCTCTCTCTCTCTCTCTCTCTCTCTCTCTCTCTCTCTCTCTCTCTCTCTCTCTCTCTCTCTCTCTCTCTCTCTCTCTCTCTCTGTGTGTGTGTGTTTTCCTGCAAGATTTCAAAGCATAGCATCCCAGGATTGGCTATGGGCCCATGGCAGCCTGTCACCCTGAGGTGATTGAAGCTGAGGCAGAGTTACCACGAACTGAGTTCAAATGCCTTCCTTGGCAAATAATAATAGTAATAGTAATAATAATAGTAATAATAATAATAATGATGATGATGATGATGATGATAATAATAATAATAATAATAATAATAATAATAATAATAATAATAATGATAAACACTCTGGCTCAGAACTCGCACCATTTTTCTACCACTGCTGGGTTTCCAACTCAGGTCTGGGTAAATCTATAGCACTGTGGAGGAAAGGGAAGCTCATAATCCTTGAAGACTACAATATCAGGCTAAGTCACAGGGCCTGAATTGAAGCCGCAGTATAGGCAAAAATAATATACCCACCTATTTTACATATAGGATCTCTATTTACATACATGTGTGGAATGCCTCATGCATTCAGTATAGTTACTCTTTTTATTGTGTGTCTTAGTCATGTATGCATTTTGTATTTTATTGAGCATGATGACAGACATAACTGTGCTGAAACGGATGACCACCTATTCCCATGGCTATCGAGTTGCCTATATAGCATTCTCCATCCTCCCTGAGAACCTGGACTTTCATAGGAAAACAGGTGGATCGATGTGTTTCTCACATGAGAGTTCATTTATTGACAGTATTGGGATTTTAACTCAGAGCCCAGCAGGGCAAATTGGCGAAAAGATCTAGGTGAGGATACCAGCCTGTGAGCAACTAAGGAGCTAGACCTTTCCCAGGACCTGACATTGAACCCCAGGGAGGGCCAGGATAATCCTAAATTCATAATTAAAACACAGGATCTATATTGACATACATGTGCGGTCATCATTTTGCATTCGGTGCACTTCTCCTTAATTTGTGTCTAATTCATGGAGGTATGGTGTATTTTACTGAGTATGGTGACAGCTATAACTGTGCTGACATGGATGACAAACTTTTCCCATGGTTACAGGGTTGCCTATGCATTCATTCTCCAGCCTAGCTGAGACCCAGGCTTTCACAGGAGAGGAAAACAGGTACAACGACTGGCTTCTGACATCAGGATGAATCTTTTGTCAGTGCTGGGATTTGAACTCAGGTATGGGTAACTCTGTTGCACTGTGGGGGAAGGGGAGGCTCACCATCCTTGAAGACTAGAATGTCAGGCCTAGTCCGGGGCCTGATCTGAAGTCACAGCACTGGACAAAATAAGAAGCCCAGCTCTTTTAAACATAGGATCTCTATTTACGTACAGGTGTGGTATGTATCTTGCATTCAGTGTAGTTATTCTTTTTATTTTGTGTCTTTTTCAAGGATGTATTGTGTATTTTATTGAGCATAGAATGACATATAAAACTGTGCTGACATGGATGACAACCTATTCTCATGGGTGTAGAGTTGCCAATGTTTCTTGATTCTTGCTGAGACCCAGCACTTGCACAGTACAGGAAAACAGGTGCAAGAATTGGCTTCTCACATCAAGATAAACCTTTTGTTAGTGCTGGGATTTGAACTTGGGGTCTAGGAAGCCCAACAGCCAAATGGGTCCACATGAGCCCATCAGCTTGTGAGCCACTAAGGAGCTAAGACATACCCAGACCTGAGATTGAGCCCCAGGGTGGGGATGGGGCACAATATTCATCCATTCATAAGCTGAAGCTAGTATGCTAATTACCTATTTGGATAGAGTAGGAGATGTAGCGAGCTGTGTTCAAATCCTATCTACCATTTAAGTACCGATTCTTGGATCTTTCCCAATGCCTCCATTTCCTGAATGTGATTCTTATTGTCACACTACATGAACTCTTAATTAAAAATAATTGTTGTGCCATACATCTTGCCTATCATTTCCTATGAGAATCATGCATGAACTAAACTCTTCCCTAGGCCTGAATTCAAGCATCTCATAATATTTATAGACATGTTAAATATATGATTTCTACTTACATCAATATATTCAGTCTATATCATGTTTTTTGAGTGATACATTATATTTTATCATTTATTTATTTATTTAGCATTTATTTTATGGACCGTGAGTGCACCTATAACATTTATTACATTTATTCCCATCTATTCCATAGTGTGTAGCTTTGCAGACATATTATGAACTTGTATAGAAAAGGAAAACAGGTGTCACCCTTGAAATATTACACCAGGAAGAAATTTTTGGCAATAATGGGACCTGATGTGAATGCCTGAGAGGCTGAATTCATGAATGGGTGAGTGTTAGCACCGCGGCCTCTAGCCCATTCAGCTGCCAAGTGGATCTCAGGACCTGGGATCAAGCCCCAGGTTTGGACAAAATAGCAGTAACTTTCTATGATGATGGAGATATATAAATAAATAAAATTTATGTATTTATTTTGGTGTCTGTTCATGGGGCCTGAACTTTGGGCCTGGGTGCTGGACCTCAGCTCAAGGCTAGCACTCTACCACTTGAGCCACAGCACCACTTCCGGTTTTTTTCCTTTTGGCTTATGTGGTGCTGAAGAATCGAACCCAGGATCTCAGGCATGCAAGGTAAGAGCTCTACAACGGAGCCACTTTTCCAGCCCAAATATAAATTTAGATATTTAGGTACTGCCAGAGGTGTCTATCTAGTATTCAATGACATATACTACCTTCCTACCGATTCTCATGTATTTAGTGAGAACTCCATTTAATCAATAGTATTCTTTTAATACATAATATACTATGAATTAAAGTCAATCCCTGTCCAGTGATTATTGGGTCTAATTTTAAGCAAGACAGATTGATGGACTACTCATCCAACCATGACATTAACCACATTCTTCTGGTGTTCCTATGGACAAGAATATTTTCTTAGGCTCTTCAGCCCCTTGTAAGTGGCATGACCGGGATTCGAACTCAGGGCCTAGTGTCCACATTGGCCTATGGCTTCGCTGATAGAGCCAGACTTCAGGAATGCCAGATGACCTACAGGTTTCAGCCATGTCATTCACATCCAGGATTGTCAACGTGCAAGGAAGGAAAACAGAAACTGCTGACCATCCTTGGTTTGTGGCTTTTTTTTGATGCTGCTTTCATTTTCTTTTCCTGTGAGCCCCTGAGGTCTAGGACCACAGGATGGGCTGTGGGTCCAAAGGCTGCACTATCCCAGCCTAGGGTGATGGAAAATGACGAGGAGTTGCCAAAACCTGAGTGCAAACCCTATGCTTGGCAAACATTAATTAATTAATTAACAACACTATTGAAGCTCCCTGTCTTGGATTTCGTGCCATTTTATTGTCTGCCATGCCAGGGATGTCACCTTGGGATCTAGGTAACTCTGATGCACTTGAGGGAGCTGGAGGAAAGGAAGATCTCCTCCCTTGAATGCAAGCAATTCAGGCCTGTTCCCTAGGCCTGAATTCAAGCCCCCCCGGGAGAACATAACATTTATAGCCATTTTATTTTATCATTTATACTTACATCCATACATTCAGTCTATATCTTGTTTGTTGGAATGATTAATTATATTTTATTATATATTTATTTGTTTACAATTTATTTTATGGAC
The DNA here is from genome assembly GCF_024711535.1 of Dipodomys merriami. NCBI lineage: Eukaryota > Metazoa > Chordata > Mammalia > Rodentia > Heteromyidae > Dipodomys > Dipodomys merriami. The sequence goes on along the minus strand of NW_027203049.1, from coordinate 465,124 downwards.
TGTGAGTACACCTATTACATTTATTACATTCATTCAAATCTATTCCATAGCAGGTAGCTTTGCAGACATATTATAAATATCATACCTGACACCCAGCACTTGCACAGAAAAGGAAAACAGGTATCATACTTGCAATCTGACTCCAGGAAGACATTTTTAGCAATGCTGGGAACTGAACTGAGGGCCTAGAGGCCCCATTCACAAATGGGTGAGTGTCAGCACAGCAGCCTCTAGCACATTCAGATGCCAGGTGGATCCCAGGACCTAGGATGGAGACACAGGTTTGGCCAAAGTAGCAATACCTTTCTATGCAGACAGTGGTATACAAATAGATATTTAGATATGTAGATATTGCCAGTGATGTCTATCTGTTATTCAATGACATATACTACCTTCCTAGAGATTCTCAGGTATTTAGTGAGGATTCCATTTAATCAATAGTATTCTTTTAGGGGATGGGAAGGTGGCTCATTGGGAGAGTGTTACCTTGCATACATGATTCCCGGTTTCAATTCCTCAGCAACACATGATCAGAAAAAGCTGGGAATGGCATTGTGTCTCACATGCTACTGCCCTAACCCTGAGCTGAAAAGCTGAGGGATAACGCCCAGGTCCGAGTTCAGTCCACACTACTGACAAAACACACACACACACACACACACACACACACACACACACACATACCCATACACAATGTATTCTTTTAATGCATAATAAACTATAAATTAAAATCAATCCACATCTTGTGAATACTGGATTTAGTTTTTGCTAGACTAATTGACAAACTACTCATCCAACCATAACATTGATCACATTCCTCTGGTGTTCCTATGGACAGGCAATAGTTTCTTACATTCTCCAGGCCTTTGTAAGTGGCAAGACCGGGATTCAAACTCAGGGCCTAGGTGTGCAGATGGGCCTATGGCTTCACTGGCAGCCCACTGACAGCAGTGCCAGGTGACCTACAGGTGGCAGTCGTGTCATTTGGACCTGGGATGGTCACCATGCATGGAAGGAAAACCGAGAAACCTCTAACTGTTTGCAATTCGTGGCTATTTTTCCTTGTATTTTCTTTTTTTTTTCCTGTCAGCCATGAGGCCTAGGCTCCCAGGATGGGCTGTGGGTCCAAAGGCTGCACAAACCCAGCCTAAGCTGATGGAAGCTAAGGCAGAGTTGCCACGACCTAAGTTCAAATCCCGTGCTTGGCAAAATACATACATACATACATACATACATACATACATACATACATACATACATACATACATACATACATACACACATACACACATACACACACACATACATACATACATACATACATACATACATACATACATACATACATACATACATAGAAAATAAAATAAAATGAATTTTAAAAATTTAAAAATACTAATGGTGCTCTCTGGCTTGGATTTCATGCTCGTATTTTTCTGCCCGGCCTGGGATTTGCACTTGGAGTCTGGGAAAATCTAATGCATTCTGGGGGATGGAAAAACTCACCCTCTTTGAATACAAGCAATTCAGGCCTGTTCCCTAGACCTGAATTCAATTCCAACCCTGTTAATTAATATTCATCCACATTTGAAATGATTAATATCTACATATTTATGTTTACTGCATATTGCTTTGAGTGTGTTTATTTTTTGTATTATTAATTCATTATATTTGTTGACTATTAATACACTTATAACACATATTAAATTTATTACATCTTATGAAAATTATACAGATTTGCATATGTATTATATATCTTACTTCAGACCCAGGTCATTCACAGAAATTTTATAGTAGATGATCCCATGCCAAGAAAAACACAAAGACTACACTAACCAAAGTCTAAATTATCCCTAGGCACCCCAGTGGCTTACATATTTAATCCTAGCTACTCAGGAGGCTGAGAACTGGAAGATGAAATTTCAAAGCCAATGAAGGCAGAAAAGCCTGAGAGACATCATCTCCAATTAAGTGGCAAAATGCCGGGCTACAGGTATAGCTGAAGTGGTAGAAAATCAGCTATGAACAACGAAGCCAAGGAAGAGCAAGCTGAGTTCAAATGTGAGGAGAGGGGTTGGGAGAACAGAGAACAAAACAATACACAAATCCCACCTAATTTATGGTACCAACCAAACTGAAAAGAAAAATGAAGCTTTTTCATTTGTATAAATTTACATGAGCACATATGCTCTTAGGTACACTTCAAAGCTATATTTTTAATAATATACATATACATATATAATTTAATAATGCATATATATATATTTAAATAAACTAAGAAACCAACCAATGAATAAATACTTCTGAAATAGTGCCTTAACCATGGCACTGTAAATTATTTATACTAAAAGTGTTTTCCAAGTTTCTTTTCTCAGAATCCATCTTTAAGAAGTTTTTTCATGTGCCTGGCACCAGTGACTCATGCCTATAATCCTAACTACTCAGGAGGCTGTGATCTGAGTTTGGCGGTTCAAAGTCAGCCCAGGCAGAAAAGTCTGTGAGACTCTTATTTCCAATAAACCACTAGAAAACCGAAGTGGCACTGTGACTCAAGCAGTAGATCGCTTGCCTTGAGCTGAAGAGCACAGGGATAACCCCTGAGTTCAAACCACAGGACCCCCCAAAAAATGTTTGTTCCTGCAGATCATAAAATTCTAACATTCTGAGCTTTAGGAAACTTTTCTGCCAGGGTCTTATGCTCTTTAGGAAAGTACTCCACTACTGAGATACATCACAGTCCCATTGTTTTCGTTTTTCATTTTACAATCCAGTTTATTCCCAAAATGTTTAGAAGTACCTACTGTCCTCACAGAAGCGAGGTTTTATTCAGAAATCCTACCTTTTGTGCTATGAGGACTCCCCTCGTGTATTTCATGGTAGGCACTGAGGAAAACTCATACGACACAAATGCAGAGAGTTTATAATTGTAGAAAAAACTCTAAATAGAAATAAATTCAACTGTCCCAATCTTCTAGGGAGAAATGTCCTTATTTTCATTCTCACTCTTCAGGGCAGATGGTCAAAATAGAAACACCAATGTGCTATGCTGAAATGTAAAAGTTTAGACCCCTTTTTTGAAAAACTCTCATATGATAAAATCAATATGTATGAAATAAAGGTGAAGTGAACTTAAAAAATATTAAAAATGCTAATGAAGCTCCCTGGCTTGGAATGTGTATCATAATTTGTCTGCAAGTCCTGGAATTTGAACCCGGGGTCTGGGTAACTCTATTGCACTGTCAGGGAAGGGGAAGCTCCCCCTGCTTGAAGACCAGTAAGTCATGCCTATTCCCTAGGCTTGAATTCAAGCCCCAGACCTGGAAAACATACTCCTTATATACATTTTAAAGATAGGATTGAACTTCCATACAGATGTTCAGTCTATATTATGTTTGGTGTGGTTATACATTATATTTTTTATTTTTTTCATTTAATTACCATTTATTTTACTGACACTTATGCATCCTAACTATGTATTACATTGTTTACATGCTATCATATACCATCTAGATTTGTAGATGTGTTCTCCATCATGCCTGACACGCAGAACTCTTCCAGAAAAGGAAAACAGGTGTCGCATTTGGCTTTTTACTCCAAGATTAAATATTTGGCAGTGCTGGGATCTGAACTCAGGGCCTAGCAGGTCCAATTCATGAATGGGTGAGTGTGAGCACAACAGCCTCTAGCCAATGAAGCTGTGAGGTGGTTCCTAGGTGCTGAGATCGTGATCCAGGATTAGCCAAAACAGCGATACAAGGATAGGCAGACAGTAGTATACAAATAAATATATGTTGGTAAAAAGCACCATAGCCTCCTATCTATGATTGAATGACATATACTACATTCTTCCAAACTCTTAGGTATTTATTATAACACAATTAATGGAATGCTATTCTTTTCATGCTTAATAAAGCATGAAATTAAGATCAATCAGTGTCCTAGGATTATTGAATCCAATTTTAGGCTTGACCAATGCACAAACTTCTCTTTCAATTGATATTCCTACGCATAGGAATGAGCGTCTTGTGATCTCCTGCCATTGGTAGTTGTCAGGACCTGGATTTGAACCCAGGGCCTATGTTGACAGGTTGGCCTATGGCTTCCCTGCTAATCCGCCAGCCCTCAGGAATGGCAAGTCAGGTGTACTTTGCACCCATGGCATTCAGAACCAGGATGGTCACCGTGCAAAGATTAAAAAAAAATTAAACACCCATCCCTCTGCAGCTTGCCACTTTTTGTGCTATCCCACTTTTTTTCTTTCCGCAAGCCCTGTGGGCCTAGGATTCCAGGATTGGTTATGGGTCCCGAGGCTGCACCTAGCCTAGGGTGACCAAAGCTGAGGCAGAGTTGCCACGACCTGAGTTCAAGCCCTAAAAAAGCCACAAAAAAGAAAAAAATAAAAAAAGATTATTTAACTAAATTTAAAAATATAGAGCTCTCTGGTTTTGAATTTCTGCCAGTTTTCTTTCCTAGACTGGGATTTGAACTCAGGAACTTGTAGCAATGTGAGGGAAAGTGCAGATTTGTTACTATTTGAGTTCAAACACCGTGCCAAGCCAAAACTAAAAAATTAAGTCACTGAGCTTGGTAGGGGGAGTAGTTGTGGAGATGGGAGGTAAAGGATGGTACGGGGAAAACAAAGGAGAAGGTAACAATGCTCAATAGGAAATATACTCATGACCTTGCTCATGTAACTGTGACCATTCTGTACAACATTTTTACAATAAAAAACATACAAAAAAGAAACAATGTAGTATTTCGGGAAGCACTTTGGGGGTAAGGGGAGGATGTCTGAATAGATGTACAAGATTCTATACTGCTTTTTATTTAATGTTCAGTATGGAATTGAATAAACATAACTGCTTTCATTAAAAGATTAAGTCACTGTCTTGGAACTGGTGCCAGTATTTCTACCATTGTTGGGATTTGATCTCACCGTCCAGGTAACTCTTTTGTACCATGAGTAAAGGAAAAATTTACTGTCCTTGAGGAAAAGAAATTCAGGCTAGAGTTCCCATGGCGTGAATGAAGGCCCTGCAATGGAAAAGATATTTCTATACATGTGTAATAGATGATATATACGTACATATGTATGTTTATTACATGTTATGATTTTCATTATTGATTTTGTATTTATTTTATTTTTTTATTTGATTCCTTTTTTATTGTTTATTTTATTTATATTATTCAAATTTACATTTTGCACATCTATTATAAAATTATACACAATAATTTAGGACATTGACTCATTTATCATTAAAACTTTTTGTGTTGAAACATGATACATAATTAAATGGAGGTATTTGTCACAGTCTTCTCAAGTTTAGAGTCTCTCCCAAGAATGAGCTTTGTGTTATTTATCTTTGGACACCTTCCTATAGGGGTGTTTTTAGATGATTTATACTGAGAAGGCTTTCTTGAGGACAGGAAACTTGTGGGATAAAATTGTAAGGGGGAAGCTAGAAATGTGGCTTAGTGCTAAAGAGCTCACTCAACATGCATGAATACCAGGGTTTGAATCCTCAATGCCACATATTCAAAAAATGCCAGACACAGTGGAGTGGCTCAAGTGGTAGAGTGCTAGCCTTGAGTAAAACAATCCCCAGGACTGTCAAAAACAATAGGCCAGATGCTGGTGGCTCACACCTGGAAAACTACCTTCTCATGAGGCTGAGATTTGAAGACCACAGTTCAAGACAGCATAGGCAAGAAAAGCCCGTTAGACTCTTATCTAAAAAATCCCATGTAGAGCTGTGGCTCAAGTGGTAGAGAGTTAGACTTGACGGAATTGCTCAGAGACAGTGCCCAGGGTTGATACAAGACACCCAACTGGAAAAAATTGAGGGTTAATCAAAGTACTTTTCCTATTTGCTAATTATGAGAATATTCTCTGGAAAATCAACACTAATATACACCAGAATTGGAGTCAGACCTCCAGGCTTAAGTGTAACAGATCCACATGCCCAGCCTCACTGACTCTAGCATTGTAACCTTGTGTCCACAGGGTTCTGAAAGGTCCAATGTTGAAAGGCTTAATATGCTCCCCAAACCCTTCTGTGATAAGCAGTTGACTTGTATTGTTAATGTCATTACTCATCTGAACCTAGCAGAGCACCAGTAGCTCTTGCCCATCACCCTAGCTCAGGAGGCTGAGGTCTCAGGATCACACTGAAGACAGCCAGGGCAGAAAATTCTGACACTCTGACTTCCACATCTGCAAAGTCAGATGTTCAAGAGCTTCTTGTTTTTCCCTTGGTGATGAGAAGTTACTCTAAATGTTCTTAGTGTTCTTGACCCATTGCCCCATCCTGGGTTCAAATGAACTTCTCAGGATCCAAGCCCTGGCACAGTCAGCAGGAAGAACTCCAGTATAACACTGTATTTGAAGGACAGAAAACAATTTCAAAAGCCAGAACAAGGAGGCAGAATATACACACTCAACAGGGAAGTGAGCTGCAACACCACTTCATTCATTCCAGGGACAGCCAGCAATGGGGGAAACCTGAAATGTTTGTTACAGTTACACCAGGATCAGGCTTTTCTCAGCTTCCTCAAAAAATGACTAACCTTCCTCACTCAGGTGAAGAGAGCTTCAGGCTATCTTTAGGTTACCCCAATAGAGAGCCAGTTTAGTGAGGGAGAGGGGAGGAACAGAGTAGAAAAGCCCTGCTCTCTGGTCTTAGGGAGTGGGTGTTTTACTCTCCATCTATCAGATTTGAAGGACCTTCTTCTACCTCTGCCAGTCTTTTCTCCTTCCTTCATTCTCCACATCATTAATGCTAATCCCCAGTCCAAGGTGAGGCAGGGTAATTTCTCTTTTGTCCCCAAGCAGCTGAGTTAGAACCTGGTTCTGTCCTCTTGGCTCTGCGGCATTCGGCTGCCTAAGAAGTGGTAAAGAGACATTTTTTCTGCTTTGTGGTTGTGTGAAGGTGATGCTGGTGTCCTGGCACACTGCAGAAACTTCATGACTGGGAATTGTTCCCTTCTTTCCTCCTGAAGTCCAAGACCAGATTCATCTATCATTTTTCTATCTATCTATCTATCTATCTATCTATCTATCTATCTATCTATCTATCTATCTATCTATCTATCTATCTATCTATCTATCTATCTATCTATCTATCTATCTATCTATCTATCTATCTATATCTATTGACCTTTCTTTCTTTCTTTCTTTCTTTCTTTCTTTCTTTCTTTCTTTCTTTCTTTCTTTTTTCTTTCTTTCTTTCTTTCTTCCTTCCTTTCTTTCTTTCTTTCTTTCTTTCTTTCTTTCTTTCTTTCTTTCTTTCTTTCTTTCTTTCTTTCTTTCTTTCTTTCTTTCTTTCTTTCTTTCTTTCTTTCTTTCTTTCTTTCTTTCTTTCTTCCTTTCTTTCTTTCTTATGTATCTATCTATGTACCAACTTACCTACCTGCCTACCTACCTACCTAACTAACTACCTAACTACCTAACTACCTACTTAGTTATCTCTTTGACATTTCTTGGGCTGAACTCAAGGCCTGAGCATTGTCTCTAGCACTCTGCTACTTGAGCCACAGCACCAATTCTGGATTTTTCTGTGTATGTGGTACTGAGGAATCGAACCCAGGGCCTCTTGAATGCTAGGCAAGCACTCTCCCACTAATCCACATTCCCAGCCCCCTCATCTTTTTTTAATGGTAGTTTTTACATATATATGCTACCATTTTGTGTCCCCAAGTATAATTTTCTGAACACCGCTTATTTCTATGAACTATGATCTTCTTTCCACTGCCTGATTTGTGACTGCTCCTGCATTGGCCTCATAATAAAATGTAAATAAAGGCTGCTGAGAGCTTCAGTGTGCATCATATAAGGAAATAGGCCTAAAATCCTGGAAGAGAAAATCAATGGGGCTGAAATGAAGAAAATGATACAGTATGTACAATGAGCATATCTAAAACATAAATCTGTAAATAAAAGCAGAAGTTTTGCATACAGCCTCTTTGCACTGAGGGAAGTAATATACACACGTAAGTAAGTAGGACACTGATACATAAACTTGGCCTTCTCTTTTTGAATTTTCTTTTGTGGCCATCCTATGGCTTAAACTGAGGAAGTGATGCATTCCTCACCTGTTTTTCACAAGGCAGAGGTTCTACCACTGGCACAGCTCCACTTCCAGCCATCTGGTTCTTCAATGGACATAAGCACCTCTCAGGCTTTCCTGCCTGGTCTGCCCTATATCGCCTGCTTGGCTTTCTCGATCAAAGCTGGAGCTCTACCTTCTAGGCCACTCCTCCACTTCTGGTTTTCTGGTGGTTTATTGGAGACAATAAACCTTTCCTGCTAGGGATGGCTTTGAATGGACATCTTCTGAGGAGGCTTCAAGTGTATTTCCTCAGGGATTCATCAAGGAGCTGCTCCACCCAAACCTTTAGTCTAAATCTCGAGAGGTACTAGAGAAAAATGGAAACAGGAACATGCTTCTAGTGTGTCCTAGATACTTAAGGTTGGAGATACAAAACAATCATAATTATTAGATCATTTTATAGGCAAAAGGAGCAATGCAGATAGTATAAGGATCGCTCCAGCTTTCGGTCCTCATATCCTGAGACAGTAAATTCACTGCAGCTCTATGCTAAGTGACAGAACTGGCATGTCCTGTGGATATTTGCTCCTAAATCCTGTTACACTCATTTCTCACTTTTGGCTTCAACCCTGTGACCAGAGGGTAAGATGAATAGAGAAAATACTCTCAGAGAAAGCAGGTGTAAAGAACATTGGGTAGTTTACATATAAGTCTCAACCACGGGAATGACCTTATTAAGAAGTAAGTCCAGATTATAAAACAAAGAAGAAAAAAAAGAAGGTGAAAGTGCCTGCTGACTATAATCCCAGCTCCTCAGGAGTCTGTGATGTAGAGAATTTGAGTTTGAAACCAGCCAGTGTAAGAAAGTCCTTGACAATGTTATTCCTAAGAGATCACAGAAAAACCCAGAAGTGGGGTTGTGACTCAAGTTTAATGCAGCACCCTTGAGCAAAAGGAGCTCTTGTACCAGGCCTAGGCTCATAGTTCAAACCCAGGTCTGCCCCCTCAAAAAAAACTGTACCTCAATTTCTTTTTGTATGTCTGGATGAATTCCTCTAGGTGAAACTCCTGAGTAGGTATGATGAGTGGCACCAAGCAGGGAAAATTGTATTCAATACAATGAGTTCATAACACAGAGACTACTTTTATGATATTGCATGTTCCAGGGCTCCACTCACTGCTCCCAATGTAGCCTGAGGGTTTCTCTTCATCCCAGACCTGCTGGAAGAAGTCTCCCTCATTGTCTGGACAGGAACACAAAAGACCTCACTCCTGTACAGCTGTGTACCAAATAACTCCATCTGGGCCAATTAGTGAAGCTGTGTGGGTGGGCTCTGAATTTCAGGAGAAAAAGGCCTGTTTTTACCCTTAGCTATCTCTATTCCCAGTGCTCTGTTTTAACAGGAGACCTTCATTTTTGCCACCTCCCATTGCAGGCCAAGTTCTGTGCTCTTATCCTACCTTTATGAGACTATATTCCAGTGTACAGATACAGTTCTCAATATAATTCAGGAATCCTTCAGGCAGACAACTAGGGCACTGAACATAATGAAACATTTCATCGTCGGCAGTGATGGGCCTATAATGCTTCTCTTAGGTTTCCAGAACCTTGGGAAATCCAAGCACATGTTGGATATCACAAAGCTTCCTGTCATCTAGGACTGATGAAACTCATCAGGTTTTCAAACCTTTGCCCTCTCCTAGTTGGGCCTTGGGTGGCTAGGTTTTGAGGTTATACATAGGGCCTGGGTGCTGACCATGAGATCAGAGCTGAAGTCTAGTGCTTTACCACTTTGTCACAGCTTCACTTCTGCTTTCTCTCTGTGTGTGAGTGTGTGTATGTGCATGTGTGTGTTCATACACTAGTCCTGGAGCTTGAACTCAAGAGATGAGCACTGTACCTAGTTTCTCTTGTACAATGGTTGCTCTCTCCCACTTAAACCACAGAGCCCCTTCAAGCGCTTTCCTAGTGATGTGGTTCTGAGAAATCAAGCCCAGGGTTTCATACATGCAAAGCACTCTACCCCTAAGGCACATTCCCAGCCCTCTACTTCAAGTGTGTTAGTTTGTTTCTGTCTTTTTTTGTTGTTGTTGTCATTGTAGGAGTTGAAAACTGAGCCTGGAAGCTGTCCCTGAGCTCTTCAGCTCAAATCTTGTGCTCTACCACTTGAGCCACAGAGCCACTTCCGGTTTTCTGGTGGTTCATTGGAGCTAAGTGTCTCAAGGACGTTCCTGCCCAAGCTAACTTTGAACCATGATCCTCAGATCTCATCCTCCTGAGTAGCTAGGATGATCGGCATGAGCCACAAGCACCTAGCTTCCACTTCAGGTTTCTTAGTGGTGAATAAAATATAATAGTCTCATGGTACCTTTTGTGTCAGGGATAGTTTGGAACCCAGATCTCAGCTTCTTGAGAAGGCAGGATGACAGACCTCGGTTATAGAACCCTAAGCTGTGACACTCTGCTGCAAGGGCGTCCTTGGCTCTGTGTTGTGAGTGCTAACCATGAGCCCAAGAGTTATGGGTCAGTGACTAAGCCCTCAGTTCAAGGTTCATGACTTAGAAAAAACAAGACAAAACAATTGTCTCCTGTAGACAACTCACTAGTCTTCAGTAATACATAATTTTGTCCCTGCCCTGGGGACAGATCTGAGTCTCAATATTCTTTTCTGCATAGTCATGTCAGTTGGAGTTCTTACAAGGACAAGATGAAAGTATGCACCCTTTGAAGAACAAAATATATAACACTTTTTATTGTCGGTCATGGGCCTTGAAATCTGGGCCTGAACACAGTCCTTCAGCTCTTCAGCTCAAGGCTAGTGCCCTACCACTTGAGCTACAGCGACACTTCCAGTTGTCTGGTGGTTTATTGGAGATCAGAGTTTCAGCGACTTTCCTGCCAGGGCTGGCTTTGAACCACTATCCTCAAATCTCAGGCTCCAGAGTAGTTAGGAGTAGAGGCGTGAGCCACTGGTGCCCAGCTCCAAATAACCCTCTTTACAGGACTCAGCGCACAGCATCCTGTGAAAGACTCATCACCCAGCACCCAATGCAAGACTCAGCACACTGCACCCTGTGAAGGACTCAGCACATAGCATCCTGTGCAGGACTCAGCACACAGCACCCCGTGAGGGCCCCAGCATTCCAGGAAGGACTAATCACATAGATGCATCCCACAAGCTGTCATAAGTATTAGGGTGCTTTCATCAGTATCACCATTCTTTCAGAAACACATCACAAACTGCACAAAGTTCACATCTAATGATTCAGAGGAGCATTTTTTGGGGGGAGTCAGCCACAGGGATTGCACTGACATGTTGGGGGTACTGTCCTAAGATCTTTTGCTCAAGGCTAGAGATCTATCACTTTGATCCACAGCTCAGAGTTTCACAGACATCCCTCCAGGACTGGGTTTTAAATACACCAGTGTCAGATCTCAGCTCCCGACTAGCTTGGATGACAGGGATGAGCAAGCCAGCAGCATCTGGTTCTCTGGGGCTGAGTTGCAGTCGTATACCTCTGACTAAGTCAGGTTAGATGGCAGCTGTCAGAACCATACTCGCGGCGTACTCTGTGATGAGGTATTTGAAGTCCTATCCTTATAGAGTTGCAGTCACAACATTCAATATTTTTTCATGCCCATCCTGGACCTTGAGTAAGAGTCTAGACACAGTCCCTAGGCTTTATGCTCAAAGGTAATGCTCGACTGCTTGAGCGAGAGCACAACTTCTGGATTTTTATGTGCTTGTGGTAGTGAGGAATGGAATCCAGGGCTTTGTATGTACTAGCTATCATTATACCACTGAGTCCCAGGAGTGACAAGTGTATGAACAGATAAATGTGTAGATTGGCATATATGTATATGTATATACATATATATATATACACATATATGTATGTATAAGACAATAGAAATGTGTCTGTATATTATGAAATTACATATATTATATTACTATCCATTATTGACATTCAAATTATTCCTTCCACTTTTAAGTATTATGGTTGAATACATAGTAAAGTATTAATTGAAAATTAATCAATGTAATAAAATTGTTGTGTATAATTTTATAGTATACTCATACACTAACTACTAATTTGTTACTTTTATAAAATTCCATTCGAATGGATGTACATGGAAATGGGTTTCTTGGAATCTCCCGCCAATATTTAGTGGCAGCCCTGTGATTCAACCTCCAACCCTAAGTTATGGTTTTGGTTATGGCGTCCCTAATAGCCAGCCAAACATCAGCATGCAATGTCATGTAAACTTTCAGGGCTTTGTCATTTACACGCAAGATGGTCACAATGCAAAGGGAAGAAAAGTAAAACCACCTTCTTGAATTTCTCCATTTCATCCTTTTCCTATTTATTTTATTTCTTGCCAACCCCAATATTTGAACTTGGGTCCTAGAATCCCAGGGCCAGCTGTGGCAAAAAAATAATGAAATAAAATAAGGCCATGACTTGGAATTTGCACCATTTTTCTGGCAGGCCTGGGATTTGAACTCAGCATCTGGGTATCTCTGTGTCACTGTGGGTGAAGGGGAAGCTCACCCTCCTTGAAGACAAGAAATTCAAACCAGTTCCCAGGGCCTGAATTGAAGCTCCAGCACTGGAAAAAATACACACATGAGTTCAGTGAATATGATGTTTATTACCCTTATTCATTTATTGTTATTACACATATAACATTTCATTTATTACATCTTATCATACGTGATATATTTGCATATGAATTATACATCATACTGAGACCCAGGACTTTTTTTTAGGAAAAAAATGTGTCAAAAGTATCTTCTTACTACATGAATACATTTTTGGCAATGCTGGGATTTCAACTCACGGCCTACAATGTCCAATACATAAATGGGATCAAAGTCTTAGCACACCAACCTCTGGAAAACTGAGATGCCAGGAAGTTCTAAGGACCTGTTACCTGTTATCAAGCCACAGTAGTTCCCAATATATATACATAAATATACATATACATATATATATATATATATACATATATATATGTGTGTGTGTAGATTGCTGTATATATATATATATATATATGTAGAGAGAGAGAATGTGAGGATATTATTAAATGTTATATATATAGTTACCAATAATTAGTTATTAAGTTATGTCTCCATTTAATGATACATAGTTACCAATAATTAGTTATTAAATTATGTCTCCGTTTAATGATACATAGCTACCAATAATTAGTTATTAAATTATGTCTCTGTTTAATGAAGTATCATGGTTGAATACTTATGAAAGCATTAATTAAAAATTATTCAATATCATTCCATTAGGGAAATCATAACGTGGTACTAGAATGGAAGATATAAATCCAATGATTTATGTGTGGCTTTCTAAAATAGAATCATGAATTAACTGCAAATTTAATTACTTTTATAACATTCCATTATCCTTCACACAAATAGGAATGAGTTTGTCAGGATCTCCCTCCATTTCTGTGTGGCAGTCCTGGGGTTCAAACTCCAGGCCTGGGAAGTTTACTTTGAATGCAAACCATTGGAATGACACTGATTTCAGATTGTCATGATTAAAAAAAGAACAAGAAGAAGCAAAGAAAGCCAGGTGTCAGTGGCTCCTGTTTGTAATCCTAGCTCCTCAGGAGTCTGAGATGTAGAGAATGCCAATTTGAATTCAGCCAGGGCAGGAAAGTCTGCAAAACTCTTATTTCTAAGAGATCACAGGAAAATATCCCCATGTGTTTGGGCTTTGGCTCAAGGGCAGTGTGCTACTCTTGAGAAAGAGGAGATTAAGGATAAGGCCTAGGTTCATATTTCAACCTGAGACCTGCCAAAGAAAAAAAGAAGGCAGTAACTCTATGTCTCTGTGTATGTATGGATGATGTATGGATGATATGCATTCAGCAGGTTGCCCATGACCAGAGCCCCAACATGTGAATGCTGGGACAAGCCCTCAGAGAGTACTAAGCCAGTAGCTTGAACAAAGCATCCTTCTCTGCCATTTAATAACTGAAGCCCAGAAGGCTTGCCTTGGCTGGTGTATTGAACGGGTTCATTATGTTCTGGCTGAGGTGTCCCATTGGGACATCTAGCAGCCAGCCACTGCCTCCAGGGAGACCACTGTTCCTAGGCTGTAGGTATTGTGGAAGTTTCTGGCTCCATATTCCCTATCCCTCTGTAGGACGTGAGCCTAGATCTCTGGGGCCTGGTGGCTATCACTCATTCATCATTCCTCATTGCCGAGTCCCGCTCTGGTCCCAAATCCTGGCAAAGATTTGAAATGCCCATCCATTTCTGTGCTGAAAAGTGTATGCCAATAAATCCCACCCTCATAGTTCCTGTTAGAAATAATCCTTGGGCTGTGAATGTGGCTAAGTGGTAGAGTGCTTACCAAGCAAGCATGAAGCCCTGGGTTGGATTCCTCAGTATCACATAAACAGAAACAGCCAAAAGTGTCACTGTGGCTTCAGTGATAGAATGTAGCCTTGAGCAAAAGCAGCTCAGGAACATGCCTAGACCCTGAGATCAAGCCACAACACTGGCAAAAAAATGTGAGCTTGGTGAGACATACACTTCTTGAACTCAGAGGAGAGCCGAGGTAGGTAAGAGGTAGAGGGCAGGTGGTGGTGGCTCAGCCCTGTAATAATAGCACTCAGGAAGTTGAGATCTGAAGATTATAACTGTAAGCCTGTGCAGGCAGGAAAGTCTATATGAGACTCTTTTCTCCAATTAAGCACCAAAAAAACCAGAGCTGTGGTACAAGTAATAGAATGCTATCCTTGAGCATAAAAACTCAGGGATAACATCAAGGCCATGAATTCTAAACCCAGGACTGGCACCCCCCCCACACACACACCAAGATAGAGCATTTGACAGTCAGCCTGCACTAGTTCGATCTCTAGAAACTCAGTATTAAAAAAAAGTGAGAGAAAGGAAGGAAAGACTTGCTCCAGGAGGTGATATGACCAGTGCCAAAATTCCACAGGAGTTCTAAGATGTGGAACAGGACAGAGGACCTAGGGAAGAAGGTGCAGAGCATGTGCAAAGGTCCTGAGGGGTGGTGTAGAGCAGGTGGTGTGGGTGGAATGAAGTTCTATGGCCTCAGACAAGTCTGGCAGAACACTGAAGGCTGGGTCAAGGATTGTACTTGAGTCACAGGTAGGCCAGAGGGTGGCATCCCAAAATGGGGCTCAGGGGAAGATTAGCTTGACTTTTTACCAAAGATCCAAGACAATTTCTGTGGCTGGAAGCCTATTTTACACAGCTCCTGACCTTCAGGCCCCCTTTGCATGGAGGAGTCAAGGCAAATGAAGGGAAGAACTCTTGCTCAAGAGAAGCTTCTACCCAATGCCTCCAGTGGCTCAACCCCTGTAAATCTAGCTATTCAGAAGTCTGAGATCAGAGATCGTTGGTCAAAGCCAGCTCAGTGGAGGAAAATTAGTGACACTCTTCTATCCAATGAACTACCAAAATCCAGAAATCAAGCTGTGGCTCAAGTGGTAGAGTACCAGCCTTGAGGGAAAAAGTTAAGAGACCAGAGCCCAGACCCTGAGTTCAAGCCCCGGTACTTGCACAGAAAAAATAAAGGAAGTTTTCAGGAGATCCCAGTCCACTGTGGTGAAAGGCCATTATCAGCTGGGCGCCTGTGGCTCATGCCTGTCAGCCTCGGTATTGAAGCCTGAGACCTGAGGATCAATCAAAATTAAAAGCTAGCTTGGGCACTCTTATGTAAAATGAATCACCAAAAAGCTGGGAAGCAGAGCTACTGTAGTTCAAGTGGTACAGCACCAACCTTGTGAAAACAAGCTAAAGGATAGCACCTAGGCTCTGAGTTCAAGTCCCGGTAAACACACACACACACACACACACACACACACACACACACACACACACACACACACACAAACACACATACACACACTAATATCCTTAATAGGTGCCAATTGCTTATCCCAGCAATCCTAGCTACTCAAGAGGCTGAGATCTTAGGATGGCAGCTTGAAGCCAGAAAAGACAGGAAAGTCCATGAGATTCTTATCTCCACTAAACTACTAAAAAAAGATGAAAGGTGAGCTCTGGTTTAAGTGGTAGAATGTTAGCTTTGAGCAAAAGAAGCTCGGGGACATTGCCTAGGCCCTGAGCCCCAGCTCTAAGATTTTTTTTAAAAGTCATCCTTTGCCACCCCTAAAGGTCATAAATCCTGATTTTGGTCATCCTAGACCTCACATCCACTCCTGCCACTTCCACAGTACTGCCACAATTGGCCAGTGTGTGGCCAACACTGGGTTAAGAAGTGAAAGTACGTAAGGGCGTGTATAGCCAGGTCAACACTAATACCCCAAAACAATGAGGTATTGGCCATACCAGTCTCTCATCCCCCAGTTCCCTGGTCCTGGAAGCTAAAGTTTGTGCCTCTGTATTCTGAGCATCTGCAATTTTTTAGAAGGACCTGAGAGGCTCAGTTGGGACCGGAAGATAGACTGTCCTGTGATAAAGTACATTTACATTTCCTAGACACTGACATATACTTCCAAGCCACCTTGGCCTCACCTCCCATGAAGCCCTAGATCATCCTTGCTTGGACAGCCTTCAGTCAGCTGTCAATCTCGAGTTGGCCAGAGCCACCAGCAATCCCTGATTCCCCACTCCACTGCCAGCCTGATGAGAGGCAGCGGAGACCCTATGCCAGCTGGCATCACTGATCCAGAATCCCCTGGAGGCGGCCAAATATTGCAAAAGCGAGACTTGTGCCCTAGAGAAAAGTTGGAACACAGGCCTGTGGCAATTTAGGACTCATTGTAGACCCTAATAGGGGGCTAAAGCAAGGTCGGTGTGAAGGAGAGGCACCATCTGAGATCAGAAAGAGGCAGACCAGCAACCAGGAAAGGGACAGAAAAAGACGAGGGAAAATTACACACACACACACACACACACACACACACACACACACACACACACACACACACACACACACACACAAACACGGATATTCCAAGCCCTTAGCAGTTCCTGAGAACAATACCATGAACTCCTTCTATTAGGATCACATCCAACCCCTGAGAAGATGGCACTATCATACTCAGACTAACTGTAGACACAGCATTGAGCCTCTCATAGCTGGAATGCTCATAACCAAGCATGGAATTTCCTACCGAACACACTGCAATGTGGAAAACTCAGCAACCTCTTTGTTTATTGTTGGTCATGGGGTTTGAACTCTGGGTCAGGGAGCTGTCCTTCAGCACTTCAGCTGAAGATGAGCACTCTACAATTTGAGCCATAGTGCCATTTCCTGTTTTCTGGTGGCTCATTGTATATCAAGACCCACAGACTTTCCTGCCCAAGCTAGGTTTGAATCGTGGTCTTTACATCTTAGCTTTATGAGTAGCTAGGATGACAGTTGTGAGCCACAGCAGACACCAGATTCATCCATCTTCATATACCCAGAGGAAACCAAATTCATCAGGCCACAAACTTCTTGCAACTCTTTAATTCAGGCTTTGACACCCAGCATGCAAATCCATCCTTCATTAGGGAGAATACAGACACAACAATCCCACCCCTGCACCCATTTGCCCACTCCCTGCCTGCCATAGGCTTTGACCACTTGAGTTCTTGGCAAGGCCCCATCCATTCTACTGTGGCTTCAAAGTGGTGCAAACTTGGGGAGTTCTTAGAAATGTCTGTAAAGTGAGGTCAGCACCTGGTCTCTCAATCACAACACCCTCCCACACACACCTCTAAATCTTTGCAGCGAAGATGTTTTACTTTCTTTTTTTCGATTGTGGGCTTGAACGCTGGGCCTGGGTGCTGCCCCTGAGCTCTTCAGCTCAAGGCAAGCACTCTACTACTTGAGCCACAGCACCCCTTTCAGGTTTCTGGTTGTTTGTTGGAGATAAGTGTCTCAGGGTCCTTCTTGCCCAGTCTGGCTTTGAGCCGTGATCCTCAGATCTCAACTCCTGAGTACTTAGGATGACAGCCATGAGCAACTGGCACCCAGGAAAACATATTTTTCAATGCCTGTCATCCTATCCTCTCAGGAGACTGAGATCTGAGGACTGCAGTTGGATGAAACCCTTGGCAGCAAAGTGCATGAGAACTCTTTATCTCCAATTAAACACCCAAAAAACCTGGAAGTGGAGCTGTGGCTCAAGCAGTAGAGGGCTCGCCTTGAGCTGAAGAGCTGAGGGATAGTGCCCAAGCCCAGAGTTCAAGCCCCATGCCTGACCAAAAATGTATTCAGTTTTCACTAACAAATAGGAACAAATATGAGAGTCTGAATAGTAACTAGAGCATTATCATTATATTTATTTCTCAGTGATCATTCTTGTAATGATTAATGAGAGTTTTCCAGCCAGGTTAAACTTGAGAGTTAGTGAGGTAATGGATTAGATGGTAAGTAAATCTGAAATTGTTTTAGGGTACAGGGGTTCAGAAAAATGTAGGATCATTGGAAACTACAGTATTTTTCCTGATAAGAGAATTTGAGGACAAATAATATAATACTTCATGTTAGGGAACAAGATAACTTGAGAGGTAGAGTCAGAAAATTTGTGGGAATTAGGGCAAATTGAAACCCATTTCCAGAGTGCAAACTGGAGTATCCATTAGAATGATTTAAAACTAGAGTTTTTTTCTTAAACATTAGAATTGGACTATCATTAGAGTGAAAGTTAGGTTTCAGTTCCAGCTGGAGTTAGATTTAGCCTTAGGGAAATGGAAAGCTTAGGGTCAAACTGAAAGTAAATCTTCGAATAACAAATCTAGTTAGAATTAGGAGGAATGTGAAATAAGAAACTGATAATAATATTAAGATTAGGGAATGATTAATGCGAGGGTTATCCTCAATATTCCAGTTAGGGTTCAGGTTAAAAAAATGGCAAGAGGAGTTCCGGGAAGAAGGCGGAGGAGAAGCTGGAATCTGAACAAGCTCTCGCATAGAAAGCAGTTTTAGAGTTCCAGTGAATAGTACTAAGCCAGAGAATCACACCAAGTGTGCCATCACAGGACAGAGAGTTAGACACGAGAGGGGAAGTCAAGGCAAGGAGACACACCTGAGCGCTTGCCAGCAGCTGCCGCGGTGGCGGCAGGGTCGCGGTGCTGACAGCAGCCACACCTAAGCCACAGAGTCCGGGACGAAGGAGCCAGAAGGAGCGGGCCAGTGGATTCTACTCAACACCAGCAAGAACTGACAAGGAGCATACATCTTCATCCTGAAGTTTGCAGACCAGACGTCCTCACTCCTTCTCAGCGAGCAGAGGAGGGAAGGCCACCCCTCCCCCCCCACAGCACTGGTGATCTCCATCTTGGATATCGACAAAGATTGGAGGAGCTGCCAGCTCCAACTCAGGCCTAGGAATAAAACGAGTCATTTAGCAGGTCAAAAGAACTTACCGGGGAAGTGACCTGCCAGACTCAGCTCCATCAAGGGAAAAGTCACCCAGCTCAGGCGCCAGCCATTGGAGTGGCTTTCCTCACTGGGTAACCAGAGCCAGAGGCTGCCCCTCCCTCTAGCAGTCTCAACAATCAATTGAAAAACAGAAACCTTGAGAATGGCTCCGGGCTGGGCTCTGTGAGTTTTTCACAAAATAGCCCCAGGGAAAAGCTACTGTTTGTTGAAAGGCCTCAACTCTACCCAGAACATAGCCTCATCACTGCATCCCCCTCTTTTGTAATTCTCAAAGCAAATCACCCTCCCATTAAACTAACCTGGGAGGGGGATCTCAAAATCTTGGGTAAAGCAGAGCATTTTTCTGCCCGTTCAAACAAACCAACTTAAGAAACCAATCAAGCCACAGGACCTCAAGCTGACCAGAGACTCCAACAAGAGGCTGGTTACAGACAAAAGTGAGATACAGGATTCTTCCCACCCCTCCCAAAAAAATCAAAAAAAATCAAAGAACTTTTTTTTTCTTTTTTCTTCTTCTCCTTTTCTTTTTTCTTATTTTTTGGTACCTTATATATAAAATTTTTTTTTCCTTTTCTAAAACTTTTATTAATCTTTAATTTTTGTCTTTTTTGAAAAAACATTTTTTTCCAGTAACCTTTTTTTCCTCTTATAATTTTTATTTTAGGAATACGTGAATGTGCGTTTTCCTTTCTTTTCTTGTCTTCTCTCTCTTTTTCTTTCTTTCGTAATTATCTTTTTGTCTTTTGTCTAGTCCTACTGAACTTCTGATCTTTTTTCTCCCTTTCTTATCATTTTTCACCTTTTCCTCTCTTTTGTTCTTCCTTATGTGACTTAATTCTTGTCCTGCACATCCTCAGATAAATACGTAGTTAATTAGTAGACCCTATGCCCCATTGTGTACACACTTAATCCACAAATTTATTACTCAATTCAAAACCTCTGAGACTTAAATTCTTTAATAGCAGTACTACCTCTTCATACCTATATAATATTTTAAGCATTTTTTTAAGTTTTTCACATCTCCTCTATTTCCATCCCCTTCTCCCAATATATTCACATTCCTCTCTAAATAGATGGTTTTTTAATCTCCATAATTATATTAACTTTTACATTTCTATTTTTTTCTGGTCTCTTTTCATTTCCCTTTCCCTTTCTTCTTTTTCTCTCTCTCTCTACTTGCATCCTACCCAACCTATTTCCTGCATTGAGATTAGGACATACTTAACTCTCCCTGTGCCTCCCCATACCAATCTATTCCTATTTTTTACACACATCTCTCCCTAACCCTAAAAATTTCTGGTTTTCCAAATTCTTCTCTGCAGTTCAAACCCATTAACATATAGTTGTTTGATGTTGAATAGATGTATCTGTTGAACTAGATTGTATCTGTAGAATATTGGCTGTACAAATGCAAACTTTGGTTGATGGTTGCCTTAAGATAGTGTTCTAGCACAAAACTGGTGCTATTTTCATCTGAAATGGGCATATTAAGCCGGAAAAACACACACAAAAAAAATGGCAAATCTGGGTATCTCAATTCCCAATCTCGATAATCAGGGGTCAGAACAGATAATGAATAATCCAGAGGAGAGTTCCCAAATAGCTCTACAAACACTGCTGGCAAACATGATAAATGAGAAGTCTGACAACTTACAAAGGACTCTTTATGAGTGTGATAGGGAGAGACAGGAGGCATCCTAAAAATTTATACAGGAATATCAAAAGCGTGAGGAAGCAACTCAAAAACTGATACAGGAATTGAGTGAACAACTTGAGAATACTCAAAGAGAAAGGGAGGAATGGCATGAGCAGGCTGAGAACACTCAAAGAGAACTTCAGGAATCCCACGAATGGGAAGAAAGAGAACTGCAGGAATCCCACCAACGGGAAGAAGCTAATCAAAGAGTAATACAGGAATTGAGAGACCAGGTAGAGAATACACAAAGATCAATAAAGGCATTCATGGAATCCATTAACAAAGAGCTGAAGGAAGTCAGGGAGACCACAAAGGGAATGCTGAATGGAACCCAACAGAAGGACTGGGAGTCCAAAGAAACCATAACCAATCAACTAAGTGATTTGAGAACAAACACTGAACACCAAATTAAGGAAGTAAAGAAATTCATACAAGACCTAAAACAGAGCTTCAACAAAGAACTTGAAGCTGACCAATTAGAAGGAAAAGAGATAAAAAAACAAAGTAGAGAGTCTTGACAGCAGGTTAGACCATGCAGAAGATCGAATCTCAGGGATTGAAGACAGCATAGATATTATAGAGAAAGATCATACAACCATCCAAGACAAGTCCAAAAAATATGATAGATCTATCTAACACCTGGAAGACACCATCAGAAGGCCTAATCTAAGCATAATAGGTATAGAGGAGCACCAAGAAGCAGAGGTTAATGGTCTAGGAAATTTGTTTAACAGGATCCTTGCAGACAACTTCCCAAACATACAAAAAGATAGGCCTATTCAGATACAAGAAGCTTTTAGAATCACAAATAGACCAGACCAGAATAGGACATCCCACCTTCACATTATAATCCACACAGGATCAACTCAGACCAAGGAAAAGATCCTTAAAGCTGACAAGGAGAAAAGATTAATCACCTATAAAGGGAAACCAATTAGAATCACCTCAGATTTCTCAGCAGAGACAATCAAAGCAAGAAGAGCCTGGAATGATGTATGCCATGCCCTAAAAACAAACAACTATCAACCAAGAATACTGTACCCAGCTAAACTCTCCTTCATAACTGAAGGCCAAATAAAAACCTTCCATAGCAAATAAAAATTGAAACAATACATCTCCACCAAACCAGCCCTACAAAAGATTCTTAAAGATGTCCTACACATAGAAAACCAACAAGACCGCAATAAAGGCCAAGAAACTGCACCCAAACGGAGAATCCAAGAACCATAGGAAGAACCCAGTTTTTGCAGCCCCCAAGAAGGTGAATAACATGACAGGAACTCCCAAATACGTCTCAGTCCTATCTCTTAACCTTAACGGACTGAACTCTCCAATTAAGCGACATAGAGTATGTGGTTGGATTAAAAAACAAGACCCTTCTATCTGCTGCCTGCAGGAGTCACTTCTTGCCCGTAAAAACAAACACATTTTCAATGTTAAAGGCTGGAACAAAATCTACCAAGCAAACGGCCCCCATAAACAGGCGGGAGTTGCAATCCTAATATCAGATAAAATAGACTTCAAATTAAAATTCGTGAGAAGAGATAAAGAAGGTCGCTACATACCAATTAAAGGATCTCTCCTTCAGGAGGATATTACAATTCTAAATATCTATTTGCCAAACAATAGAGCACCCAAATTTATCAAAGAAACACCACTTTCCCTCAAATCCCATATAGATCCAAAGACATTAATTGTTGGGGATTTTAACACACCAATATCCCCACTAGATAGATTAACTCGGCAAAAACTCAACAGAGAAACCGCAGACCTAAACAGCTGTATAGATCAACTAGACTTAACAGACATCTACCGAACATTTCACCCAGCAGCATCAGAATACACGTTTTTCTCAGCAGCACATGGAACGTTTGCTAAAATAGACCACATATTAGGGCACAAAGCAAACATGTCTAAATTCAGAAACATTGAAATTATACCTTGCATTCTCTCTGACCACAAGGGAATAAAATTAGAACTCAATTCCAAAAGCCACCAAAGAAAGTCCGGTATCACATGGAGGCTGAACAACACAATGCTGAATCATGAGTGGGTCATGGAAGAGATTAGAAAGGAAATTCAAATGTTCATGCTATGCAACAAAAATGAACACACAAATTACCAGCTCCTATGGGACACAGCAAAGACAGTACTCAGAGGCAAGTTTATAGCTCTGAGCTCCTACATCAACAAATTGGAGAGATCTGAAACTAGCAATTTAATGACACATCTAAACCTCCTTGAATAAGAGCAGCAAGATTAACCCCAATCGAGTAGATGGAAAGAATTAATCAAAATTAAATCAGAATTAAATGAATTAGAATCCAAAAGAAAACTATAGAAACAAACAACAAAACAAAGAGATGGTTCTTCAAAAAAATTATCAAAATTGACAGACCCTTAGCAAATCTTATCAGAAAAAGAAGAGAACACACCCAAATTAATAAACTCAGAGATGAGAATGGAAACATCACCATGGAAACAACCAAGATTCAGAACATTATAAGGGAGTACTTCTCAAAACTTTATGCCAATAAGTTTGAGAACTTGACAGAAATGGACCTTTTCCTAGCAAATATTGACATGCCAAAACTAAACCAAGATGAGGTAAACTATCTTAACAGGCCAATATCAAGCATAGAAATAGAAACAGCAATAAGAGACCTCCCAGCTAAGAAAAGTCCAGGACCAGATAGTTTTACATCGGGATTTTACAAGGCCTTCAAAGCTGAGCTCACACCAATACTCCTCCAACTGTTCAATGAAATTGAAAGAGAAAGCTTACTACCGAACACATTCTATGAAGCCATCATAACACTCATCCCAAAACCAGGCAGGGACTCATCAAAGAAAGAGAACTATAGACCCATTTCTTTGATGAACATTGATTCAAAGCTTCTCAACAAAATTTTGGCCAATAGACTTCAACAATTCATCCAAAAAATCATACACCACGATCAAACAGGATTCCTTGCAGGGATGCATAGCGGTTCAATATTCGCAAATCAATTAATATTCATCACATCAACAGGAGAAAGAATAAGAACCACATGGTTATCTCAATAGATGCAGAAAAAGCATTCGACAAGAACCAAGACCCCTTTATGATGAAGGTTTTGGAAAAATTAGGAATCCATGGAACATTACTCAATACAATAAAGGCTGAATATGACAAACCTACAGCCAGCATTATACTCAATGGTGAAAAACTAAAGCCATTTCCTCTTAAATCAGGAACAAGACAAGGATGCCCACTCTCTCCAATTCTCTTCAATCTAGTATTAGAATGCCTAGCTACAGCAATAGGACAAGATACAGCTATAAAGGGGATCCATATAGGGAAAGAAGAAATAAAACTCTCCCTCTTTGCAGATGACATGATCTTATATTTAAAGAATCCCACAGTCTCCACTCCCAAATTACTCAAGCTGATTCAAAACTTTGGCAAAGTAGCAGGGTATAAAATTAACCCCCCAAAATCAATGGCTTTTCTGTATGCCAACAATGAGAAAAGTGTGGCTGAAATTAGGAAAGCAACTCCATTTGGAATAGCCCCACAAAAAATAAAATACCTATGGATTAACTTAACTAAAGAGGAGAAGGACCTCTATGATGAAAACTTTAAAATCTTAAAAAAGGATATCAACACAGAAATTAAAATATGGCAAAACCTCCCATGCTCCTGGATTGGAAAGATTAACTTTGTGAAAATGGCAATACTTCCCAAGGCTATCTACAAATTAAACGCAAAACCTATCAAAATTCCAACCTCATTCTTCAAGGAAATAGAAGAGGCAATCCAAAAATTCATATGGAACAATAAAAGACCCCAAATAGCAAATACGCTCCTCAACGGAAAGAACACTGCTGGAGGAATATCAATACCAAATTTCAAACTCTACTATAAAGCCATACTAATCAAAACAGCTTGGAATTAACATAAGAACAGACCTCAGGACCAATGGAATAGAATTGAAAACCCAGAAATGAACCTACAGACCTAGAGCCATCCAATTTTGATAAGGGAGCTAAAACAATAGAATGGAAGAAAGACACCCTTTTCAGTAAATGGTGCTGGCAAAATTGGTTAACTACATGTGGAAAATTAAAGCTAGATCCTTATATATCACCCTGCAACAGAATCAAATCCAAATGGATCAAAGACCTTGAACTCAAAGCAGACACTCTGAAAACATTACAGGATGGAATAGGAGAAACCCTAGGTCTCCTCGGCTCAGGCCGAAATTTTCTGAATAGAGACCCGGAAACACAACCCATCAAGAAAGGTTGGACAAATGGAATTGCATAAAGTTGCAGAGCTTCTGCCAGCAAATGACATAGCTAGGAATATCAATAGAAAGCCCACGGATTGCGAGAAGATCTTTACTAGCCATACAACGGACAAGGGTCTCATATGTAAAATATACTTGGAACTCAAAATATTAAACCCCCAAAAACAAATCCTCAAAGAAACAACTGCCCAATAAATAAGTCGGCGAAAGACTTAAAGAGAAACTTCTCTGAAGAAGAAAGACGGATGGCCAATAGACAAATGAAGAAATGTTCAACATCCCTAGCCATAAAAGAAATGCAAATCAAAACAACATTGAGATATCACCTCACATCATGTAGAACGGCAAAAATCAAGAACTCTAACTATAACAGATGCTGGAGGGGATGTGTACAGAAAGGAACCTTACTTCATTGTTGGTGTGAATGTAAACTTGTTCAACCACATTGGAAAGCAGTATGGAGGTTCCTCAAAAGACTTCACATAGAACTCCCCTATGACCCAGCAATCCCACTTTTGGGCATTTACCCAAATGTTTACAAACAAGACCACACTAAAGCTACCAGCACAACTATGTTTATTGCGGCATTATTTACCAAAGCTAAGATATGGAACCCACCCTGATGCCCCTCAGTAGATGAATGGATCAAGAAAATGTGGTATATATACACAATGGAATTCTATGCCTTCATCAGAAAGAATGACATTGCCCCATTTGTTACGAAATGGAAAAATTATATTAAGTGAAATAAGTCAGGCCCAAAGAAACATAGGTCCCATGGTTTCCCTTATTTGTAATACCTAGTAGATGTATGAGTCAAGCGGAAAAGGTCAGATAATGTGATGTCAGGAAAATGAACACTTAGATATGTATTTTAATGTTTTTTTTTCTTTCATGCATGTGTTTCTAATGCATTTATAAGATTATCTCTT
The DNA here is from genome assembly GCF_024711535.1 of Dipodomys merriami. Taxonomy (NCBI): domain Eukaryota; kingdom Metazoa; phylum Chordata; class Mammalia; order Rodentia; family Heteromyidae; genus Dipodomys; species Dipodomys merriami. The sequence goes on along the minus strand of NW_027203049.1, from coordinate 438,759 downwards.
TGTTGCTTTGTATGTCCCTCCCCCACAGTATAATGCCTGCTTTCACTATATTTGATGTCAGTATAACTTGTGGAGGAGATGGGGAAAAACCAGTTCTTTAAGGATACAGGTGGACCTGTTGCAACAATGAGAAGTACAAGTTGTCATGTCCAAAACGAGCTTTACAACGTCGTTGCCGTTGGGGGGGAGGGAAAGGGGGAGGAAGGAGAAGGATTGGGATTGGGGGGGAGGGGGGAAGGGATGTGAAGGGTAAACAAAGGAGGAGGCTGCAATGCTTGGTAAGAAATGTACGCATTATCCTGCACATGTAATTGTAACTCCTCTGTATCGTATGTTCACAAATAATATTAAATTAAATTTTAAAAAATGGCAAGATACTCAGTAAAACTACAAACTATTTTTAGAAAGATGAGTTGAATCAAAGTTAAGATGAATAAATAGTAATGTGTTTGTATGGCTTTTAGAATCCAAAGGCTATTAGTTCTAATGTTAGGGTAACTGTTCTAGTTCACGTTAGGCTTAGGCTTAGGGAAGGGTAAGCTTTACGGTAAAACTGAGTTTTCTGCTAATATTTTCAAGTAAAATAAGTTTGAGGTTTAACAAAAACTACAGAGTTTTATTTTTAAGGTTGAATTGGGTTAAATTTAGCGTTAGGTTTCTACTAAGGTTTATATATAGTTAGTGTTAGGTATTTGAAGTATATTTTAAATAAACCTTTAACTCCTTTTTGGAGATATAGGAGTTCAGTAAACGTTAAGATCAGTGGAAACTGTGATAGTTTTCATGATATGAAGATTTGAGGTTAATGATTCATAATAGGGAACGATTTCAGGGTCCAAGTCAGGGAATTTGTAGGATTTGGAACAAACTTCAAATCATTTCAAAGACAATGAGTATCTGTTAGAATGTGTCTAAACTCGAGTGTTTTCCATTAATTTTAGGATTGGGTTACTATTAATATCAAGGTTACTCTTAGGGTTCTGTCCAAGATTAGAGTTAGGATTAGGGAAATGGAAGGTTGAGAAATTGAGTGACTTACTTTCTTTGTGTATATATATGCACTATTCTAAGGCTTGAACTCAAGGCTTGGCTTCTGCCCCTGAGCTTTTTGCTGTAGGCTAGCATTCTACCACTTAACTCATGCTTCCACTTCCAGCTTTCTTTGACAGTGAATTGGAGATGAGAGTCTCACAGACGTTCCAATCTAAGCTGACATTGAACTGAGATCCCCAGATATCTGCCTTCTGATATAAGGTACTACTTATGCCCAGGAAAGTGCCCAAATTATACTTATTTATTTTACTTGTGTTCGAGATTGAGACTTGAATTCATTATCTGACAGCTTTGCTCACTAAGTAGCACTCTGCCACTTGAGCCATATCTTCAAAAGTGATTATTTTAAATAGCTGGAAATCATTAAATTTTCTTCAAATGATAAGTATCATTAGTGTTGTTCTAAAACTTTTCCTAATCAAAAAGATTTATTGACCCTAGAGTTTATCTGAACAGATTCTCCTGCTTTGCTTCTAATTGCATAACATTGTAAGGACATGATTTTTTAATTATTATTTTAAGTAGGAAAGCAGTTATCATTAAACAAAACAGTTTATGCGTACTATATACCTTGATCAATGTCAACCCTTTCAACATTCTCATCCATCCCTCCCCTATACACCTCTTCCTTCACTCTTCTTTTGTAGGATATTTACTGGATTCCTCTCTGCATTTTACCCCTTTTCTCCTATTCAATCTTCTACCTTTTCCCACTTCACTCCTCTATTGACTACCCACTTCCATATGATCCAGCAATTCTACTCCTGGGCATTTACCCGAAAGATTACAAACCAGGATATAGTAACGTTTTCAGCACAACCATGCTTACAGAATCAGCCCAAATACTCCTCAAGAGAGAAATGAACCAAGTAAATGTAATACACACACACACACACACACACACACACACACACACACACACACACACACACACACTCATACACACACACACACACACACACACACACACACACACACATACACACACTGGAAATTCTACTTACCCATCAGAAGAATATTGTACCATTTGTATCTCTCATTTCTCATTTCATCTGCCTGGTATCTCATTGCCATCATATTGTCCCTGTACTGCAGTAACTGACACATGCAAACTGATGTAAAAGATTTTCAGGTTATGGGCTAACCATAGATTCCTGAGTAGGAATTCTCTGCTCATTCTCTTTGTCTATTCATGCCTTTGAGTAGTGATTGTACAGATTCATTTGAACCATTTGCTACACAGAAAACAGATGAACCATACATATATATGTATGTATATATATACATATGATTATATATACACACACATATATATATATATACATACATGGATATATGCACACATATGGATATATATTAAATACTTGAATATTTTTTATGTTTTCAAGAATTATGGAGCTAACAAACATCACATGCATTTTCCTACCTTTTCAACTTTTTCAAAACCTAAAGAACTTTGTCTCTTTTGAATACCCAATTTTTAAGATAATATCACCATCTCTGATCTGTCAGTGGCCTTGAAATTAGATGTTAAAATAGGACAAAGTTTTTTAGGCTTTTTGGTGGAAGAGAGGAGTATTACTAGGGTTCTATTCAGGTGTTCTCTGCTTGCTAGATAGGACTTTAGTTGTATAGCAACAAGCAGTTCAATTACTTTTGCCATACTTCTGGTCCATTTTATTTACTTGAGGTCTTGAACTTTTTGCCCGGGTTTGATCTCGGATTGACTGAATGATCTTAGATTGCTTCTTATGTCTCGCACACAATTAGCTAGGATTAAAGATGTGAAATACTATGGCCAGCTCATTTGTTGAGATGGCTGTCTTGGCAGTTATTTCTTTGGCCTGGCCTGAGACAAAGATCCTTGTCATTTCTGCTTCCCAATCAGCTGGGATTACAGATGGGGCTACTATACTTGGTGTACATGACACCTTCTGGTTTTTTGTGTGTGTGTGTGTCGGTCGCAGGGCTTGAACTCTGGGCTCGAGCATTGTCCCTGCACTCTTCAGCTCAAGGAGAGTGCTCTACCGCTTGAGCCACAGCACCAGCATCGGTTTTATAGTGGTTTTATTGGAGATAAGTGTCTCACGGACTTTTGCTCGAACTGTCTTTGAACCGTGATCCTCAGATCTCAGCATCCTGAGTAGCTAGGATTACAGGCGTGAGCCAACGATGCCCGGCATACCTTCTATTTTTTAAAAGAGGTTTTCATTGTAAAAATGCTGTGTAGAGGAATTATAGTTACATGAGAAAGTTAATGAGTACATTTTCTATCAAGCATTGTTACCTCCTCCTTTGTTTTTCCCCTCCCTTTCCCTCCCACCTCCACAAATACACTCCCCTCTACTCCCTTCCCCTCTTCCCCACCTATATTGTAAATATACATTTTCAACATAGTGTCTTGTGCATCTCATTGTTACAATGCGTCAGCCTGTATCACTATTTATCTATTTTGTTTTGTCCCTTCCCCTCCCGAAGCTAGAGAAGGGTGTATACAAGATGCAGGGCACCGACACTAAATACAGTGAAAACGAAGGTTAAACCATGGGGGAGGAACATAAAAAGAAAAAAAAAACACATGGTAGATTATAAATCCTATCTTGGGGTTCATTTTGCTTAACAGCATCTTATCTGGTCATATGGACATACCTTTTGAACTTTTATGCTTGTCGCAGACATATAATAGTTATTGCAAATAAGGGAAACCATAGGACCAATGATTCTTTGGTTTTGGCTTACTTCACTTGATATAAAGTTTTCTAAGATCTCACTTAGAGCCATCCTATGATCAAGCAGTCCCCATTTTTGCGCATTTACCCAAATGATCACCAACAAGACCATACTAAGCTACTGGTACAACTATGTTTATTGCAGCATTATTTACCATAGCTAAGATATGGAACCAATGCAGATGCCCCTCAGTAGATGAATGGATCAAGAAAATGTGATACACACACACACACACACACACACACACACACACACACACACACACACACACACACACACACACACACACACACACACACACACACACACACTGGAATTCTATGCCTCCAATCAGAGAAAATGGCATCGCCCCCATGTGCTAGGAAATGGAAAGACGCAGAAACAATTATATTAAGTGATTAAGCCAGGCTCAAATAACCACAGGTCCCATGGTTAATCTTACTTGGAGTAACTTGTACATGGTACCGTATAAGAGGATGTTATGTGAAAGGAACCCCAAGATAGGGACACAAATGTTTTTATTACATGAGATTCTTATCTCTATATAATCCCCCAAATAAAGTTGGAAGGGGAGCTGTCATTTAAATACAGAGCACCACCTTTGAGGGAAAAAGCCTAAGTGACAAGGTAAGGTCCTAAGTTTAAACCATAATATCAGCCCTCAAAAAAGTTGATTTCTTTTCCTTGAGGTTTTTATTAAATTGCTCCGGAAAATAATCGACGTTGCATTTATGTTTAGCATTACTATTAAAATCATGTTATATTTATTTATGTTATTCTTTATTTTCTTAAATTTTACTTACACTTTAATATCCAGTAATGATAAGAGATGATTACTGTTTCACAAGTTTTTATGTCAGTTGAATATATGGATGAGAGGTGCATACAAGGAGTTTGGACTGAAAATAGATATTTGCAAGGTCTTCACATAAGAATTGATAGTTGAAGGAGCTGTGGGCATGTATGAAATGAACTAAAGAAACCAGCAAGGAAAGATAAGGTATGATTCTGGAAAGCAAACAATTTTGGAAGAAAAACAGAGCCAGGAAAATATGTATCTTTTGGTAAGAACTTTGTAACCCACCTACACATTTAATTCCTTATTTCTAGTGGAAGGCATTTCAGTTAACTTTATTTTACAAAGTTAAACATGAATGACATTTAATAGTAACTGGCCTCTGTCTCAGGTAAGCAATTATTCTAGCCAGGTGCAAGGGCTCATGCCTATAATCCTAGTTATGCAGAGAGCTGAAACATCTAGATCATAGTTCAAAGCCAGTATGGAGAGGAAAATTGGTGAGACTTTACTGTGGCACTGTGGCTCAAAGTGGCAGCACTAGTCTTTAGTAATAAATATCAGAGACAGAACCCAGGCCCTGAGTTCAAGCTCTCTGAAATTATTCTTAAAATACATGTTCTCAGTATTTCTTCAATTTGTCTAGAAGAATGTTTTAAACTTAGGGATTTTTTATTGCATGTTGTCAGAATTGATTTTTAAGATGTTCAGAGAAAAATTATTTATAGTAAGAACTGGTTTGCATTGCTTTGTATTACGTTTTGCTTCTACACCTATAGATCAGCTGGAAAGTAGATGGCCAAACCCCTCCTCCCTCCACCAAAGTTGTAAAGTTCATTTTTCAACATAATGACTTGTATATCTCATTGTTGCAGTGTGTCCACCTGTACCCGTAGTTAAACGATTTGTTTATGCCCTTCCCCTACACAAATTGTACCAACATCAAATACAGTGAAAGCAGGGGGAGAGACATAAAAAGCAATATAGAAATCATCTTAAAAATAAGTTAGAAACAACTGCATTAAATAAAAAAAAATTGAATACTGATCTTGGGGTTCATTTCCCTAGCATCCATTTATGTGAACTTTTTTGCTTGCCTCAGACATATACAAGTTATTGCAAATAAGGGAAGCGATGGGACCTATGTTTCTTTGGGTCTGGCTTACTTCACTTAATATAATTTTTCCAAGTCTTTCCATTTCCTAACAAATGGGGCAATGTCATTCTTTCTGATGGAGGCATAGAATTCCATTGTGTATATACACCACATTTTCTTGATCCATTCATCTACTGAGGGGCATCTTGGTTGGTTCCATATCATAGCTATGGTAAATAATTCTACAATAAGCATAGGTGTGCTGATAGGTTTACTATGATCTTGTTTGTGATCATGTGGGTAAATGCCCAACAGTGAGATTGCTGGGTCATAGGGGAGCTCTATGTGGAGTCTTTTGATGAAACTACATACTGCTTTCCAAAGTGGTTGAACAAGTTTACACTCCCACCAACAATGCAGTAAGGTTCCCTTCTGACTACATCCCCTCCAGCATCTGTTGTTATTAGAGTACTTGAGTATAGCCATTCTAATTGGGTGAGGTGGTACCTCAATGTTGTTTTTATTTGCAATTATTTTATGGCTAGAGAGGTTGAGTATTACTTCATGTGTTTATTGGCCATCCTTTTTTCCCCTTCAGAGAAGTTTCTCTTTAAGTCTTTAGCCCACTTATTTAATGGGCAGTTGTTTCTCTGAAGATTTGTTGTTGAGGGATTTAATTTTTTGAGTTCCAGGTATATTTTAGATATGAGACCCTTATCCCTTGTATGACTAGTGCATATCTTCTCCCAATCCATAGGCTTTCTAGTGATCTGGCTAGCTTTGTCCTTTGCCATGAAGAAGCTCTGCAATCTCATGAAATTCAATTTGTCCCATTTGTCTTTGATTTTTTGTATTTCTGGGTCTCTGTTAAGAAAATTTCAGCCTGTGCCAAGGAGACCTAGGGTTTCTCCTATTCCTTCCTGTAATGTTTTCAGTGTAAGACTTCCAAATTTAAAGTTTCAAGTATTACAAGAAGATCTTTGATTCATGTTGAATGGATGTGAGTAGCTTGAGCTGTTGCATAATTCTTGTGTGTGTGTGTGTGTGTGTGTGTGTGTGTGTGTGTGTGTGTGTGTGTGTATGTGTGTGTTTGTAAGGGGGTTATGTGTATCATTGACATCAAGGATAAGGAACTTGGTTCCTTTTTCTGAGATATACATTATGATGTTTCTTTGTTGGTGGTAGACTCTGATTGCTTGCCTTTTCCTGATGTGAACATTCTAGCTCAATTTTTCAATTAAAGTTTCTTAATTATTATTGAACATAGAATGCTCTAATATTGGTTTGTCTTTAGTCTGCCATCTAGGATCTACTTTTTTTTTCTTAAATATTAACATTCAATATGAATTTTACCTCCTGACTAATTTTCCCCTTTAATTTGCATTTTGAAATAAGAATTATAATATCTTTGATCTCTGTATTCATGAAGGAAAACCATTTTGAATTCTCGATTTAATGTAATAACACCTGGACAGATTTGTTAGCACCAAGAACTTAAATTTTCTTTTGTAGTTTTAGTTTAAAATAACCCTCCTCTTTGTTTTTAGAATGGGTAGACAAAGAATTCCCCCAATGCCTCACAACTTTTATCTTTCATTTTGTCTGTGCTTCCTTGTCACTGCTAAATTGTTTTGGATACATGTATTAGCTACCCCAACCCGTGCAAAGCTGTTGCTGCTACCCAATTTACTGACAATACAACTCAGCAATTACAGTCACAATTACCCTTTCCCTGGTATCCTATTCTCTGCTACTCATTTTGCTACCCATAATTCTTAACACCATGGTTCCATCCACCTGATCTCTGACACCCCTGTCTCTGCTACCACATTCACAAACAAAGCAAAGCAAGAGTAGGCACAGACAGTCGACTTGGGTACTTCTCTTGCAGGCACAATGGGACGTTATTCCTCAGGTATTTAACATGAGGGATTAACTAGTGGTGGAAAGAAAAGACGTTACTCAGAGGGGACTAAAATCTAAGGATATCAACTTATAACTTGTTGCTAGGAAAAGCAGGTCCTAAGGTGAATGTTAATGAGAAAAGAAAATTTGACAAAATATTGGGGATGATATAAATAAAAATTTTAGCTTAATCTCTTCTACCAGTGATCTGAATTATTTTATGACATATATATGTAACTACTTTGCATTTTTAAAAGTATATGAAGATGCACATTTATGTGGTACTTATATTAATTTATGGAATATTTGCATATGACCATGTTAATGATTCTCAATAGTTTATGCTTTATGAACTGCTCATGAATCTGTCTTTGGCAATGTGAATTGAGCTCTCTAACAATAAATGGGATTTCATTGTCAAATACTACAAGGATATTACTGAAGCAAATACCAAAATGAATGCTGGAACAAGAAAACTGAACAAAGCTACAAGTTTGAAGGGAAGGGATCAGTGTTAAGGGCTATGATAAAAGAGAAAATCTTCACCATGTAATTTTTGTTGAATTACTAGCTTTTTAAACATTCTTAGAAAGCAGAACATGATTTTTGAATCTATCCTTTTGGAACCTCTTTAATGAGTGGTTAAACAAAAAATTATCAAAATGACTGAAAATCCACTATTAGGTTAACATTATACTCAAAGTTCCCTTGAGATGCAGGTAGGCTGAATTCCTTTTCAATTAAATTAATGGAATAATCTTCCTTTTGCTTAGTTGGACAGTCCATGACACTTGTTCCAAAACAAGAAAAGATACTGGAGAGAAAAAAAGAGGAAAGAGAGCCAAGGCTGCTGAAATTAGCATATTTCCCATTTGGACTTTAATGGGTTGTGACTACAAAGAATTAGAATTTCATCTTAAGATAATAATTTCAAAATGGATGTGCTAAAGGATAGCTTGGGAATGTAATATTTAATGCTTTGGGATTACTTGAAGACAAAGGTTTACAGCAAACTTTAAATTCCAGAAAAACTGTAATGTTCCAATAAACACCTAGGAGAAATATAATTTAAAAATTCATCTGTTCAAAGCAAATCCTGGCATGAAAGTCTGTGAGTCAGTTATCTCCAAACAGGAAGTGGCACTGTAGTTCAATTGGGAGTGGGCTCCCCTTGAGCTAAAGAACTCTGGGATATGTTAATACCCAAGTCCTGAGTTCAAGGCCCATGACTGACAAAAATAAATTTTAAAGAATTAAATCATTAGGGCTGGAAGAAGACTCAGTGGTAGAGTGCTTGTCTTGCATGCATGAGGTCTTAGGTTCAATTCTTCAGCACCACATAAGCAGAAAAAACTAGAAGTGGCACTGTGGCTAAAGTGGTAGTGCGCTAGCCTTGAGCTGAACAGCTCAGGGACAGCACCCAGACCCAGAGTTCAGGCACCCCTACCAACAACATCATCATCAACAACAACAAATTAAGGCATCAAACAACCTGAAGATATTGTCCAGAATAATGAATGCAGCATTATCCGTTGACATGACTCAGTGACTTGAAACCAAGTTTACCAGGGGAGATGGTGGGCATTTTGTGTGTGTGTCAAAACCTGCAAAATTATTTTCTACTTTCCCAGGGAAGGAGAAAGGAGGAAATGGGGGGGTAGTGAGGTGTTTGGTGGACTTGCCTTTTGGTTCACTGATAGATTTCTGGAGTCAAAATCAGAAAAATTCTGCTTGCAGTCCTAGTTGCCTGGGTAATGACGAAGCCATGTTCTGGAAGTGGTTTTGTCCTGTCCTTGGCCTGGTTCCAACCACGACTGGATAATCCAAGTCCCACTGGAAGACCAAGATGCCTTGAAGACTACTGATCCATTGTGCAGGTGGACCTAACCACAGCCAGAATAGGCAGAAAATGCAATTTCCAGGGCAGCACTGGAAATCTACAGCAGGCAGAGATTTTTTTTAACATATTTTTATTGTAAAAATACTGTACAGAGGGCTCAGAGTTACAGGACTAGGTAATGAGTAAATTTCCTATACAGCATTGTTACCTCCTCCTTTGTTTTTCTCCTACCATCTTTTCCTTCCCCTCATCTCCAACTCCTCCCTCCTCGACCCCTGCCTGAGATTGTAAATTCATTTTCTGCACAGTGTCCTGTACATCTCATTGAAACAATGGTCAACCTGAATCCCCATTTAAGCATTCTGCTATATCCCTTCCACTCTCCAAATTACAGATACATACATATATATATATATATATATATATATATATATATATATACTTCTTCAGGTGTCTAATGGACATTGCTTATTTCATCTTCAAAGAAGTCTCTCTTTAAGTCTTCAGCCAATTTAGATATTGGACAGTTGTTCCTTTGAGGATGTGTTGTTGGGGTATTTATGATTTTGAGTCCTAAGTATATTTTATATATAAGACTTTGTCTGTTTTATGACTCATGAAGAACTTCTCCCAGTAAGTGGGCTTTTTATTGATCTTGCTGTCTATGAACTTTACCTTGCGGAAGCTCTGCTGTTTCATGCAATCCCATTTGTATAACCTTTCTTTGATTTGTTTTGTTTATCGTTCTCTATTAAGATATATATATATATATATGTATATATATATCACCCTGCATGATATATATGATATATAAATATGTATATGGATCTAGCTTTAGTTTTCTACAGGTGTATAACCAATTTTACCAGCACCATTTACTGAAAAGGCTGTCTTTCTTCCATTCTATTTTTTTTAGCTCCCTTGTCAAAGATTAGGTGGCAATATGTCAGTGTGTTTATTTTTGAGTCTTCAGTCCTATTCATTGGTCCTCAGAACTGTTCTTGTGCCAGTACCAAGCTCTTCTTATTATTGTGGCTTTTTAGTATAGTTTGAAATTTGGAACTGATATTGCTCCAGTGCTCTTCTTTCTTGTAAGAATTGATGAACCTACAGCCAGCATTATACTTAATGGTGAAAAGTTAAAGCCATTTCTCATTAATTCAGGAAAGAGATAAGGATATCTGCTCTCTCCACTCCTCTTCAACTACTTAGTATTAGAATGCTAGCTGGGACAATAAGAAAAGATGCAAATTTAAAGGGAATCCAAATAGTGAAAGATGAAGTAAAACATAAAAGATTACCAACGGAATAGAATTGAAAACACAGAAACGAACCTACAGTCCCATAGCCATCTAATTTTCGATAAGGGAGCTAAAAAATAGAATGGAAGAAAGAAAGCCTCTTCAGTAAATGGGGCTGGCAAAATTCATCAACTACTTGTAGAAAACTCAAGCTAAATCCTTATTTATCACCCTGCAAAAAATCAACTCCAAATGGATTAAAGACCTCAGAGTCAAAGTAGACACTCTGAAAATATTACAGGATGGAATAGGAGAAACCCAAGGTGTCCTTGGCACAGGCCTAAATTTTCTTAATAGAGACCCAGAAACACAAAAAAAATCAAAAAAAGGTTGGACAAATGGGATTGCATGCAATTGCAGAGCTTCTGCCTGGCCAAGGACATAGCTAGTCAGATCACTAGAAAGCCCACGGATTGGGAGAAGATATTCACTAGCCATACAATTTACAAGGGTCTCATATCTAAAATATACTTGGAACTCAAAATATTAAATCCCCCAACAACAAATCCTAAAAGAAACAACTGCCCAATAAATAAGTGGGCTAAAGACTTAAAGAGAAACTTCTCTGAAGAAGAAAGAAGGACGGCCAATAGACACATGAAGAAATGCTCAACATCCCTAGCCATAAAAGAAATGCAAATCAAAACAACATTTAGATACCAACTCACCCCAGTTAGAATGGCAAAAATCAAGAACTCTAACAACAACAGATGCTGGAGGGGATGTGGACAGAAGGGAACCTTACTTCACTGTTGGTGGGAATGTAAACTTGTTCAACCACTTTGGAAAGAAGTATGGAGGTTCCTCAAAAGACTTCACATAGAGCTCCCCTATGACCCAGCAATCCCACTTTTGGGCATTTACCCAAATGTTTACAAACAAGACCACACTAAAGCTACCAGCACAACTATGTATATTGCAGCATTATTTACCATAGCTAAGATATGGAACCAACCCAGATACCCTTCAGTAGATGAATGGATCAAGAAAATGTGGTATATATATATATACACAATGGAATTCTATGCCTCCATCAGAAAGAATGACATTGCCCCATTTGTTAGGAAATGGAACAACTTGGAAAAATTTATAGTAAGTGAAGTAAGCCAGGCACAAAGAAACACAGGTCCCATGGTTTCCCTTATTTGCAATATCTAGTATATGTATGAGTCAAGCGGAAAAAGTCAGATAATGTGATGTTAGGAAAATGAATCCTTAGATAGGTATTTTAATGTTTTTTTTTGTTTCATGCATGTGTTTCTAACGCATTTATAAGATCATCTCTTTGTTGCTTTGTATGTCCCTCCCCCACAGTATAGCCTCCACTTTCAATATATTTGATGTCAGTATTACTTGTGGAGGAGATGGGGAAAAAGAAGTCGTTTAAGGATTCAAGTGGACCTGTTGCAACAATGAGAAGTACAAATTGTCATGTCAAAAATTAGCTTTACAATGTCGGTGAGGGGGATGGGAGGAAGGATTGGGTGGGGGTGAGTCGGAAGCTGGGAAGGGAGGTGAAGGGTAAACAAAGGAGGAGCCTGCAATGCTTGGTAAGAAATGTATGCATTATCTTGCCCATGTAATTGTAACCCCTCTGTACAGTATGTTCACAAATAAAATAAAAATTAAAAAAAAAAACATGGGTACTCCACCTCTTTTTGGTTCAATCACTTCTAACCTCAAAGATATACTTTGCTAACAAAATGCTTAGAGGAAACCGAAGAATACTTCACTTTTATCTTCTCTTTTAAGACTCTTTAGATACCATATCAGGATCAGTGAAGTTATTCTTTCAAAAATTATTTCAATAGATTATCTTTCTCTTGGTCTTGCATTTGCTCAGAAGGATATATGGAAAAGAATAGAGTTAAATCATCCATACCTTGGATGACAGTGTCTGTTACAAAAGGACAATTCTCCTATGTCCTATGTCTCTGTCCTTCTCTTAGCCTTGCGTAATTTCCAACTAATCACAGATTCTTGGCTTCAAGTCTAGTGAAGGTGAAGGACTATAAGTCCTTCCCCACTGCTACATCTTCATGGTTTCTCTTTTAAAACTCTTTTATTTAGATGTGGAATTTATTTTCATGTCTTCTTTCAATCCATTCTAAATTGTAGTGAGCTAAATAGGCTCTGTAAAATCACTTTAGGTAGCAAAAATATTAAGACAATATATCAAAAATTTTGGCCTCCCTCCATTGCTGAAGCCAATATGCTTAGCTAGGGCTTCTAAGAACGCGTTTTCTTGCCTTTTCAATTTGCTCAATTCTTTTCTGATCCCAAAACTTTTTGGCTTATGTAATAAGAGAAGTCTTCACTATCTCAACTTAATAAGGATATTATATTTTTGAGCTACTAAGAAATGTGAAATCATTGGTTTCAGCATCTAATCAGGTTTTTTTCTGTAGTTCAGTGCTTCACTTGCAAAAACATTGTAGAACGTATTACAAACATTTTTGAGTGCACTTTTTCCCTAATATTTTGACCCAAATTATCTTTTTCAGAGAATTACTGTTTGGTAATTAAAGTCAATACACAAATTTTGATTTTTTTTTAAGAACGTTGAATTTAAATTCCACTACATCCTTGTTTCACACAGGGAGTAGATTTCCTGGGTAAGGACAATTCTCAAGGGAATTTACAGGACTTATAACAAGGGTTCTGAGGTTTGTTTGTTTAGTATGAAAATGAGCCATCTTCCCCCACTTTGCTCCCTCTCAGTTAAGTCTCCATTGATTATTTTGCATGAAAGCCTATTTTCCCAAGAAATTTTAAATTTTCATAATAGGCTAAGTTGTTAAAAAGTTTGAACAAATTAAAATTTACCTGTCATAATTTTTGGGGGGTGTCCAGTCGTGGGGCCTAACTCTGGGCCTGGGCGCTGTCACTCAGCTCTTCAGCTCAAGGCTAGCGCTCTACCACCTGAGCCACAGCACCACTTCCGGCTTTTTTTTCTTTTTGCTTATGTGGTGCTGAGGAATTGAACCCAGGGCCTCAGGCATGCAAGGCAAGCGCTCTTACCACTGAGCCACCTTCCCAGCCAAACCTGTCATAATTTTAAAACTCTTTTGAAATTCCTTTATTAGAACCACAAGTTCATCAATCCTAACTCCACCTTTAATATCAAAAACAGTTAACATGTTGTTTTCATGATATAGTGTCCATGAAACTACTATTTTCCAGTGGCTTTGTTATGCATATATATAACCTTATAATCTGATGCTAAGCAAAATGAATGCCAAGATATGGAAACAGAGAGTATTATTTGCGATTGTTGTTTTTAATGTACTATGTGATTTCCATTTTCTTTTGGGGTTTCCCCTATGCTTTTTTTCCTGCTGTATTTGATTTTGGTAGCCTGTGTATTGTGTATATATTTACCTTAATTAGGGAAGGGAAGAGGAACAACAAAATGGTGAGACAAAGGACAAAGGCAAACCAATGCAATAGCAATACTCACAAAACAATATGTTGAAAATGTACATTACAACTTGTGAGGGGTACTGGGGTGAAGGAAAACTGTGAAGAAAATGAGGGAAGGGGTAACAAGCTTGAAAAGTTATGTATTCACTACCATAAAATTACTGTAACCCCACTGTACATCACTTTGACAATAAAATTAAATTTAAAAAATAAGCTGCATGAAATAAAATTTCACTGTATTGGTAAAGTACATATTACTCTTTATGTAGTAACTTTTAAAAAATCCATACTTTTGGTGTCTAATTTGAATTAATTACCCCTTTTTAATCAGAGGACCATCAACTTGAATGCTATCCGACTAGACAATATTTTCACAATATACTTACCAATATTTTGAAAAAAGAATAAATAAAGTACTTTCTCATACTAAAAGCGAAAACAGTTTAATTCTATGGAAACAAATAACTTGTAAAATAAATAAGTTGTTAAGAAGACAGAATATATGTGTTTGTCAACATTCCAATGACTAGTAATTACTCATTTTCAAATTCTGAAGATTCCATACCTGAGAGATTCAAAACAATACAGGCTTGCATGTTATGTAATTCTGCAATACATGCATTTTCCAATGGGGTGTTACAGATTGAGAGACAACAGAAAAATAACCATGTTCTACTAGAGGATAAAACTATGTAGCATCAGTAATAATTAATTCTTCAAGAGTAAGCAATTGTTTATCACAATAAGCTATTATTTTTATGACCACCAGTACCAATATTTATGATATAGAGTCATCCTAGCCCAAAATTCTCCAACTTTTACAGTGCATCACAAACTTCCCTTAATTCATATGATGAATAGCTTATCTCTATTGTGAAAAAATACAACTCTGCTAATGTGATGCCATTCATGTTCTGGTAAGAACACCACAATAAACTGGGTTGCATCATTTTCCCCCCACTGGTATTTTTGAGGTCAGAACATTTGCAAATATTACTTATATTTATAATTTTTAGCTATCATATAAATTCTCGATGCTAAGATTGGAAGATTACAGTTGAAAGCCCACCCAGGCAAGAATATTCCCTAGATTCTTATCTCCAATAAACTTCTCAGCAAAAGCCAGACGCAAGTGGCACTGAGGTTGAAGTGGTAGGGCACGAGCCTTGAGCATAAACAAGCTCAGAGACAGTGTCCAAGCACAGAGTAAAAGCCCTAGGACAAACCAATAAAACAAAAACAAAAATTAAATCAAACCCCAAACGTAACATTTTTCTCAGTGTATACAGTAGCAAATAATTAAGGAAATTGCTTCCTGTGTTACATACAGGTAGAAGAAAGAAGATGTCACACGATTATTCTCTTCATACCATGTTATACCAAAGACTCCAAAAATTTCTCTTATTCTAAATTTATAAATTAATATCATCAATTTGTTGGCAACTCTATCTACAACGTTCACATTATCATTTCATACATGAACTGTTGGAATTATCTATTAACTAAGTTTTTGAAAGAATATTCTAGGCACATAGAATGCAAAATCATTTGTGAATGTCAATTAAACCCTCTACTTAAAAACAATTTTGTAGAATCCTATAGAATATAAAATTACAAACAAAACCAAAATATTTTAAATCTAAATTCTAATTTAGCAAGATCTTCAAAATCCTTCATTAGACGAACTTTGCTATTTTTCCAAGCTTAAGCTTGTGTAATTCTTCATCATTTCTTTGGGTTACAACAGAATGATGATAACTTATTTTTTCAAATTTTGGATGGGAATCATGAGTCATTTTGCATCTAGGAATGTTCTGTAATAAAGAGAGAATTTAAAACACAAGTGAGGATTAAGTATGAGTTGCATTTCAACAGGAAATTTGACTTCTCAAAACATAATGACAAAATTGGCCCAAGTGTCCAACTATGTATTCCTTTCTTATTTGTTTTGTTTTATTAAGACAAAATTATACACCTTGGTCCAGGGAAGGTATCACTATGAAATTCCATTCTCTAATCTCCTGTCTTAATCTCAGTGCTAGAATTCTAAGCTTGTATCACATTGCCATGCCATAGTTTCTTGGTTTATTTAATCTAGATATAGACTACCAATTCTGAACTTCTCCAGTGATATTATACACCAGAGTGACTGCTTAGACTTTATCTACTATTTTCAAAGATGTTCTAACATTTGATACAGGATATGAACATTTTCAGATGCACCTGCCAGATCTCTGATTCATTCCTCCATGGACCTGATCCCTTTAATAATGATTATTGATTCTTACTATCTCTGATCCCTACCAATGTAATATTCTCAAACTTATTTGAAGGAAGTTCATTTGTGGACTTTCAAATATTAAAAATTATCACTTGATTCTAGTCTTGTTCAGGACATATATTTATTGTTTTCTAACTTTTCTACACATTCTGTGAGTTGTTTCATTTGTGTATTTGTGTGTGCATATATAAGTGCCTCTGGGTGTATGTGTATGTTTGTATGTATATATGCAAAAGCCTCAAGCTTTTATTCAGCAATCTTGCTCATGACTGATATTCCATCAATTGAGCCATTCTTCCAATCCAGATTTTGACTGCTTAAATTTATATACTGTTGCAAAGAGTGTTCTGCCCAGGCTGGATGCCAATAGAACTTCCCAGACTCCTTTACATTCTTAGGTTTTATTTCTCCAGGAGTATCAACTTTTAAACGACAAACATTTTTGTGAGGGTAATGTCTAAGCTGTAGCCCATATTTTTAACTCAAGAATTCTTTTTTTTTTGTTTTGGTGGGGTGACTGGTCATGGTGCCTGAACTCTGGGCCTGAGCTCTGTCCCTCAGCAATTCAGCTCACGACTAGCCCTCTACCACTTGAGTCACAGGGCCAATTTTGGCTTTTTTCTTTTTTGCTTAAGTGCTACTGAGGAATCGAACCAAGGGCCTCATGCATGCGATGCAAGCTCTGTACCTCTGAGACACCTTTCAGCCCTAACTAAAGAATTCTTATAAAGATAGATGAACAGACACATTACACATCTTGAGTGTTAACTGTTAGGAATGTGATCGTAAGCTGGGTCATGGTGAGATATGAGGATTGAGGTTCAAAGCCAGCCCCGGTAAGAAAGTCCCAGAGACTCTTTTCTCAAATTAACTAAAAGAAAACTGGAATTGGCACTGTGGATCAAGTGGTAGAGCATTAGCTTGAGCTGAATAGCAGAGAGACAGCTCGCAGGCCGAGAGTTCAAATCCCAAGATCACCCCCAACAACTATATATATATAAATGTGTGTGTGTGTGTGTATGTGTGTGTGTTTGTGTCTGTGTGTCTGTGTGTCTGTGTGTGTGTGTTTAAAGAAAAAAAAAGAAATGAGATCTTAGCCACCAGTTTATTGCCAGCATAATCCCTGCTCTCACAAGATGGACATTTCTCCAGTTAAATCCATGCTTTTATATCTGACTTGCATTGAAAACAGAATAATTCTTCCATTGTACTTTATACAAAATTGCATGATTAGCAAGCATGATTTAGAATGGGAGTGGCCTCATACTTCATGTTCCACATAGGAGTCTTGCTTTCTGTATATCACTCTCATAAATCTACATACTGGACTTGGCTTTATTGTTTCAATGTTGCTTATTTGTAGTCTTCTATACTGTATGGAACCATTATGCTTAAACACAGAACTTCTCTTTCTCCTATTATTGCTATTGTTTCCTTACTGTTAACTCATGCACACTTGGGAAATAATGAACAGCACGTACACTCACAAAAAGAATGTTCTGAAAACCTTCTTCCCATTTAAAATTCGCCTTAACTTACAGAGAACTTACAAAGTTTGAACTAGATGTACTCATGTATAATATATTTATAAGCAATATAAATTTCATATTTTCTCTTTACTAAATTGTCTCTGAAATACGTTTTACCTCAGGTCCATAGGTGTTCTAGTCTTATTTCAGTGAAGCCAGAAAACATTCACTATACCTCAAGCAGCACCATCGATTGTTACTGGAAGTAACTGTTACTGGATGTGGAAACTGACCCCAGGAGAGGAATGGAACATAGAGGAAAAACAAAGTTCAAGTTACGTTGTGCTTTCCTTTTTACTGTACAAGAAAAGTACCCCAAGGCTTGAAGGAAACTCTGTCCCTGGCTTTTTGAGTGTGTTCGTTACTCATATAATTTTTTTTCTGTAAACTTCTAGTTCATAGTGTTACAAAAAGAAATAATGTACCATTTGAAGGCCAGTATAGAACAAAAGGAAATAACATTGTTTTAAAAGTGTTCTCCTGCAAAGGAACAAAGACATAGAGGTTTTAATGTGTCTTATAGATGGATATTTCACCCCTGAGGTGATTCTCGATGCAGGACTCAGTTATCAATTCCTTTGGTCTGGTTCTGAGTTCTCCAGAGCAACAAGAATTCCAAAAAAGCAGGATCCAGTCAATATAATCAGCAAAAGAAGCCTCTTCTCTGACCAGTTCACCTTTAAAGAGGGCCCCAAAGAAAAATCTGGGATTTTTATTTGCTTGTTGGTTTAGTTTGTGCTAGTCCTGGGACTTGAACCCAGAGGCTGGATCCTGTCCCTGAACAGTTGTCTTTCCTGCCCATCTGCCCCCAAAGCTAGTAATCTACTGTTTGAGCCAAAACTCCACTTCTGGTTTTTTGGTGTTCAATTTGCGATGAGTTTGACAGACTCTCCTGCCTGGTTTGGCTTTGAATTAAGATAGTAAGAAAGCTAAGTGACATCAACTGTATAGACTTCTCTTTTGAAACAAAAAATATTAGATGAAGTTTATTGTAAAGCTAGTATTTGACAATTTTTAAAGGAAGAGAGTATGTCTAGCAAAGAAGCCATAACTTAAATAACTCAGCAAAATTAGGTGCACTGAATCATTTTGAAATTATTTTTTCTGCTTGGGAAGATTATTGATCTTGTCCTTCCTTTTGGGGAAACATTTTGTTAGTTGTGGGGCTTGAACTCTGATCCTGGGCGCACTCCCACAGCTCTTCAGCAAAAATTGAGTGCTCTACCGCTTAAGCTACAGCACCACTTCTGGGTTTCAGGTGGTTAATTGAAGATAAGGGTCTCATGGACATTCCTGACCAGTCTGTCTTTGAACCACAATTCTCTGGTTTCCTGAATAGCTAGGATTCCAGGCGTGATCCACCAGCACCCAACTCATATTTGCATTTATGTGCACTGAATGACACTATGTAGACAAATAATGGAAATTTGAATCAAATGATGGCATTGCAGCTTTTCAGAAAATTTGAGGTAATAATAAATATGTCCTCCTTTTCCATGTTGTTTCATTAATGACTCATGAGCTATGGGACCCTTAATTAGCATTCTCTGCCGTCTGTGTAGGTGTATTTAGTATCAGGAAATGTTCATATAGAGAAATATAGAAAGACTGAGATTTTTAGAAAGCAAAGAAGTTAAGGTAAGAAAAAACAGCACAGAAGGAGATACATGTATTACACAGAGATTAAGAAGTAGCCTAAGAGATTTAGAATGCTAAAGGTAATGCAGAATAAGACTAGTTGATAACTATTTGTTCAATAACCAAAAATGGTTCTCTATAAACGTTTCTGGTATACATTAGTAACTTTCATTTATTCATTAACTCTGGAGTTATTCCTTCTCTTTTGTCACAACTGTTAATTTGCTTTTGCCGTTGTGGTGCCATGAATAACCAAAAATATTTCCAAATCTCACTTAGACTACACTTCTCATTGTGATTAGCAGAGACCATTCAAAAATCTGGAATCTTTGAATTTCCAGAATTAATCTTCACCTGACATCTAAGCACATTGAAGACATTAATTGCTCTGACCTAATGAACAAAACTTTTTTTCAACACAATATCCTAATATAAGAAAAAGTACATGAATTATGGACTATTGTCAGGTGTCAGTATGGCAGGAGCAATTATATATTCCAAGTATGGCTTCTTTATTTTGCATTTACTAATTAAATGATTTTTGGTTTGGGTTTTTTTTTTTGCTTTTTTGCTCAAGGCAATCACTGTACCACTTGAGGCACAGCACCATTTCCAGTGTTTTTCTGTTTATGTGGTACTGAAGAATTGAATTCAGGGTTTCATGCATGCTAGGCAATCATCATATCATGAAGCCACATTCCCAGATCCCTAAATGACTTTCTTAAGTTAACATTACATTTTCATTCAGTAACTATGTACCATAATATTGGCCAGGTGCTAGAAAATAATGTAGAAAAGAATACAATATAATAAATCCAGTAAGGCTAGATGGAAAATGAATAACCCTGACAGTCTTGCAAGGGCTCAGAGGGCTGATCTCATGGAGATGTATCAACACGCTGAACGAGACAGCTCTCTACCCACAGCCCACCTCCAGAATGAGTGGGCCATCTTGGGTTCCAGCTACCTGGGGACGTTGGCCCACCTCCTACAGCACCCATTCTACCCATTCCTGAGAGTGACAGTGAGAGAGAGAGAGAGAGAGAGAGAGAGAGAGAGAGAGAGAGAGAGAGAGAGAGAGAGAGAGAGAGAGAGAGAGAGAGAGAGAGAGAGAGAGGGAGAGGGAGAGAGAGAGAGAGAGAGAGAGAGAGAGAGGGAGAGAGGGAGAGAGAGAGAGAGAAAATCAGAATTACACTTAAATCGGGTGCCAGTGGCATAAAACTCTAATCCTAACTACACTGGAGGCTGAGATATGAGGATCATGGTTCATAGACAGCCCTGGAGGAACGTGTTTGAGAATCTTATCTCCAAAGAACCACCAGAAAACTGGAAGTGGCACTGTGGGATCAAGTGATAAAGTGCTAGCCTTGAGCTGAGGAGCTCGGGAACAATGCCCAATCCTAGAGTTCAAGAACCACGATTGAAAGAAGTGGACTTCCCACCACAAGAAGTGGACTGAATAGCACCCATTGTCCTAGGGAGCATGGTAGAGAAGTCAGGCCGAGCTTCCTGTGAACTTGAGGTCATAAGTAGGTCATCTGGCTTTTCTGTGCCTCGGTTTCCCCAGCTGCAAAATTGAACAAAGTGAAGGATCCCCTTCCTCATTGGGATAGGGTAGTAATGAAAGAGAGCCATGTTTTGGTTCATAATCCCACACCTGTTGCATGATTAATAACAGGCCCCACCTGAGCCCTTTCTGGTATCTTCCTGTCATATGCTCACAGAATTGCCAAAACCTTATCTGAAGGCCATTCCCTCTCTTTTCCAGAGATCGTTCTGTATAAATCCCTTGTTTCCTCACAATTGTCCTGTGAGGAGACTGAGGTCCAATGGTTGAGGCCCTACCAAGAGCTTCACCTGTGGTCAAGAATCCGCTGCTATGGACTGAGTTTAGGATAATCCATCTTAACCGATGAATGAGCATGACACCACATGTCTACCATCCCAATTACAGAGGACCAGGCCTGGTGGAGCATACCTTTCACAGGAGGACCGTGATCCAGCCCAGCCTGAGCATATTTGTAGTTTCTATCTCAGAAATCCTCAAGACAGAAAGGTGGCTCATCAGCACCATGGAGAGGAAACAAGCAGGGGGGTCATGGTGCACCCAGAGGGGTGTTTGACCCGGGGTAGGTGGTTGTTGGGACAGAAACTCACCTGTGCTGCTGGGAGAAGCTGTTGGCAGCTGCTCCAATTGGGGCAGCAGCTATGGCGCCAGCATTATGGACACATGGGCCCAGAACAGAAGACTAGGGGCGGGGACCAGGTCTGGGATTTAGGCCGGCTGGCAGCTAGACATTGATTGAGGTTTGAAACGTGGCACTGCGTGAAGGGAGGGGAGGGGTCAGGTGGGGTGGGAGCATCAATTTTCTACTATATTCCAAAGTCACCTCGAGTCTCTTCCTCAGGACTGAGTCCCTTCTACCTTCCTGAACTGCTGGTAGTGGTGTAAACTAACAGGGAATCCCAGTGCTACCTGGCAGCATGGAATGTGGGCATGGCCACCATTCTTGTATCCCATTGGTCAGAAAGAAGCATGAAAGAATGGGGGTGTGGCAAGAATCCTGTGAAGCAAGTAGCATGGGTGGAGTCAAGATGACAGTGGTTCTCCCAGCCTTTTTCCCAGGAAATTCTGTCCAATTCAGTTGGAAAGAAGAGGGTGACCTGCTTTAACTGGATGGCTACACAGATTGTTGTATAGTTCTGTTTGTTGCCAGTCCCAGACTTTGAACTTAGGATCTGGGCACAGTTCATGAGCTGCTTTTCCTCAAGGCTGGTCCTCTACACTAGAGCCACAAGGTTTCTGGCTTTGTTGGCACTGAAGTTGGAAGGGGTCTCAAGAATTTTCCTGCTTAGGGTGACTTTGACCATGATCCTCTATTCACAGCCTTGTAAGTATCAAGAAGGACTGCTGAGAGCCACTGGTGCCTGCCTAATCATTGGCCTTGTTGATGTTCTTGGACAGACTGGTGAGTTCCCGATCCTTGGGTTGAAGTGGTGGGAGCTGGAGCCCACAATTCAAATCCTGGTCGTGCCACCTTCAAATGGTAAGAGATCCTAAGAAACTTGTTCCTATCCATATGATTACCAATGTAATGTGATGTAAGTCATGATTGAACGAACAGTTCTTGAATGATTCTAGGATAAAATTATACACAATTATATTACACGACACTGATTGATTTTAGTTAATATTTTATTAAGCATTTAAGCAATCACATTCATCAAATGCAGGCATAATGAAATACCTAAGAATTGGGCCTCAAATACTATAAAGGTGAGTTTTTTCTACCAGGACTGGGATTGGAACTCATAGTCTGGAAAACTCTGTTGCACTGTGTGGGAAGAGGAAGCTTGCTTCCTTAAAGTCAAGAAATTCAAGTCTGTTCCTTAGGCTTGAAAACGATCACCAGCACTAGAAAACACCCTATTCATGTACAATTTACATATATGTTTTATATTTTTATACATATGTTGACTCCTTATTGCATTCAGAGTAGTTATTTTATTTTTTGTTTTATTCATGTATTGACCATTTATTGTATTGACTATTATAGCACATAAAACATTGACTACATAGGATATAGGTGTACAGATGTATTCCACTTCATACCTGACACACAGAAGATTCACAGTAAAGGAAACCATGTGTCACCATCATCTTCTTACTCCACGATTCATTGTTTGGGAGTACTGACATCTGAACTCATGGCCTACAAGGCCAAATTCATGAATGGGTGAGTGCAAACATGCCATCCTGGGGGAAATTGAGGTGCAGGTTGTTCCCAGGACCTGAGAAACCCAGGGGTTAACCAAAGAAGAACAGATTGACATGTAGATGGCAGTATGCTAATATATATATGTGTGTGTGTGTGTGTGTGTGTGTGTGTGTGTGTGTGTGTGTTTGTGTGTGTGTGTGTGTGTGTGTTTATAGAGTGCCAGAGAAGTTTATACATTATTCAGTTATATAGACTATATTCCTACCAATTCCTGGGTATTTATTATGCGTCCATGTAATTAATGTTATTGTTTTCATCGTTAAATATTAATGAAAGCACTCAGTGTCCTGAAATTATTGTGTTCCTGTAAGTAATAATATTCTTTTAATGCTTCATAAATATTAAATAAAATCAATCAGCCTTCTGAAATGATGCTGTTTAATTTTATAGGATCATCATTCACGATCAACTCATTCAACTGTGACATTGACAAAATTCCAGTGTTATGCCTTTGGATGAGAACCAGTTTATTAGTACTTCCTGCCATTGGATGGTGTCAGTATGGGGATTTGAAATGAGGGCCTATGTTGCCACGTGAGCCTATGGCTTCCTTGATTGTCTGCCATCCTTCAGAAATGCAAGGTGAAGTCCCCTTTGCAACAGTGTCATTCAGACCCAGAAGGGTCACTGTGCAAAGGAAGAAAACATAAAAGGCCACATTTTTTCTGTGCATTGTTTTCCCTGCAACACGTGGGGGTGTAGAATCCCAGAAGCACCTGTGTGTCCAGTGGCTGCACCCCATCTTAGTGTGATCAAAGCTGAGGCAGTGTTGTCACGACCTGAGTTCAAGACCCATGCTGAGAAAAAAATTAACTCCCTGGATTGCAATTCACATAGTTTATTCTTACAGGCTTTGGATTGTAACTCAGGCTCTGGGTAAATCTGCAGCAACGTGCATAAAGGGGAAGATCACCTTTCATGAAAATAAAAAAGTCAGGTCTGTTCCGTAGTCCTGAATTCAAGACCCAGACCTGGAAACCAAAATATTTCTATATATTGTAAAAATAGGATTTATACTTACCTATAGATGTTCAGTCCATACATGTTTGGTGGGGTTGTTCCTTGTATCTTCTGTTTTATTCATTTATGTACTCAATGTGTTTATTACATTGATGACAACCTATCACAGAACATCTAGATTTGTAGAAATGTTCTCTCTCATGCCTTACCCCCAGGATTCTCAGAGAAAAGGAAAAAAAGTTTCACACTCTCCTTCTTACTCCACGATCCGCTTGTTGATAGTGCTGGTATCTGAACTCATGGCAGAGCAAAACAAATTGGCCAATCAGTCAAGGTGATCATATGAACCTGTGAGCAACTAAGGAGTGTGGCCAATCCCAGAATATGACATTGATCCCAAGGGTGGTCCACTATAGTCAGAAATTCATAATTTAAACAAAGGATCTATATTGACATATATGTTTGGTTAGCATCTTGGGTTCAGTGCAATTATTCTCCTTATTTTGTCGCTAATTCATGGAGGTATTGTGTATTTTAATAAGTATGGTGACTGCTATGACAGTGCTGACATGGATGAGAACCCATTACCAAGGTTACAGTGTTGTCCATGCATTCTCCATCATATTTGTGACCCAGGACTTTCACAGGAGAGGATAAAAGGCACAACGACTGGCTTCTGACATCAGTATGAATCTTTTGTCAGTGCTGGGATTTTTAGTTTCTGACATCAATATGAATCTTTTGTCAGTGCTGGGATTTTTAGCTGAGGTCTGGGTAATTCTGTTGCACTGTGGGAGAAGGGGAAGCTCGCCATCTTTGAAGAGTAGAATGTCAGGCCTGGGGCAGGGCCTGATTTGAAGCCCCAGCACTGGACAAAATAACAAGCCCACCTTTTTAAAACATAAGATTTTTCTTTACCTACAGGTGTGGTATGCATCTTGCATTCAGTGCAGTTATTCTTTCTATTTTGTGTCTTTTTCATGGATGTATTGTGTATTTTATTGTGTATGGGGTGACAGATATAACTGTGCTGACATGGATGACAACCTATTCCCATGGCTAAGAGTAGCCTATATAGCATTCTCCATCCTCAATGAGACCCAGGACATTCACAGGACAGGAAAACCTGTGCCACCTTAGGCTTCTCACATCAGAATAAATCTTTTGGTAGTGCAGGAATTTGAACTCAAACCTAGCAGGCCCAATTGGTGAATGTGTCATGGTGAGCACACCAGGCTTTGAGCCACTAAGGAACTAGGCCATTCCTGGGACCTGAGATGGAGCTCTGGTGGGGGCCAATATAGTCATAAATTCATAATTAAATAGACGATCTATATTTCCAAACATGGGTGGGCGGCATCTTGCGTTTGGTGTAGTCATTCTCTTTGTTTTATGTCTTATTCATTGATGTATTGTGTATTTCCTTGAGTATAGGATGACAAATATAACTGTGGTGAACTGGATGACAACATATTCCCATGAGTATAGAGTTGCATATACATTCTCCTTCCTAGCTAAGCCCCAGAACTTGCACAGTACAGGAAAACAGGTGCAAGGACTGGCTTCTTACATCAGGGTGAATTTTTGGCAGTGCTGGGATTCAAATTTTGGGCCTAGGAGGCCCAAGTGCCCAATGGGTCCACGTGATCACACCAGACTGTGAGCCACTAAGGAGCTGGGCCGTTCCCAGGAACTGAGATCGAGCCCCAGTGAGGCCAAAATAGTCCTCAATGATCATTGAAACATGGGATGTATATTCACATCCGTGTGTGGACTGCATCGTGCATTGAGTGTAGTTATTCTCTTTATTTTGTATGCTATTCATGGGTGTATTGTGTATTTTCTTCAGTATATGATGACAGGAATAACTGGTATGACATGGATAACAACTTATTCCCATGGCCACAGGGTGGCTCAAGCATTGTGCATCCTTGCTAAGATCCAGGACTTGCACAGAAAGAAAACAGGTGCAATGATTGACTTCTGACATCAAGATAAATATTTTGGCAGGGCAGGGAATCTGAACTCGGTGCCTAGCAGGACCAAGTGGCGAATTTGTCCACATGAGCACACCAGCCTTTGGAACCTGCGATTGAGCCCCCCTCCCAGAGGAGAGCGGGGAGCACAGCAGTCATCCATTCATAAGCTGAAGGTAGTATGCATGTATAGAGTAGGAGAGATGGTAACCTGTGGTGGAATCCAATCTGCATGAATACAGATTCTTGGATCTTTACTGATGCCTCCATTTCATGACTGTGATGATTATTGTCATGCTTCATCAACTTCTTTACAAATAATCGATACTCCATGAGTCTTGCCTATCATTACCTACTTGCATCATGCACAAACTACTCATTCAAGGATGAGATCAATCACATTCCATTACTCTTCCCAGGCCAGAAACTAGTACCTCAAGATCTCCCGCCATTCCCCGCATAGGGGGACTGAATTCAAGCCTCAGGCACAGAAAAGATTCTCCATATATAATTTTTTGGGGGCCACTTGTGGGCCTAAACTCTGGGCCTGGGCGCTGTCCCTCAGTTCATCATCTCAAGGTAGTGCTCTACCACTTGAGCCACAGCGCCACTGCCGGCTTTTTTTTCTGCTTATGTGGTGCTGAGGAATTGAGCCCAGGGCCTCATGCATGCAAGGCAGGAGCTCTACCACGGAGCCACCTTCCCAGCCCTCCTTATATATATATTTTAAAGATAGTATTTATACGTCCTTACAGATGTTCAGTCCATATTGTGTTTGGTGTGGTTATTTATTTTATTTCTTGTGTCATTCATTTATTTAAAATTTATTTTATTGACTCTGATGACACCTATACCATTTATTACATTGTTTACATCCTGTCACATAAGATCTAGATGTTAGATGTGTTCTCAATTATGCCTGGCAGGGCCAGGATCTGAACTTACTGCCTAGCAGGCCCAATTCATGATTGGGTGAGTTTGAGCATGGCAGCCTCTAGCCAATGAAGATGTCAAGTCGTTCCTAGGATCTGAGATCGACCCTCAGGTTTGGCCAAAACAGGGATACATGGATAGGCAGACGGAGTTGTACAAATAAATATATATATATATATATATTTGTAAAGAGTTCCATAGCCGTCTATGTATGATAGAATGACACCCACTATGTTCCTACCAACTCTTAGGTATTTATTAAACCGCCATTGAAGGAATATTGCTCTTTTCATGCTTAATAAAATATTAATTAAGCTCAATCAGCATTCTAGGATTACTGCATCCAACTTTAGAGTAGACCGATGAATAAACTACTCTTTCAATCAGTATTCCTATGCATAAGAATGAGTCTCTTGTGATCTCCTGTGATTGATATCAGAACTACGATTTCACCCAAGGACTATGTTGACAGGTTGGCCTATGGCTTCACTGATAGCCTGCCAGCCACCAGCAATGGCAGGTCAGGTCCACTTTGCAGCTTTGTCATTCAGACCCAGGATGGTCACTGTTCAAAGAAAAAAACTGTAAAACCCCAGCTCTCTGCAGCTCACCACTTTTTGTGCTTTCCAACGATTTTTTCTTCCTGAAAGCCCTCTTGGCCCAGGATCGGCTATGGGTCCAGAGACTGGACCCCAGCTAAGGCATATCCAAGCTGAAGTAGAATTTCCACGACCTGTGTTCAAGCCCCATGCTTGGCCAAAATCAATATATATATATATATATATATATATATGTATATATATATATATATATAATATATTATATATATACACACACATATGTATATATTTACATATATATGTATAATTATTTAACTAAAATAAAAAAATAAAGCTCCCTAGTTTGGAATTTCTGCAAGTTTTCGTTTCAAGCCTGGGATTTGAACTCAGGGTCTTGGTAAATCTGTAGCAATGTGAGCGAAGAGTTGCCATTACTTGAGTTCAAGCCTTGTGCCAACCAAAAATGAAAAACTAAGTCACTGACCTCAGCAGGGGGATGTAGTTGTGGAGATGGGAGGGAAGGGATGATAGGGGAAAAACACAGGAGGAGTAAATAATGCTCAATAGGAAATGTACTCATTACCTTGCTCCTGGAACTGTAACCCCTCTGTAGAACATTTTTGCAATAAAAATCATACAAAAAAGGAGAAACAATGTAGTTCTCAGAGAAGCACTTTGGAAGTAAGGGCAGGATGTTTGGATAGCTGTACAAAACTCTACACTATTTTTTTAATGCTCAGTATGGAACTGAATAATCATAACTGCTTCCATTAAAAAAATTAAGTCACTGTCTTCGAACTGGGGCCAATATTTCTGTCATTGCTAGTTTTTGAGCTCACCATCCAGGTAACACTTTTGTACCATGGGTGAATGTGAAGCTCATTGTCCTTGAGGAAAACAAATTCAGGATAGAGTTCCCAGGGCCTGAATGATGGCCCTGCAATGGAAGAAATATTTCTATACATGTGTAATACATGATATATACTTATATATGTATGTTAATTTCAGATTATAATTTTATTATTGATTTTGTATTGTATTTTTCTTTGATTCATTTATTGATTGTTGTATTTAGTATTATTATACACATAATATATTTTGCACATCTATTATAAAATTATACACAAAAATTTAGGACATTGACTCATTTTTCATTAACATTATATTAAGTCTTGAAACATGATACATAATTAAATGGAAACATTTGTCACAGTCTTCACATGTTTAGAGTCTCTCCCATGTATGAGCTTTGAGTTCACGCACCAAGACTGGGCAAAAAAAATTGAGCCTGGTGAGACATATTCTTCTCGGACTCAGAGGAGGGCCGAGGTTATAGGTAAGAGGTTGGGTAGAGGGCAGTGCTGGTGGCTCACCCCTGTAAGCTACTCAGAAGGAAGGATCCTAATTGTAAGCGGAAAAGTCAATTTAAGAAACTTTTCTCCAATTAAACACCCAAAAAGCCAGAAGAAGAGCTGTTGTTCAAGTAGTACAGTGCTAGCCTGGAACACAAAACCTCAGGGATAGGATAGCATCCAGGCCCTGAATTCAAACCCCAGGATTGGCACACATACACACACACACACACACACATACACACACACACACACACACACACACACACACACACACACACACACATACACCAATATAGAGCATTTGCCAGTCATCCTGCACAAATTCCATGTCTAGCAACTCAATATTAAAAAAAAAAAAAGATGGAGAAGGGAAGGAAAGACTTTCTCCAGGATGTGATATACCCAGTGCCAAAATTTCACAGTAGTTCTAATATGTGGGTACCGGACAGAGAGCCTCAGGCAGAAAGTATAGCATGGGCAAAGGTCCTGAGGTGTGCTGCAGGGCAGGTGGTGTGAATGGTATGAAGGTTTTATGGCTTCAGAAAAGTCTGGCAGGATATTCAAGTCTGGGTCAAAGTTGACTTGAATCATAGGGCAGAGGGTGGGGTCCCAGAATAGCGCTCAGGGGGACGATTAGCTTTTCTTTTCACCAAGGACCCAAAGCCATTTCCTGTGGCTGGAAACCTGTTTTCACAACTCCTGACCCTCAGGCCTCCTTTGAATGGAGGAGTCAGGGCAAACGCAAGGAAAAACTCCTGCTTTAGAAAAGCTTTTAGCCCAATGCCACCAGTGGCTCAACCCCTGTAAATCCTAGCTACTCAGGAGACTGAGATATAGATCGAGGGTCAAGCGAGCTCAGGAGAGGACGTTAATGAGACTCTTCTTGCCAATTAACTACCAAAATCCAGAAATGGAGCTGTGGCACAAATGGTAAAGTGGTAACCTTGAAGGAAAAACTTTAGAGACCAGAGCCCAGACCCTGAGTTCAAGCCCCCAAACTAGCACAGGAAAATTAAAGAAAATATTTCAGGTGCTCCTAGTCCACTGTGGTGTAAGGCCAGATCATCCAGGCACAGGTGGCTCACACCTTTCCTCCTAGTTCCTCAGGAGGCTGAGATGTGAGGATGACGTTTGAAAGCCAGCCCAGGCAGGAAAGTCTGGGAGATTCCACTATGCTCAGTATTATGTTGATCCTCTTGTATTTGCTTAAATTCCATGTTTGAACTAAGAAATTATCTATTTTAGAAAAAGTTAGGGGTGTTGCAAGAGGAAGACCCTACTGGTGTGAATACCTTTAATTCTAGCTACTCAGCAGGCTCAGGTCTGTGTATTCAGGTTCAAAGCCAGCCCAGGGATTCTCTTCTGGGGTTGCTCAGCACCACACCCTGCTTCAGGTCTATGGTTGTTCACCACCTTTGCCACCATGGGCTGCTTATGCAAACCAGTATGGAGAGGTGCCACACCCACTAGGGGTCCAGAGTTGTTGGCTGCCACTGTTGATGCCACTGCTGCTGCCACAGCTGTTGCCACTACCCCAGCTTCTGCCACTGCCCCAGGATCAGTTGGGCCACTTATGCAAGCCAGGCACCCCACCACAAGTCAGGTGTTAACCACTGCTGCTGTCTCAGGTTAGGCTGGGCCACTTATGCAGGCCAGTATGGAGAGGCACAAACCACCACAGGTCTGGACTTGTTCACTGTAGCTGTCCCCACCTCAGCCACCGCTGCTGCCCCAGGCTGGTCTGGGAAAGTGCCAAGAGGCATTTTGCCCCAATTCTGGGTGGTTTGCCAGCACTGCCAGCTGCTGCTTCTGTTCCAGGTCAAGCTAGGCTATTTACACCAGCAGGACAGAGGTGCCACCCTGAGATACTAGGGTCGTTTGCCACTGTTGACAGCTGCTACTGCTCCTGACTGGGATGGGCTACATGTACCAGCCAGGCAGAGGAGCTGTACCAGGGAGGGTGAGGGGAGTCTTTGTTCCAGCTCTGCCTTCTGAGATTTCTGTTTGTATATTCTGGGTTGGCCCAGCTCTTGGGAGTCTCCTGGGAGAATTGGGATGCTTGTGGGTGTGTGGTCCTCATAGGGTCCAGTCCCGGGGCACTTAAGCAGCTTGGCACAAAACCCCATCACTTAAGCTGCGCAACATGGAGCGCCATCACCAACAAAGGGTGGGGGAAGGGTCTTTCCACTTTACTGTCTCTGTAGGTTTTTCCCTTTTCTTTTTGCACTTCCTTTATCTCTCTAAGTAATTGCCTTTTTTTGTGGGTCACTTGGAGAAACAGAGCATTGAAATCCAAACTCAGTATTTGGTTGGAGAGAGCTGTGGTGTTTCCCTGCTGTTCCATCACTTTCTTGGTCCCTCCCCTTCAGTTGGACTTTTTCTTATCCAGCCCTTGGGCCTTGGTTACCAAAGAATAGGTACATAAAAGAATATGTTGTAAAACCTGCAGATTGTAGTTAGACATTTCTGTTAATATAGCCTTCCTAATTTTAGGAACCCAAGGGGGTGTTCTACACTAAAGTATTTCAAGGGATTGAATCCATTTACATATGGGCTACATCTTGCTCAAAGGAGAGTGAAGAGGAGGAGGCTTACCTAGCTATTGCCAGTTTCTGTATTTAATTTAGTTAAAGTTTCCTTTAAGGTCATATTCATTCTTTCTAGTGCTTGAACTGTGAGGCTTATAAATGGATTGTAACTTCCAATTTATTCCTAGGGCATTAGTTAATAATTGAGAACTTGGGCCTGATATTTTCCTTTTCACTTTTCTTGGCCTCATCTTCTATGACACAGCACTTCCCCATCTTCTCTGCTAACTACCCTTTCCTTCTTTCTCTTTTGCTTTGAATTTCTGGTGACACATTTCAAAGCTGATAATTGACATGTACTTC
The DNA here is from genome assembly GCF_024711535.1 of Dipodomys merriami. Taxonomy (NCBI): domain Eukaryota; kingdom Metazoa; phylum Chordata; class Mammalia; order Rodentia; family Heteromyidae; genus Dipodomys; species Dipodomys merriami. Next base: position 406,713 of record NW_027203049.1, on the reverse strand, counting down.
AGCCTAATATATTCTTCTATGAGGTCCAGCTCCTTTTTCATGGCAATGATTTCTTAATGCAGCATCAGGATCTCTTTTTGGCCTCACTTGTGGTTAGCAAGGATGGTAAAATTGCTGTCCTGTGCTCCTGTTTGCCTCTCACCTGTGGTCCCCTAATTTGCCTCATGCTCACCCAGGCTAATGTACTTGAATTTCATTTGATTTTGAGTGTTTTCTAGGTTCCTTTTGAGGATTTTCTTCTCATTTTTGACTCTCAGATGTTCCTAATTTATATCTTCAAATCTTTTCTTCATGTCAAATAATTCTCTCTGTTTTCTCCAATGTGCTTTTCTATGTGCTTTTAATCTCTTGGTGGGTTTGACTGGCACATATTGGAGACACAGTCTTTTATAAGACTATCTTTTGAGATAGAAGGGTGGAATTTTTTCTTTGCCACATTTCTGAAGTTCAGAGGGCTGCTTTTTAAATTGAACATAGTTGGAATTCAGAGCCCCAAGCTCCTTTGCATGTTTCTCCAGAGATATAAACACATTTTCCAGGTGGTTAATGTGATTAATTAACCAGTCATTTTCTATCTTTCTCCTCCTTGGACATTCCTTTTCCCAATGTCCATTTTGTTTGCAATGAGCACACTGATGTATTCTTAGAGGTTCCCTATTGCCATTTGGAAATGAATTGTACTGTCTTTGCCAAGAGTTTCTCGATCCCTATTCTGGTGCTCCTACCAAAACTCAAACCCTCTTCTCAGACTCTTTTTCCTGGGTATCTCTGTTAACAAACACCCTCTGGGCAACTACTTCCAAATTAGAATAAACTTTTTACCTCAAAACCTTCTGACTTTTGAAGCTTTCTTCTAATATTTGGGCTGTCTGGGTAATAAAGGCCATATTTAGGGCTCTTTCATTCTCCAGGGCTTCAAGATCAATAGGCCTATATGTCCTATAGGCTTCTGGGAGAAGTTTCAGAAAAGCATTAGAGTGCTCACTGGGGAACTGTACCATCTCACCTAACTTAGATAGATGATTTGGCTTTTTAGCCACTGCGGTATCCCTGCTAACAGAACCTGGTAATAATAGGTAACCACCTCCATACCTCAATTGCTGTTAGTCTCAGCTTGGGTAAGTCTATGGAAAGACTTTCTGGATCAATAGTGGGGCTACTCTCTGGTTGAAGGACCACCTTCAAGTCACCAAGCAGGATTCACTCCCTGTTCTACCAGGTGAAAAGTGCCTGTAAAATTTGCTGACACTCATCCCAGATGTGCTTGTGTGTGAAAATTACTGTCTCTAATGAAGTAATGAGCCCCTTTTTTTCTGCAAAGGATGGATTTTGCTGTTTCCAGTTATACAGGTCACTAGTTGTAAAGGGAACATATACTAGAAATAGGGCTTGCCCACCATCTCCTCCAAGTTCCTATCTCAAAGGTAATAAGGGTAACATACCACTTTGTACCACCTCAGACTAGTACAAGTAACCACTTTTGGTATGGGAAGACTTAACATTAGAGGTACTGATGGCAAAGAATAGGAGAGAGAATACATCAGTGCATCTTCCACTGAGGAATTCTGTAAACCTGGGGGAGAATATTTTTTGGATATGACAACCTAAGGTCTTGTTCTCCCATCCTGAGAAAAGGAGTAAACAGGTGTATGCAGGACACAGATAGAACTATCAGCATACATACAAAGACCAAGAGCCACAGACACTTAACCCACATGTGTCATACCTCTCAATGTTGACCTCTACAAGAGGTCCCAGATGACAGAGAGAACGTCCCAGATTGTGTCTTGAGGAGGACACAGATCACCTCTGGATGATGTCACATATGTCCTCCCAAGGAGGCCCTAGATGACCTCTCATGGAGGTTCCAAATTGATTTCCAAGGAAGTGTCAGATAATCTCCAAAGGAGTTTCCAGATGTCTTTTTAATGAGGCTGACATTACCTCTCAAGTAGCTCCCAGATGGCCACTCAAGGAGGCCACATATGAACTCCAGAGGAAGTTCCAAATAACCCTCTTGAGAAAGCAACAGATGACCTCCAGGGAAGGTCCTATATAGCTTCTCAAGGAAGTCCCAGATGATGTCCAAAGACGGTCATAGATTTCTCATCATGGTAGCCTGAGATGACCTCCCAAAGAAGCTCCAGATGACCTCAGGAGGTGGTCCTAAATTGCCTCTTAAGAAAGCCCCAATGACTACTTTTGAAGAGGTCTCAGGTGGCCTCCTGAGGAAGCCCCAGATGACTTCTGGAGAAAGTCCAAGATGGCCCCTGGAGAAGGCCCCAGATGACCTCCAGCGTAGGTCTCAGATGGCTTCTCAAGGAAGTTGCAGATGTACTCTTGATGGGGTTCCAGATGGCTTCCCATGGAAGCCCTACATTATCTCTCAAGTAGGTTCCAGATGGCGTCCCAAGGAAGCCACAAATTGCTTCCTGAGGGGTCCTAAACAAGCTGGCAAGCATGCCAAGATGCACCTCTAGAGGTACATAAATGACTTTTTTCCATGTTGGACCTCCGGAGACAAACACTCGAGGTAGACTCTCAACCCTGAAGGCTGACACTCACACCTATGGGGATTTTTCCCTGGGGCCAAGGCCTGATACAATCCAAATGGATTATCTCGATGGAGTCTTCAAAAATTAAGACCTCTATAGTTCAAGAAAATCCATCGAGATACGTTTTATATAATAAATGTTCTCCAAACCAGCAACCCCCAAAATTATGATATCCAAAAGTCCAAACATCAAAGGGACAGCCTCTTTTCCTCTTCTCTTTATCTCTCTCCTTCGCTACAGACCTATACTTCTTTCGAGGTCTTTTCCTTTTTCCCTTCCACCAGGTCCTTCTTCTCTTTAGGGCTCTCCACTCTCCACAGACCTGAACTGCTTTGCAGGGCTCGTCAGTTGCCATCCTTCACCTTCTGCCCTCTCTCAACTTCCTCTCCACCCAGGTCTTCCCCTTATGCTATCACACCAGTTCTTTCCTTCCAAGACTTTTTCCTTTTTCTCTCACCTTCTATTGCTCTGAACAAGCAGCCTATATAAAGTCTGTACCCTTTCTCCACTCCAACTGACTGTTTTCGACTATCACATCCCAAACTGCCCACAACCCAATCACTTCTTAACAGCTCAACACATGGTGATTAATGCACCAGTCCCTCCCACAGGATGCCTCACCTTCTTTGGTGGCATTCTTTGTCCTCCCCAGCTGGCCAGGAGATGGGCCCATGCTGATTATCAGACCCAATAGATTATCGGGCACTGCTAATTATTACAGTATCCTCCTTGTGAACTAGTAGCAATTGAAATTGGAAATTTGATTGTGGTATTACAAACTCATTGTTACATCACAAATCCATTTTGACATCATCACCGCCATTACATCACAAAGCCATTGTGAAAACATTGTCATTGTTACATGATGATTCCATTGTTACATCTCAAATCTATTATGACCCTTAGCTCCTTTGAAAATCACAGGCCCTTTTCAACATCACAGTCCCTTTATGTATCCATATCCTTGTTGTTAAGTAATGACAATTGAGATCAGACATGCCATTATAACATCAAAAAGTGTTTGTGACATCCTCAATAGTGTGACATCACATTTTCATTATGAGAGCATCAGCTCATTGTGACATCACCAAACTCAATGACAGAATCGCATTATGACAACAATTCTCATTGTGACATCATAGACACATTGTGAATGCCTATTCTGTGATTTCATTGTATTTCTAATGTGGCATGAGAGTTGATATCAGAAACGCAATTTTGTGCCTACAAACCATTTTGACATCATAATCACTTTGTGACATCACAGTACCATTGTGATATCTCTAACACAATGTGACATCACAAAGCTCTCCTGTCCTCATAACTTTTGTGACATGCTGACATTGTGATATCTTAGACCTTTTTGCCCTCATAATTTGTTATCAACCTCATATTTCATGTATGACTTGAGATAACAGAAATCAACTGTGACATCATGACCATTGTGACATCATATTGACAGATGTCATGATCATGGTGTCACATTGTGACATTACAAAAAGTTTTGATGTCACAATTAATTGGTGATGCTATACGCTAAGGGGTCTATGATGTCACAATTGATTAGTGATATCCAAATGGCAAAACGGATCTCAACTGTCATGAAATCACAGAGAATATGAGTTCAAAACAGACTGTGGTATCTCCAAAGTCATGTGTTTTCACAAACGTTATGAAGTCAGATGAGGATTGTGATGTCACAGTGTGACACAATGTTTATGATGTCTGTCAGTGTGATGTCACAATGGTATGATGTCACAGTGCATTTATGATATCATATATCATAACTGCAATATTATAAGGTTGAAAACAGATTACGAGCTCATAAAGGGCCTAAGACACCATAATTGCTGCACATCACAAGACTTATGAGGACAGGGCAGGTTTGTGATATCACAGTGTGTTAGTGATATCACCATGGAACTGTGATGTCACAAAGTGATTGTGATGCCATATATTTATAAGATCACAATATATTTCTGACATCAACCCACATGCCACATTTGAAATAGAATTAAATAAGAGAATAGGCATTTACAATGTGACTATGACATCACAATGACAATAAATGTCATAATGCTATGAGGTCATTGTAAATTGGTGATGTTGCAAGGAGGTAATTGTGTAATAATGAATATGTGTTGTCCCACTGGTGATGGGGTCACAAAGGTTTGTGATGTTACAATGGCATATATATATTCAATTGTCATGTATTCACAATGAGGATATGGATACACAAAGGGACTATGATGTCACATATGCCATGTGTGTTTTCAAAGGTACATAGGGGTCATGATAGCTTTATGATACACAGTTGTGATGAGGTTACAATGGGCTTTTGACGTCAAAATGATTTGTAATATCTAAACACAAGTCCATTTTCAATTGTTACTATTTCACAATGTGCATACAAGTTCACAGAATGAGTTGGAAGTACTAATGGACATGAATTTTTAAAAATGTTAGGAGGTCATTTTAGGTTTGTGAATGAACAATGGGAGAGTGATATCACCATGACAATGTCAACTCATTACATCATGTCAAAATATTGTTTTGGTGTCACTATTAGTTGATAATTCCACATTGGTTGTGAGGTCACAAAATATTGGTGATGTGTTGGGCATTTCACAATGACATTATGATTCTCAATTGTCCTAACTTACAATGAGTATATGAGTTCCCAAAGGGACTGTGGTTTCTCTAAAAGTATGTGTTGTCACACATATATTGAAATCATAAAAGTTTTGTGATGTCAGAATTTGACACAATGGACATGACATCTGGCAGTATGATGCCAACATGGTCATGATGTCACTGGGAATTTGTGATAACAAATGTCATATATGAAATCTAATGAGGTCAACAACAGATTATGAGGACAATGAGGCCTAAGGTATCAGAATTGCAGCATGTCACAAAAGTTATCATGAGAGGTTAGGTTTGTGATATCACGGTGGTTTAGTAATATCACAATGGCAACATGATATACAAAGGGATTGTGATCTCACAATGATTATGAGTTCCTGATTTTTTATGATATCTACCTATATGCCACATTTGAAATAGAATGAAATCACAGAAAAGGCATTCATAATGTGTCTATGATATCACCATGACAATGTGAAGTTATAATTCTATCATTATAGTTTTGTGATTTCACAATGAGTGGATGGTATAAAAATGATAATGTGATGTCACAATTATGATGATCTCACAAACTGTTTTGGATGTCAAAATGTCATGTCTGATTCTCAATTGTCAATATTTCACAGTGGGGCTTTGGGTACACAAAGGGACTCTGATATCAAAAAGCTATGCATTTTTCAAATGTTATAAGAGGTTATAATAGATTTGAAATGTCACAATGTGATCTTGGTATCAAAAACAACAATGTGAAGTCACAATGGGTTTGTGATGTCACAGTGGTGATGAGGTCACAATGGGTTAGTTATGTCACGAGTTTGTAATATCACAATTATTTGTCCAATTTCAATTGCTACTAGTTGACCATGAGGACACTGTAATAACCAGCAGTGCCACTATAATCCACCGGAACAGATTGTCATCATGGCCTCCTAATCTGGACCAATTGAAAGGGGGTGCATGACACTGGAGGGGGCAAGACATGCTGCTGAAGGAGATAGGATGTCAAGTCCAACATGGTGAGCTGCCAAGAAGTGATTGGGCATGGACATTTGGTAAGTGATGATTAAAAACTGGAAGGCAAGAAATTATTGCAGTTGGGGAAGGGTACAGCCTATATATAAGCTGCATTTTCAGAGCAAGATAAGGGGAGAGAAAAAGGTTAAAGGCCTGGATGGAAAGAAATGATGAGACTGCTGGAGGGCAAAGACCTGGGAGGAGAGGAAATTGAGAGTGAGAAGGAGGTGAAGGACGGCAACTGGCCACCTGGACAAGGCAGGGCAGGCCTGTCAAGAGCAGAGCAGCCTGAAGTGAAGAATGGAATGCTGGAAGGAAAAAATGAAAAGAGCTGAAAGGTAGGACAGATCTGTAGAGAAGGATAATGAAGAGATAGGAAAACAGCCTTGGCCTTTGAAGTGTGGAGTATTGGAGATCATTATTTTGGCGGTTGGTTGTTTGCAGACCAGTTAACAAATGCCTGAACTTCTCTTTGGAGGTCTGATGGTTCATGGTTGAGACTGAATTTAGCTCTCCGCATCCAGCCTGGCCAAGGTAGTGGCTTGTTACAAAATTTATGAGGACAAGACAGATTTGCGATGTTACATTGCATTAATGATATCACAATGTCAATATGAGGTCAAAAAGGGTTTGTAATGTCACAATGATGGTGTGGTCACAATGGGTTTCTGAAATAAACCTATATGCCACATTTGTGATAGAATGAAATCACAAAACAGGCAATCGCATTGTCTCTAGGACCTCACAATGAAAATGTGATGTCATAATGCCATGATGTCATTGTCATTTTGGGATGTAACAATGGGCTGATGGTATTATAACAACAATGTGATCTCACTCTGGAGGTGATGTCACAATGTGTTTGTAATGGTAATTTGGCATGTCTGATGTCAGTTGTCTTTGTTCATAATGACAACATGGTTACCCAAAGGGTCCATGATCTCACAAACACCATATGCTTTTTCAAAGGTGCTAAGAGGTCACAACAGTTTTGGGATATCACACGGTGATCATGATATCACTGTGGCAATATGATGACACAATGGGTTTGTAATGTCAAGTGATGATAAGGTCACACTTGGATGTGATGTCACAATGAATGTGTAATATCACCATTACATGTCCAATTTCATTCTACTAGATCACAATGAAGATACGAGTTCACGTAAGGAGCTAGAAGTCAGAAAGGCCATGAATTTTGTAAAATATTATGAGGACATAATAGGCTGGTGAAAATGCAATGAGACAGAGATATCCCATTTGCAATGTGATGCTACCATTACATGAGATAGTATGGTTTTGAAGTTACAAATGGTGATGCCATACAGGTGATGAGGTCACATAGGTTTGTGATTTGACAATGGGTTGGTGATGTCACAATCTCATGCCAGATCTCAAATTAACAATGACTATATAAGTTCACAATGGATAATCATGTATCCAAAGGCATACGTTGGCACAAGTGTAATGAGTCTTAACACGTTTGTGTTGTCCTCATGTGACTCAGTGTCAAGAAATCTGGCAGTGTGATGTCACAGTGGTCATGATATCACAGTGGATTTTTGATATCACATGTCATGCCTGAAGTATTATGAGTTAAACAATTTATGAACTCAGGGAGGCCAAAGAGATCACACTGGCAGCATGTCAAATAATTTATGAGGGTAAGACTGTTTTGTTATGTCACAGTGCATTAGTGATATAATAATGGCAATATGGTGTCATCAAGATATTGTGATATTATAATGCTTATGTGGTCACAATGTATTTCTGATATCAACCCACCAGCAATATTTGAAATAGAATGAGATCACAGAATAGGCATTCCAATGTATCTATGACATCACAATTACATGTGATTTGATGTCATTGTTGTTTTATGATGTCATGATGGGCTGATGTTATCATAATGACAATGTGATGTTACACTGGTGATTATGTCACAAAGGTTTTGCGATGTTAAATGGCATGCCTGATCTCAATTGTCATTAGCTCAACATGAGGATAGGAGTATACAAAAGGCCTGTCATGTCACAAAGGCCATGCTTTCTTTGAAAGCTTCTGAAGTCATAATAGTTTTGGGATTTCACAATGTGATCATGTTGGTACAATGGCAATGTGATAACACAAAGAGTTTGTGATGTCTCCGAGGTGATGAGGCCACAAAGAGTTAAAGATGTCTCATCAAGTTTGTAATATAACAGTGACATAGACAATTTCAATTTCTTCTAATTCACTATGAGGATACTATAATAACCAGTGGGGCCAGGATTATCTGTGGGAGCCGATATTCATTGTAAATTCTTGGCTTGGCCCACCGGAGAGTGTGGGGAATGCTGCCAAAGGTGGAGGTGTCAAGCCTCACACGGTGAGCTGTCAAGAAGTGATTGAGCATTGGGCAGTTTTGGAAGTGATGGCTGAAAACTGTTAGTCTTGAGATGCGTTGGAGGGAGGAGGGGTACAACCTATATATAAGTTGCATTTTCAGGGCATTGTTAGGGGAGATAAAAATGGGAGTTACCTGGATGGAAGAAAGTTGTGAGACAGCAGGAAAGGAAAAACCTGAGAAGGGGGAAGCTGAGGGAGAGCAGAAGGTTGGCAATTGGTCACTGGGGCCGAGTAGGGCAGGCCTGTGGAGACGAGAGGCCTGAAGAGAAGAAGGAAGTGGTGGAAGGGAAAAGGGGAAAGACAAGGAAGGAATGACAGGTCTGTAGAGAAGGAGGGAAGAATGGAAAAGAAAAAAGCCTTGCCCATTGAGCTTTGGAGCTTTGGAGATCATAATTTTGTGATTGGTGGTTTGCAGAACAATTAAGAAAGTGTGGAGCTGCCCATTGGAGGTCTGAGTTTTGGTGGTCAAGGCTGCTCTTGAACCTGGGTATCAAGTCCTGACTAAGTTAATCACAGTCCCCTTTCTAGTGAAAAATGGTTTATTATATTAAATGTGACTCGATGGATTTTCTCCTTGCCTTAGAGGTCATATGTACATGAGTACACAGAAAGAGCTTGAAGTCTCAAAGTCCATGAATTTTCTAAGATCTGATGAGGGAATAACAGGTTTGTAAAAACACAATGGGAGAGTGATATCACAACAGCAATACCACAATATCATGTCAAAATAATGATTTGATACAACAATTAGTTGTTGATGCTATTCTCGTGATGAGGTCACAATAAGTTTGTGATGTCATAATGGGTTCACGATGTCAGAGTGGAATGGGAGATCTCAACTGTCATTAATTGGCAATGAATATATGAGTTCAAAAAGGGACTGTAATGTCTCCAAAGGCATGTTTTGTTAGAAATGTGAGGTCACAATATGACAAAATGGTCATGACATCTGGCAGTTTGATGTCACCGGGGATTTCCGATATCACCTGTCATACCAGAAACATCAGATTGAAAACAGATTATGAGCTCAGAAAGGACCTAATATATGGCAATGGCAGTATGTCACAAAACTTATAAGGACAGGACTGGTTTGTGATGGCACAGCAGGTTAATGATATCACAATGGCAATGTGATGTTACAAAGGATTGTGATATCACAATGGTTATATGGTCAAAATGGGTTTCTGATATATAACGAATTCACAGAATAGGCCTTCACACTGTTAAGTCTATGATGTAACAATGTCACTGTGATTTATATTGCTGTGATGCCATTGTCGTTTGGTTATGTCACAATGAGCTGATGGTGTTATAATGACAATTTGATGTCATTGCTGATTTATGATGTTACAATGGTTATGAGTTCACATTATGTTTCAGATATTAACACACATGTTCAAATTTGAAATAAAATGAAAAAGCTGGGCGCTGGTGCCTCACGCCTGTAATCCTTGCTACTCCAGAGGCTGAGATCTGAGGTTCGCGGTTCAAAGCCAGCTTAGGCTGGAAAGTCTATGAGAATCTTATTCCCAATACAAACCATTAGAAAACCGGAAGTGGCTCTGAGACTCAAGTGATAGAGCACTCGCCTTGAGCTGAAGAGCAGGGACAACACCCAAGCCCAGAATTCAAGCCCCACGACCGACAAAAAAATGTTAAAAACAGGCATACACAATCTTTTTATAACATCACAATGACAATGTGATCTCATAATGCTATCTTGTCCTTGTAGTTTTGTCATGTCAAAAGTAGTTGATGCTGTCATAATGAAAATGTTATGTCACTCTGGTGATGTCACAAAAGGTTCATGATGTTAAATTGGCATGTCTGATATCAATTGTCAGTTCATAATGAAGGTATAGTTCCACAAAGGGACTGTGTTGTCACAAAGGGCATGTGTTTTTTCAAAGGTGATACGAGGTCCTAATAGGTTTGCGATGTCACAATGTGATAGTGATGTCAAATGTCAATGAAAGCTCACAATGGTTTTGTGACGGCACATTGGTGATAATATCAAATAGTTTTGTGAAGTCACATCTCATAATCACATGTCCTGTTTCACATGTCCAATGAGGATATGAGTTCACAGAAGAAGACACGTATAAATGGCCATGAATTTTCTAAAATGCTATGAAGACATACTAGGTTTTTGAAAACACAATGGGATAGTGATATCATGATGGCAATGTGATGTTGCGATATGTTGACCTAATAATTTTTGATATCATAATTTGTGATGCCACACTGATGAGTTCACAAGAAGTGTGTGATGTCACAATGGGTTGGTGATATCAAAATGACACATGTAATTTCAATTTTCATTAACTCACAATAAGTACATGAGCTCACAAAGGGACTCTGATGTCTCCTAAGGCATGTATTTTCACAAAAGTGATGAAGTCCTAACAGGTGTGTGTTGTCAGAATGTGACAAAATGCTCATAACATCTATCAGTGTGATGTCACCATGATCTAGATGTCACGCTGGATTTGAGTATCACATTTCATACCTGGATTGGGCTTGAGAGGATTGGAATTTCACAGTGGGTTAGTATTATCACCATGGAAATGCGGGATCACAAAGGGATTGTGCTGTCACAATGGCTATTAGATCACAATGTGTTTCTAGTATAATAGGTTTGTGCTGTCACAATTGGTTGGAAATGTCACAATGGCATGCCAGGTCTCAAATGTCATTAATTCACAATGAAGATATGAGTTCACAAAGGGACTGTGTTGTCTCTAAAGTCATGTGTTTCACAAATATGATGAAGTCCTAACAGATTTGTGAGTTCATATTGTGCCACTATGATCTTGATGTCTATCAATGTGATGTTACAATATTCATGATGTCACAATGTTCATGATGTCAGAGTCAATTTCTGATATCATATGTCATACCTGATTTATTATGTTTCAAAACAGATTATAAGCTTACTAAAAGCCAAAATATCCTAATGGCACCATTTCACACAAGTTATGACTAAGTTATGACCTCCTCATCAGTATGGCATCACGAATTGTGACATCAGAACATTATTATAACATGATGTTGAGACATCACATTGTCATTGTGAAATCACTGTCCCGTTGGGTTTTCACATAGTATGACCTCACACTATGAAGCTTCTTCTATCAAATGGTATCCTCATATTGAATTATGAGTAATGGAAATTGGATCATTCTGATATTACAAACAAACTGTGACATCACAAAGCCATTGTGACCTCATCACCACGGTGACATCAAAACCCAAAAGGACATCTCATTCCATTGTGACATTATGGATCACATTGTGCCATTCCAAAACTATTATGACTTATAACCACCTTTGAAAACAAACATGGCCTCTGTGACATCACAGAACCTTTTTTGTATCCATAACTTCATGGGGAACAAATGACAACTGACATCAGACATACCAAGGAAACATAACAAATCCTTTCTGACATCATAATTGTGACATCATGTTGCCATTATGACACCATCAGCTCATTTTGACATGTAAAACTACAATGACATCATAGCATTGCCACATCACATTGTTATTCTGATGTCATAGACACGTTGTGTTTGCCTATTATGTTATTGATTCTATTTTTAATGTGGCATGTCGGTTATCAGAAACACATTGTGTGTTTTGTATATGTGTGTTTTGATATCATGATGTCTTAGTTCCATCACATTGCCAGTCACATTGCCAAATTAATGTGACAAAGGGATTTTGATGTGACAACGGTTGTGAAATCAGAATGAGTTTCTGATATCAACTCACATGCCACATTTCAAATTAGGCATTCATAATGTGACTATGATATCACAATGACATAATGGCAAATGCTATAATGTCATTGCCATTTTGTGATGTCACCATAAGCTAAAGATGTCATAACAACAATGTGATGTTACACCAGTTATGACGTCACACAGGGCTTATAATGTTACAATGTTATGAGGTCACAATGTGTTACTGATATCAACTGACATGCCACATTTTAAATAGAATGAAATCACAGGATATACTTTCACAATGTGTCTAAGACAGCAAAATGGCAATGTGATGTCATAATGCTATGAGGTCACTGTAGCTTGTTGATGTCACAATGTGCTGATGGTGTCATAATGATTGAGATCACACTGGTGATGATGGCACAAATGGTTTGTGATGTCACAATGGTATGTCAGATCTTAATTGCTATTAGTTTACAATGAGGACATGAGAATGAAGTCACCATGACATATACAAATGAACTGTGATGACACAAACGCCATGTTTTTTGTCACAAGTGCTAAAGTTCCTAACAGGTTTTGGTTATCAAAACGTTAATGATATAAAAATGGGTTAATGATGTCAAAACTAGTTTGTAATATCACATATTATTTCAAATTTCAATTGCTACAAGTTCACAATGATACAAGTTCACAGAAGGAGCTTGATGTCCCAAAGGCCATGCATTTTCTAAGATGTGATTAGGTCATAATAGGTTTGTGAAAGCATGATGGTACAGTAATATCACAATAGCAATATGATGTCAAATTATAATTAATTGTTGATGCTATAATAGTGATGAGTTCAAAATTGTTTTGTGATGTTGCAGTAGATTGATGATGTGACAATGGCATTCCAGACCTCAATTGTCACTAACTCACAATGAGTATATAAATTTAGAATGGGCTTGTGAGGATTCCAAAGCATTTGTTGGCACAAATGTAATGAAGTCAAAACAGATTTGTGATGTGACAATATGACACAATGGTCATTACATCTAGCAGTGTGATGTCACTATGCTCATGATGTCAAAGTATATTTCTAATATTTCATGTCATTCCTAAAATAATTTGAGGTCGAAAATAGATTGAGCTATCAATGTGCCTAACATAACACAGTGGCAACATGTCACAAAACTTTTGAAGACAGGACATGTTTGAGTTGTCACAGTTGTTTAGAGATATCACAATTTCAATGTTACATCACAAAGGGATTGTGATGTCACAATGGTTATGAAGTCAAAATGTGTTTTTGATATGAATCCACATGCCACATTTGAAATGTAATGAAATCACCTAATAGGCATTCATAATGTATATATGATGTCACAATGACAATGTGATGTCATAGTGGTATGATGTCATTACAGATTTGTGATGTCACAATGAGCTGATTTTGTCACAATGACAATGTGATGTCACACCTATGATTATATTGTAAATACTTTGTGATATTTCTCTGGTATATCTGATCTCAATTGACATTTCACAATGAGGATATGGGTACACAAAGGGACTGTCATGTCAAAAAGGCCATATGTGTTTTCAAAGGTGCTAAAGATGTCATAATGGGTTTGGGAGGTCTCAACTTGATTGTAATGTCACAACAGCAATGTGATATGATAATGGCTTTATGATGTCACCTTGGTGATGAGGTCACAATGGACAGGACCAGTTTGTAATGTCACAACAGGTTACTATCACAATGGCACTGTGATGTCACAAAGGGATTTTCACATCACAATGGTTTTGAGGTCACAATGGATTTCTGAAATCCACCAATATTGCTCACTTGAAATAGAATGAAATCACAGAATAGGCATTCACAATATGTCTATAATGTCACTATGACATATGATGTCATAATACTATGATATGTAAGTTTAGTGATGTTAAAATGGCATGTCTTATCTTACTAGTCATTAGATTACCATGAGGATCCCAAAGGTTGCTATTGTGCTGAGTCCATTACACAGGATTCTTTGTGCTATTTTTTAAATCGTTCTGAGTTCTTGCAAGGTTGGTATCCCCAAAAATCACACACACACACACACACACACACACACACACACACACACACATAAACATACAGAGACACCGTGCACCTGCTTGGTGTGGGGTGGATGGAGAAGAGTCCTCCGTTGGGCTGAGTGGAGATTCGATCCCCCCCCCGGGCAGCTGCTGGGGTTGGGGGGAAGCCCTGACCTGAGGTGAGACTACTTCTGCCATGGCCTGGTAGACTTAGGGGAGAGTCAGGACAGCACAAAGCCAGGGATGGAGGCGTGGCTGAGGGAGGGAGGAGGCGTGACCCAGGGTAGGACAGGGCGTGGCTAAGGGGGCACATATCTGCTGCAGCCAGGGGCACACATGGACTGCAGCACTTGTGCAACAGGGGCAGGGCAGCCCTGGAGAGAAGTGGGGGCAGAGAGAGAGCAGAGAGAAGAGCAGGCACATACACCAGGGATGGCGGCCTCAAAACCTCTGCTGCTGTGGGAGCATTGGTCTGGGCCAGGAGTACATAGCATAGAAAGCCAGCACTTCAGGCACATCCCTCACACCATTGCTGCACGCTGCACACAGTACCACAGCCTACAGATTCTCCCAGCAGCACAAGTAAGTGGCCGATCGCAGGTCAGTACCTTGCGACCTCCCCCTACCACTCCCACTCCCCCCCTGCAAACCCTCTTGTGTCCCAACCATGCCTCCCCAGCACCAGGCAGGCCAGCCCTGACTCTGCCACAAATGTGCCCCAGGAGTGGGGGGTTGGGGAGTGGGTGTTGACTCTGGGAACTCACCCCCATCCCTAGTGGCCAGTATCCATGGAAATGGGGAGATGCAAGAATGGGTGAGAAGAGGTCACCACTGAGCCCCTGGCTGGAGCAGTGGGAGCTACACAGTCCCACATCTGGACCCTTCTTCTCCCTGGTGGGAACCTGGTGGCTTTAGTCAGAGGTGGGGAACATCACCTCTGCACCTGCCTTATTGGGTCTTTTCCTTTTTTTCTGGGAGTGGGGGATGTTGGATGCAGCAGATAGGCCTTCCTTGCTATGTGAGCCCTTGTCCTCTGTGCTCAGTCATCCTTTCATCTGAGGAGGGTCCCAGAAAAGCCCACTAGGGAGGTGAGGGCACTGGGCGTCAGCTACTAGGTGAATATATGGGAGGAACACACGCCCTCAGACACACATATACCCGGCCTATCCCCCCACCCCAGCTGTCAACAGTACTCACAGGGTGATCACATTTCCCAGCTCTGCCAGCGTCTGCCGGTGTTCCCTGTCCATCTGGTCTCCTTGTCCTCCCCAAGAATCTGCCCAGTTGCCCAGAAGTATCTAGGCTGGAAGTAGGAGTCTGTGCATGTATGTAGCCTTTAGGACCCCATCCATTTCCTCAACACCGCCCCCACCCTGGGACAGACACCCCCCTTGGCACCCCATGACCCACTGCTTGTTTCAGTCCTGCTCTGAGGACCCACCTGTCTGGGGATTCCTTCACTCAGCATCCTGGCGTAGGGTTTTGGTGAATGAGGAGTTAAGGCTGGTTGTTCCCAAGGGGAAGGGTCTGGCCCTGGAGAAGGGGAGAGGCGGGTTTGTGCTCTGTCATTAGAGTGGTGCTCCCCTTGTGTGGGAGCCCTTGGTTCTGACAAGGGAACGGAGAATGGGAACCCGCGTGCTCCGATGAGGAATCAACAAACTTAGGAGAGGTACTACTCTGAGTCTGTGTGTGTGTGTGTGTGTGTGAGTGTGTGTGTGTGTGTGTGTGTGTGTGTGTGTGTGTGAGAGAGAGAGAGAGAGAGAGAGAGAGAGAGAGAGAGAGAGAGAGAGAGAGAGAGAGAGAGAGAGAGAGAGAGAGAGAGAGAGAGAGAGAGAGAATCTTTCTCCTTGTACAGCCTGACTGTCCTCAGGTGAGTGATCAGTTGGCAAATTGCAGGTGCTGCATGGAAGTGTCATCTGTCACCATTCTGGAGGGGTGTGTGTGTGTGTGTGTCTGTGTGTGTGTGTGTGTGTGTGTGTGTGTGTGTGTGTGTGTGTGTGTGTGTGTGTTGGGAGAGCAGGGAGATGAGAACAATGAAAATATATTTAAGTTACCATGTCTAAAAACAGCAAAAACATTTTATTTCTCTGTGTGTGTGTGTATTTGTTGTTGTTGTTCTTCATCAATACCAAGTACAACCAAACCACAATTTTTGTTTTCTCCTTCACAGTTTCATGGCTCCTTTATGGAAGATTTAAGTAGACATTACTTTCTTCCTCTTTCCACCTCTCTCTTCCCCCTTTCTTTTAGCCCACAGGAGCTGCTGGGCCAGAGTGGGCCTCCTCTAGAAGAACTTTGTGAACCCTGGACTGGAGTGGATGCCTGTTCTTCTATCCCCAGCCAGAAGTTTCATGAGGTGAATGAGATCACAGCCACATTCTTCAAGCCAGACACTCTGCTCTTGTGTGTTTAGTTGGAGGGAATTCAAGGATTTGGAATGTTTGCCCAACATAATTAGGGAACGAGATGAGGGAAATGATAAGGCAGGGGCTGTGAAGCTATGAGGTTTTGGGGACTGGCGTATGGTGTGACATGGCAGATGGTTCACCATGACAGTGGATGAGAGGGGAACCATATCTAGGGCATTATCTGTCTCTGTGGGCATTCTGGCACAGGGTTGGGGGTCCCCCCCTGGTGGTGAGGACACCCTCCTGGGGCAGTGCTCAGTGTCAATCCTCCCTGGAGTCCTGCAGAATCCAGTCTGCGTCCTGCCTGGGCTGTTTCCAGCTGGGCAGTGGTAGTCAAGTCCATTTCCCTTGCTGGAGCCCGCTTAGTATCAGGAGGTAGCAGTTAGCTAGGGCTGGCTGAATGCCAATTTCTGTAACCTGTTATAGGCAGTCTGGAAGGAAAAGGGGACCACTGATTTTGGAACCCTTTAAGTTTGATTGGGACAAATTAAATACCACATTTTCCAGGTTTTTTTTTTAGTTAAGCTGGCAATTTCCACTAATACCTGGGATTATGGATCAAATTAGATGGATGATTTCAGCCATCAAACAATGATGTTCAAAGCGGCAAACGCAGAGTTCCCAAGCCAGATAGTCTCCTGCTTTGAACGTTGTGCCTTGACTGCCTTTCTCTGGCAGCTGTGGCATCTCTCTAGGGTGATGACCCCAATCGAGGACATTGTGGGGAGCAGACATTGTGACCTCACCATCCCCAGCCTGCCAGCAATGAGTAGAGATGATTCTCAGCATCTGTACTGGACTCTGGGAGATTCAGAGAACCCAGGCTACCTCAAGAATCCTTCATCTACAACATGAAATTTAGGGGCCACATGTGGTGGACAATCCTGCCTGGCCCCACGGGGAGAACAGGAGTCCCCTTGAGCCAGCCATTCAGCTCACAGCAAACTCATTCACACCTCCATGGTGAATTGAGTGCCACAGAGCTGGTCAGCTGCTGGACAGAGATCGTTGAGAAGACAGGCATCCCAGAGGCTCTGGAATGTAGCAAGTACATAGTGGCTCACACCCTCAGAGCCAAAACAGTTAAGTGTTGTGGCACCAGGAGTGGGTAAGAGGGAGGAGGGAGAACTGTGGGAGAGCTACACAGGCTTTCTCCCCACTCCCCCACAGAGGATTCTTACCTGAATCAGATGGGATTTTCTGTAGTATTGTCATAGATAGATGCTCATTTATTTAACCAACAAACCATTACAGTGTGCACGAGGCTCTGGGGGGTCATAGACAATGAAAAGTTCCACGACTGGTTCCACAACCCATGAAGAAACCTTGGATTGATCTGGATGCCAGTGCTTCAAGCCTGTCATCCTAGTTACTTAGGAGGCTGAGATCAGAGGATTGAGGCTTTTGGCCCGGGCAGGAAAGCCTGTAAGACTCTTGTCTTCAATTAACTACCAAAAACAAAACACCAGAAATGGATGTGTGGCTCAAGCCATAGACTGCTAGCCTTGAGTAAAAAGGCTTAGGGACAGCACCTAGGCTCCGAGTACAAGGCCCAGAACTGACACAAAGAAAGTAAAGAGAGAAAGGATGGAAGGACAGAGGGAGAAAAAAAGGAAAGGAAGGAAGAAGGGAGAACATGCAAGCCATGGTTTGGAGTCTCTGGATCAAGGGAGCCAATTATTCACAATCTATGTGGGGACAGTTTCAGAGCCTAAAGCCAGTATGGAGGACCAAGCCACTGACCCCTCAGAAATTTCATGCCATCCAGGAGCTGTGTGGTCACTGACAATATAGGGAACCAGCCTTGGGTAGAACCTAGGGCTCAAAGTGGGTCACCAGGTATCAATTATGCCCAGCCTCATTGAGTTTATTTTCTGGTCAGATAAAAAGAAAGTTTCCAAGGGCTAGGGAGGTATTGGAGTGAGAGAGTTTCAAGGGGGGATCAAAGTATAAGTAGGAATTTGAAGAGGGAGAATGATCCTGGGTCACGTGTGTCAGGCCTTTGGAGCCATGACCTCGCCTGACAACATAGACTACCAGCCTTTGACCCAGCCACACTGCTATTAAAAGTCCTGGCACCTTGGGTTCATCATTGACAACCTGGCTGCCGTTCACTGCAGGATGCCTGTGCAGTACACCCTTAGGGACTAGGACTTTCCAGGGCTCAATCTGATGATGCCACTCCTGGTGTTCATTCCTTCACCAAAGACTGAGGTACGCATGCCACTGACACAGGACAGCCTCTGAATAAGGGCAGGAAGTGCATCTCTTGGCTGGCTCACTCTTTAGTATAGATGGCAGATCTGGGATTCAGAGAGGGCAGGCTGAAGGTGGGGCAGAGCTGGATAGAGGCTGGTGGAAAAATCAGAGGCACTGTGGTCTGAGCAGGGTTGTTTCTTTGATAATACTCACAACATAGGAAAATTTCTGGGATAGAGCCTCCCTTTTCACCTCCCAAAGAGGGAACTAGATTCCCCCAGTCTCTGTCTCTTGACCAGGAATCCCTTTGGTTCCCATATCATGTGGTGGATAACTAGATCTTACCTCACTGCCTAGTTTTCAGGCAGGACAGCGAGAGATCCTGAGTGATAAGGTCAGGGGATCTTCAGTATGAGATTGTACTTGAATGTCCCAACTTGGTGCATGGTCAGTCCCATCTAAGACTGCCATGGTGTAGGACATAGAATCTAGAGAATCAGAGCTGGATGGGGTCTGTTGTGGGAGTCCTGAGTATTATGTGTTAGCTTTGAGCTCCCGTGTGCCCACTTGCTTCCCTTTCTTGGGCGGGTCTATGCTAGAAAAAGTTTGAAACTAGGGCATGGATCTTATCTTCTTTGCTCCAAGATAGCACTCTACCATTTGAATCACAGCTCCACTTCCAGCTTTTTGGGGTGTTTAATTGGAGATAAAGAGTTCTCACGGGCCTTGCTGCTAAGTGGCATCCAACTGCAGTCCTCAGATTTCAGTCTGCTGGGGGGAGAGGATGACAGGAATGGAAGTTTGTTTGGCTGGGTGCCAGTAGCTCATGGCTGTTATCCTAGGTATTCAGGATGTGAGATCTGAGGATCACAGGTCAAAGCTAGCCTGAGACTCTTACCTAAAAGGAATTGCCAGAAAACCAGAAGTTGTGCTGTGGCTCGAGCAATTGATTACTTGCCTTAAGCTGAAATGCTCAGGGACAGCACCCAGGCCCAGAGTTCAAGCCCCACAACATAAAAAAGAAAGAAAGTAAGACATCTTTGCCTGCAAATGATGGTGGAGGTGTGGGGGTGTGGGGAGGGTGCTGTGTTTGGGAGACCAAGTGCTGGCCTCACTGTAAAGATATTTGTAAGAACTCCCCAAGTTTGCCCCAGTTTGAAGCCACAGCTTCAAGAGGACATGTCTGTGACAGGCAGGGAGTGGGCGAAGGGGTGCAGGTGTGATTGTTTTGTCTTTATTTTCTCCATTGAAGGATAGATTTGGATGCTGGGTATCAAAATCTGAAGTGAAGGGTTGCAAAAAGTTTTTGGACTGACAAGATGGGTTTCCTCTGTGTATATGAAGGTGGCTGAAACCAGAAGCCACCCGTGGCTCACAACTCTCATCCTAGCTACTTAGAAGGCTGAGATGTGAGGACCGTGGTTACAAGTCAGCTTGGGCAGAATAGTCTGTGAGACTTGATGATAGACCACTAGAGAACAGGAAGTGTTGCTTTGGCTCAAGTGGGAGAGTGCTCACCTTCAGCTGAATTGCTGAGGGACAGCACCCTGGCCCAGAGTTCAAACACCTTGACCAACAACAAAAAAAAGAGGTGACTAAGTTTTCCACATAGCAGTGTGCATGATAGGAAATGCCATACTGGTCTATGAGACATTCCAGATATATGTGCGGCTCAATGTTTTGTCTACAGTGGGTCTGATGTTGGTACTGCCACCTTCTAGTGGGTGGGATCTGATCCTAATTGAGGGAGTTCATGTTTCTGTTCTCAGGGACTGCGGAATCTTTGGGCTATCCTGTGTGTGTGTGTGTGTGTGTGTGTGTGTGTGTGTGTGTGTGTGTGTCTGTCTGTCTGTCTGTCTGTCTGACTGACTGTCTGTGTCTGTGATTGTGTGTGTTTGGAGGTAGAAGAACTTGGCCTTGAACTCAAGGCCTAGGTGCTGTCCCTGAGATATCTTGCTCAAAGCTAGAGCTCTGACAATTGAGCCACAGCTCCACCTGTGGCTATTTGGTGGTTCAGTGTAGATAGGAGCTTCACAAACTTTCCTGAGTGGCTGGCTTTGAACAGTGATCCTCAGATCTCAGCCTCCTGAATAACTAGGATGACAGACAGGAGCCACCCGTGATGGCTGTGTGTGTGTGTGTGTGTGTGTGTGTGTAGAAGTTGGTTGTTACAAGGAGTGCTGGAACCTTTGGTAACTTCTAACTGCTGTCTTTGGGGGGGTGCATGGACTTTGTGGCTGAGGTCTGGGGGCTTGGAAGGGTGAGACGTTTGAAGGGGACTCAGCACCTTTAATTATAAGAACAAGGGATCTTTGTCATCCAGAACTGTCTACTCTCTTGGGCCTGGTTGGTGGCAGAGGGAGCACGGGAGGACCTGGGGGTGGGGCCCTTAGGGGTTGGCTCCCCAGGGGGACAGAGAGGGTGGTTAGCACTTATTAAGGCTGTGAGCCCTGTTAGTATGGACCTTATTGGCATGGGTCAGACTCTGGGTCATCTCATCATGACGTCTGATGGGCAAGGCCAACTCTACTTTAAATCTTGACCTGTGATCTTCAGATCTTAGCATCCTGAGTAGGTAGCAGTATAGGCATGAGCCACTGGCACCAGGCCTCAGATTCTTTTTGGTATATTAGGGTTTGAACTCCAGAGCTTAGGGTTTCCAA
This sequence comes from Dipodomys merriami, assembly GCF_024711535.1. Classification (NCBI taxonomy): domain Eukaryota; kingdom Metazoa; phylum Chordata; class Mammalia; order Rodentia; family Heteromyidae; genus Dipodomys; species Dipodomys merriami. The sequence continues at coordinate 385,042 of NW_027203049.1, read as the reverse complement.
TCAGGTCTTGTTCCATGGGAGCCAAGCCTTTCTGTCTTGGGCATTTCTGAGATAGAGACTCCATATATGTTCAGGGTTGTCTGGATCATGGTACTCCTATGACAGGCAGATGTCACCATGCCTTGTCCTCTGTAGTTGTAGATATGTAGCGCCATGCTCAATCATCGGTTTAGATTACTGTCCCAAACTCTTAGTCCACAGCAGACAATTTTTGACCACAGTTGAAGCTCTGGGTTCAGCCTGGAACCATTGGTCCTCCTCACAGGACAGTTGTGAGGAAACAAGGGATCAATACAAGGGGAAATCTGCGGCAGGGCCAGGCATAGAGGCAACGGTCATCAGATAAGTTTCTTGGCAATTCTGTGAGCATATAACAAGAAGATACCTGGAAAGGAATCAGAAGGGGCCTGTTATTTATCATGCTACAGGTATGGGATTATGAAACAAAGCATGGCTCTCTTTCATCCTTACCCTATCCTCATGAGGAAGGGGATCCTTCACTGTTCAGCTTTGCAGCTGGGGCAAATGAGGCACGGAAAAGCAGGGTGACCTACTCATGACCCCCAGGAGACAGGAAGCTTGGCCTGACTTCTCGGCCATGCTCCCTAGGACAATGGGTGCTATTTAGTCCATTTCTTGTGGTGGGAAGTCCACTTATTGTCAGTCGTGGGGCTTGAACTCTGGGCCTGGGCACTGTCCACAAGCTGCTCAGATCAAGTTTAGGGCTCTACCACTTGAGCCATAACACCACCTCTGGTTTTCTGGTGGTTCTTTGGAGATAAGCGTCTTACAGACATTCCTGCCTTGGCTGGCTATGAACCATGATCCTCATATCTCAATGTGTAGTTACCATTGTAGGCCTGTGCCACCGGCAGCCTGCTTAAGTGTAATTCTCCCTCTCTCTCTCTCTCTCTCTCTCTCTCTCTCTCTCTCTCTCTCTCTCTCTCTCTCTCTCTCTCTCTCTCTCTCTCTCTCTCTCTCTCTTTCTCTCTCTGTCTCTGACTCTGTCTCTCTCTCTCTCAGTAACTTGTTGAATTTGTCCTCGAGGAGTTGGCTCAGCGTCCCCATGTGGCTGGGACCCAAGGTGACCTTCTCATTCTGGAGGTAGGCTGCGTCAGGATCATTCCCACTTGGACTGTGGAACTAGCTCCCTTAGGTAAGCCCCTCTATGCCCGGCGTAGACTGTGATGGTTACTCATTGTCAGTCTGTCTGGTGAATCTTTCCCCACTACTCTCTGCTAAGACAGTTAAAGGAAAGTGGATGAGGAGGCATCACATTGTCCAAATGCACAGCACTGTCCTGAGCCTCTGATCCTCACTGCCACCTATCTGGCCAGACCCTGATTATAAGAAACTGAATTCACTCTATGTCAACTTCACGTTGCTGCAGTGTGTCATTTCGGGGAGTAGAGTCAGTGTGCAGAGGAAAGACCCCAGGTCCCACACCTCCTGGGGGACATTTGTTCTGTGACAGCACGAAGTCATTGATGTAGATAAGGAGGAAGCCGGCATCAGACTGAGCCAGAACAATGCTCAAAGGTAGGTAGGCAGTTGAAGAATCAAACCAACACAGGTCTGCTTCCAACTCACAAAAAGGAGGATGCAGTGCAGGTAGCCCAGCACTGGATCTAGGGGACTATGAATGGATGGTGGCAGTCAGTTACTGTGGAGCACATGGGCAGCAAAGATGGCGCTGAGAGGGGGTTGAGTGGGCAGAGCCTAATTTACTGTAGAGCATATGGGCAGCCAAGATGGCGCTGGGAGAGAGTAGAGTGGGCAGAGCCCAATTGACCTGCCAATCAGTGCCTAACCAGCCCATGAAGGCTCAGGTGAATGATAGGGTGTGACCTTGACAGTGATTGGTTCCTCACATACCATGCCACCTGCCCTTTTTGTCTTGAAAAGGGGCTGCTCTCTGTTAATAAATGAGTTTTTTACCTGCTGGATTTGGCTCCCCGCTGTATCTGATTGTCTCCCGGGCTGAGGGAGGCTGGGGAACGGGCGAGCACAGCACTTACCTTTCCTTTCCTCAGACCCCGTCCGTCTTTTGTGCAGATGAAGACCCAACAAGGTGCCAGTGGCTGTTGCTTGTCATCCGGCCTATTTGGGAGGCTGAGTTCTGATGGTCATGACTCAGAGCCAGCCCAGGCAGGAAGGTCTGCGAGATTCTTATCTCCCATAAACGACCTCCTTCACCCCACCCTGAAAAAAGCCAGTTTTGGTGCTGTGGATCAAGTTATAGAGCCTCAGCCTTGAGTAAAAGAAGCTCAGGGATGAAACCGAGTCCCTAAATCCAACACCTGGGACTCACAAAAAAAAAAAAAAAAAAAGAATAGTGGACACTTGTTATCTTACTACCAAAAAGGATGGATACATTCTTTTCTCTGGTACTTGTAGCCAAAGGTAAGGGGCTTCCCTTGATGTTCCTCTAAATCTCTCCTTCTCTCTATTATCTCTCCTGGCTTCAGTTGCAGGATAGAATTCAGATCATCCCACTTGATGTGACCTTAAGTACCCTCCCCTACCCGCCTTTCATGGGGTGGGGATCCTGGATGTACTCACCTCTGGGTGAAAGAAGCACCAGAGAGATGGGCGTAGGTATCCCTGAAACTCATACACGCACACACACACACACACACACACACACACACACACACACACACACACACACACACACATACACACTCACCTAGGCCAACTCTGACTAGCCTTTTCCAAAGATACTTTATCTCCTTGGGTTAACTGACCTAGGAGAGGAACATGATCCTCTATAAATGACTATTTTAACTAGGGCTTTCTAGTTGACACGAGATAAACAGAAGCTCAAAGGAAAGGTTCTGGAGCCTGTCTGGCTCAGGCTCACACTTGACATCCTGGCTCCTCAGTAGGCAGAGAACTGAGGATCAAAGATCGAAGCCAGCCATAAGCTGGCAAAGTGATAAGACACTTCTATGCATGGAACCACCAAAAATCCAGACGTGTAGCTGTAGTTCAAGTGGTAGAGTAGCAGCCTTGAGCATGAAAACTCAGAGAGACAGCTCCCAGATCTTCAGTTCCAACCCACACAAGAAATAGCCCCATTTGTTGCTCCTAGACTGCCTGGGCCTCAAGTGCCCTCTCACAGAATGTGATACCACACTGGTCCCTGGGTAGTGTATCAGAGCCTTCAGAAATTGGGTGGTGAAAGCCAGGCCTTCGCCTTTGTGCGCTCTCAACCACACCAGCTTGAGGCAGAGCATGACAAGGCCAAAAGCCTGCAGAGTGGAGAAGATCCCCCTCTGCCAAGGTGATTAGAGTGGGCTTCTTAGAGGCAGCACTTGAAAGGAGATCTTGGTTAAGTAGGAGGATGGGACAGGAAGCACAGAGATAAAAGATGCCATAGATAAAGGACAACATAGCAGAGCGTGTTCTTTTCCAGCCAAGGCTGCTGGGTAGATACTCGGTAAAGATGTGCAAGACTGTCCCGAGTCAGGCCTAAGGGGTCACAGAAGAACAGCTATCCAATATTGGGATTTTGTCTTAGCAGTAGTGGGCTCACCTAGCACACAGGAAACCCTGGGTTCTATTCCTAGGTCCCACATACACAGAAAAAGCCAGAAGTGGTACTGTGGCTCAGGTAGAAGAGTGCTCACATCAAGCAAAAGAAGCTCAGGGACAGCACCTGGACCCTGAGTTTAAGCCCCAGCTCTGTCAAGGTAAAACTTCACTCCAAGGGACCTGGGTGACAGGTGGATGGTGTGCCCTGTAGCACTTAGTAGATCCATTCATGCTTTGTGACTCCTTCTTTGACAGAGGGGATCTGGACACTCTTTCTTCCCTGGGCACCCCTGGACTCGGTTATCAGCAACCTTCCAACGTCTTCCACTGGGTCATGGAGCAGCTGCCCCCAGAAATTCTCAGGTACCGGTTGGGTGTGATGGGGGGCGGGGGCGATACAGGGCAGGCCTAAGAAGTCCTAGTAGGTCTGATCTGCGCCAGACATCCAGGCCATCCAGAGGAAGTGGATGGGAGCTTAGAAAGGATTAGTGATGTGAAGGGGCCCCTTTTATGCCCATGGCCCTTCCCAGATTCTGAGCCTCCCTTTGCTGTCCCTAAGGGAGGTAGAGGAGGTTCTAGGTGGTAGTGTCTAGAGGAAGACTAGATGGAAATTGTAAAGAATGAGACATCATAGGCCATGCGCTGATGGCTCACGCCTTTCATCCTGGCTACTCGGGAGGCTGAGATCCAGAGGGTCTTGTTTCCCAGCACAAGGAGGAAATTCCGATGAGATTCTCATCTCCAATCTCCAACTTGAAGTGGTCCCATGACTCAAGTGGTAGAGCACTGGCTTTGATCAAATTCATCATCAAGGACAGTACCCAAGCCCTGAGTTCAAGCCCCTCATCCAAAAAAACAAGAAAGAAAGACACCCTTTGCTTGCCAGAAATGGTGAAGGAGTGGGGTTGCTGTTGTTGGGATACCAGGTTCTGGCCTCAGTGTACAGCCATTTCTAAGAACTCCCCACATTTGCCCAAGTGTAAAGTTACAGCAGGCTGGGCGTTTTCTTCCCAAGAACTCCAGAGGTTGTGGCCTATCTTATGCAGGGAGTGGGAGAATGGGAGTAGGGTTGGAGGGTAGTGTCGATTATATTCTCTCCAACCAAGGAAGAATGGCTTTGGATACTAGTTTCAAAGTCTGAAAGTGAAGGGTTGCATGTGCTTTATGGCCTGACAATTTGGATTTCCCCTGGTTGTAAGAAGGTGGCTGAAACTGGGCACTGCCAGTGTCTCACAACTGTCATCCTAGCTACTCAGTAGGCTGAGATCTGAGGATCACAGTTCAAAGCCAGCTTGAGCAGGAAAGTCTGTGAGAAATTAACTCAAGGGAAGCACCAGAAAACTGGAATTGGTGCTGTGGCTCTAGTGGTAGAGCGCACACCTTCAACTGAAGAGCTGAGCGATAGCACGCAGGCACACAGTTCAAACCCCATGACTGACAACCAAAATGCTGTGGCTGAGTTTTCTTCATAGTGGGGTATACAGTAGGAAATGCCATGCTGCTTTATGAGCCATTCCAGATGTGTGAGAGGCTCTGAGTTTTGTCAACATTTGGTCTGAGATTGGTAGTGCCATCTTCTTGGAGTTTGTGATGTTCAGTTGCTCAGGGACTGCAGAGTCCTTGGGCTACCCGTGTGTGTGTGTGTGTGTGTGTGTGTGTGTGTGTGTGTGTGTGTGTGTGTGTGTGTGTGTGTGTGTGTGTGTGTGTGTGTGTGTTTCCATGTGTGTGTATTTTTCCCTGATCATTCTCTACCCACTTCCTGGGTGCTTGTCTGCCTCTTCCTGACCTTGGATGGAGCCCTTCCTCAATAGCAACCTTGTCTTTAGTCCCCTATCATGGTCTACAATGAGTCCCAAATTGCCAGAGACCTGCATATTCCAACTTTTCCTTGGGACACAAGTCTGGCTGTCCATATCTTTGTCCTCATCCAGGGGATTCTGGATCCTCAGGGCCGGCTGGCATATGTTCTCTCCTGCCTCTGGGGGCCAGGGTGACTCATGCTGTGTCCTGTCTTTTTCTCAGCTGGGACCCTGGCTGCATTTCCCACTCCCAGCAGGCTGGCAGTGGTGTGGGGGAAGGGTGGTTGCCAGTGGCTCTGGTCAAATCGACCTTGATATCTGACTGAAGGCTCCCCAAACAAGGATAATCTGGGGCTACATGAGAGGTGAGGCCAAGGTGGCTTGGGTGTATTGTTTGATGTCTAGGAAATGTCAACATACCTTATTGTAGGCAAATCTATCTTCTGGCAACAGCTGGGCCTCTCAGGTCCTTCTAGACAATTCTGGATTCCCAGAATACAGAGGCATATACTTTAAATTCCAGGCCCAGGGAACTGGGGGATGAGAGACTGGTATAACCAGTACCTCAATGTTCTGGGGCATTAGTTTTGCCCTGGATGAGCTGAGCTACAATTGAGGGGCAGTCCTGAGTCATAGTCACAGTAAACTCTCAAGCCAGATCAAGTGGTTTCTCCCTAAGTCCTTCTTGGGCTGAGGGGTTTGGGCCATGGCAGTAAGTTCTATGGAACCTGCCCCTCTATCTCAACATGGGTCTACAGGATCAAGTGAAGGATATTAGGGTTGCTTTTGGTAGTCGGCCCATGATTCCAGACTTTCATCTGCCCCCCTTCCCCAAGCACTGATGAGGAAAGCAGGGCACTGAGCCCTCGGACTCCTGGACTAGTGACTGCTACAAGCAGCAGCCAGTTGGCTGTGGACTCCTGAGCCTACAAAACTTTCATGAGCCCAACTCAACACCTGCCCAAGGTCTGACTGACAAATTTGCACTCTTGTGATACTCATGTGATGGGCATTATCTGGTGTGACATCTTACAGCTCCTGCCCCTCCTGGCCCAGAACTGTGGTCTGAGATAGTGATTTACTCCTCTGATCCACATTGCACCCATGACAGATGCCATTCTGATGATCTTCATGCCCCACGGCTGGATACTTCTCTGCTACTGTGTCCTGCTCTGTATGCAATGGCCTCCAAACAGGCTGCTATCAAGACTTGTAGGACACCTAGACATTAGGAGACCCTCAGGGACCCACTGGAAAGAACTCTGCCTAGAGCTACTGAGCAAGGTCTAAGCAAGCCAGGTGTTGGTTATTGGGCTTGAACTTTGGGCCTGGGCGCTGTCCCCCAGCTCTTCACTTTACCACTTGAGCCACAGAGCAACTTCCGGTTTTCTGTAGGTTCCTTGGAGATCTGAGTCTCCCAGACTTTCCTGCCTGGGCTGGCTTTGAAACGTGATCCTCACATCTCAGCCTCCTGAGGAGCTAGGAGGACAGGCTGTGCCACCTGTGCCTGGTGATCTGGCCTTACACCACAGTGGACTAGGAGCTCCTGAAAGCTTTTCGTTAATTTTCCTGTGCTAGTATTGGGGTTTGAACTCAGGGTCTTGGCTCTGGTCTCTTTTTACCTTCAAGGTTACCACTTTACCATTTGTGCCACAGCTCCATTTCTGGATTTTGGTAGTTAATCGGTGAGAAGAGTCTCATTAACTTTCCTCTCCAGAGCTGGCATGACCCTTGATTTCTATCTCAGTCTCCTGAGAAGCTAGGATTTATAGGGGTTGAGCCATTGGTGACATTGGGCTAGAAGCTTTTCTAAAGCAAGAGTTCTTCCCTGCGTTTGCCCTGACTCCTCCATGCAAAGGAGGCCTGAGGGTCAGGAGCTAGGAAAACAGGTTCCAAACCACAGGAAATGGCTTTGGGTCCCTGGCGAAAAGCCAAGCTAAGCTTCCCCCTGGGCACCATTCTACCCACCATTCCCACCCTCTGCCCTATAACTCAAGTCAACGTTGACCCAGCCTTGAATTTCCTGCCAGACTTTTCTGAAGCCATAAAACCTTCATACCACTCATACCACCTGATCTACAGCACATTTCAGGACGTTTGCCCATGCTATACCTTCTGCCTGAGGCTCTCTGTCTTGTACCCACATATTAGAACTACTGTGGAATTTTGGCACTGGCTATATGACTTCCTGGAGCAAATCTTTCCTTCCTTTCTCCATCTTTTTTTTTTTTTTAATATTGAGTTGCTAGAGAGGGAAATTGTGCAGGCTGACTGGCAAATGCTCTATATTGGTGTGTGTGTGTGTGTTTGTGTGTGTGTGTGTGTGTGTGTGTTTGTGTGTGTGTGTGTGTGTGTGTGTGTGTGTGTGTGTGTGTGTGTGTGTGTGTGAGCCAGTCCTTGGGTTTGAATTCAGGGCCTGGATGCTATCCTATCCCTGAAGTTTTGTGCTCCATGCTAGCACTCTTCTACTTGAACCACATCTCTACTTCTGGCTTTTGGGGTGTTTAATTGGAGAAAAGTGTCTCATATTGACTTTCCTTCTTGCAGTTGGAATCTTCAGATCTCATCCTCCTGAGTAGATTACAGAGGTGAGCCTCCAGCACCTGCTCTCTATCCTACCTCTTACTATAACCTCGGCCCTCCTCTGAGTTCCAGAATAATATATCTCTCCAGGCTCAATTTTTTTTTTTGCCAGACTTGGGCTTGAACTCAAAGCTCTTACTTAGGAGGGACTCTAAATATGTGAAGACTGGGACAAATGCTTCCATTCAATTATGCATCATGTTTCAACACTTAATAAAATGTTAATTAAAATGGGTCAATGCCCTAAATTATTCTGTATAATTTTATGATAGATGTGCAAAATATGATATTATGTGTATAATAATACTAAATACCATAATGAATAAATGAATCAAAGAAAAATACAATACAAAATCAATAATAAAATTCATAATATGAAATTAACATGCATATATATGTATATATCATGTATTACACATGTATAGAAATATTTCTTCCATTGCAGGGCCTTCATTCAGGCCCTGGGAACACTATCCTGAATTTCTTTTCCTCAAGGACAATGAGCTTCGCATTCACCCATGTTGCAAAAGAGTTACCTGGATGGTGAGCTCAAAAAGTAGCAATGGCAGAAATACTGGCCCCAGTTCCAAGAGAGTAACTTAATTTTTTTGATGGAAGCAATTATGTTTATTCAGTTCCATACTGGACATTAAAAAAAGCAGTGTAGAGTTTTGTACAGCTATTCAAATGTCCTTCCCTTACCTCCAAAGTGCTTCTCTGAGAACTACATTGTTTCTCTTTTTTTGTATATTTTTATTGTAAAAATATTCTACAGAGGGTTTACAGTTCCAGGAGCAAGGTAATGAGTACATTTCTTATTGAGCATTGTTTACTACTCCTGTGTTTTTCCCCTACCATCCCTTCCTTCCCATCTCCACAACCACCTGCCCTGCCGAGGTCAGTGACTTAGTTTTTCATTTTTGGTTGGCACAAGGCTTGAACTCAAGTAATGGCAACTCTTCGCTCACATTCCTACAGATTTACCAAGACCCTGAGTTCAAATCCCAGGCTAGAAAAGAAAACTGGCAGAAATTCCAAACCAGAGAGCTTTATTTTTTTAATTTAGTTAAATAATTTATATATATATAGTTTTTTTTTGACCAAGCATGGGATTTGAACACAGGTCGTGGAAATTCTACTTCAGCTTGGATCTCCCTTTGCTGGTGTGCAGTCTCTGGTCCCATAGCCCATCCTCGGATCCTGGGCCCAGAGGGCTTTCAGGAAGAAAAAAATCATTGGAAAGCACAAAAAGTGGTTTCCTGCAGAGATCTGGGGTTTTACGATTTTTTTCTTTGGACAGTGACCATCCTGTGTCTGAATGACAAAGCTGCAATATGGACTTAAGCTGCCATTGCTGGTGGCTGTTGGGCTATCAGTGAAGCCATAGTCCAACCTGTCAACATAGGCCCTGGGTTCAAATTGCATTCCTGATATCAATCGCAGGAGAATACAAGGGACTCATTCCTATGCATAGGAATACTGATTGAAAGAGTATTTTATACATCGGTCTAGGATAAAATTGTATGCAATAATCCTAGAATGCTGATTGAGCATAATTAATAGTTTATTAAGCATGAAAAGAATAATATTTCTTCAATTGGGGTATAATAATACCTAAGAGTTGGTAGGAACATAGTAGGTGTCATTCTATCATAGACGATTATGGAACTCTTTACATATATATATATATATATATGTATATATATATATATATGTATATATATATATTTGTATACCTCTGTCTATCCATGTATCACTGTTTTGGCCAAACCGCGGTTGATCTCAGAGTCTGGGGAACACCTGACATCTTCATTGGCTAGAGGCTGCCATGCTCAAACTCACCCAATCATGAATTGGGCCTGCTAGGCACTAAGTTCAGATCCTAGCACTGCCAGGCATGATGGAGAACACATCTTACATCTGGATGTTATGTGACAGGATGTAAACAATGTAATAAATGGTATAGGTTTCATCAGAGTCAATAAAATAAATTCTAAATAAATGAATGAAACAAGAAATAAAATAAATAACCACACCAAACACAATATAGACTGAACATCTGTATGGAAGTATCAATCCTATCTTTAAAATATATATAAGGAGGGCTTGGAAGGTGGCTCAATGGTAAAGCGCTTGCCTTGCATGCATGAGGCCCTGGGCTCCATTCCTCAGCACCACATAAGCAGAAAAAAAAGCCGGCAGTGGCGCCGTGGCTCAAGTGGTACATCGCTAGCCTTGAGGTGAAGAGCTGAGGGACAGCGCCCAGGCCCAGAGTTCAGGCCCACGAGTGGACCAATATATATATATATATATATATATATATATATGGAATATATATATATATATATGGAGTATATATATATATATATATATGGAGTATATATATATATATATATATATATATATATATATATATATATATATATATATATGGAGTATCTTTTCCAGGCCTGAGGCTTGAATTTAGCTCCTCTATGCAGAAGAAATGGCAGTAGATCCTGAGATACTCATTTCTGGACCTGGGATGACTCATGGAATGTGATCGATCTCATCCTTGAATGAGTAGTTTGTGCATGATGCAAGTAGGAAATGATAGGCACGACTCATGGGGTATTGATTATTTGTAAAGAACAGTTGATGAAGCATGACAATAATCATCACAGTATGAAATGGAGGCATCAGGAAAGATCCAAGAATCGGTAGTCACACAGATTGGATTCTACCACAGGTTACCATCTCTCCTACTCTATATTAATGTGTACTTATTTCCATATTACCTTCACCTTATGATTGGATGACTGTTGTGCTCCCCGCTGTCCCCTCGGTGGTGGAGGCTCAATCACAGGTCCTTGGAACGGCCTAGCTCCTTCGTGGCTCAAAGGCTGGTGTGCTCATATGACCCCATTCACCACTTGGTCCTGCTAAGTCTGGAGTTCAGATTCCCCTCCCTGCCAAAAAACTCACCTTGATGTCAGAAGTCAATCGTTACAACTGTTTTCTTTCCTTTGCAAGTCCTGGATCTCAGCTAGGTCGGAGAATACATGGGCCACCCTGTGGCCATGGGAATAAGTTGTTATCCATGTCAGCCCAGTTATTCCTGTCATCATATACTCAAGAAAATACACAATACACCCATGAATAGCATACATAATAAAGAGAACAACTACACTCAATGCACGATGCAGTCCACACACGGATGTGAATGTACATCCCATGTTTCAATGATCACTGAGGACTATTTTGGCCTCCCTCGGGCTCGATCTCAGTTCCTGGGAACGGATCAGCTCCTTAGTGGCTCACAGTCTGGTGGGATCACATGGACCCATTGGGCAGTTTGGCCTCCTAGGCCCAAAGTTTGAATCCCAGCACTGCCAAAAATTCACCTGATGTGAGAAGCCAGTCATTGCACCTGTTTTCCTGTCCTGTGCAAGTTCTTGGGCTTAGCTAGGAAGGAGAATGTATATGCAACGCTATACTCATGGGAATAGGTTGTCATCCAGTTCACCACAGTTATTTTTGTCAACCTATACTCAAGGAAATACACAATACATCAATGAATAAGACATAAAACAAAGAGAATGACTACACCAAACGCAAGATGCCGCCCACCCATGTTTGGAAATATAGATCCTCTATTTAATTATGAATTTATGACTATATTGGCCCCCACCAAGGCTCCCTCTCAGGTCCCAGGAATGACCTAGTTCCTTAGTGGCTCAAAGCCTGGTGTGCTCACCATGACACATTCACCAATTGGGCCTGCTAGGTTTGAGTTCAAATTCCTGCACTACCAAAAGATTCATTCTGATGTGAGAAGCCTATGGTGGCACAGGTTTTTCTGTCCTGTGAATGTCCTGGTTCTCATTGAGGATGGGGAATGCTATATAGGCTACTCTTAGCCATGGGAATAGGTTGTCATCCATGTCAGCATAGTTATATCTGTCACCCCATATGAAATAAAATACACAATACATCCTTGAAAAAGACACAAAATAAAAAGAATAACTACACTGAATGCAAGATGCATACCATACCTGCAGTTAAAGAGAAATCCTATGTTTTAAAAAGGTGGGCTGGCTATTTTGTCCAGTGCTGGGGCTTCAAATCAGGCCCTGCACCAGACCTGACATTCTACTCTTCAAAGATGGTGAGCTTCCCCTTCTTCCACAGTGCAACAGAGTTACCCAGACCTGAGCTAAAATCCCAGCACTGACAAAAGATTCATACTGATGTCAGAAGCCAGTCTTTGTTCCTTTTATCCTCTCCTTTGAAAGTCCTGTGCCTCAAATACGATGGAGAATACGATAGACAACCCTGTAACTATCAGAACAGGTTGTCATCCATGTCAGCACAGTTATACCTGTCACCATATTTATTAAAATACACAATACCTCCATGAATTAGAGACAAAATAAAGAGAATAATTGCACCGAACACAAGATGCTGTCCAAACATGTATGTCAATATATATCCTATGTTTAAATTATGAATTTATGACTATAGTGGACCACCCTGGGGATCAATGTCAGATTCTGGGAATGGCCACACTCGTTAGTTGCTCACAGGTTCGTATGATCACCTTGACTGATTGGCCAATTTGTTTTGCTCTGCCCTGAATTCAGATCCCAGCACTACCAACAAGTGGATTGTGGAGTAAGAAGGAGAGTGTGAAACTTGTTTTCCTTTTCTCTGAGAATTCTGTGGGTCAAGCATAATGGAGACCATTTCTCCAAATCTATATGATCTGTGATAGTTTTTCATCAATGTATTAAACAGAATGTATTTCATCATAGTAAAATCAATGGTAAATAAATGAATAAAACAAAAGATAGAAGGAGCAACCACAGCAAACATGTATGGACTGAACATCTATAGGTAAGTATAAATCCTATCTTTATAATACATATAAATAGTATGTTTTCCAGGGCTGGGTCTTGAATTCAGGACAAGTGAATATGCCTGACTTTTTTATCTTCATGTAAGGTGATCTTCCCCTTTATCCACATTGCTTCAGATTTACCCAGATCCTGAGTACAAATCCAAAGCCTGTAAGTATAAACTTTGTGAATTGCAAGCCAGGGAGTTAATTTTTTTCTCAGCATGTGGCCTGAACTCAGGTCTTAGCAAGTCCAACTTAGCTTCGATAATCCTAGGATCGGGTGCAGCCACTGGACACCCAGGTGCTGCTGGGGTCCTAGACCCCCAGGTGTTGTAGGGAAAACAATGCACAGGAAAATGTGGCCTTTTATGTTTTCTTCCTTTGCACAGTGACCCTTCTGGGTCTGAATGACACTGTTGCAAAGGTTACTTCATGTTGCATTGCTGAAGGCTGGCAGACCATCAGGGAAGCCATAAGCCCACGTGGCAACATAGGCCCTCATTTCGAATCCCCGTCCTGACACCAACCAATGGCAGGAGGTACTAAGAAACTGGTTTCCATCCAAAGGAATAACACTAGAATTTTGTCAATTTCACAGTTGAATGAGTTGATCGTGAATCATGATCCTATAAAATTAAATAGCATCATTTCAGAAGGCTGGTGGATTTTATTTAATATTTATGAATCATTAAAAGAATATTATTACTTACAGGAACACAATAATTTCAGGACACTGAATGCTTTCATTAATATTTTAAGGATGAAAGCAATAACATTAATAACATGGACGCATGTAAATACCCAGGAATTGGTAGCAATATAGTCTATGTAACCAAATAATGTATAGACACCTCTAGCACTCTATAAAGATATATATTTATTAGCATACTGCCTTTTGCAGGTCAATCTGTTCTTATTGGGTTAACCCCTGGGGCCTGTTCTCAGGTCCTGGGAACAACCTGTCAGCTCAATTTGCCCCAGGATGGCGTGTTTACACTCACCCATTAATGAATTTGGCCTTGTAGTCCATGAGTTCAGATGCCAGCACTTCCAAACAATGAATCGTGGAGTAAGAAGATGATGGTGACACCTGGTTTCCTTTACTGTGAATCTTCTGCGTGTCAGGTATGAGGTGGAATACATATGGAGACCTATATCCTATGTAGTCAATGTTCTATTTGCTATAATAGTCAATATAATAAATGGTCAATACATGAATAAAACAAAAAATAAAATAACTACACTGAACACAATATGGAGTCAACATATGCATATAACTATAAAACATATATGTAAATTGTACATGAATAGGGTGTTTTCTATTGCTGGGGATCGATTTCAAGCCTAAGGAACAGACTTGAATTTCTTGACTTCAAGGAAGCAAGTTTCCCCTTCCCACACAGTGCAATAGAGTTACCCAGACTATAAGTTCCAATCCCAGTCCTGGTAGAAAAAATGTCACCTTTATAGTATGTGAGGCCCAATTCTTAGGTATTTCATTATGCCTCCATTTAATGAATGTGATTGTTTAAATACTTAATAAAATATTAACTAAATCGATCAATGTCGTGTAATATAATTGTGTATAATTTTATCCTAGAATTATTCAAGAACTGTTCAATCATGTCTTACATCACATTCCATTGATAATCATATGGATAGGAACAAGTTTCTTAGGATCTCCTACCATTCTGAGGTGGCAGGACCAGGATTTGAATAGTAGGCTCCAGCTCCCACCATTTCAATCTGAGGATAGGGAACTCACCAATCTGTCCAAGAACATAAATAAGACCAGTGATTAGGCAGGCACCAGTGGCTCTCAGCAGACCTCCTTGATACTTACAAGGCTGTGATAGTAGGATCATGGTCAAAGTCACCCTAAGCAGGAAAATTCTTGAGACCCCTGTCCAACTTCAGTGCCAACAAAGCCACAAGCTTTGTGGCTCTAGTGTAGAGGACCAGCCTTGAGCAAAAGCAGCTATGGACTGTGCCCAGACCCTGAGTTCAAGGTCTGGGACTGGCAACAAACGGAAATACACAACAATCTGTGTAGCCATCCAGCTAAAGCAGGTCACCCTCTTGTCCCCAACTGAATTGGACAGAATTCCCTGGGAAAAGGGCTGGGAGAAACTCTGTGTTCTTGACTCCGCCCATGCTGCATGCTACACAGGATTATGGCCACACCACCATTCTTTCATGCTTCTTTCTGACCAATGGGATACAAGAATGGTGGCCACGCCCACATTCCATGTTGCCAGGTAGCACTGGGATTCCCTCTGTTAGTTTACACCATTACCAGCAGTTGAGGAAAGTAGCAGTGGCTGAGTGGTGAGGAAGAGACTCGAGGTGACTTTGGAGTATAGTAGAAAATTGATGCTCCCACCCCACCTGGCCCTTTCCCTCCCTTCACACGGTGCCAGGTTTCAATCCTCAGGAAAGGCCGTGCTGCCAGCAGGCCTAAATCCCCAACCTGGTCCCTGCCCCTAGTCTTCTGCTCTGCGCCCATGTGTCCGCGATGCTGCCACCGTCGCTGCTGCTCCAATTGGAGCAGCTGCCAACAGCTTCTCCCAGCAGCACAGGTGAGTTTCTGTTCCAACAACAACATACCCTGGGTCAAACACCCCTCTGGGGGCACCATGACCCCCCTGCTTGTTTCCTCTCCATGGCGCTGATGAGCCACCTTTCTGTCTTGAGGATTTCTGAGAATGAAACTACAAATATGCTCAGGCTGGGCTGGATCACGGTCCTCCTGTGAAAGGTATGCTCCATCAGGCCTGGTCCTCTGTAATTGGGATGGTAGACATGTGGTGTCATGCTCAGTCATCGGTTAACATGGATTATCCTAAACTCAGTCCATAGCAGCGGATTCTTGACCACAGGTGAAGCTCTTGGTAGGGCCTCAACCATTGGACCTCAGTCTCCTCACAGGACAGTTGTGAGGAAACAAGGGATTTATACAGAGAGATCTCTGGAGAATGGCTAGGCAGAGAGGGAGCGACCTTCAGATAAGGTTTTGGCAATTCTGTGAGCATATGACAGGAAGATACCAAAAAGGGCTCAGGTGGGGCTTGTTATTATTAGTGCAACAGGTGTGGGATTATGAACTGAAACATGTCTCTTTCATTATTACTCTATCCCCATGAGGAAGGGGATCCTTCACTTTGTTCAGTTTTGCAGCTGGGGAAACCGAGGCACAGAGAAGTCAGGTGATCTACTTATGACCTCAAGTTCACAGGAAGCTCGGCCTGACTTCTCTACTATGCTCCCTAGGACAATGGGTGCTATTCAGTCCACTTCTTGTGGTGGGAAGTCCACTTCTTTTCAGTTGTTTGAAATCTAGGATTGGGCACTGTTCCTGACCTCCTCAGCTCAACACTAGCGCTCTACCACTTGAGATCACAGTGCCACTTCCAGTTTTCTGGTGGTTCTTTGGAGATAAGATTCTCAGAGACGTTCCTGCCTGGGCTGTCTATGAACCATGATCCTCATATCTCAGCCTCCTGTGTCGTTAGGATTAGAGTTTTATGCCACTGGCACCCGATTTAAGTGTAATTCTGATTTCTCTCTCTTTCTCTCAGGAACTGGTTGAATGGGTGCTGTAGGAGGTGGCACAACGTCCCTAGGTGGCTGGAACCGAAGATGGCCCACTCATTCTGGAGGTGGGCTGTGTGTCAGGAGCTCTCTCATTCAGCGTGTTGATAGATCTCCATGAGGTAAACCCTCTGTGCCATTGAAAGACTGTGAGGGTTATTCATTGTCCATCTTGCCTTACTGGATTTATTTTATTGTATTCTTTTCTACATTATTTTCTAGCACCTGGACAATACTATGGTACATAGTTACTGAATGAAAATGTAATTTCAACTTAAGAAAGTCATTTAGGGCTCTGGGAATGTGGCTTCATGATACAGTGATTGCTTAGCATGCATGAAACCCTGAGTTCAATTCCTCAGTACCACATAAACAGAAAAACATTGGAAGTGGTGCTGTGCCTCAAGTGGTACAGTGATAGCCTTGAGCAAAATAAACAAAAAAAAATCCCAAACCAAAACCAAATCAAAAAAACATTTAATTAGTAAATGCAAAATAAAGAACCCATACTTGGAATATATAATTGCTCCTGCCTACTGACACCTGACAATAGTCCCTAATTCATGAACTTTACTTATATTAGGATATTCTGTTGAAAAAAAAAATTTGTTCATTAGCTCACAGCAATTAATGTCTTGAATGTGCTTAGATGTCAGGTGAAGATTAATTCTGGAAATTCAAAGATTCCAGGTTTTTGAATGGCACTGCTAATCACAATGAGAAGGGTAGTCTAAGTGAGATTTGGAAATATTTTTGGTCATTCATGGCACCAAAACACAGAGGCAAAGTAACAGTACTGACAGAAGAGAAGGAATAATTCCAGAGTTAAGTAATAAATGGTAATAACTAAGGTATACCAGAACCTGTTTTAGAGAACCATATTTGGTTATTGAAAAAATAGTTATCAACTAGTCTTATTCCTCATTACCTTTAACATTCTAAATCTCTTACGTTACCTCTTAATAAATGTATCTCCTTCTGTGCTATTTTTTCTTACTTTATCTTCTTTGCTTTCTAAAATTCTCAGTCTTTCTATATTTCTCTATGAATATTTCCTGGTACAAAATACCTACACAGATGGCAGAGAATGATCATTTAAGGGTCCCATAACTGATGAGTTATTAATGAAACCACATGGACAAGGAAGGCATATTTATTGTTACCTCAAATTTTCTGAAAAGCTGCAATGCCATCATTTGATTCAAATTTCCATTATTTGTTTACATAGTGTCATTCAGTGAACATAAATGCAAATATGAGCTGGTTGTTCGTGGTTCAGGCCTGTAATCCTAGCTATTCAGGAAACCAGAGGATTGTGGTTCAAAGACAGCCTGGTCAGGAATGTTCATGAGACACTTATCTTCAATTAACCACCTAAAACCCGGAAATAGTGCTGTAGCTTAAGCCGTACAGTGCTCAACTTGGGGTTGATGAGGTGAGGGAGTGCACCCAGGATCAGAGTTCAAGCCCCACAACCAACAAAAAGTGCAAATATTACCTTAAGTTTCCCCAAAAGGAAGAACAAGATCAATAATCTTCTCAAGCAGAAAAAAGTAATTTCAAAATGATTCAGTGCACCTACTTTTGCTGAATTATTTAAGTTATGGCTTCTTTGCTAGACATATTCTCTTCCTTTAAAAATTGTCAAATACTAGCTTTACAATAAACTTTATCTAATATTTTTTGTTTCAAAAGAGAAGTCTATACAGTTGATGTCACTTAGCTTTCTTACTATCTTAATTCAAAACCAAACCAAGCAGGAGAGTCTGTCAAACTCTTATCACAAATTGAACACCAAAAAACCAGTAGTGGGTTTTGGCTCAAGCAGTTGTGTACGAGCTTTGGGGGCAGGTGGGCAGGAAAGACAACTGTTCAGGGACAGGATCCAGCCTCTGGTTTCAAGACCCAGAACCAGCACAAACTAACAAACAAGCAAACAAAAATCCCAGATTTTTCTTTGGGACCCTCCTTAAAGGAGTACTGGCCAGAGAAGATGCTCCTTTTGCTGATCAAACTCACTGGATCCTGCTTTTTTGGAATCCTTGTTGCTCTGGAGAACTCAGGACCAGACCAAAGGAAATGATAACTGACTCCTGCATCAAGAGAATCATCTCAGGATTGAAATAGCCATCCATAATACACGTTAAAACCTCCATGTCTTTGTTCCTTTGCTGGAGAACACATTTAAAACAACGTTTTTTTTTCCTTTTGTTCTATGCTGACCTTCAAATGGTACATTATTTCTTTTTGTAACACTCTGAACTAGAAGTTTACAGAAAAATTTTATATGAGTAACGAACACACTCGAAAAAGCCAGGGGCAGAGTTTCCTTCAACCCTTGGGATACTTTTCTTGTACAGTAAAAAGGAAAGCACAAGATAACTTGAACTTTGTTATTCCTCTATGTTCCATTCCTCTCCTGGGGTCAGTTTCCAAATTCAGTAACAGTTACTTCAGTAACAATCGATGGTGCTGCTTGAGGTATAATGAATGTATTCTGGCTTCACTGAAATAAGACTAGAACACCTATGGACCTGAGAGGTAACACGTGTTTCAGAGACAGGTTAGTAAAAGGAAAATATGAAATTTATATTGCTTATAAATACATTATACATGAGTACATTGAGTTCAAACTTTGTAAGTTCTCTGTAAATTAAGGTGAATTTTAAATGGGAAGAAGGTTTTCAGAACATTCTTTTTGTGAGTGTATGTGCTTTTCATTATTTCCCAAGTGTACATAGCTAACAGTAAGGAAGCAATAGCAATAATAGGAGAAAGAGAAGTTCTGTGTTTAAGTATAAGGGCTCAATACGATATAGAAGACTACAAATAAGGCAACATTGAAACAATAAAGCCAAGCCGAGTATGTAGATTTATTGGAATGATATACAGAAAGCAAGACTCCTATGTGGAACATGAAGTATTAGGCCAATCCCATTGTAAATCATGCTTGGTAATCATGCAACTTTGTAGAAAGTAGAATGGAAGAATAATTATGTTTTCAATGCAAGTCAAATATAACAACATGGAATTAACTGTAAAATATATCCATCTTGTGAGAGCAGGGATTATGCTAGCAATGAACTGGTGGCTAAGATCACATTTCTTTTTTTCTTTACACTCATACATACACACTCAGACATATTTGTTGGCGGTGGTCTTGGCACTTGAACTTTGGTCTGCGAGCTGTCTCTCTTCTATTCAGCTCAAGGCTAATGCTTTACAACTTGATCCACAGTGCCATTTCCAGTTTTCTTTTAGTTAATTTGAGAAAATAGTCTCTGGGACTTTCCTACCTGGGCTGGCTTTGAACCTCAATCCTCATATTTCAACATGACCCAGCTTATGATCACATTCCTAACAGTATACACTCAGGATATGTAATGTGTGTGTTCATCTATCTTTATAAGAATTCTTGAGTTAGAGGCCGGGAAGGTGGCTCAGTGGTAGAGCTCTTGCCTTGCATGCATGAAGCCCTGGGTTCGATTCCTCAGCACCACTTAAGCAAAAAAGAAAAAAGCCAAAATTGGCGCTGTGACTCAAGTGGTAGAGGGCTAGCCGTGAGCTGAAGAGCTGAGGAACAGAGCCCAGGCCCAGAGTTCAGGACCCATGACCGGACCCCCCACCAAAACAAACAAACAAAAAATAATTCTTGAGTTAAAAATCTGGGCTACAGCTTAGACATCACCCTCAAAAATGTTTGTAGTTTAAAATTTGATAGTACTGGAGAAATAAAACCTAAGAATGTAAAGGAGTCTTGGAAGTTCAGTTTGCATCCAGCCTGGCCAGAACACTCTTTGCAACTCTATATAAAATTAAGCAGACAAAAGCTGGATTGGAAGAATGGCTCAGGTGATGGAATACCAGTCATGAGCTGAATAAGAGCTTGAGGCTTTTGCATACATACATGCAAGCATACACATACACAAAGAAGCACTTATATATGCACACACAAATACACAAATGAAACAACCCTCAGAATGTGTAGAAAAGTTAGAAAACAATAAATATATGTCCTGAACAAGACTAGAATCAAGTGATAATTTTTAATATTAGAAGTCCTCAAATGAACTTGCTTCAAATAAGTTTGAGAATA
Organism: Dipodomys merriami; assembly: GCF_024711535.1. NCBI lineage: Eukaryota > Metazoa > Chordata > Mammalia > Rodentia > Heteromyidae > Dipodomys > Dipodomys merriami. The sequence continues at coordinate 364,557 of NW_027203049.1, read as the reverse complement.
TTTCATTGTTAGGGATCAGAGATAGTCAGAGAGTCAATAATCATTATTAAAGGGATCAGATCCATGGCGGAATGAATCAGAGATCCCGCAGGTGCATCTGAAAATATTCATATCCTGTTTCAAATATTAGAACATCCTTGAAAATAGTAAACAGTCTAAGCAGTCACTCTGGTGTATAATATCACTGGAGAAGTTCAGAATTTGTAGTCTGTATCTAGATTAAATAAACCAAGAAACTATGGCAGGGCAATGTGATACAAGCTTAGAATTCTAGCACTGAGATTAAGACAGCAGATTAGAGAATGGAATTACATAGTGATATGTTCCCTGGACCAGGTTATTTTGTCTTCATGAAACAAAACAAACAAGAAAGGAATACATAGTTGGACATTTGGGCTAATTTTGTCATTATCTTTTGAGGAGTCAAATTTCCTGTTGAAATACAACTCATACTTAATCCTCACTTGTGTTTTAAATTCTCTCTTCATTACAGAACATTCCTAGATGTAAAATGACTTAGGATTCCCATCCAAAATTTGAAAAATAAGTTATCATCATTCTGTTGTATCCCAAAAAAATGATGAAGGATTACAAAAGATTCAGCCTGGAAAATAGCAAAGTTCGTCTAATATAGGATTTTGAAGATCTTGCTAAATTAGAATTTAGATTTAAAATAATTTGTTTTTGCTTGAAATTTTATATTCTATAGGATTCTACGAAATTCTTTTTAAGTAGACAGTTAATTGACAAATTCACAAATGATTTTGCATTCTATTTCCCTAGAATATTCTTTCAAGAGAGTTATAATTAAAACTTAGTTAATAGATAATTCCAACAGTTCATGTATAAAATGATAATGTGAACGTTGTAGACAGAGTTGCCAAAAAATTGATGATATTAATTTATAAATTTAGAATAAGAGCAATTTTTGGAGTCTTTGGTATAACATGGTTTGAAGAGAATAATCGTGTGACATCTTCTTTCTTCTACCTGTATGTAACATAGGAAGCAATTTCCTTAATTATTTGCTACTGTATACACTGAGAAAAATGTTAGGTTTGGATTTGTTTTTATTTTTGTTTTTGTTTTATTGGTTTGTCCTAGGGCTTTTACTCTGGGCCTGGACACTGTCTCTGAGCTTGTTTATGCTCAAATCTCGTGCCCTACCACTTCAACCTCAGTGCCACTTGCGTCTGGCTTTTGCTGAGAAGTTTATTGGAGATAAGAATCTAGGGAATCATTCTGCCTGGGTGGGCTTTGAAGTGTAATCTTCCGATCTTAGCATCCAGAATTTAAAAGATAGTTTAAAAAGTATAAATATAAATAATATTTGCAAGTGTTCCTATCTCAAGAATACCAGGCTTGGTGGTGGTGGGGGTGAAATGATGCAACCCAGTTTATTATGGTATTCTTTCCAGAACATGTATGGCATCACATTAGTAGAGTTCTATTTTTTCACAATAGAGATAAGCTATTCATGATGTGAATGAAGGGAAGTTTGAGGTGCACCCTAAAAGTTGGAAACTGTTGGGCTAGGATGACTCTATATCATAAATATTGGTATTGATGGTCATAAAAATACTAGCTTACTGTGATAAACAATTGCTTACTCTTGAAGAATTATTACCATTGCTACATAGTTTTATCCTCTACCAGAATGTGTTTTTTTCTGTTGACCCTCAATCTGTAACATCCCTTTGGAAAATGCATCTATTGCAGAATTACATAACATGCAAGCCGGTACTTTTTTGAATCTCTCAGATATGGAATCTTCCGAATTTAAAAATGAGCAGTTACTAGTCATTGGAATGTTGAAGAACACATACATTCTGTCTTCTTAACAACTTATTTACTTTTAAAAGTTATAAATTTCCATAGAATTAAACTGTTTTCCCTTTTAGTATGAGAATGGACTATATTTATTCTTTTTTCAAAATATTGGTAAGTATATTGTGAAAATATTGTCTAGTTGGATAGCATTCAAGTTGATGGTCCTCTGATTAAAAATGGATAATTAATTCAAATTAGACGCCAAACAGCATTGATTTTTTTGACTAATCTGTAGTCAACAAGAAAGTTTAAAAATGGCTTAGAATATGTTCCTAACCACCAGTTTTATAAATGGCTTTGTACAGTGGTTTGTGATTACTTTATTTTACATGGGATAATATTTTCTACTACTATAAGTTTTGGCAAAAGAAGAAAACTAAAAATTTACTACTGTACAGGAATATGATAGAAATAGAAGACAGTTTTATGTTTGTCAAATCTCTGATGAGTACCCATATTCAAGACTTAAAGTCATATTTCTTACTATGTTAGACAGATAGGGAAAACATAAAACACCATATGATAAAGCAACTATTCATGACTTTTTAAAATGTATTTATTATGTGATGAAATGTACTTTATTAGCTAATGTTTTGGTTTGAAATATGGGAGGCTGATCTAGTTAACAAATTTTCAAAGGCACCTACTGAAAAGCACAAATGGAGGGGGGTACTATTTCTACACTTTAATGAATGGTTGAACCTGTTTGGCATTAGTGCAGAGTAAATAAATCAACTCTATTGTAACTTGCTCCCTACACTTGAAAAACCTGCAACGTCACTAAATATCATCTATTTGTAAAGTGTTATTTTGGCAAATGTGATTTTAAAAAGTTTATTTGAAAAGGAATATACTTTCAGGAGATTCAATGTAGGTAATCTTTTGTTTGAGAATGATAACATTTTGATACTACAGAAGCAAGGTTTACTGAAGTACCAGTGTTTTGAAGCACTAAGGATCTTCTCAATTAATGTTTTTCTGAATTATATTTGACCTCTATGTCAAGTATTCCTGGCATTGGTAGACAATTATGTATCTATCATTCCAGGAACTATTTTTTGGCCTGATGATGTTGGACTGAAATCATTTATTAATCATTAGGAGAGGGGTATTACAAATAATCTTTTGACATTTGTGGTCTTGTTCACTCATATGGGATGGTCATCTGAAAACTGAAAGTTTGAATTACTGTACTTTCACATTTTGTGATTTCATCTTGCATTTTAGGTTGCCTTGCATTTCCCAATTGCTCACTGCTAATTCCTGCATTTCAAGGAATTGGGGCCCTGAAATATAGGAAATGAGAAATTGAGATGGGTCTTCAATTACTTTCTGCTGGCATGTTGCTTGGGCCTAGGTGAGAACTCTTGCCCTAGTTATCTGATGATGCGGATAACTGGGACCTGGGATCCTAGGACCCGTGGATCCTGTAGAAGAATAATAGCTTTTATACATCATTTCAATAAAATTTGAGTATAATCAGTAGGAATGCTTCAGAAATATGGAGAAAAACAGTTTGGGACAAGCCAGTTAAAACAATAAACATCAGCAGAGTAAAATCCCTTATAGATTAGAGGAAAACAACATTGTTCTTTTTTTTTACCATGTGAATTCAGAAACCAAGAATACTTAGAATGTATCACAAGTTTATACCGAAAACATTGCATTGATACTTTTTTATATTCTAATATATATTCTAATCCTGATTATTTATATTCCAATCTATTTATTGGAATAAATATCAATTAATTTGTCAAATTATCAATTAATTCTAGTAAAATTCACTGTGTGAAATATAAAATCAACACATATAAATATAAAATATATAATTATATATAATACATGAAAATGTTTTGCATTGTTCTGTGTTGTTATGGTATCAAAGGCAACTGTTTGAAAGTATTATTCCATTACCTCTACCTCAGTGTTTGGTAGAATTAGAACTAAAGCATTACCATTCGGAGATGTACAGCCTAGAGACAAGAGGAAACACTGTGATTAAAACATTACCAAATTACGGCCTAATAACGAGGAGAAACATATGGACTTCTCCTGGCGCTATGGAATATATTTAGTGATAGAAAATTAGTGGTGTAAGTTCTTGCCTGGTTGCATGGTAGACAGGCCAGGACATTAGGGAATCATGCATATGAACAATTTTTTCACCTTCTGGGCTTTAGCTACTTTTGAAATACTAGGGTGTAATAAACAATTATATTTTGAAAAAATACCTTCTAGTCTGAACATTTCTGTCTGAACTGTTCGTCTCTCTATGATCCCTTGTAACTAAGATTAGTTTTGCTCCAGTTAGACAATCTATGCTATCAGGGTAAGATATTCTGGTTGGTCTGTTCCTACATGGAGCAAGGGTAAAGGGTCAGGGAGACATTTGTGCCAGTAAGCCCTAAGTCATTTGGGAAATTTTATGCTGCCGAAGTTTAGAAGTAGCTCTTACGTAAGGCTTACTTTGAATCCATTAGCTCCACAAAGCTAAATCAGTTGATAAATAAGTATTTGAAAAGCCATCACCTTTGGACCTAGCTATAAAGGCTTCAAAGTATGATCAAATTTCAAATGAAAAAGACTTAAAATAATCATTGATAAAAATTGCAAATGTGAGCAATCGAACAAACAATATGTTTTTTCCACCATACACAGAATTTTACAGAAATAAGATGAATAGAAATTTTGGGAACAATAAGGTTTCCTTGTTACAAATAGGCAACCAAGGATATATGCCTGTCTTAAGATTGCATCATTAACTACTTAAATTTACAGGGTACTACATTCTTCAGCAGAACGTCTACCCGAATTACAATACAGAATTTTACATGGTTCTTGTACAAGGATGATATGAAAATTTGTGAAGTATTCCATATTTTTCATTCTTCAGATGCAAGAAATTAAACAGTAATTTAAAAATTGATTACAAATATACAAGTGTAATAATACATGTAATTAATAGAAATAAAAGTTAGTTTGACATCAGTGTATTCAATCTTTACCTTTTTAGAAAGGCCTTTACATAGCATAACTTTTATAAAAATTTTGAAATATGATAACATTGTCATTTTATCCCAAAGAAATAAAATTCTATAAGGACCTAGGAATTAAAGAAATCTTAAACTGTTTCTATATGGAATGCAATCTGAAAGGCCACATTTATTAATGAACCTATATGTTGTAAAACAATGTCGAATTCAAAGTATTATATCTAGGGGAGAATGAAATAGATTATGGACATTATACAAACAGAATACTAAATATTTTAAAATATACTGTTTCAGACAAGCAACAGAATTATCTTTAGTTTCTGTACTACTCATTTCAACAGATAACTTAAAATTATTTCTGATTAAAAAATCACAAAAATCATTATAGTTGTATAAAAACAACTCAAATATATTTTGATATCAAAGTCAGGCAGTTCACTTGGAAGAATACCATGGAATCCATGAATTTTTAAAGTAAGATATTGCTGTTGTATTGTAAAAATATTTTGTATGGACACATAGGATGGACTGGCAATTTTGAAATTTAAGAAACTTACCCAAACCATTAAGATTTAGGAGAACAATTTGTACAGCCTTCCACAACTTCAAAGAGGTAGTGATACATAATTATTCTTTTGGCAATATCAAATGCAGTTTTTTCCAAGTTGTGCTTCAGACCTGGTTTGATATAATGGTTCAACAGAAGGAGATCTAGCATAACTTTGCTATTTCTATTCTCAGCAGAAAGATGCAAGGGGCTCAAGAAGCCTTTAGTTTGGCCATTTGTATCTGCATCATGATGAAATAAAGAAGCCACTCTGGTATTATTCCATGTATAAGTACTGTTCAGGGTTGTCCAGACATTCACAATTATTGCACGAATATCTTACCTTGAGCCACCAACTCATGGACAATATCTAAGTGTCCACTGTAGGCTTCTCGATGAAGAGGGGTATATTCATCGTTATCCCTAGCATTCACATGAGTGGCCTTTTTGGAAAGTAGTCTCTACACTGTATGAAGGCAATTATTTTCGTCAGACCAAAGAATAAATTTACATGAATACTTCTCCATTTTTTTTTTGCAATTGATACCATTTCTTACTTTTTCATCTTGTTCCTCATCTTCATCAGAATTGCCTAGCCAGAGATTTTGAGTGCCAGTGAGAATGAGGTGTCCATGTATTTCTCCAATAGTTCACATCAGATGAACTGTTCAGAAAAATCCAGTAAATTTTCTGCATCTGTTTTTTTCACTATTATTTATTTTCTCCTTTTTAATTTTTACTATTCTAAATTATTCTAACTGGAGAGTAGGGAATTGGTAGAGAGCAAAGATTTTCCTCCGTATTCAAAGGTACAGACTGAAAATGAGGACCCGTGGTGTCTTCATGTGCAGCTTATTCTAGGAATGAGAAAATAGGAAATAATGCCTTCTATGTAAATGAACTGTGAAATGGCAGAGCAGAAAGTGAAATGATGCAACCAAAAATATAAAAGCAAAATAAATTAAGATAATTATGGAGCAATCATATTACCTATGAGAACCATGAAAGGGAGAGAGGAAGAGAGAGACAGAACTGAAATGATCTAGCTAGCCACAAAATCCATCCCTCTGATCAATTTATAGAGCAAATAATTTAATTTTTTAAAAGAGATGGAAATAGAATTTAAGATCAGATGTCTCCATTGTTTTAATTATATTTTTATTATCCTAAATACTTGGACAATGGAATTTCCATTCAACAAATTAGTATTTTTAAGTATAATGTATCTTTATATAACTTTTCCACACCCTTCCAAACCTCACCCCATTTTAATTTTTTCTAGTTTCATACTATCTGCATTGAATATTATACCTTCACTCTCTTCCTCCATAACTCTCTTTATTCCTTCCTTTTGACTTCCCCTCACATCTTCCAAGTGATAGTTTCCTGATATATATTTTGTTGGATTAAAACTTCAATTTTATAAGAAATTACACCTTTGAAATACTCCTCTGTAAATAGCACGCTTTGGTTAATATATTTGTGTAAACCTGTATGAAGTTCTAGCTTCCAAATATGAGACAAAACATGGGTCTTTTGTGTGTCTGGCTTAGTTCACTTAGTGACTTAGTTCACTTAATATATTTTTAGATCTATCCATTTCGTTGCAAATAATGTAACAGTCTTCAGAATGGATGGGTGCAATCAAATTGTGTATATGTGCCAAACTTTCTCCAACCATCACTCCACCAAAGGGTTTGTTTCCGTAACTTGGCTACGGTGAACAGTGCAGCAGTGAACATGGTTGTGAAAGTGATTTTATTGTAATCTTTTGGTAGAATTCATCATTACCTTTATGGGAGCAAGCCTCTAGCCAGTTTTCCAGAATAAGAACATCCCTCCCTTCATCTTCATCACAATGTATTGCAAGTCCTCAAAAACACACTTCCCCCTACAGGTCTAAATAAGCTAAAACCACATTGTTCCCATAATTTAGTGAGAACCTTCTATGTACTTTCCTAATGTGGGAATGAGGGACATCACAAAGTAAAAGTAAGAAGTATGCAATTGAATTAGCTATTATCACATTTAATATAATTTTCAGCTCCAATTCATAGCCTCACATAATATTATTTTAATTTTTATTTGATTACTTCATCTAACCTGTAAATTATAACAGGTGAGTTAAAAGCAAAGGCAAAAATTGTTGTTTGATTTTGACACTCATGTGTGAGGTTGCACAACATGGGCAAATAGATGGATTGGAATTAATAGCTCTTATGCATTTTGTTAACGTACAGATGATTTTCCCAAACTGATTTTTGCAATTCGTATTCCATTCAACAACAAGAAACATGTGATAATTTCCTTTGTTTTGCTCCTTATTAACTTTTGTCTCCATTTTATTTTATAATGTATGATTTCATACTGTAGATACAAAAATATGTTAAAATATTTCTATCCATTGCATTGTTATATACATACACACATATATTACACAGGTTATAATGATAATGAATAACTTCAGTAACTGTACAATTTACTAAATTATAAAAACTATCGATGGCTCATGCCTGGCATCCTGGTTACTCGGGAGGCTGAGATCTGACGATCATGGTTTGAAGTCATCCTGGGCAGGAATGTCCAGGAGCCTCTTATCACCAAACAATCAACAGAAAATCAGAATTGGAACTGTGGCTCAAAGTAGTAGAGTGGTAGCCTTGAGAGAAAAATTTCAGGGACATCATGAAGGCTCTTAGTTCAAGAAGTAAAAACTACCCAAATAAAATCTATTTAATTTACACCTGTGTAAGTAAAGTATGTCCATCACACAAATGCACAACCATGCTCATTTGCAAGGTAACTCTGTTTTGTCTGAAGTACCAGAAAATATTTTCACTTAAGTTGAAAGCATTGCACCATGGGTTCATTCTATCTCTCTCATGCATTTTCCACTCAAATATTCAAATCTTACAATTGTTCCAATTATTTAAAATCATAGCTTTTTACTTTAATACTCATAATATTAGAGTTTGAATTGAGTGTCTTGTGCCCCATAAATGGGTGTTCTTACCGCTTTGTCAGGTCTCCAGCACTAAATTATCTTGATTATTTTTCAGATACTTGTATATGATCTTGGGCTCAGTCCACATTATGTTATTCTTCCTGGAATTTAGAATATCAGGTGCATGGCATTATGTACACATCTTTGTCCAGTCTGGGCTTTAACCACTATCCTCACAAGAGTAGACTCCCATGTAGTCAGGATTTTCATAAAAGTCATAGCTGATATTTTTTAAGTCTTTGCATTTCCTGCAGGTTCTTCAGTACTTAATTAATTTGTTTTCTTGTGTTGTTCTTTTTTTCATTTGAATGTATGTGTTGAGTTGTTTCTCCCTTTTCCTTTTCTTTCTTTCAATCAAGTTCTTACCTAAAGTTCTGAGAAACCAATTCTTATTTTTCACAATAGTCAAAGTGAACATGATTCATTCCAAAGCAATTTCAATAATATTTAAACACCTTCATATCTATGAATGGTATATAAATGATAAGTGCTACGAAGGGTCTTTTTATTTTCACAGCAGTCTTTGTCATACACAGACAGATCATGAAATATAAGAAGATAATAAAACTACAGATGCGAGCAAGGAGAAGAAAACCTATTATTAATTGTTTGACAGAGGCTTCCTGTCTAGTGAAAGAAATACGTTGCTTGATGCAGGATTTCACAAAATTATATTGCTTGGAAGAAGCTAAACAGTCATCTAATTCTACAGAATTGAAGGAGATAAATCGAACTTCTGAATAATTTACATTTGGTTCAAATAAAAGCATGCTTCCTAAAAGAGAGTTGACTTTAGAGAAACATGATGAGTTTATGTAAGTAGGTGCTTAGCTGATTTTGTTAATTTGTAAACTAATACAGGGAAATAGATTACAACAACATAAAAAAAGAACTTCGCATTGAAATACTCATTTGTGTGTGTGTGAGTGTGTGTGTGTGTGTTAGAGAGAGAGTGTGTGTGTACACTTGCATGCGTATACACGCACGTGCATGTGCAAGTGCTCATTCATTCATTCATCATTCCTGAGGCTTGATAGTGCCTGGGCACTCTCCCTATTCTTCTGTGACCAAGGATAGTGGTTTACCACTTGAGCCATTGTTCCACTTCTGTTTTTTTTTTTTTTTTTGGAGATAATCACATTTATTTTCATGATTGGACTGGCTTTGAATAATGGTCTTCATATCTCAGCCTCCTGAGTAGCTAGCTAAGCTTATTCAGCCTCTAAGTAGCTAGTTAAAATTGGGCCTGTCCTTTATGTTTCACTGATCTTTTATTCTTGTCCTGAGGTTTTCACATGACTAAGTCATATATATGTGTAGTTGCTTTAAAAAAAATAGTCTTACTGCGTGGCACCAGGGGCTCCCATCTGAACTCTTAATTATTGAGGAGGCTTGAGAACAGAACCCAGGCCAAAAGTTTAGTGGACTTCCTTCTCTATTTATTGCTGGGTGCATTGGATTATTTCCACCATCCGGCACTATCTACAGGATAAAATTGGAAGGACTACAGAATCCAGGCCAACCAAGGTAGGAATCTAGACAAGTTGGTGTGCAACTCTTATGCCATTGATAATGGGAAGGCTAAAAAGACAGATCAGGTGCATGTTCTTGTGGAAAGGGAACCCCTATCCTAAAATTAACCAGTGATATGACACCAGTTAACAAAAATAATACCCCAAGTTGAACACAATTTCCCACAACCAAAATAAGTATAAACATTAACATCCAACACTTAGTACAATCTGTTCTTTGTTCTAATATCAGCTTCATCTTAGTATCATATGATGTGACAGAATAGTTTCTTCATTAAACTTACTATATATTTAAAAAGACCTAGAAAATTCCTTCTCACTTATTAAGTGCAAACGAATGGCAAATTTCCTCATTTCTTACATATTTGACTACCACTATAAATTCATCTTTTGATTATTATTAATAGTCATATATTCTGATTTATTACTTTACTTTGTAACATTTTTAAATTTTGGCTTCTCTGCTGAAGTTGAAGTATTTAAATAGTATCATCAAATTATATTACTTGGGTAATTAGGGCAGTTTTCTAAAACGTTTTTAACCAATGGCTTCTAGTAATTTTGGTGGGGTTTTTTGTTTTTCTTTTTGTTTTATTTTGGGGGGGTCCAGTCGTGGAACCTGAACTCTGGATTTGGCACTGGCCCTCAAGGCTAGCTCAAGGCTAGCACTCTACCACTTGAGACACAGCAGCACTTCCGGCATTTTTTTCTGTTTATGTGATGTTGAGGAATCGAACCCAGGGCCTCAAGCATGCAAGGCAAGCGCACTACCACTGAGCCAACTTCCTAGCTCCCTACGAATTCTTAATTGGTATATTAATTAGTTTATTGTTAATTTCAATTTAATTCTTCTGTAAAGGTAATGTACAGAGGGGATACAGTTACATAAGTAAGATGATGATAACATTTATTATGGAAGGAACATTGTTATCTCTTCCATTGAATTTTTGCACACTCAAAAAAAAACTACTGATGTTTTTCCTGTCGCTATTGACCAATGGGTACATTTCTTTCTTTGTTTATGCATTTCTTACTATAAAATTAATATACAGAGGGTTTACAGTTACTTAAGTCAACTAAGGAGAACACTTCATTTTATTTTCTAAATTTCAAATTTTGAACTTACTTTGTTTTGTTTCTTTAGGGTAATTCTTTTTTCAGAGTTGGAGGATTTGTTAATTTAGTTTTGTATAATTTTAACACATGTAAATTATTCAGATATATATTTTGCTTTCAAAATAGTTAACATGTGAATATGTAAAAATTATTTTCTTAAATTTTATATGGTTTGTGAATTTAAATAAATTTATTTTCTTATAGTTCTAAACATATTTGTACATGTAACAAATACTGTATTTTCAAGAAGCACATACTTTATTTAAAAAGGCTTTATTCCCTGGTCACTTTATGGAAATATTTGCACTTGAGTTAAAAAAATGTTTGAGCTAGGCATAGTGATTTATGGTGTCCATTTTCTAACTATTGGGGGAAGTGTAAATAGGGTTTGTAATTCGGAGAGACTGAGAAACTATGAGACCTTATCATAAAATTTCCAGAGTGAAATGATTAGAGATATAGCCATCCCTAGCAAGATATAGAGCACCTGGTTATCATATTCTAAATCTTGAGTTAAAACACTAGTAACATCAATCATTGTCAAAATAAAAGGACACATATTTCAAAATGTTTATTACTTAAAATTTTATTTACAAATTTCTCATGTCTTTTATTTCTTAATTTTCAATTTACTTAATATATAAGAAGCCACTCCCAAATTACTCAAGCTGATTCAAAACTTTGGCAAATTACCAGGGTATAAAATTAACCCCCCAAAGTCAATGGCTTTTCTGTATCCCAACAATGAGAAAAGTGTGGCTGAAATTAGGAAATCAACTCCATTTGTAATAGCCCCACAAAAACTAAAATACCTAGGAATTAGCTTAACCAAAGAAGTGAAGGACCTTTATGATGAAAACTTTAAAAACTTGAAAAAGGAAATCAAAACAGAACTTAGAAAGTGGCAAAAACTCCCACGCTACTGGATTGACAAGATTAACATCGTGAATTGGCAATACTTCCCAAGGCTATCTACAAATTCAATGCGATACCTATCAAAATTCCAACCTCATTCTTCAAGGAAATAGAAGAGGCAATCCAAAAATTCATATGGAACAATAAAAGACGCCAAATAGCAAAAACGCTCCGCAACTGAAAGAACACCACTGGAGGAATATCAATACCAAATTTCAAACTCTACTATAAAGCCATAGAAATAAAAACAGCTCTTTACTGACACAAGAACATACCTCAGGACCAATGGAATAGAATTGAAAACCCAGAAATGAACCTACAGACCTAGAGCCATCTAATCTTAAATAAGGGAGCTAAAAAAATAGAATGGAAGAAAGACAGCCTCTTCAGTAAATGGTGCTGGAAAAATTGGTTAACTACTTTAGAAAACTAAAGCTAGATGCATATATATATCACCTTGCAGCAGAATCAACTCCAAATGGATCAAAGACCTTGGAGTCAAAGCAGACACTCTGAAAACATTACAGGATGGAATAGAAGAAACTCTAGGTCTCCTTGGCACAGGCCAAAATTTTCTTAATAGAGACCCGGAAACACAACAAATCAAAGGAAGGTTGGACAAATGGGATTGCATGAAGTTGCAGAGCTTCTGCATGGCAAAGGACGTAGCTAGCAAGATCCATAAAAAGCCCACGGATTGGGAGAAGATCTTCAATAGCCATACAACGGACAAGGGTTTCATATCTAAAATATACTTGGAACTCAAAAAATTAAATCCTCAAAGAAATAACCACCCAATAAAGAAGTGGGCTAAAGGCTTAAAGAGAAACTACTCTGAAGAAGAAAGAATGATGGCCAATAGACACATGAAGAAATGCTCAATGTCCCTAGCCATAAAAGAAATGCAAATCAAAACAACACTGAGATACCACCTCACACCCGTTAGAATGGCAAACATCAAGAACTCTAATAACAACAGACGCTGGAGGGGATGTGGAGAGAAAGGAACCTTACTTCATTGGTGGTAGGAGTGTAAACTTGTTCAACCACTTTGGAAAGTAATATGGAGGTTCCTCAAAAGACTTCACATAGAGCTCCCCTGGGTCATAGGGGAGCAATCCCACTTTTGGACATTTACCCAAATGTTTACAAACAAGACCACACTAAAGCTATGTGCACAACTATTTTATTGCAGCATTATTTACCATTGCTAAGATATGAAACCAACCCAGATGCCCCTCAGTAGATGAATGGATCAAGAAAATGTGGTATATATACACAATGGAATTCTATGCCTCCATCAGAAAGAATGACATTGCCCCATTTGTTAGGAAATGGAAAGACTTGGAAAAAATTATATTAAGTGAAGTAAGCCAAGCCCAAAGAAAAATAGTTTCCATTGTTTCCCTTATTTGCAATATCTCGTATATGTATGAGTCAAGCAGAAAAGGTCAGATAAGGTGATGTTAGGAAAATGAACCCTTAGATAGGTATTTAATTGCTTTTTCTCTGATGCATTGCTTTCTAACGCATTTATAAGATTATTTCTTTGTTTCTTTGTATGTCCTTCCCCCACAGTGTAACCCCTGCTTTCACTGTATTTGATGTCGGTATAATTTGTGGGGGGGGGCGGGGTAGAACAAGTGGTTTAAATAAGGATACAGGTGGACCCATTGCAACAATGAGAAGTACAAGTTTTCATGTCAAAAACGAACTTTACAACTTTGGTGCCGAGGGGCTGGGGGAGGCTGGGGAGGGATGTCAAGATAAACAAATGAGGAAGCTACAATGCTTGATAAGAAATGTACTCATTATCTTGCCCATGAAATTGTAACCCCTCTGTACAATATGTTCACAATGAAAAGTAAAAATTTAAAAAAAGAATCCAAGAATCTTGTGACTATTTTATTTCTACTAAACTTTTAAATAGTATGAGCAATATTATGATTTCATATTTTAAAATAATTTTACTATTTGTGGAAATTTCCTGTTTAATATGATAATAATAAATGTGTGTATGTGGTGTGTGTGTGTGTGTTTATGTGTTTTTTTGTGTGTGTGCTTTGTGTGTACTTTGTAATGCTTGGGAGATCACACAATTGCTTCACATATGTTAGGCCAATGGTTTACCTCTGAGCTATACTATCTAGTTATAATACAAATTGTATTTTAAATTATGACTTTGAAATTTTCATTCCTGGTATGTTTTTTCAAAATTATGTATGATAAAATGTGATCCATCTTCTATCCACGTTAGCAGTTGTTATTGTTATTCTTTCTCTTATTTATTTGGAAATTAATTATATTCCTAGTACAGCTTCTTTACATTATAACAGCTCTATACAATGCTTTATTTTCTATTTTATTTTTCCCATGTTATCTGACTTTCAGTCCAATCTATCAGGTGGATTAAAAAGAAACTAGATTCAGGACACTTTATTTTTCTCCTTCTCTTCTCTGATTTCTTTCTGTATTTTTGAAGCAATACCAATGACATAGAGCTCCTCTGTGGTCCACCATTCTTCTCCCTCTCACTCTGTTCTGCAGTGCAGCTCAAGTAGTTATCATTCAGCTTTATTATGCTGTACTACTATCTAAATCTTAACTCATTCCTAAGTTAATTTTAGTTGCATTGAGCAGTCTCTAAGACATTTTCTATATATAATATCAGGGGTTTGTATTTTCCCAAGGTGTGAAATATGAGTGACTATCAAATATTTAGATATCTCTGTAGAATATTGGTCCACCTGCTCAATAATCTCGTATGTAAATTCAAGGAATACAGGTCAGTCAGAGAAATCTTGTAAAATGGTGTAGCTTGAGCCTTCATAATAGCTTTTAATAGTATTACCATGTTTAGTAGTGAAGACAACATAGTTCTTCTATAAGAACAGACACATAGAAGAAGGTAACAGATTTGTCAAAAATAAATTCTTAGTTTTATGATCCACAGATTTTGGAAAGGATGCTATGACTTTATGAAATAAAAACAGAAACTTAAATGGTTGTGTTGGCACTATTGCCTCTCTACATTTAAAGAATGATCTTAGACTACTACCTCAATCCTTTGTTTGTTTGTTTGTCTGCCGGTCATGGGGTTTGAACTCTGAGTTTGGGCGCTGTCCATGTGCTCTTCAGCTCAAGGTGAGCACTCTACCACTTGAGCAACAGTGGTTTATTGGAGATAACAGTCTCATGGACTTTCTTGCCCAGGCTGGCTTTAAACCACGATCCTCAGATCTCAGCCTCCTGAGTAGCTAGGATTACAGGCATGAGCCACTGGCACATGGCCTACCTCAAACCTTATAAAAAATGATTATCAAACTAAATGTGAATTGTAAAAACCTATAAAAATTAAATGTAAAAATTCATGACATTGTTCAGTAAAGGTTTCTAAAAATTTGACATGGAAAACATTAGGGGCTAAAGAAAAGCAAGCAGTGGATTATATCAAGTGATAACATTTCATAACTCAAGGGACAGTATAACAGAAATGAAAACATATCCAACAGAGGGTACAGATTTGTTAATGCTACAAAGTTAATGCTATAGTGATTCTGAAACTTAAGTATTTTTCTATCTTCTAATTCTATATAAATTTTTTCCTGAATAAGATATTTCTTTAAATAACATATGTAATTTAATAGTCAATAGGAGGAACATATGAAATAAGCTCCCCTTTAGTGTCTAAGAAATAATAAAAAGAAAACTCACTAGTATGACCATAATATAAAAAGAGGACCCAAAATATAGTAATGCATTTGTGATAGATTTGTATAATACTGCAATCATTTTAGCAAACAAGTTTTCAAATCTTCAAAAGGTGAAAGAATTGTACAGGATCCAGGTATTACACTTTTATGAATGTATTAAACAGAAGTAAAAAACTTTTTTGGACAGAGAATGTAGTTAATTGACAGTGAACTTGAATAGTATGTGTGAGACCCTGGATATGATCCCCAAAGACAAATTTTGAAAAGACACACTATAGAGAATGTATGCTGGGCAAATTCCTGTAACTGAATTTTATATCTATTTTAATGTCTGTTCTAAAATTTACAGCATTTCTATTTGAAGAAATACAAGTTTGTGAAAATTAGGCTTTGAAAACCTATGAAGGTACAATTCACTTCCAAAGCACTAAAATGTATACAATAAAAGGAGATATTATATTGTAAGTGAATTGCATGTCAGGAAAAAAAAAACCATTGTTAAAACTTCTTCACACAAACTGCAGAATTGCTAAAAAGATATTTTTGGTGCTGGCTAAATACTCTTTGTAAACTGCTGCATTTAAAACAAAGATGTGATTTCTGTTTATTTTGAGGGTGTTTTGTCCGTTTGAGTTTATACAGAGATAACTCAATCCAAAAGTATATGTGATAAGTAATTTTTATTATTTTTATTGTGAAAAAACTGTACAGAGGGGTTACAATTACATAGGCAAGATAATGAGTACATTTCTTATCAAGCATTGTAGCCTCCTCCTTTGTTTGCCCTTCCTATCCCTTCCCATCCTCCCCCGCGGCCCCCCCTTACTCCCCGCTACACCCCCCCACTGTTATAAAGTTCATTTTTCGACTTGTACATCTCACTGTTGCAATGGGTTCACCTGTATCCCTATTTTTCCCCCATGGTTTCCCTTATTTGCAATATCTAGTATATGTCTGAGTCAAGCAGAAAAGGTCAGATAAGGTGATGTTAGGGAAATGAACCCTAAGATATGTATTCAAATGTTTTTTTTTTCCTTTCATGCGATTGTTTCTAACACATTTATAAGATTATTTCTTTGTTGCTTTGTATGTCCCTCCCCCACAGTATAACCTCTGCTTTCACTGTATTTGATGTCGGTATAATTTGTGGAGGGGAAGGGAAAAAATTTCTAATTAATTGAGAAACTTTTCTGGAGGAAACTTTTAGCAAATGACAGAAGACACAAATCTATGCATCTGCATTTTATGAAAGTCATATGTTACTTGTTCAATCCAATTGCTTATCTCTACTTTGCTAGGAAAAACGTATTCTCAAGATAAGAGCCCAAAGCAATGAAAAGAACAAAATACACAATCATCTTGATTTATTGGTGAAAGTAACAATAAAATAAAGCAATTCCACTTAAGGGAATCCAATATTAGTGTATGTGAAGATGTTGCTGAATGCCAATATCCATTAAATTTTTGGAATTTCAATTTCTACAAACATATGAAAACTAGAACAATAAAACAAATATAGACTTAGAGTGAACCAACCTTGAAATCATTTTCTTAATTGTTTTGAAATCACAAAAGAATTGATACTCCTTTGCTTTGGAAATCATTTAAAAACATTTATCACTTATGATAATTCAAATACCAAGCAAGAGTAATTTTATATAAACATTGTAAATATCATTTTATTACTATTGTAAAATAGAATAAAAAATAGAATAAAAAACCACTCCCAGTATATGACCTACCTATCATTATTCTTAACTTCTAATCATTACCTAAATATCTTAAACAGTATAAATAGTCATGTCTTTAACACAGACGTAAATATTCTATACTTTTTTACTTAACATTTTCCAGGGGTATGTATTCATGTTTCTAAGAAATGTTCACAGCAGTTAAAAGATGCCTTTGTGAAATTAATATGATACAATTTGTTGTTGGTGGTGTTGTTTGCAAGGCCTGGGCATTGTCCCTAAGCATTTTTATGCTCAAAGACAGCACTCCAGAAATTGAGGAAAAGAGCTAATTCCTGTTTTCAGTGGTTAATTGGAGATAAAAATTTAATAAGTACTTTTCTGTCTGGGCTGGTTTTGAAAACAATTCTAAGATCTCAGCACCCAGAATAGCTCATATTATTAGGGTTAGTTACCGGCACTTGGTTTCATGAAGTATTTTTTTTTAATTTTAATTATGTTTTAAGATGTTTGTTTCACTATGATTTATATCATTCTGCAAATAAATTTAGATATATGTATATATTTCTGATGACAAATAATCTCTAAAAATGTACTATTTTACACATAACATTTATATATATATATATATATATATATATATATATATATATTTGACAGACACCCTCTAAAATTTTCATGTTACTATTCTTGACCTTTTTCATTTCAAAGATATACACTCTATTTTTCTAAAGGTTTCCTAGAATAAAATAACTAATATTTCAATAGAAAGTAGAGTTTATTACTTTCAAGGGAATTTAAGATATACATATGATATTGTAGTAATATTTACAGTGTATTACTTGAAAAGGTTCTGCCCAAACTTAAATATTTGTTTGTAGTTAAGGAGAGGGAGGAAGTTAATTCATACTGATTAGGAATTTTCAATGCTTCAAAAAATCTATTCCATAATTTGTTATAAGCACATAGTGAAGCAACCTGATATGGTTTAGTTTTTTTTGTTTATTTGTTCAAAATTTCAATATGGATGCATGCAGAGTGGTAACATTAAAATTATTAATCAAAAGACAAATAATAATAAAATTATAGACACATATCCAACGTTCAATAATTAGCACTTATGATACTAATAATAATTTTGATGGAGAGGATGATGACCACAGTGTAGCCCGATAATGACGATGTTGTGATTGAAAAAAAAAAATCTTTAGATATCTTTGAAGCTAAATTTCCCACATTGAATGCATAGTTATAAACAGAGTTGGATTACATACAATAACAATAACAAGAGGAAGGCTGGGAAGCTGGCTCAGAGGCAGAGTGATGGCCTTGCCTACATGAGGCTCTGGGTTTGAATCCTCAGCACCACATAAGCAGAAGAAGCGGGAAGTGGCACTGTGGCTCAAGTGGTAGAGTGCATTGAGCTGAAGAGCTGAGGGACAGTGCCAGGCCCAGAGTCCAGGCCCCATGACGAACCAAAAAGAAAAAAAAAGAACCAGAATAACAAGAGGAGAGTTTGAATATCAAGAAATACAATCACATAAACAGGTAGAGACAGTAAAAACCGTAATGTTATTCCAGCGGTCTTTCTAATGTATACTCACTGTTCTTGGTGGTATTATTTTCTTATAAATAAAATCATTTATTTCCGTATTTTGATGGACTAAGATGTAGGTTTCAACTTAGTGTGATTAGTTCAAATAACATTCTCATATAGATACTATTCAATAACCAATGTTTACCAATGATATATTAAGAACATGTTCTTCATGACAGCTATAAATACATGATACAATTTACATAATACCACTTACATAACTGCAGTTACCATAAAAGGACACAAGCTACAGAGCCAGGAGTTAAAATTTATTTTTATTTCTGCATGAAACTATTTCTGACTTTATACCAACAAACTCTATTTGACTCTTTCCTTATTTGTAAGCTAAGGTAGAAAATGTAAGGACTGTTAACTTTCTTTTTCCTTGCTCTAGAATTCAACAAATATAGTCTTCAATATTTCTAGTAGATTACATCCATTTACAGATGAGAAATATAAGACCAACAGTCAATGTTGTTAGTAAATAATGATACTAGAATTTTTCTCTGAGTTCTTTACTCTGTGTGTTTGCAAGGAGAGTCATTTGGTGAAGGAGAGGACCAATAAGAAAAGACTATGGGGAAAAATGCATACTTTGTAAACAGTTGTTTTAGGACTGAGTGACTGGTGATGAGTATTTGCAATAGGCTGGTGTCAGGGGCATAAAAAGGAGTACATAGAAATTACATTATGACAGAAACTGAAAAAATCTTGATCATTCATCTTATCTATGGATGGAGGTAGGGTAAGAAGAAATATAAAGTGTTTTCACATCTCTGTCTCCTAACTGTGTTAGTTACATTCTTGGTGATAAGGACTACAGGAGGAAAAGATGGATTTAAAGGAAAATAAACTCTCTGATCTAAGGTTTATGTTAAATAGATGCCAAGATAGGTCTATTTGAACAACATCAAAATATCCACGAACATGAATATGAAATGTAATGATAAATTCAGGGACATTATTAAAGGGAAGAGGAAAAGGAAAGTTCTGACAAAAGTGTGAACAATGTGAGTACCAGTGTGGACAAGATTGGAGGAAAGAGACAAATAAGGAAACAAAAAGGTAATAAACACAGATTTACAGAAGAAAAGGAAGGAAAGAAATTTCAGTAAGGAAATCTACTATTTGGATTTGAAAAGTAAAAGAACATAGACAAGATCAATAAGAACAGTGTTTTGGTGAAAGTCATATTGATAAAATGTTGAGATATGAATGTGAAGTCATAAAATTCTGGACCAATAAATTCAACAGGTTCTGTTGATTCTCAATGTTGGGAACAAATGCTTTAATCCTGACCTTAGAAATATTATACAGATATAACTGTCATGAACTTTTCTTAGAGGTATTCTGTGAACATTTTTGAAAACTTTATTTAGCCAGGAGATTATAGATTGAACTAAAGCACAGACAAGCCTAATTTGTCCTACAGTTCCAATTAGTGACTCATCTATCCATATCAGTTCGGGATTTTATTGAAATATATTTAGATATGTTTGGATATCTTATCAGCCTACTCATTATAAATGTAGGACAAGTAACACCAAGTATTAAGTTGAACATACAGCTTTACTGATGTGACTGAAGACTCCTCAAATTGATTCTTCTTTAAAATAGAAAATGCTTCAATAGCTATTGACACATCATAACTGCCAAATACTCTATTGAAATGTAATTTTTGTTAGGTATATCTCCATGCTGAAATAACCCTGTCTATCAACCCGACACAAATTTGTATATGTAGGAAAGTGTTCTTATAAATTTCAAGCTTTTATTGAATGAAAGAGTTCAGACATTACCCTCAACACTAGGATTAAATGCCTAAAAAGATAAGACATTTTGCTTTAATGCCTTTCTTTCATTTTCTCATACACATTGCCAAGTTGTGAAGGTTTCTGTTGTAACAATAATACAATCATGACTTGTATTAAAACAACATCTAGGATCTAATGTTAATTCGGATACTTAGTAATTAGCTCCAAATTTTGTGGATATTTTTATTTCTTTAGGGTAAACTAATGAGCTCCAGGAAAATTTCCCTAAGGAGCCTTTCACTTCTAATATCACTGTCTCAAAATACTTTAAATTCTACATCATCTAATGTGGGCATAGGATTATATTGTGGAACTTTTCTCCTCAGAGAGTGAGTATTACTCTATTGCTTAACATGGACAAAGTACTTTCATACATAGACTGGGCATGTGCAAACAAGAAGTGGTAGTTGAACAATGTTCTTTGCAGTTTGTACAGATGAAATGGAAATAGAGCAACTATGAGCTCAAAAGGAATGTGCAAAAAAGACAAAGGAACAAAGTAGAATGTGCCAAGAAAAACTGAAGTATAATTTCAAATAATGTGCTCAGGTGTGAGGGTGTGTTCAAAGTACAGTTTGACAATGTAGTTGGATGTCTTGGGGAAAAACGGCTTTAAACTATTCTGGGATAATTGTACAATAGAGGCCCCTAACTCTGACTTTAATCAGCCACAACCCCATCTACTTAGGGACTATTTTCCAAGTGCAAAAATGAAAAAAAGAGGGCTTATCACAGTTAGTGTTCAAGTTGAAGCAATGGCAATCACATTACTTTTCTTATAAGTATTCATTTATTTTGGAGCATTAGAGTAGGAAAAAGCCAAGTAAAATTCTGCATGTACCTAAATTAAGTGGGACGTATTATATTGGGATCGCTTTAATTTGGTAGTTATAGATTATATTTTTTTGTACTGTAACTTGGGAAAATTGTCTGCTGTCAGTTATTTTCTTCTCTTACCCTTATTTTGCCCTTCCACTTACATGATTATTATGTAAAGAGACATAATTGAGCTTGCATTTCTAAATTCTTCAAATTATCTGAACTAATTCATACTTCTGGCAGCCTCCTATATCTTTCTCAAGGGAAATATTTTGTCACTACCATTTTTATCCTATATGATATTGGATATCTTCCTGCCAAATTCAGTGCAAGATATACATTAGATTCATTCAGATATCTCAACACTTGTACCACCATAAAATACTGTTTTATTTGGAAATCATGACATTAGTATATCTGCTGAGTTGCCATCTGTCATTTTGAATGGCCTTAAGTGATACTTACATGCAATCATGTTTTAAACCCATATACCACTCAGTAGATGAGGGAATTGAAAAAAATGTGTTTTATATATGTACGGAGGAATTCTATGCTTCCAATTCATAAGGAAATGGAAAGAGTTGGAAAAATCCTACTAAGAAAAATAAGCAAGACACAAAGAAACAGATTCCATGGTTTCCCTCATTTGTAAAAACTAGGAAATATCTAGGATAGTCCTAGCAGATGAGTAGAATGGCTCAATAGCTATGTATAAATGACCACAGAAAATGATTCTGAGCAAAATAAACTCCTAGATATTGAAAGAGAGGTTTTACTTTGTGGTTGTTTTTTTTTAATGTACTATGTGATTTCTTTTTTCTTTTGTGTTTTCCTCTATTTTTTTTGTCCACTGTTGTATTTGATTTCAGTATCCTGTGTATTGTATATACATTTATCTTCATTTGGCAAGGGAAACGTAACAATAAAATGGCCCAACAAAGGACAAAAGGAAAACCAATGCAATAGCAACACTCACAAGACAACATGTTAGAAATTTACTTTACAACTTGTGAGGAGTATTGGGGTGAAGGAAAAGTGTGAGAAAAATAAGGGAGGGGGTAAAAATTTTGAGATGTTATATATCCACTACCTTACAATTACTGCAACCCCTTCTATATATCACCTTGACAATAAAATTAACTTAAAATGAGCTGCATAATATATAATTTCACTGTATTGGTATAGTAAATATTATTCTATGTGTATTATCTTTTATAAAAATGAACATTTGGCCTGCTAATTTGAGTTACCTCTTTATTTATCGGAGGGACATCAACATGAATGTTATCAAACTATACAATATTGTCAGAATACACTTGCCATTATTTTTTAAAAAACATTATTTTAGTATTGTCTCATACTAAAACAGAAAACAGTTCAATTCTATGGAAACTACTAACTTTGAAAACTCACTAATTGTTAAGAGGACAGAATATATCTGTTCCTCAACATTCCTATGACTACTAACTACTCATTTTCAAATTCTGAACATGCCATACCAGAGACATTCAAAACAGTAACTGTTTGCATTTTAATTAATTCAGCAATAGATGCAGTTTCCAATGAGGCATTACATATTTAAAAGTCAACAGGAAAAATAGACACGTTCTGGTAGAGGATAACACTAGAAGTATCTATAATAATTAATTCCTTAAGAGTAAACATTTCTTCATCAGAGTAAGCTATTATTTCTATGACAATGAATCCCAAGTTTTCTTAAATAAAGTCATTCTAGCCCAACAATTTCCAACTTGTAAGGTGCACCTTAAAATTCCCTAAATTTACATCATGACTACTTTATCACTATAGTGAAAAAATACTACACTTATCCTAATGTGATGCCCTTCCTATTGTGGCAAGAATACTACACTAAACTTTGCTACATCATTTTCACCGCAGTGGTATTTCTGAGATCAGAACACTTGCAAATATTATTTATTTTTATTTTATTTTATAATTATTATAAATATATATTATCTAGCACAGATATTCAGGAGATCTGTATATGTTAATATTAAGATTTGAAGATTATGGTTGAAAGCCCACCCAGGCAGGAAGCTTCTTTAGATTCTTACCTCCAATAAAGTCATAAGGAAAAGCCAGACCCAAGAGGCACTGAGGTTCAAATGGTAGAGCAGTAGCCTGGAGCAAAAACAGGCTCAGGGACAGTGCCCAAGCCCTGAGGTTAAGCCCTAGGACAAACCAAGCAACAAAAACAAAATAAAAACAAACCTCAAAACTAGCATTTTTCTCATTGTACACAGAGGTACATAATTAAGAAAATTTCTTCCTGTGTTATGTATAGGTAGAAAAAAAAGATGTCACACAATTACTCTCTTCATACCACATTACACCAAAGTCTCAAAAGATTGCTCCTTTTCTATATAAATTAATATAATCAATTTGTTGACAGTTTGTCTAGATTATTCACATTATCTTCTTACACATGAACTGTTGGAATTATATATTAACTAAGTTCTTATTATACCTCCCTTGAAAGAATATTATATTTTATTTATGAAGGTCTGGTTGTGGGGCCTGAAGTCTAGGCCTGGGCACTGTCCCTCAGCTCTTCAGCTCATGGCTAGTGCTCCACCACTTGAGCCACAGCACCACTTCTGGCTTTTTTCTTTTTGCTTATGTGGTGCTGAGGAATCAAACCCAGGGCCTCAGGCATGCAAGGCAAGCGCTCAACCACTGAGCCACCTTCCCAGCTGAAAGAATATTCTAGACAATTAGAATGCCAGACTAATTAGTGAATTTGTAAATTAAATCTTTTACTTGAAAAGAATTTTGTAGTATCCTATAGAATATTAAATCACAAACAAAAAAATATCTATTTTAACTCTAAATTCTAATTTAACCAGGTCTACAAAGTCCTACATTACATGAGCTTTCCTATTTCATCAGGCTTAAACTTTTGTAATCTTTCATCATTTCTTGGGACTCTAACAGAATGATACTTACTTTTTCAAATTTTTGGTTGGGAATCATGAGCTCTCTTGCATCTAGAAATGTTCTGTAATTAACACAACATTTAAAACACAATTGAGGATTATATATGAGTTGCATTTCAATAGGAAACTTGACTTCTCAAAGCATAATGACAAAATTAGCCCAAATTTCCAACTGTGTATTCCTTTCTTGTTTATTTTTTATTCCTTTCTTGTTTGGTTTTATTGAGACAAAATTATAGTCTTCAAGTTGGCCAAGTTTCTGATCATCTCACATAACTTGGGAGTGGAGTCCATGGGGTCCATTAAATACAAGATCATGTCATTTTCATATTTTTTTTCTTTTTTGCTATTTTTAAATTTATTATTTTTTATTTGGAAAAATTGTCCAGAGGGATTAAAATTACCTGGGCAGGATAATGCGTACATTTCTTCTGAAGCGTTGTATCCTCCTACATTGTTTCCCCTTCCCATCCCTTCCCATCCTCCTCCCTTGCCCCCATCCAATCCTCCTCCCCACCACCAAAGTTGTAAAGTTCGTTTCCGATATAATGACTTGTATATCTCATTGTTGCAATGGGTCCACCTGTATCCCTATTTAAACGATTTGTTTTTTCCCTTCCCCTCCACAAATTATACTAACATCAAATACAGTGAAAGCAGTGGTTATGCCGTGGGGGAAGGAATACAAAGCAACAAAGAAATAATCTTATAAATGTGTTAGAAACAATCCCATGAAAGAAAAAAAAAAAAAGATTTGAATACATGCCTTAGGGTTCATTTCCCTAACATCAACTTAGCTGACCTATTCTGCTTGACTCAGACATATACTAGTTACTGTAAATAAGGGAGATTATGGGACCTATGTATCTTTGGGCCTGGCTTACTTAAGTTAATATAATTTTTTCCAAGTCTTTCCATTTCCTAACAAATGGGGCAATGTCATTCGTTCTGATGGAGCCATAGAATTCCATTGTGTATATATATCACTTTTTCTTGATGCATTCATCTACTGAGGGGCATCTCGGTTGGTTCCATATCTTAGCTATGGTAAATAATGATGCAATAAACATAGTCGTGCTGGAAGCTTTAGTGTGGTCTTGTTTGTGAACATTTGGGGAAATGCCCAAAAGTGCGATTGCTGGGTCATAGGGGAGGTCTATGTGGAGTCTTTTGAGGAACTTCCATATTGCTTTCCAAAGTCGTTGAAAAAGTTTACACTGCCAACGACAGTGCAGTAAGCTTCCCATCTGTCCACATCCCCTCCAGCATCTGTTATTAGAGTTTTTGATTATAGCCATTCTAGCTGGGGTGAGGTGGTATTTCAATGCTGTTTTGATTTGCATTTCTTTCATGGTTTGAGAGTTTGAGCATTTCTTCATGTGTTTATTGGCCATCCTTCTTTCCTCTTCAGAGAAATTTCTCTTTAAGTCTTTAGGACACTTATTTATTGGGCAGTTGATTCTTTGAAGATTTGTTGTTGGGGGATTTAATTTTTTAAGTTCCAGGTATATTTTAGATATGAGACCCTTGTATGTTGTATGACTAGTAAAGATCTTCTCCCAATCCGTGAGCTTTCTAGTGATCTTGCAAGCTATGTCCTTTGCTGGGCAGAAGCTCTGCAATTGCATGCAATCCAATTTGTCCAACTTTTTTTTATTTTTTTTTGTGTTTCTGGGTCTCTATTAAGAAAATTTTGGCCTGTGCCAAGGCGACCTAGGGTTTCTCCTATTCCATACTGTAATGTTTTCAGAGTGTCTGCTTTGACTCCGAGGTCTTTAATCCATTTGAGTTGATTCTGGTACAGGGTGATAAGGATCTAGCTTTAGTTTTCTACAAGTAGTTAACCAATTTTTCCATCACCATTTACTGAAGAGGCTGTCTTTCTTCCATTCTGTTTTTTAGCTCCCTTATCGAAAATTAGATGCCTATGGGACTGTAGGTTCAGTTCTGGGTTTTCAATTCTATTCCATTGGTCATCTTGGATGTTTTACATCATATTTCCCTATTTGGATTCCCTTTAAGTTTGCATCTAGTCTTATTGCCCCAGCTAGCATTCTAATACTAAGTTGAAGAGGAGTGGAGAGAGCAGACATACTTATCTCTTTCCTGAATTAATAAGAAATGCCTTTAACTTTTCACCATTAAGTATAATGCTGGCTGTAGGTTTGTCAATTCTTAGCAGAAAGAACAGCACTGGAGAAATATCAGTTCCAAATTTCAAACTATACTAAAAAACCATAGTAATACAAACAGCTTGGTACTGTCACAAGAACAGTCCTGAGGACCAATGGAATAGGACTGAAAACTCAGAAATAAACCCACTGACCTATAGCCACCCAATCTTTGACAGGGGAGCTAAAAAAATTGAATAGAAGAAAGACAGCCTTTTCAGTAAATGGTGCTGGCAAAATTGGTTGAACACCTGTAGAAAACTAAAGATATATCCATATATATATATGCATATATACATATGCATATATATATAAAACACTCTGCATGTTAATCAAATCAAAATGGATCAAAGACTTCAAAATAAAAGCAGACATTGTGAAAACATTACATGAAGGATAAGAGAAACTCTAGGGCTCTTTAGCACAGGCCAAAAACTTCTTAATAGGGAACCAGAAACAAAACAAATCAAAGAAAGGTTGGAGAAATGGGATTGCATGAAACAGCAGAGCTTCTGCATGGTAAAGTTCATAGATAGCAAGATCAATAAAAAGCCCACTTCCTGGGAGAAGTTCTTCATGAGTCATAAAACAGACAAAGTCTTATATCTAAAATATACTTAGGACTCCAAATCATAAATCCCACAACAACAAATCCTCAAAGGAACAACTGCCCAATAACCTAGTGGGCTGAAGACTTAAAGAGAGAATTCTTTGAAGAGGAAATAAAAAATGTCCATTAGAGACATGAAGAAATACTCAATTTTTCTAGTCATAAATGAAATGCAAATCAAAACATTGAGATTACACCTCACTCCAGTTAGAATGGCTGTAATCAAGAAATGTAATAATGACAGATGCTGATGGGGATATATCTAAAAGGGAACCCTACTGCATTACTTGCAGCTGTTTAAACTTGTTTAACCACTTTGGAAAACAGTATGAAATTTCTGCAAAAGACTCCACATAGAGCTCCCCAATGACCTAGCAACCCCACTTTTGCGCACTTACCCAAATGATCACAAAACTACCAGCACAACCATGTTTATTGCAGTATTAGTCACAATAGCTATGATATGGAACCAACCCCAATGCCCCTCAGTAGATGAATGGTTCAAGAAAATGTGGTACACACACACACACACACACACACACACACACACACACACACACACACACACACACACACACACACACACTGGAATTCTATGCTTCCATCAGAAAGAAGTAAGCCAGACCCAAAGAAACATAGGACCTTTCTTTGCAAGGATTAGTACATGTCTAGGACAAGTAGAGAAGATCAAAGCTAGGTACATATGACCATACAAGATGATGTTAAGCAAAATGTACTCCAAGTCAGAGACACAATTGGTTTTTCCTTTCTTTCTTTTGTTTTTAGTATGATTATAATGTACTCTATGATTCTATTGTACGTTATTCCCCCAGGGTAAACTCCCTGTTTTCACTTTATTTGATTCCAGTGTTCTGCACCATATATATATATATGTATATATATATATATATATATATATATATATACACATATATATACATACATATATATATGTATATATATGTATATATATTTATTTATATATATATATTTGTAATTTGGGGTGTGGAAGGAATATAGCAGAACGCTTAAATGGGGATGCAGGTTGACCATTGTGATAATGAGATGTACAGGACACTGTGTCGAAAATGAGTTTACAATGTCAGGCAGGGGTTGAGGAGTGAGGAGTTGGAGATGTGGGGAGGGAAAAGATGGCAGGGGAAAAACAAAGGAGGAGGTAACAATGTTGTATAGGAAATGTACTCATTATCTAGTTCTGTAACTCTGAGCCCTCTGTACAGTATTTTTATAATAAAAATATATTAAAAATGTCTACCCGATATGAATTTCAAGTGCTGCCTTCAGAATTGAATTTTCTGCTTATTCTGGCTGTGGTTAGGTCCACCTGCCCAATGGATCAGTAGTCTTCAAGGCATCTTGGTCCTGCAGTGGGACTTGGATTATCCAGTGGTGGTTGGAACCAGGCCAAGGACAGGACAAAACCACTTCCAGGACATGGCTTCGTCATTGCCCATGCAACTAGGATTGCAAGCAGAATTTCTCTGAATTTGACTACAGAAAATAATCAGTGAAACAAAAGGCAAGTCCACCAAACACCTCCCCTCTCCCCCAACCATTTCCTCCTTTCTCCCTCCCTGGGAAAGTAGAAAATAATTTTGCATGTTTTGACACACACACAAAATGCCCACCATCTCCCCTGGTAAACTTGGTTTCAAGTCACTAAGTCATGTCAACGGATAATGCTGCATTCATTATTCTGGACAACATCTTCAGGTTGTTTGATGCTTTAATTTGTTGTTGCTGTTGTTGATGTTGTTGGTAGGGTTGCCTGAACTCTGGGTCTGGGTGCTGTCCCTGAGCTGATCAGCTCAAGGCTAGTGCACTACCACGTTAGCCACAGTGCCACTTCCAGTTTTTTCTGCTTATGTGGTGCTGAGGAATTGAACCAGGACCTCATACATGCAAGACAACCACTCTACCACAAGTCTTCTTCAACCCTAACGATTTAATTCTTTAAAATTTATTTTTGTCAGTCATGGGCCTTGAACTCATGGCTTGGGTATTAACATATCCCAGAGTGCTTCAGCTCAAGGGGAGCCCTCTCCCAATTGAGCTACAGTGCCTCTTCCTGTTTGGAGATAAGTGACTCACAGACTTTCATGCCAGGATTTCCTTTGAACAGGTAAATTTTTAAATTATATTTCTTCTAGGTGTTTATTGGTACATTACAGTTTTTCTGGAACTTAAAGTTTTCTGTAAACCTTTGTCTTCAAGTAATGCAACAGCATTAAATATTACATTTCAAAGCTATCCTTTAGCACATCCATTTTAAAATTATTATCTTAAGATGAAATTCTAATTCTTTGTAGTAACAACCCATTAAAGTCCAAATGGGAAATATGCTAATTTCAGCAGCCTTGACTCTCCTTCCTCTTTTTTTTTTCTCTCCAGTATCTTTTCTTGTTTTGGAACAAGTGTCATGGACTGTCCAACCATTCAAAAGGAAGATTATTCCATTAATTTAATAGAAAAGGAATCCAGCCTGCCTGCATCTCAAGGCAACTTTGAGTATAATGTTAATCTAATAATTCATGTCAGTGGATTTTCAGTCATTTCAATAATTTTTTGTTTAACCACTCATTAAAGAGGTCCCAAAAAGCTAGAATCAAAAATCATGTTCTTCTTTCTAAGAATGTTTTAAAAAGTAGTGATTCAACAAGTCATATTCTATTCTTCCAAGATTCCTATGTGAAGAATTTCTGTTTTATCATAGCCCTTACCACTGATCCCTTCCCTTCAAAGTTGTAGCTTTGTTCAGTTTTCTTGTTTCAGCTTTCATTTTGGTATTAGCCTCAGTAATATCCTTGTAGTATTTGACAATGAAATCCCATTTATTGTTAGAGAGCTCAATTCATATTGCCAAAAGCAGACTCGTGAGCATATCATAAAGCATAAACTATTGAGTATCATTAACATGATCATATGCAAATATTCCATAAATTAATATAAGTATCACATAAATTTGCAATTTCTTAAACTTTTAAAACTGCAAAGTAGTTACATATCTATGTCATAAAATAATTCAGATCAATGGTAGAAGAGATTAAGCTAGAACTTTTGTTTATATCATTCCCAATATTTTTGTCAAATTTTCTTTTCTCATTAACATTCACCTTCGGGCCTGCTTTTCCTAGCAACAAGTTACAAGTTGATATCCTTGGATTTTAGTCCCCTCTGAGTAACCTCTTTTGTTTCCACCACTAGTTAGTTCCTCATGTTAAATACCTGAGGAATAACGTCCCATTGTGCCTGCAAGAGGAGTACCCAATTCGACTGTCTGTGCATACTCTTGCATTGCTTTGTTTGGGAATGTGTTACCAGAGACAGGGGTATCAGGGATCAGGTAGCTGGAACCATGGTGTTAAGAATTATGGGTAGCAAAATGAGTAGCAGAGAATAGGATAACATGGAAAGGGTAATTGTGACTGTAATTGCTGAGTTGCATTGTCAGTAAATTGGGTAGCAGCAACAGCTTTGCAGGGTTTTGGGTAGCTAATACAGGCATCCGGAACAATTTAGCATTGACAAGGAAGCATAGACAAAGTGAAAGATAAAAGTTGTGAGGCATTGTGGGAATTCTTTTCTACCCACGCTAAAAACATGGAGGAGGGTTATTTTAAACTAAAACTACAAAAGATAATTTAAGGTCTTGGTGCTAACAAATCTGTCCCGGTGTTATTACTTTAAACAGAGAATTCAAAGTGGATTTTCTTCATGAATACAGAGATCAAAGGTATTATAATTCTTCTTTCGAATGCAAATTAAAGGGAAAATTAGTCAGGAGGTAAAATTCATATTGAATGTTAATATTTAAGAGGAAAAGAAGATCCTAGATGGCAGACTAAAGACAAAGCAATATCAGAGCATTATATGTTCAATAATAAAGTAACTTTAATTGAAAATTGAGCTGGAATGTACACATAAGGCAAAGGCAAGCAATCAGCCTAACACCAACAAAGAAACACCATATTGTATATCTCAGAAAAAGGAACCAAGTTCCTTATCCTTGATTTCAATGATACACACACAGAAGCGTGCGCGCACACACACACACACACACACACACACACACACACACACACATACACAAATGTATGCAACAGCTCAATCTACTCACATCGATTCAACATGAATCAAAGATCTTCAAACATTAAAAGTTTGAAGTCATACTCTGAAAACATTACAGGATGGAATAGGAGAAACCCTAGGTCTCCTTGGCACAGGCCGAAATTTTCTTAATAGAGACTCAGAAATACAAAAAAAAAAATCCAAGACAAATGGGTCAAATGGTATTGCATGCAATTTCAGAGCTTCCGCATGGTAAAGGACATAGCTAGCCAGATCACTAGAAAGCCCATGGATTGGGAGAAGATCTGCACTAGACATACAACATACAAGGGTCTCATATCTAAAATATACCTGGAACTGAAAAAATTAAATCCCTCAACAATAAATCTTCAAAGGAACAACTGCCCATTAAATAAGTGGGCTAAAGACTTAAAGAGAAACTTCTCTGAAGAGGAAAGAAGGATGCGCAATAAACACATGAAGAAATGCTCAACCTCTCTAGCCATAAAAGAATTGCAAATAAAAGCAACATTTTGGTACCACCTCACCACAGTTAGAATGGCAAAATCAAGAACTCTGATAACAACAGATGCTGGAGGGGATTTGGACAGATGAGAACCTTACTACATTGTTGGTGTAAGTGTAAACTTGTTCAACCACTGTGGAAAGCAGTACGGAGGTTCATCAAAAGACTCCACATAGAGCTATCCTATGACCCAGCAATCCAAATTTTTGGGCATTTAACCACATGATCACAAACAAGACCATACTAAAGCTACCGGCACACCTATTTTTTATTGTAGAATTATTTACCATAGCTATGATATGGAACCAACCGAGATGCCCCTCAGTAGATGAATGGATCAAGAAAATGTGGTATATATACACAATGAAATTCTATGCATCCATCAGGAAGAATATCATTGCCCCATTTGTTAGGAAATGGAAAGTCTTGGAAAAAATTATATTAAGTGAAGTAAGCCAGACCCAAAGCAACATAGGTTCCATGGCTTCCCTTATTAGAAATAATTATGCTGAGTCAAGCAGAAAAGGTCAGATAAATTGATGCTAGGGAAATGAACCCCAAGATAAGTATTCAATTTTTTTCTTTCATGCAGTTGTTTCTAACATATTTATAAGATGATTTCTATACTGCTTTTCATGGCTCTCCCCCTGCTTTCACTGTATTTGATGTTGGTACAATTTGTGAAGTGGAAGGGCAAAAACAAATCGTTTAACTAGGGATACAGGTGGACGCATTGCAACAATGAGATATACAAATCATTATGTCGAAAAATTAACTTTACAACTTTGGTGGAGGGAGGATGGTTTTGACCATCTCCTTTCCAGTTGAATTATAGGTGTAGAAGCAAAACGTAATACAAAGCAATACAAACCAGTTCTTACTATATATCATTTTTCTCTGAACATCTTAAAAATAAATTAAGACAACATGAAATAAAAAATCCCTTCATACTATCAAAATTCCAACCTCATTCTTCAAGAAATAGAAGAGGCAATCCAAAAATTCATATGGAACAGTAAAAAACCCCGAATAGCAAAAACGCTCCTCAATGGAAAGAACACTGCTGGTGGAATACCAATACCAAATTTCTAACTCTACTATAAAGCCATAGTAATCAAAACAGCTTGGTACTGGCATCAGGACCAATGGAATAGAATTGAAAACCCAGAAATGAACCTACAGACCTATAGCCAACTAATCTCCGATAAGGGAGCTAAAATAATAGAATGGAAGAAAGACAGCCTCTTCAGTAAATGGTGCTGGAAAAATTGGTTAACTGCTTGTAGAAAACTAAAGCTAGATCCTTATATATCACCCTGCACCAGAATCAACTCCAAATGGATCAAAGACCTTGGAGTCAAAGCAGACACTCTGAAAATATTACAGATGGAATAGGAGAAACCCTAGGTCTCCTTCGCTCAGGCCGAAATTTTCTGTATAGAGACCCGGAAACACAACAAATCAAAGAAAGGTTGGACAAATGGGATTGCATGAAGTTGCAGAGCTTCTGCATGGCAAAGGACATAGCTTTCAAGACCAATAGAAAGCCCGCAGATTGGGAGAAGATCTTCACTAGCCATACAATGGACAAAGGTCTCATATATAAAATATACTTGGAACTCAAAAAATTAAATCCTCCAACAACAAATCCTCAAAGAAACAACTGCCCAATAAATAAGTGGGATAAAGACTTGAAGAGAAAAATCTCTGAAGAAGAAAGAAGGATGGCCAATAGACACATGAAGAAATGCTCAACCTCCCTAGCCATAAAAGAAATGCAAATCAAAACAACATTGAGATACCACCTCACCCCAGTTAGAATGGCTATAATCAAGAACTCTAACAGCAACAGATGCTGGAGAGGATGTTGACAGAAGGGTACATTACTTCATTGTTGGTAGGCATGTAAACTTGTTCAACTACTTTGGAAATTAGTATGGAGGTTCCACAAAATACTTCACTTAGAGCTCCCCTATAACCCAGCAATCCCACTTTTGGGCATTTACCCAAATGTTTACAAACAAGACGACACTAAATCTACCAGCACAACTATGTTTATTGCAACATTGTTTACCATAACTAAGATATGGAACCAACCCAGATGCCCCTCAGTAGATGAATGGATCAAGAAAATGTGGTATATATACACAATGGAATTCTATGCCTCCGTCAGAAAGAATGTCATTGCCCCATTTGTTAGGAAATGGAAAAACTTGGAAAAAATTATATTAAGTGAAGTAATGCAAGCCCAAAGAAACATAGGTCCCATGGTTTCCCTTATTTGCAATATCTCGTATGTGTATGAGTCAAGCAGAAAAGGTCAGATAATGTGACGGTAGGAAAATGAACCCTTAGAAATGTATTTGAATGTTTTTTTCTTTCATGCATTTGTTTCTAACTCATTTATCAGATTATTTCTTTGTTGCTTTGTATGTCCCTCCCCCACTGTATAACCCCTGCTTTCACTATATTTGATGTTGGTATAATTTGTGGAGGAGATGAGAAAAACAAGTCATTTAAGGATACAGGTGGACCAGTTGCGACTATGAGAAGTACGAGTTGTCATTTCGAAAATGAACTTTACAACTTTGGTGCGGGGAGGGGGGAGATTGGGTGGGGGAGAGAGGGAGGCTGGGAAGGGATGTGAAGGGTAAACAAAGGAGGAGGCTGCAATGCTTGATAAGAAATGTACTCTTTATCTTGCTTATGTAATTGTAACCCCTCTGTACAATATGTTCACAAAAAAATTAAAATTAAAATTAAAAAAAGAAAAAAAACCATAAGTTTAAAACATACTTCTAAACAAGTTAAAGAAATAATGAGAACAAGTATTTTTAGAATAATTTCAGAGAGCTTGAACTCAGGGCCTGGGTTCTGTCTCTGAGATTTATTACTCAAGACTAGTGCTGCCACTTTAAGCCACAGTGCCACAGAAAAGTCTCACCAATTTTCCTCTCCAGACTGGCTTTGAACTAGGATCTAGAGGTTTCAGCTCTCTGAGTAGCTATGATTATAGGCCTGAGCCCCTTGCACCTGGCTAGAATAATTGCTTACCTGAGAGAGAGGCTAGTTAGTATTAAATGTCAATCATGTTTAACTTTGTAAAATAAAGTTAACTGAAATGTCTTCCACTAGAAATAAGGAATTAAATGTGCAGATGGGTTACAAAGTTCTTACCAAAAGCTACATATTTTCCTTTTTTTTCTTCCAAAATTGTTTGCTTTCCAGAATCATACCTTATCTTTCCTTGCTGGTTTCTTTAGTTTATTTCATACATGCCCACAGCTCTTTCAACTATCAATTCGTATGTTAAGACCTTGCTAATATCTATTTTCAGTCCAAACTCCTTGTATGTACTTCTCATCCATATATTCAACTGACATAAAAACTTGTGAAACAGTAATCATCTCTTATCATTACTGGATATTAAAGTGTAAGTAAAATTTAAGAAAATAAAGAATACCATAAATAAACATAACATGATTTTAATAGTAATGCTAAACATAAATAAAACGTTGATTATTTTCCCGAGCAATTTAATAAAAACCTCAAGGAAAAGAAATCAACTTTTTTGAGGGCTGATATTATGGTTTAAAATTAGGACCTAACCTTGTCACTTAGGCTTTTTCCCTTAAGGGTGGTGCTCTGTATTTTAACTACAGCTCTCCTTCCAGTTTTATTTGGGGGATCATAGAGAGAAAAGAATCTCATGGAATACAAATTATTTGTGCCCCTATCTTGGGGTTCATTTCACATAACATCCTCTTATATGGTTATATGGTACCATGTACTAGTTACTCCAAGTAAGATTAACCATGGGACCTATGGTTATTTGAGCCTGGCTAATTTCACTTAATATAATTGTTTCTGCGTCTTTCCATTTCCTAGCAAATGGGGTGATGTCATTCTCTCTGATGGAGGCATAGAATTCCAGTGTGTCTGTGCATGTGTGTGTGTGTGTATGTGTGTGTGTGTGTGTGTGTGTGTGTGTGTGTGTGTGTGTGTGTGTGTATCACATTTTCTTGATCCATTTATCTACTGAGGGGCATATAGGTTGGTTCCATATCTTAGCTATGGTAAATAATGCTGCAATAAACATAGTTGTACTAGTAGCTTAGTATGGTCTTTTTTGTGATCATTTGGGTAAATACCCAAAAATGTGGACTGCTGGATCATAGGGGAGCTCTAAGTGAGGACTTAGAAAACATTATATCAAGTGAAGTAAGCCAAAACCAAAGAAACATTGGTCCTATGTTTTCCCTTATTTGCAATAACTATTACATGTCTGGGACAAGCATAAAAGTTCAAAAGCTATGTACATACGACCAGATAAGATGATGTTAAGTGAAATGAAACCCAAGATACGGTTTATAATCTACCAAGTGTTTTTTTATTCTTTTTATGTTCCTCCCCCATGGTTTAACCCTTATTTTCACTATATTTAGTGTTGGTGCCCTGTATCTTGTATACACCCTTCTCTAGCTTGGGGAGCGGAAGTCAAAAAACAAAATAGATAAATATTGATACAGGCTGACCCATTGTAACAATGAGATGCACAAGACACTATGTTTAAAAAAAGAGCTTTACAATATAGACGCGGAAGAAGGACGGGAATACAGGGGAGTGTATTTGTGGAGGTGGGAGGGGAGAGTAGGGAAAAACAAAGGAGGAGGTAACAATGCTTGATAGAAAATGTACTCATTAACTTGCTCATGTAACTATAACCCCTCTACACAGCATTTTTTACAATTAAAACCTCTTTTAAAGAACAGAAGGTGTGCCGAACACCTGTGGCTGACCCCTGTAATCCTAGCTACTCAGGATGCTGAGATCTGAGGATCATGGTTCAAAGACAGCCCTAGAAAGAAAGTCTGTGAGACTCTTATCTCCAATAAAACCACTAGAAAACAGATACTGGCGCTGTGGCTCAAGCGGTAGAGCACTCCCCTTGAGCTGAAGAGTGCAGGAACATCGCCCAAGAACGGAGTTCAAGCCCCACGACCGACAAAAAAAAAAAAACAAAACAAAACAGGTGTCATGTACACCAAGTATAGTAGCTCCATCTGTAATCCCAGCTGATTGGGAAGCAGAAATGACAAGGATCTTGGTCTCAGGCAGGCCAAAGAAATAACTGCCATCTCAAAAAAAAAAAAAAAAAAAGACAGCCATCTCAACAAATGAGCTGGCCATAGTGGTTCACATCTGTAATCCTAGCTAATTATGTGGGAGGCATAGGTAGCAAAGTCTCAGTCAATCTAAGATCTGACCAGGGCAGAAGTTCAAGACCTCAAGTAAATAAAATGGACTAGAAGTATGGCAAAAGTAGTTGAGATGCTTGGTGCTATACAAAGTCCTGTCTAGCAAGCAGAGAACCCCTGAATAGAACCCTAGTAATATTCCTTTCTTCCACCAAAAAGCCTAAATAACTTTGTCCTATTTGAACATCTAATTTCAAAGCCACTGACAGATCAGAGATGATGAAATTATCTTAAAAATTAGGTTTGCAAAAGAGACAAAATTCTTTAGGTTTTGAAAAAATTGAAAAGGTAGGAAAATGCATGTGATATTTGTTAGCTCCATAATTCTTGAAAACATAAAATGTACCCAAGTATTTAATATATATCCACATGTGTGCATATATCCATGTATGTATATATATATATATGTGTGTGTGTGTGTATAATCATATATATATATATATACATACATATATATGTATGGTTCATCTTTTTTCTGTGTAGCAAATGGTACAAATGAATCTGTACAATCACTACTCAAAGGCATGCATAGACAAAGAGAATGATCAGAGAACTCATACTCAGGAATCTATGGTTAGCCCATAACCTGAAAATCTTTTACATCAGTTTGCATGTGTCAGTTACTGCAGTACAGGGACAATACGATGGCAATGAGATACCAGGCAGATGAAATGATAAATGAGAGATACAAATGGTACAATATTCATTCTGATGAGTAAGAAGAATTTCCAGTGTGTGTGTGTGTGTGTGTGTGTGTGTGTGTGTATGAGTGTGTGTGTGTGTGTGTGTGTGTGTTTGTTACATTTACTTGATTCATTTCTCTTTTGAGAAGTATCTGGGCTGATTCAGTAAGCATGGTTGTGCTGAAACCGTTACTATATCCTGGTTTGTATTCTTTCCGGTAAATGCCCAGGAGTAGAGTTGCTGGATTATATGGAAGTGGGTAGTCAAAAGAGGAGTGAAGTGGGAAAAGGCAGAAGATTGAATAGGAGAAAAGGTGTAAAATACAGAGAGGAATACAGTAAATATCCTATAAAATTAAGCAGAGTGAAGGAAGAGCTGTATAGGGGAGGGTTGGAGGGATGGATGAGAATGTTGAAAGGGTTGGCATTGATCAACGTGTATTGTACGCATAAACTGCTTTGTTAAATGATAACTGCTTTGCTACTCAAAATAATAATTAAAAAATCATGTCCCTAAAATGTTATGCAATTAGAAGCAAAGCATGAGAATCTGCTCAGATAATCTCTAGGGTCAATAAATCTTTTTTGGTTAGGATAAGTTTTAGAACAACATATCATTTGAAGAAAATTTAATGATTTCCAGCTATTTAAAATAATCATTTGTGAAGACATTGCTCAAGTGGCCGAGTGCTACTTAGTGAGCAAAGCTGTAAGATAATGAATTCAAGTCTCAATATCGAACAAAATTAAAAACAATCAGTATAATTCAGGCACTTTCCAGGGCACTAGTAGCTCATGCATTAATCCTACTTTAAATCAGAAAGCAGAGATCTGGGGATCTCAGTTCAATGTCAGCTTAGATAGGAACATCTGTGAGACCCTCATCTCCAATTCACTGTCAAAGAAAGCTGGAAGTGGACTCATGGCTCAAGTGGTAGAATTCTAGCCTACAGCAAAAAGCTCAGGGGCAGAACTCAATCCTTGAGTTCAAGCCTTAGAATAGTGCATATACATCACAAACAAAGTAAGTCACTCAATTTCTCAACTTTCCATTTCCCTAATTCTAACTCTAATTTTGGACAGAACCCTAAGAGTAATCTTGATGATAATAGTAACCCAATCCTAAAATTAATGGAAAATCCTCGTGTTTAGACACATTCTAACAGATACTCATTGCCTTTGAAATGATTTGCAGTTTGCTCCAAATACTAGATTCCATGACTTGGACTATGAAATCGTTCCCTGTTATGAATCATTAACCTCAAATCTTCATATCATGAAAACTATCTCAGTTTCCACTGATCTTAACGTTTACTGAACTCCTATATATCCAAAAAGAAGTTGCAGGTTTATTTAAAATCTACTATAGTATCTAACCCTAACTATATATAAACCTTACTAGAAACCTAACTCTAAATTTAACCCTATTCAACCTTGAATAGGAAACTTGGGAAAACTCTTTAGTTTTTGTTAAATTTCAAACTTATTATACTTGAAAATGTTAGCAGAAACTCGGTTTTACTGTAAAGCTTACCCTTCCCTAAGCCTAAGTCTAACCTGAACTAGAACAGTAACCCTAACCCTAGAACTAATAGCCTTTGGATTCTAAAAGCCATACAAATACATTAGTTTTTATTCATCCTAACTTTGATTCAACTCATCTTTCTAAAAATAGTTTGTAGTTTTACTCAGTATCTTGCCATTTTTGTAACCCGAAACCTAACTGGAATATTGAGACTAACCCTCACACTAATCATACCCTAATCTTAATATTATTAGCACTTTCTTATTTCACATTCATCTGAATTCTAACTAGACTTGTTATTTGAAGATTTACTTTCAGTTTGGCCCTAAACTTTCCATTTCCCTAAGGCTAACTCTAACTTCATCTGGAACTGAAACCTAACTTTCACTCTAATGATAGTCCAATTCTAATGTTTAAGAAAAAAACTCTAGTTTTTAATCATTCTAATGGATACTCCAATTTGCACTCTGGAAATGCATTTCAATTTGCCCTAATTCCCACAAATTTTTGACTCTACCTCTGAAGTTATCTTTTTCCCTAACATGAAGTATTATATTATTTGTCCTCAAATTCACTTATCAGGAAAAATACTGTAGTTTCCAATGATCCTACCTTTCCCTGAATCCCTGTACCCTAAAACAATTTCAAATTTACTTGCCATCTAATCCATTACTTAACACTAACTCTTAAGCTAAACCTGGCTTGAAAACTCTCATTAATCATTACAAGAATGATCACTGAGAAATAAATATAATGATAATGCTCTAGTTACTATTCAATCTCTCATTTTTGCTCCTACTTGTTAGTGAAAACTGAATTTTTTTTTGGTCAGTCATGGGGCTTGAACTCTGGGCTTGGGCGCTATCCCTCAGCTCTTCAGCTCAAGGCGAGCCCTCTACTGCTTGAGCCACAGCTCCACTTCCAGGTTTTTGGGTGTTTAATTGGAGATAAAGAGTTCTCATGCACTTTGCTGCCAAGGGTGGCATCCAACTGCAGTCCTCAGATCTCAGTCTCCTGAGAGGATAGGATGACAGGCATTGAAAAGTATGTTTTGCTGGGTGCCAGTAGCTCATGGCTGTCATCCCAGGTACTCAGGAGGTGAGATAAGAGGACTGGGCAGGAAAGACCCTGAGACTCTCATCTCCAACAAACCACCAGAAAACTGGAAGGAGTGCTGTGGCTTAAATAGTAGAGTGCTTGCCTTGAGCTGAAGAGCTCTGGGAGAGCACCCAGGCCCAGCATTCAAGCTCACAATCGAAAAAATGAAAGAAAGTAAAACATCTTCGCTGCAAAGATGTGGAGGTGTGTGTGGGAGGGTGCTGTGATTGAGAGACCAGGTGCTGGCCTCACTTTACAGACATTCTAAGAACTCCCCAAGTTTGCACCTGTTTGAAGCCACAGTAGAATGGATGGTGTCTTACCAAGAACTCAAGTGTTCGAGGCCTATGGCAGGCAGAGAGTGGGCAAATGGGTGCAGGGGTGGGATTGTTGTGTCTGTATTCTCCCTAATGAAGGATGGATTTGGATGCTGGGTGTCAAAGTCTGAAGTAAAGGGTTGCAAGAAAGTTTGTGGTCTGATGAAATGGGTTTTCTCTGGGTATATGAAGATGGATGATGTCTGGCACCTCTGGTGGCTCACAACTGTTATCCTAGTTACTCATAAATCTGAAATGTAAAGATCATGGTTCAAAGTAGCTTGGGCAGGAAAGTCTGTGGGTCTTGATATCCAATGAGCCACCAGAAAACAGGAAACGTCACTGTGGCTCAAAATATAGAGTGCTCATCTTCTGCTGAAGACCTGGAGGACAGCGCCCTGACCCAGAGTTCAAACCCCATGACCAACATTAAAAAAAGGAGTTGGCTGAGTTTTCGACAATGCAGTGTGTACGGTAGGAAATTCCATGCTGGGTTCTGAGACATTCCAGATATGAGAGGCTCAATGATGAGTCTACATTTAGTCTGAGTATGATAGTGCCATCTTCTCATGGGTTGGATGTGATCCTAATAGAAGGAGTTCATGGTTTTGTTCTCAGGAACTTCTAAGGGCTTGGAATATTGGTGTGTGTGTGTGTGTGTGTGTGTGTGTGTGTGTGTGTGTGTGTGTGTGTGTGTGTGTGTGTGTGTGTGTAATTTTCCCTCGTCTTTTTCTGTCCCTTTCCTGGTTGCTGGTCTGCCTCTTTCTGATCTCAGATGGTGCCTCTCCTTCACACCGACCTTGCTTTAGCCCCCTATTAGGGTCTACAATGAGTCCTAAATTGCCACAGGCCTGTGTTCCAACTTTTCTCTGGCGCACAAGTCTAGCTGTCCCAATATTTGGTCACCTTCAGTGGATTCTGGGTCAGTGATGCCAGCTGGCATAGGGTCTCCTCTGCTGGAAAAGGAGGGCCTCAGTCATGTGATGTCCTATCCTTTTCCTCAACTGGGCCTCTGACTTCATATTCCTCTCATCAGGCTGGCAGTGGAGTGGGGAATGGGCCAACTCAAACTTGACAGCTGACTGAAGACTGCCCAAGCAAGGAAGATCTAGTGCTACATGGGAGGTGAGGGCAAGGTGGCTTGGAAGTATAGGTCAGTTTCTAGGAAATGTAAATGTACTTTATCACAGGACAGTCTATCTTCTGGCCTCTCAGGTCCTTCTAGAAAATTCCAGGTGCTCAGAATACAGAGGCACAGTGTAGCGACCGTCTACTCGACCAGCGAGAAAGAACGACCACCACACCAGGAGTCTTCTCAGATCACGCTTTACTGGAGAGCCTTTTAGTTGATGGGAGAGCTTGGGCGCGAGAGAGCGTGCACCCGAAACATAACCGCTTATATAGGGAAATAGGAACGCGGGTCGGTCTATTGTTGGTCGCCTGCCTTTCACCATCACCAGGTGTCATGGGATTGGCTGGGGACTCTACCTGGTTCGCGCACGCGCAAAGCCCAGGCGTCCCGCCAAGCACCGTCTAATATGGGGTGGTTACCTCAAAGCTGCAAGGGAGTGGGCGGAGTCTCGCCCCGGCTCCCTACAGCACAGACTAGATTCCAGCGCCAGGGAACTGGGGGAATGAGAGACTGGTATGGCCAATACCTCATTGTTTTGGGGTATTAGTGTTGACCTGGCTATGCACTCCCTTGTGTACTTTCACTTCTTAACCCAGTGTTGGCCATACACCAGCCGCTAGTGGCAGTAGTGTGGAAGTGGCAGGAGTGGAAGTGGAGTCTAGGATGACCAAAATCAGGATTTATGGCCTTTGGGGGTGGCAAATGATGTCTTTTAAAAAATCTTAGACCTGGAACTCAGCACCTAGGCAATATCCCTGAGCTTACTTTGCTCAAAGCTAACATTCTACCACTTGAACCAGAGCTCAACTTTCATCATTTTTTTAGTAGTTTAGTGGAGATAAGAATCTCATGGACTTTCCTGCCTGTTCTGGTTTCAAGCTGGCATCCTAAGATCTCAGACTTTTGAGTAGCTAGGATTGCTGGTATAAGCCACGGGCACCTGTTAAGGATGTTAGTGTGTGTGTGTGTGTGTGTGTGTGTGTGTGTGTGTGTGTGTGTGTGTGTGTGTGTGTGTGTGTGTGTGTGTGTGTTTGTGTGTGTTTACTGGGACTTGAACTCATACCACAGGTACTATCCTTTAGCTTATTTTCACAAGGTTGGTGCTGTACCACTTGAACTACAGTAGCTCTGCTTCCCAGCTTTTTAGTGATTCATTGGACATAAGAGACTGCCCAGGCTAGCTATTCATTTTGATTGATGCTCAGGTCTCAGGCTTGAGTAGCTAGGATGACAGGCATGAGACACCAGTGCCCAGCTGATAATGGCCTTTCTCCACTGTGGACTGGGATCTCCTGAAAACTTTATTTTTTTTCTTTGCCAGTACTGGGTCTTGAACTCAGTGTCTGGGCTCTGATCTCTTAACTTTTTCCCTCAAGTCTCATACTCTACCACTTGAGCCACAGCTCCATTTCTGGATTTTGGTAGTTCATTGACCAGAAGAGTGTCACTAACTTTCCTCCGCTGAGCTGGCTTTGACCAACAATCTCTGATCACAGACTTCTTAATAACTAGGATTTACAGGGTTTGAGCCACTGGAGGCATTGGGTAGAAGTTTTTCTTAAGCAAGCACTCTTCCCTGCATTTACTCTGACTCCTCCAGGCAAAGGGGTCTGAGGGTCAGGATCTGTGAAAAATAGGCTTCCAGGCACAAAATTGGCTGGGGTCTTTGGTAAAAAGTCAAGCTAATCTTCCCCTGAGCCCCATTCTGGGAACCCACCCTCTGCCCTACCTGTGACTCAAGTACAAAACTTGACCCAGCCTTCAGTGTTCTGCCAGACTTGTCTGAGGACACAGAACCTTCATTCCACCCACACCACTTTCTCGACACCACCCCTCAGGACCTTTGTGCATGCTGTGTACCTTCTGCCCGAGGCCCTATGTCCTGTTCCACATCTTAGAACACCTGTGGAATTTTGGCACTGGTCATATCACCTCCTGGAGCAAGCCTTTCCTTCCCTTCTCTCACTTTTTTTTTAAT
Organism: Dipodomys merriami; assembly: GCF_024711535.1. Classification (NCBI taxonomy): domain Eukaryota; kingdom Metazoa; phylum Chordata; class Mammalia; order Rodentia; family Heteromyidae; genus Dipodomys; species Dipodomys merriami. The sequence continues at coordinate 320,642 of NW_027203049.1, read as the reverse complement.
ACTGAGTTGCTAGAGATCGAACTTGGGCAGGCTGACTGTCAAATGCTCTATCTTTGTGTGTGTGTGTGTGTGTGTGTGTGTGTGTGTGTGTTTGTGTGTGTGTGTGTGTGTGTGTGTGTGTGTGTGTGTGTGTGTGTGTGTGTGTGTGTGTGTGTGTCAGGCCTGGGGTTTGAATTCATGGCCTGGATTTTATCCCTGAGTTTTTATGCTCAAGCCTAGCATTCTACTACTTGTACCACAGCTCTGGTTTGTTTTTTTGGTGCTTAATTGGAGAAAAGAGTCTCATATAGACTTTCCTGCCTGCATAGGCTTGCAGTTATAATCGTCAGATCTCAACTTCCTGAGTGCTATTATTACAGGGTGAGCCACCAGCACCTGCCCTCTACCTCTTACCTATAACCTCGGCCCTCTTCTGTATTCCAGAAGAGTATGTCTCACCAAGCTCACATTTTTTTTTTGCCAGTGTTATGGCCTGACTCAGGGTCTAGGCATGTTCCTGAGCTGCTTTTGCTCAAGGCTACATTCTGTCACTTAAGCCACAGTGACACTTTTGAATTTTTCTCTTTATGTGGTACTGAGGAATCCAACCCAGGGCTTCATGCTTGCTTGGTAAGCACTCTATCACTTAGCCACATTCACAGCCCAAGGATTATTTCTAACAGGAACTATGAGTGTGGAATTTACTGGCTTACTCTTTTCAGCACAGAAATCGCTGGCCATTTCATATCTTTGCCAGGATTTGGGACCAGTGTAAGACTTGGCAATGAGGAATGATGAATGAGTGATAGCAACCAGGCCCCAGAGATCTAGGCTCACATCCTAAAAAGGGATAGGGAATATGGAGCCAGAACCTTCCACAACTCCTACAGCCTAGGAACAGTGATCTCCTAGGAGGCAGAGGCTGGCTGCTAAATATCCCAATGGGACACTTCAGCCCGAACATAATGAACCCATTGCATACACCAGCCAAGGCCAACCTTCTGGGCTTCAGTTATTAAATGGCAGAGAAGGATACTTTCTTCAAGCTACTGACTCAGACTTAGTACTTTCTGAGGGCTTGTCCCAGCTTGCCCAGGTTGGGCGTCTGTTCATGGGCAACCTGCTGAATGCCCATCATCCATACATCATCCATAAATACACAGAGACATGGAGTTACTGCCTTCTTTTTTTCTTTGGCAGGTCTCATGTTGAAATATGAGCCTAGGCCCTATCCCTGATCACCTCTTTCTCAAGAGTAGCACTCTGCCCTTGAGCCACAGACCCAACCCATGGGGATATTTTCCTGTGATCTCTTAGAAATAAGAGTGTTGTGGACTTTCCTGCCATGGCTGAATTCAAATTGGCAATCTCTACATCTCAGCCCCCTGAGGAGCTAGGATTACATACAGGAGCCAATGACACCTGGCTTTGTTTTCTTCTTGTTCTTCTTTTTTTAATCGTGACAATCTGAAATCTTCACTGTCATTCCAATGGTTTGCATTCAAAGCAAACTTTCCAGGCCTGGAGTTCAAATCCCAGGACTGCCACACACAAATGGAGGGAGATCCTGACAAACTTATTCCTATTTACGTGAATGCTAATGGAATGTTATAAAAGTAATTAAATTTGCAGTTAATTCATGATTCTATTTTAGAAAGCCACACAACAAACATTGGATTTATAGTTTGCATTCTAGCAACACATTGTGATTCCCCTATTGGAAAGATATTGATTAATTTTAGTTAATGATTTTATAAGTATTCAACCATGATACTTCATTAAATGGAGACATAACTTAATAACTAAATATTGGTAACTATATATATAAAATTTAATCATATCGTCACATTCTCTCTCTCTACATATATATATATATATATATATATACAGCAATCTACACACACACACATATATACATATAGATAGACAGATAGACAGATAGATAGATAGATAGATAGATAGATAGATAGATAGATAGATACATAGATACATAGATAGATACATAGATACATAGATACATAGATACATAGATACATAGATACATAGATACATAGATACATAGATACATAGATACATAGATACATAGATACATAGATACATAGATAGATATAGATATAGATATAGACTGGGCACTAGTGTGGCTTGATAATAGGTCATTAGAATTTTCTGGCAGCTCAGTTTGCCAGAAGTTGGTGTGCTAAGGGTTTGACCCCATTTATGGATTGGACATTGTAGGCCATGAGTTGAAATCCCAGCTTTGCCAAAAATTTATTGATGTAATAAGAAGCCACTTTTGACACATTTTTTCCCTGACAAAATGTCCTGAGTCTCAGTATGATGTATAATTCATATGCAAATATATCCTGAATAATAGGATGTAATAAATGAAATTGAATAAGGGTAATAAACGTCAAACTCACTAAACTCATGTGTGTATTTTTCCAGTGCTGGGGCTTCAATTCAGGCCCTGGGAACTGGTCTGAATTTCTTGTCTTCAAGGACGGTGAGCTTCTCCTTCACCCACAGTGCCACAGAGATCCCCAGATGCTGAGTTCAAATCCCATGTCTGCCAGAAAAATGGTGCAAATTCCAAGCCATGGCCTTATTTTATTTTATTATTATATTTTTTGCCAAGCACGAGGCTTGAGCTCAGGTCTTGGTATCTCTGCCACAGATGGCCCTGGGATTCTAGGACCCAAGTTCAAATCTCGGGGTTGGCAAGAAATAAAATAAAAAGGAAAAGGATAAAATGGAGAAATTCAAGAAGGTGGTTTTACATTTTTTCCCTTTGCATTATGACCATCCCGCGTGTAAATGACAAAGCCCAGAAAGTGTTCATGACATTGCATGCTGATGTTTGTCTGGCTATTAGGTAAGCCATAAGCAAAACCAAAACTTACGACTGGAGGTCGAATCACAGGGCTGCCACTAAGTACTGGCGGGAGATTCTAAGAAACCCATTTTCATGTACATCCACACGAATGGAATTCTATAAAAGCAACAAATTAGTAGTTAGTGTATGAGTATACTATAAAATTGTACACATCAATTTTATTGCATTGACGAATTTTCAATTAATACTTTATTATGTATTCAACCATGATACTTAAAAGTGGAAGGAATAATTTGAATGTCAATAATGGGTTGTAATATAATATATGTAATTTCATAATATACAGACACCTTTCTCTTGTTTTTTACATATATATAGGTATATATATATATATATATGTATATACATATACATATATGCGAATCTACACATTTATCTGTTCATACAATTGTCACTCTTAGGGCTCAGTGGTATAATGATGGCTAGTACATACAAAGCCCTGAATTCGATTCCTCACTACCACATGCACATAAAAATCTAGAAGTTGTGCTCTCACTCAAGCAGTTGAGCATTAGCTTTGAGCATAAACGCTAAGGGACTGTGTCTAGACTCTTACTCAAGGTCCAGAATGGGCATGAAAAAAGATTGAATGCTGTGACTGCAACTCTATAAGGATAAGATTTCAAATACCTCATCACAGAGGAAGCCGGGAATCTGGTGCTGACAGCTGCCATCTAACCTGACTTAGTCAGAGGTATACAACTGCAACTCAGCCCCAGAGAACCAGATGCTGCTGGCTTGCTCACTCCTGTCATCCAAGATACTCGAGGGCTGAGATCTGACACTGGTGGGTTTAAAATCCAGCCCTGGCAGGATGTCTGTGAAACTCTGAGCTGTGGATCAAAGTGATAGATCTCTAGTCTTGAGCAAAGGTCTTAGGACAGTACCGCAACATTTTAGTACAATCGCTGTGGCTGACTCCCCCCCCCCAAAAAAAAAATACCCCTCTGAATCATTAGATGTGAACTTTGTGCAGTTTGTAATGTGTTTCTGAAAGAATGGTGACACTGATGAAAGCACCCTAATACTAATGACAGCTTGTGGGATACATCTACATGATGAGTCCTTCCTGGGGTGCTGGGGCCCTCACCGGGTGCTGTGTGCTGAGTCCTGCACAGGATGCTATGTGCTGAGTTCTTCACAGGTGCAGTAGGCTGAGTCCTGCATTTGGTGCTGGGTGCTGAGTCTTTCACAAGATGCTGTGTGCTGAGTCCTGTAAAGAGGGTTATTTGGAGCTGGGCACCAGTGGTTCACGCCTGTAATCCTAACTACTCTGGAGGCTGAGATTTGAGGATAGTGGTTCAAAGCCCGCCCTGGCAGGAAAGTCGCTGAAACTCTGATCTCCAATTAACCACCAGACAACTGGAAGTTTCACTGTACTCAAGTGGTAGAGCACTAGCCTTGAGCTGAAGAGCTGAAGGACAGAGTGCAGGCCCAGATTTCAAGCCCCATGACCGACAAAAAAAAAAGATTTATGTATTTTGTTCTTCAAAGGGTGCATTCTTTCATCTTGTCCTTGTAAGAACTCCACAACTGTCATGAGTATGCAGAAAAGAATATTGAGGCTTAGATCTGTCCCAATGGCAGGGACAAAATTATGTATTACTGAAGACTAGTGAGTTGTCTACAGGAGATAAATGATTTGTCTTGTTTTTCTAAGTCATGAACGTTGAACTCGGGGCCTAGGCACTGACCCATACCTCTTGGGCTCATGGCTAACAATCCTCCACACGGAGCCAAGGACCCCCTTGCAGCAGAGTGCCATGGCTTAGGGTTCTATAACTGAGGTCTGTCATCCTATCTTCTCAAGTAGCTGAGATCTGGGTTCCAAACTATCCCTGACACAAAAGGTACCATGAGACTATTATCTGCAACTCACCACTAAGAAACCTAAAGTGGAAGCTGGGTGCTTGTGGCTCATGCCAGTCACTCTAGCTACTCAGGAGGATGAGATCTGAGGATTATGGTTCAAAGCTAGCCTCGGCAGGAAAGACCTTGAGACAGCTCCAATGAACCACCAGAAAACCGGAAGTTGCTCTATGGCTCAAGTGGGAGAACACAAGATTTGAGCTGAAGAGCTCAGGGACATCACCCAGGCCCAGATTTCCACTCCTACGATGACAACAACAACAAAAAAGACAGAAACAAACTAACAAACTTGAAGTAGAGGACTGGGAATGTACCTTAGGGGTAGAGTGCTTTGCATATTTGAAACCCTGGGCTTGATTTCTCAGAACCACATCACTAGGAAAAAGCCTGAAGGGGCTCTGTGGTTCAAGTAGAAGAGGGCAAACCTTGTACAAGAGAAACTAGGTACAGTGCTCATGTCTTGAGTTCAAGCTCCAGGACTAGTGTATGCACATACACACACTCACACACAGAGATCAAGCGGAAGTGAAGCTTGACAAAGTGGTAAAGCACTAGACTTTCGCTCTGAGCTCATAATCAGCACCCAGGCCCTATGTTCAACCCCAAAACCTAGTCACCCAGTGCCCAACTAGGAGAGGTAAAAGGTTTCAAAACCTGATGAGCTTCACCAGTACTAGATGACAGGAAGCTTTGTGATGTTCAACATTTGCTTGGATTTCCCAAGCTTCTGGAAACCTAGGAGTGGCATTATAGGCCCATCATTGCTGGCACTGAAACGTTTCATTATGCTCAGTGCCCTAGTTGTCTGCCTGAAGGACTCCTGAATTATATTGAGCACTGTATCTGAACACCGGAATATAGTCTCATAAAGGCAGGATAAGAGCACAGAACTTGGCCTGCCATGGGAGGTGGCAAAACTGAAGGTCTCCTGTTAAAGCAGAGCACTGGGAAGAGAGATAGCTAAAAACAGGCCTTTTTCTCCTGACTTTCAGAGCCCGCGCACACATTCTCATTAATTGGCCCAGATGGTGCTATTTGGTACACAGCTGTACAGGAGTGAGGGCTTTTGTGTGCCTGTCTAGACCATGAGAGAGTCTTCCTCCAGCAGGCTTGTGATGAAGAGAAACCCTTAGGTTACAATGTGAACAGTGAAGGGAGCCCTGGAATATGCAATATCATAAAAGCAATCTCTGTGTTATGAACTCATTGTATTGAATACAATTTTCCTTGCTTGGTGCCATTCATCATAGCTACTCAGGAGTTATACCTAGAGGAATACATCCATACATACTCAAAGAAATTGAAATACAGGTTTTTCTTTTGAGGGGGCATGTCCTGGGGTTGAACTATGAGCCTAGGCCTGGTCCAAGAGCTCCTTTTGCTCAAGGGTACTGCATTAAGCTTGAGTCACAGCCCCACTTTTGGGTTTTTCTGTGACCTCTTATAAATAACATTGTCAAAGACTTTCTTCCACTGGCTGGTTTCAAACTCCAATTCTCTACATCTCAGCCTCCTGAGAGCAGGGATTACATTCCGCAGGAACTTTCACCTTCGTTCTTTTCTTCATTGTTTTATATTCTAGACTGACTTCTTCATAGGGTCATTCCTATGGTTGGGACTTATAAGTAAACTACCCAATGTTCTTTATACCTGCTTTCTCTGAGAGTATTTTCTCTCTTCATCTTACCCTCTGGTCACAGGGTTGAAGCCAAAAGTGAGAAATGAGTGTTACAGGATTTAGGAGCAAATGTCAACAGGACATGTCAGTTCTGTCACTTAGCATTCAGCTGCAGTGAATTTATTGTCTCAGGATACGAGGACCGAAGGCTAGAGTGATCCTCATACAGTCTGCATTGCTCCATTTGCCTATAAAATGATCTAATAATTATGAGTGTTTTGTATCTCCAACCTTAATTATCTGGGACACACTAGAAGCATGTTCCTGTTTCCGTTTTTCTCTAGTACCTCTTGAGATTTAGACTAAAGGTTTGGGTGGAGTGGCTTCTAGGTGAATCCCTGAGGAAATCCACTTGAAGCCTCCTCAGGAGATCTCCATTCAAAGCCAGCCCTAGCAGGAAAGGTTTATTGTCTCCAATAAACCACCAGAAAACCAGAAGTGGAGCAGTGGCCTAGAGGGTAGAGCTCCAGCTTTGAGAGAGAAAGCCAAGCAGGACATACAGGCCAGACCAGGCAGGAAAGCCTAGGAGGTGCTTATGTCCATTGAACAACCAGATGGCTGGAAGTGGAGCTGTGCCTGTGGTAGAAACTCAGCCTTGTGAAAAACAGCTGAGGAATGCATCATGTCCTCAGTTTAAGCAATGGGATGGCCACAAAAGAAAATTCAAAAAGAGAAGGCCAAGTTTATGTATCAGTGTCCTACTTACTTACATGTGCATATTACTACCCTAAGTGCAAAGAGGCTGTATGCAAAACTTCTGCTTTTATTTACTGATTTATGTTTTAGATATGCTCATTGTACATACTACATCATTCTCTTCATTTCATCCCCATTGCTTTTCTCTTCCAAGGTTCTAGGCCTGTTTCCTTATATAATGCACAGTGAAGGTATTAGCAGCCTTTATTTGCATTTTATTAAGAGGCCAATGCAGAAATAGTCACAAATCATGCAGAGGAGGAGAAGATCAGAGTTCATAGAAATAAGCGGTATTCAGAAAATTATACTTGGGGATGCAAAATGGTAGCATATATATGTAAAAACTACCATTAAGAAAAAAGATGAGGGGGCTGGGAATGTGGATTAGTGGGAGAGTGCTTGCCTAGCATGCAAGAGGCCCTGGGTTCCATTCCTCCGTAACACATACAGAGAAAAATGTAGAATTGGTGCTGTAGCATAAGTAGCAGAATGCTAGAGACAGTGAACAGGCCTTGAGTTCAGTATAAGAAATGTCAAAGAGATAACTATGTATGTAGTTAGGTAGGTAGGTAGGTAGGTAGGCAAGTAGGTACGTTTGTACATAGATAGATAGATACATAGAAAGAAGGAAAGACAGGAAGAAGAAAGAAAGAAAGAAAGAAAGAAAGAAAGAAAGAAAGAAAGAAAGAAAGAAAGAAAGAAAGAAAGAAAGAAAAGAAAGAAAGAAAGAAAGAAAGAAAGAAAGAAAGAAAGAAAGGAAGAAAGGAAGGAAGGAAGGAAGGAAGGAAGGAAGGAAGGAAGGAAGGAAGGAAGGAAGAAAGAAACAAAGAAAGGAAGGAAGGAAGGAAGGAAAGAAGAAAGAAAGAAAGAAAGAAAGAAAGAAAGAAAGAAAGAAAGAAAGAAAGAAAGAAAGAAAGAAAGAAAGAAAGAAAGAAAGAATGAATGAAAGAAAGAAAGAAAGAAAGAAAGAAAGAATGAAAGAAATAAAAGAAAGAAAAAGAAAAGAAAGAAAGAATGGAAGGAAGGAAGGAAGGAAGGAAGGAAGGAAGGAAGGAAGAAAAAAGAAAAATCAAGAAAGCAAGCAAGCAAGCAAGCAAGCAAGCAAGCAAGCAAGCAAGCAAGCAAGCAAGAAAGAAAGAAAGAAAGAAAGAAAGAAAGAAAGAAAGAAAGAAAGAAAAAGAAAGAAAGAAAGAAGGAAAGAAAGAAGAAGGAAAGAAAGAAAGATCAATAGATAGATAGATAGATAGATAGATAGATAGATAGATAGATAGATAGATAGATAGATAGATAGATAGATAGATAGATAGATAGATAGATAGATAGATAGATAGATAGAAAAATGATAGATGACTCTGGTCTTGGTCTTCAGGAGGAAAGAAGGGAACAATTCCCAGTCATGATGCTTCTGCAGTATGCCAGCACACCAGCATCACCTTCACGCAACCACAGAGCAGAAATAATGTTTCTTTCCCATTCCTCAGGCAGCCGAAGGCTCCAGAGTCAAGAGGGCAGAGCCAGGTTCTAACTCAGCTGCTTGGAGACAAAAGAGAAATGACCCTGCCTCACCTTGGACTGGGGATTAGAATTAATGATGTGGAGAATGAAGGAAGGAGAAAAGACTGGCAGAGGTAGAAGAAGCGCCTTCAAATCTGATAGATGGAGACTAAAAATCCCACTCCCTAAGACCAGAGAGCAGCGCTTTTCTACTTTGTTCCTCCCCTCTCCCTCACTAAACTGGCTCTCTATTGGTAATCTAAAGATAGCCTGAGGCTCTCTTTACCTGAGCGAGGAAGGTTAGTCATTGTTTGAGGAAGCTGAGAAAAGCCTGACCCTGGTGTAACTGTAACAAATATTTCAGGTTTCCCCCATTGCTGGCTGTGCCTGGAATGAATGAATTGGTTTTGTAGCTCAATTCCCTGTTGAGTTTCTATATTCTGCCTCCTTGCTCTCTTCACCTAGCCTGGCTTTTGAAACTGTTTTCTGTCCTTCAAATACAGTGTTACACTGGAGTTCTTCCTGCTAACTGTGCCAGAGCTTGGATACTGAGAACTTCATTTGAACCCAGGATGGCGCAATGGGTCAAGAACACTAAGAACATTTAGAGTAACTTCTCATCACCAAGGGAAAAACAAGAAGCTCTTGAACATCTGATCTTGAAGACGTGGAAGTCAGAGTGACATAGACTTTCCTGCCCTGGCTGGTTTCAATGTGATCCTGAGACCTCAGCCTCCTGAGCTAGGGTGATGAGCAAGAGCTACTGGTGCTCTGCTTGGTTCAAATATGTAATAACATTGACAATACCAGTCAACTGCTTATCAGAAAGGGCTTGAGGAGCATATTAAGCCTTTCAACATTGGACTTTTCAGAACCCTGTGGACACAGGTTACAAGGCTAGAGTCTGTGAGATTGAGCATGTGGACCTGCTACACTTAAGCCTGGAGGTCTGACTCCTATTCTGGTGTATATCAGCGTTGATTTTCCAGAGAATGTTCTCGTAATTAGCAAATAGGAAAAGTACTTTGATTAACCCTCAATTTTTTTCCAGTTGTGTGTCTTGTATCAACCCTGGGCACTGTCCCTGAGCAATTCAGTCAAGGCTAACTCTCTACCACTTGAGCCACAGCTCCACATGGGATTGTTTAGTGGTTCATTGGAGATAAGAGTCTAAAAGGCTTCTCTTACCAAGCTGTCTTTGAACTGTGGTCTTCAAATCTCAGCCTCATGAGAAGGTAGTTTTCCAGGTGTGAGCCACCAGCATCTGGCCTATTGCTTTTGACAGTCCTGAGCAAAGTTTTTCTCAAGGCTAGCACTCTATGATTTTAGCCACTCCACTGTGTCTGGCTTTTTCTTAGTATGTGGCGCTGAGAATTCAAACCCTGGTATTCATGCATGTTGAGTGATCTCTTTACCACTAAGACACATTTCTAGCCTCCCCCTTACAATTTTAACCCACAACTTGCCTGTCCTCAAGAAAAGGCTTCTCATGAGGGAGAAGAGGAGGGAAGGCCACTCCTCCCCTCTGCCCCCCAGTACCAGAGATCTCCATTTTTGATACTGACAAAGCTCAGCGGAAATGCTAGCACCAACTCAGGCCTTGGAAGAAAACTAGAGTCATTTAGCAGGTCACAAGAACCTAAACTGACCTGCCAGACTCAGCTCCACCCAGGGAAACGTCACCTAGCTCAGGCGCCAGCCCCAGGAATGTCTTTCTTCACTGGGTAATCAGAGACAGAAGCTGCCCCTCCCTTTGGCAGCCTTGAAAATCAATTGAAATTCAGTAACCATAAACCCTGAGAGTGGCTCCAGGCTAGGCTTTGTGAGTTTCTCACAAAGTAGCCCCCGGGAAAAGCTACTGTTTGCTGAAAGGCCTCAAATCTACCCAGAACCTAGCCTCATCACAGCATCTCCAAAATTGAGGAAAAAGCCATCTCCCTCTTTTGTGATATTCTAAGCAGATCTCCCTCCCATTGAACTGAGCTGGGAAGAGGATCACAAAATCCTGGGTAAAACAGAGCATTTTTCTGCCTGTTCAAAAAACTGGCTTAAGAAACCAACCAAGCCACAGGAAAATCAAACACCACAAGCAGACCAGAGACTCCAACAAGAGGCTGGTTATGGACACAGGGAGATACAGGATTTTTCCCACCCCTCCTAAAAAAATCAAACAACTTTTTTTGGTAACTTATATAAAAAAAATTTCTAAAACTTTTAAGTTTTAATTTTTACCTTTTTTGCAAAAAATTGTTTTCTAGTAAATTTTTCCCTCTTATAATTTTTATTTTAGGGGTATATGTGTGTGTGCATTTTTCTTTCTTTTTCTTTCTTTTTTTTAAATTGTTTTTGTTATTTTGTTTAGCTCTACTGAACTTCTGATCTTTTTTTCTTTCTTTCTTATCCTTTTCACTTTTTCTTCTCTTTTGTTCTTCTTTATGTGACTTAATTGTTGTTCTGCACATCCTCAGATAAACCCGTAGTTGATTATTAGACCTTATCCCCCACTGTGTACACACTTAATCCACAAATTTATTACTCAATTCAAAACCTCTTAGACTTAAATTCCTTAATAGCAGTACTACCTCTTTATATCTATATAGTATTTTAAGTATTTTTATTTTGTTTTTCACATCTCCTTTATATCTATCCCCTTCTCTCAGTATTTCCACGTTCTTCTCCGAATATTTTGTTTTTGCTGGTGCATAATATTTTTAATTTTTACTTTTCTATTTTTTCTGGTCTCTTTTTTTTCCCTTACTCTATCTTCTTTTTATTCTCTCTCTACTTTCATCCTATCCAACCTATTTCCTGCTTTGAGATTAGGATTTAGTTAAGTTAACTCTCCCTGTTCCTTCCCACATCACTCTATTCCTATTTTTTACCCACATCTCTCCCTAAACCTAATAATTTCTAATTTAGCAAATTCTTCTTTGTGGTTCGTAGCCCATTAATATATAGTTGTTTGATGTTGAATAGATGTATCTGTTGAACTAGATTGTATCTGCAGTCTATTGACTGTGCAACTACAGACTTTGGTTGATGCTGGCCTTAAGTTAGTGTTCTAGAACAAAACTGGTGTTATTTTCATCCCAAATGGGCAGAGTAAGCCGGTAAAACACAAGAAAAATTGCAAATCCGGGTATCTCAACTCCCACTCATGATAATCAGGGGACAGAACAGATAATGAATAATCCAGAGGAGAGTTCCCAAATAGCTCTACAAACACTGCTGTCAAACATACAAAGGATTCTGTATGAGCGTGATAAGGAGAGAGTGGAGGCAAATAAAAGGTCAATGGAGGCAAAAACACGTCAATGCAGGAAAAGATTGAAACCCTAAAAAGGACTCTGTATGAGTGTGATAGGGAGAGAGAGGAGGCAATCCAAAGGTTTATACAGGAATATCATGAACGTGAGGAAGCTACTAAGAAACTGATACAGGATTTGCATGAGCAGCTTGAGAATACTCAAAGAGAAAGGCAGGAATGGTGTGTTCAGGCTGAGAACACTGAAAGAGAACTACAGGAATGGCATGAACATGAGGAAGCTAAGCAAAGAGTAATACAGGAATTGAGAGAGCAGGATGAGAATACACAAAGATCACTAAAGGCACTTATGGAATCCATTAATAAAGAGCTGAAGGAAGTCAGGGACCACAAAGGGAATGCTGAATGGAATCGAACAGATTGAATGGGAGTCCAAGGAAACCATAGCCAATCAAGTAAGTGATTTGAGAATAAACACTGAACACCAAATTAAGGAAGTAAAGAAGTTCATACAAGATCTAAAACAAAGCTTCAACAAAAAATTTGAAGCTATCACAGCTGACAAATTAGAAGGAAAAGAAATAAAAAACAAAGTAGAAAGTCTTGACAGCAGGTTAGAACATGTAGAAGATCCAAACTCGGGGATTGAAAACAGCCAAGATATTATAGAGAAAGAATGTACAACCATCGAAGACAAGCCCAAGAAATATGATACATCTATCCAACACTTGGAAAACACCATCAGAAGGCCTAATCTAAGGATAATGGATGTAGAAGAGCACCTAGAAACAGAAGTTAAGGGTCTAGGAAATTTGTTTAACAGGATCCAAACATGCAAAGAGATAGGCCTATTCGGATACAGGAAGCTTTTAGAACTCCAAATAGACCAGACCAGAATAGGATATTCCACTGTCATATTATAATCCAAAAAGATCAATTCAGACCAAGGAAAAGATCCTTAAAGCTGTCAAGGAGAAAAGATTAATCTCCTCTAAAGGGAAACCAATTAGAATCACCTCAGATTTCTCAGCAGAGCCAATCAAAGCAAGAAGAGCCTGGAATGATGTATGCCATGCCCTAAAAACAAACAACTATCAACCAAGAATACTGTACCCAGCTAAACTCTCCTTCATAACTGAAGGCCAAATAAAAACCTTCCATAGCAAAGAAAAATAGACACAATAAATCTCCACCAAACCAGCCCTACAAAAGTTTCTTAAAGATGTCCTACACATAGAAAACCAATAGGAGCACAATAAAGGCCAAGAAACTGCACCCAAACTGAGAATCCAAGAACCACGGGAAGAACCCAGTTTTCGCAGCCCCCAAAAAGGTGGATAACATGTCAAGAACTCCCGAACACCTCTCAGTCCTATCTCTCAATATTAATGGACTTAATTCTCCAATTAAGCGATATAGACTGTCTAGTTGGATTAAAAAGCAAGATCCTTCTATCTGCTGCCTTCAAGAGTCACCTCTTGCCCATAAAAACAAACACACTTTCAATGTTAAAGGCTCGAACAAAATCTACCAAGCAAACAGCCCCCACAAACAGTCGGGAATTGCAATTCAAATATCAGATAAAATAGACTTTAAATTCAAATTTGTGAGAAGAGATAAAGAAGGTCACTACATACTAATTAAGAGATATTTCCTTCAAGAGGATATCACAATTCTAAATATTTATTCCCCAAACATAAGAGCACCCAAATTTATTCAAGAAACCCTACTTTCCCTCAAATCCCACATAGATCCAAAGACATTAATTGTTCGGGATTTAAACACCCCACTCTCCCCACTAGATAGATTACTAGGCAAAAATTCAACAGAGAAACTGCAGATCTAAACAACTGCATAGATCAACGAGATTTAACAGACATCTACCGAATATTTCACCCAACAGCATCAGAATACACGTTTTCTCAACAGCACATGGAATATTTTCTAAAATAGACCATATTTTAAGCCACAAAGCAAACCTGTCCAAATTCAGAAACTGAAGTTATACCTTGCATTCTCTCTGACCACAAGGGAATAGAATTAGAACTCAATATCAAAAGTCACCAAAGAAAGTCCGGTAGCACATGTAGGCTGAACAACACACTGCTGAATCACAAGTGGGTCATGGAAGAGTTTAGAAATTAAATTCAAATGTTCATGCTATTCAACAAAAATTAGCCGAGAGATTATCTCTCCTCTGGGACACAGCAAAGGTAGTACACAGAGGCATGTTTATAGCTCTCAGTTCCTACATCAACAAATTGGAGAGATCTGAAACCACCAATTTAATGAGACATCTGAACCTCCTTGAAAATGAGTAGCAAGAAAAATCCCAATCAAGTAGATGGAAATAAATAATTAAAATTAATCAGAATTAAATGAATTAGAATCCAAAAAACTATAGAAAGAATCAACAAAACAAACAGATGTTTCTTCGAAATAATTAACAAAATTGACAGACACTTAGCAAATCTTATCAGAAAAAGAAGAGAACACACCCAAATAAATAAACTCAGAAATGAGAATGGAAACATCACCACGGAAACAACCAAGATTCAGAACATTATAAGGGAATACTTCTCAAAACTTTATGCTAATAAGTTTGAGAACTTGACAGAAATGGACCTTTTCCTAGCAAATATTGACATGCCAAAACTAAACCAAGATGAGTTAAACGAGCTTAACAGGCCCATATCAAGCATTGAAATAGAAACAGCAATAAGAGACCTCCCAGCTAAGAAAAGTCCAGGACCAGATGGTTTTACAGCGGAATTTTACAAGGCCTTCAAAGCAGAGCTCACACCAATACTCCTCCAACTGTTCAATGAAATTGAAAGAGAAAGCTCACTACCGAACACATTCTATGAAGCCATCATAACCCTCATCCAAAAACCAGGCACGGACTCATCAAAAAAGAGAACTATAGACACATTTCTTTGATGAACATTGATGCAAAACTTCTCAACAAAATTTTGGCCAATCGACTTCAACAATTCATCCAAAAAATCATACACCATTATCAAACAGGAATCATTTCAGGGATGGAAAGCTGGTTTAATATATGCAAATCAATAAATATTATTCATTACATCAACAGGAGCAAGGATAAGAACCACATGGTTTTCTCAATAGATGCAGAAAAAAACATTCGACAAGATCCAACACCTTTTTATGATGAAGGTTTTGGAAAAAATAGGAATCCATGGAACATTCCTCAATACAATAAAGGCCATATATGACAAACCTACAGCCAGCTTTATAATTAATGGTGAAAAACTACAGCCATTTCCTCTTAACTCATGAACAAGACAAGGATGTCCAATCTGCACTTTTCTTCAATCTAGTATTAGAATGCCTAGCGACAGCAATAAGACAAGATGCAACATAAAGAGGATCCAAATAGGGAAAGAAGAAATAAAACTCTCCATCTTTACAGATGACATGATGTTGTATTTAAAGAATCCCATAGACTCCACTCCCAAATTACTCAAGCTGATTCAAAACTTTGGCAAAGTGGCAGGGTATATTTTTAACCCCCCAAAATCAATGGCTTTTCTGTATGCCAACAATGAGAAAAGTGTGGCTGATTTTAGGAAAGCAACTCCATTTGTAATAGCCCCACAAAAAATAAAATACCTAGGAATTAACTTAACCAAAGAAGTGAAGGACCTCTATGATGAAAACTTTAAAAACTTGAAAAAGGAAATCAACACAGAACTTAGAAAATTGCAAAAACTCCCATGCTCCTGTATTAGAAAGATTAACATCGTAAAAATGGCAATATTTCCCAAGGGTAACCACAAATTCAATACAATACCTATCAAAATTCCAATGTCATTCTTCAAGGAAAAGGAAGAGGCAATCAAAAAATTCATATGGAACAATGAAAGACCACGTATAGCAAAAACGATCCTCAACAGAAAAAAACACTGCTGGAGGAATATCAATACCAAATTTCAAACTCTACTATAAAGCCATATTAAAACAGTAATCAAAACTGGCACAAGAACATACTTCAGGACCAGTGGAATAGAACTGAAAACCCAGAAATGAACCTACAGACCTATAGCCATCTAATCTTCAATAAGGGAGCTAAAAAAATAGAATGTAAGAAAGACAGCCTTTTCAGTAAATGGTGCTGGCAAAATTGGTTAACTAATTGTAGAAAACTAAAGCTAGATCCTTATATATCACCCTGCACCAGAATCAACTCCAAATGGATCAAAGACCTAGGAGTCAAAGCAGACACTCTGAAAACATTACAGCATGGAATAGGAGAAACCGTAGGTCTCCTTGGAGCAGGCCAAAATTTTCTGAATAGAGACCCAGAAACAACAAATCAAAGAAAGGTTGGACAAATGGGATTGCATAAAGATGCAGAACTTCTGCATGGCAAAGGACATAGCTAGCAAGATCAATAGAAAGCCCACGAATTGGAAGAAGATCTTCACTAGCCATACAACGGACAAGGGTCTCATATATTTCGAACTCAAAAAATTAAATCCCCCAACAACAAATCCTCAAAGAAACAACTGCCCAATAAATAAGTGTGCTAATGACTTAAAGAGAAACTTTTAGAAGGAAGAACGATGGCCAATAGACACATGAAGAAATGCTCAACGTCCCTAGCAATAAAGAAATGCAAATCAAAACAGCATTAAGATACCACCTCACCACAGTTAAAATGGCAAAATCAAGAACTCTTAAGAACAACAGATGCTGGAGGGGATGTGGACAGAAGGGTACCTTACTTCATTGTTGGTGGGAGTGTAAACTTACAAACTTACAAACAAGACCACACTAAAGCTACCAGCACAACTATGTTTATTGCAGCACTATTTACTATAGCTATGATATGGAACCAATCCAGATGCCCCTCAGTAGATGAATGGATCAAGAAAATGTGGTATATATACACTATGGAATTCTATGCCTCCATCAGAAGGAATGACATTGCCCCATTTGTTAGGAAATGGAAATACTTGGAAAAAATTATATTAAGTGAAGGAAGCCAGGCCCAAAGAAACATAGGTCCCATGGTTTCCCGTATTTGCAATATCTATTGTATTTTCGAGTCAAGCAGAAAAGGTCAGATAAGGTGATGTTAGGAAAATGAACCCTAAGATATGTATTTAATTTTTTTCTTTCATGTATTTGTTTCTAACACATTTATAAGATTATTTCTTTGTTGCTTTGTATGTCCCTCCCCCATAGTATAACCCCTGCTTTCTCTGTATTTGATGTCGGTATAATTTGTGGAGGGGAAGGGGAAAAACAAGTTGTTTAAATAAGGATACATGTGGACCCGTTGCAGCAATGGGAAAAACAAGTTGTCATGTCGAAAACGAACTTTATAACTTTGGTGGGCGTGGGATTAGGTGGGGGGAGGGGAGAGGCTGGGAATGGATGGGAAGGGGAAACAAAGGTGGAGGCTACAATGCTTGATAAGAAATGTAATCATTATCTCGCCCATGTAATTGTAACCCTTCTGTACAGTATTTTCACAATAAAATATAAATAAATTTTTTAAAAAAGACTTCCCTGTATAAATCATCTAAAGACATCCCTATAGGAAGGTGTCCAAAGATAAATAAGACAAAGTTCATTCTTGGGAGAGACTCTAAACCTGAGAAAACTGTGACAAATGCCTCTATTTAATTATGTATCATGTTTCAATGCAAAATTTTTAATGATAAATGAGTCAATGTCCTAAATTATTGTGTATAATTTTATAATAGATGTGCAAAATGTAAATGGGAATGAGCATATAAATAAAGTAAACATTAAAAGATTGAATCAAATAAAAAATAAATACAAAATCAATAATGAGAATCATAACATGTAATAAACATATATAAGTAAGTATATATCATATATTGCACATGTATAGAAATATCTTTTCCATTGCAAGGCCTTCATTCAGGCCATGGGAACTCTAGCCTGAATTTCTTTTCCTCAATGACAGTAAATTTTTCCTTCACCCATGGTATAAAAGAGTTACCTGGATGGTGAGATCAAATCCCACCAATGGTATAAATACTGGCCCCAGTTCCAAGAGAGTAACTTAATTTTTTAATGGAAGCAGTTTATTCAGTTTATTCAGTTCCATACTGAACATTAAATAAAAAGCAGTATAGAATTTTGTACATCTATTCAGACATCCTTCCCTTAACCCAAAAGTGCTTCTCGGAATACTACATTGTTTCTGTTTTTGTATGTTTTTTATTGTAAAAATGTTGTACAGAGTGGTCACAGTTACATGAGCAAGGTCATGAGTATATTTCGTATTGAACATTCTTACCTCCTCCTTTGTTTTCCCCCTATCATCCCTTACCTCCCATCTCCACAAATACTCCCCCTGCCAAGCTCAGTGACTTAAATTTTTAGTTTTGTCTTGGCACCAGGCTTGAACTCAAGTAGTAGCAAATCTGCACTTTCCCTCACATTGCTACAAATTCCTGAGTTCAAATCCCAGTCTAGAAAGAAAACTGGCAGAAATTCAAAACCAGAGAACTCTATTATTTTTAAATATAGTTAAATAATCAATTAATTTTTGTCTTTTTTCTTTTCTTCTTTTTATTTTTATTTTTTTTGGCCAATCATGGGGCTTAAACTCATGCCGTGGCAACTCTGCCTCAGATTCGATCACCCTAGGCTGTGTGCTGCCTCGGGACCAATACCCAATCCTGGAATCCTTGGCCCAGAGTGTTGGGAGCCAAGAAAGTGTATGGAAAGTTAAGATTCCTCTAGCCCTAAGCAAACTACATTTGGCTAACCATAAATATTCCTCCAGCGCTAAGCAGACAATATTTGACTAACCATAAACATTTCTCTTATCTCCAGCCCTAGGCAAATGGCGCCTGACTAACTATAAATGTCTCTTCGAGAAATCACAGGAGATACCTTTAAGATTAGCACACCGGAAAGCATGACCCATCCCTGACCCCGGGACTTCTCACCCTTGCTTCTGCAAAATTTTTTCATTCTTCCCCTTCCCACCGCCCCTGTGGTTATAAAAACCCTACCCCGAGCTCAATAAAGCAGACCTTGATGCGACTCAGACTGACTTTGTCTTTCTTTATGGGCTTGGTCCCGTTTCTCTCTCACCCCCATTGGTTCTTAGAAGGTGCCTCCTCCAACCTAACGAATAACTGAACCTGCTGGAAGGGTCAAGTGGCACCCAACGTGGGGCCTCGAGGCACCGTGACCTACCGGACAGCCCTGGAGACGGGGATCCCCAATCATTTAAGGGTAGAGACGCCCACATCCCATCACTCGTGCACTGTGGGAAGTCTTGAGGTAAGTTTGCCGTTCAATAAACCATGGGAAAAGCTTTGTCTAAAGAGGCTTTATTTATAAAGGAATTGAAGGAAGCTCTAAGGGAGAGAGGAATAAGAGTAAAAAGAAAGGATCTTGTAAAAATATTTTTGTTTTGTTGGGGAAAAATATCCTTGGCTAATTTGGAGTGGCCCGGACATTCATCCCCTTACCTGAAGTAAAGTAGGGAAAAATATTAATGATTTAGCGGCTAAAGGAGAAGAAATTCCCGAGGCCTTTTTTAGTTTTTATGGGATTATCAGGGACATTTTAAAAGAGGTAGAAAAGGGAAGAGATGGTGCCTGCTTATTGATTTTAATGGAGGATAACTGCTGCCTCATGAATGGAATAAGATTGTACAATTGGTCCTGACCAGAGGTCAATATTTAACCTGGAAGGCTGAATTTATAGATAAGGCAGAGGCTCAGGCTATCATAAACAAAAAACATGTTCAGATGGCCACTCCCATCTGAAGTTGCCGTTTCTGTTTGCAGTCCTTCAACTGCCGCGCAGCGTCTGTCCGGTTTCCTCTATTTCTGTTTAGTGTTAATTGTCTCTGTTGTCTGTCTTGTTGTCCTTAAAGGGAAGGGGTGGCAACTAACAACCCCCTTAAGTCTGACTTTAGATTACTGGAAAAAAGTTACAGCTCGAGCCCAGGTTGTCAGGTTTTAGGAACCTGCTTGTTTGTCAATTATGAAATTGCCACTGACTACCTGCGAGTGGCCCTAGTTAAATCTCAGCCTTGGGCCTTGTCTCAGGGGGTCTGAGCGTGAGGGAGAATCTGTCAGTCTGAGGGGATGGCCGCTAGTGATTTTTCTTTTCCCTTGCCCCAAGATGACTGGGAATTCTCCACCTTGGAAGGCACCTGGGTCAACGACTGCAGGAATCTAAGAGAAAAAATCCTCCGGAGGTGAGTAGGGGTGATGAGTCACCTGGTAAGTGAATGGTGGTGAGATGTCGCCCCATTCACTTAGACCTGATTTTGTCTTTGTGGCCACTTGTTCGTCCTGTTTAGTGTGTGTGTTCGTTTTATGTTTTCTGAGGTAGGGAAGATTTGGGTGAGTGTGACAGGCTCACTCAGCAGACTCTGGATTCAGCTTGCTGAATGAGAACAGCACAGAGATTCAAAAGAATAATTAGTGAATTGCCATGCTAGATAAGCAAGCTCTGGGAAAATGAAGCTCAACAAAGGTACCTGGTTTAAAAGAAATACTGTCTTAAATTTTTGTTTAAAAACTTTAAAAGGTGTACGTACAACTGATTTTGATTTTTGTGTGCTTTAAGATCTGTGTGAGTGTTTTGTGTGTGTCTGTGAAAGTGTTCAAAGATAAAAATTATCAGCATGCTCTAACAATTGGGTGAGTTTAAATTTAAAGTTCAAAAGGTTATGAGGTTTGGACATTACCAAATTTTTTTTTTTAATCTTCAAATTGTTTTAAATGGCTTTGTAAAGATTCTTTAACTTGCAAATTAGAAAATCTGGTATTTAAAAACTAATATTTTAAAATGCATAAGACTGTTTATACTGTAACCAAGTTATCTGGCTTAAAAAAAATGCATTGGCTGTTTGGGATCTAGTTCCCTGGGCTAAAATTTGGGGATAAATATTAAAAATTTAAATGTAAAGGTTAGTTTAACACCGTCAAAGATGTTACTTGTTCTGTCTATATAAAACTGTGTGTTTCATTCGAGAACCAAGAGATAAAAAAAGGGAAAACTTAGAAACCAACAGAAGACCTGTCTTTAGGGGTGAGGGGTGAACAAGCAGAAATGCAGTTCAGCTAGTCATGCATGATGGGACAGGCCCTGGGAGGAGTCCACGCATGGTAAAAGAGGGCAAGCTGGCACAAACGCAGTTCATCTAACCCTAAAGAGTCGGATTGGGTGTGTGCCCTTTCCATAGAAGGGGCTGAGTGGCCCATGTTTGTTCTCTCTTTTCTCTGCAGATAGACACTGAAAACATGGTGGTTAAAATGAGTGATGTGATTATCTGATTAGTATTGCTAAAACCTTCTCTTGGATGTGTTAACATTAAAATTAAAAAGGCCTTAAAAAGAGGGTTGAAAAGTTATTTGTATAATGTGACTTGCTTTTAATGTTTTACAATTAGGATGTTTTTAAAAGTCATAAAGATACTAAGTCTAGCTTTTTGGTTCAGTTATGATGATTGTTATTTTCACATTAAGGAAAAATTGTCATTTGAGTTTAAAAATCTTAATGTGTGTCTGTTTTAAAACAAGCAGCCAAGAGGCAATGAATGACACTTGGCCTCAAGATTTCAAGGGATCTTTTAAAAATGCAAATGAAAACTAAAGTATAAAATATTAAAGGTGATTAATAAGAGGCTTAAAAAATAGGAATGGATTTTTGGTTATGAAGTTTAAATGTAAAATTGTTCTTGACATTGGCCTCAATGTGCACAAAGGAAAAATTAGGATTACCAAAATAATTGCTATTCTAGTTTGTTCTTATAGGCTTTTTAAGTTTCCAGCAAGCCTAGAGCAAAGTACAGAGGATTCTTACAAGTTGTCAGTTGTACCTTTGACTCTTAATAAGTTTCAGGTAAGAGCATGCGTAAAAGCTACTTCTATGTTGACCACCTTGTTGCTTTTAATTGGAGTAAAATGGCCTTTTGTAAGACTCATTGATCTGCAAACTGGTTCAAAGTCAGCCCGGGCACAAAAAGGTTCCTGTGAGACTGTCACCTCTATTCAGTCAGCAGAGTACTAACCCTGTACTAAAGAATAAGGGGACAGTACTCAAGGCCAAGCTCGAGACTCAAACTGGAAGAGTGCTAGCCTTAAGCTATAGAGCTGAGGGACAGTGCTCAGGCCCCGAGTTCAAGTCCAGCGACCAGCTAAAGGGAAATGCCAATGAGGCATTTATCCCAATGTGGAGAAGACACTCCTTGGACAAAAGCAATGGAGGAGCATCCAGAGGCAGTAAAGCCACTGCTTGGATGGCAGAAATGTCAGATCCTAGAGTCATTTTGTGGCCCTTCAAAACTGGTCAGAGCCGAGAGGTCATGGGAAGAGTTTGTAAGCATGCCTAATGTCCATGACTATCTACCTTGTAAGGGACAGGAACTTGCCAGTCCTCTGTGATAGTAAAAAGCTAATGTTATAAAATGTGGGGGATAGTTTAAATCTCAACCCCTTTATGTGCCAACAAGCTCTAATTGGCAGCTCTAATTGAGCTGACACTAGTTACATGAAGTTCATCTGCTCAGGAAAAAGTTTGTAAACCTGAGAGTGTGTTTCTATTGATATCATTGATATCTGTCTAAAGGCCTGCAAAGGTAACTTAGGCATTATTTGGGATCATTAGAGATCACATTCCTAAGCCATCTAGGAAGATGCTTTTGCAAACCAGAGTGCTAAACAAGCTACACTGCTGTAGCAAGAAAAAAGGTC
Source organism: Dipodomys merriami (assembly GCF_024711535.1). Taxonomy (NCBI): domain Eukaryota; kingdom Metazoa; phylum Chordata; class Mammalia; order Rodentia; family Heteromyidae; genus Dipodomys; species Dipodomys merriami. The sequence goes on along the minus strand of NW_027203049.1, from coordinate 298,038 downwards.
TGTGCAGTTGTCAAAAGATAAATATTGTTCTTAATGACATCTAACCATGATAGCCTCTTTGTAAAATAGGCTAAAGTTATAGACTAAGCCTTTTGAGCCTTCTGTGTCTATTTACAAAAATATCTGGTTAGTAAAAAGATTGATTTTGGTAAATTGTCCGGGGCTATTGTTTAAAGATCTTAAAAACCATCAGGATCAAAGCCTGCCAAGCCTATGCAATGTATCTTTAACCAGTCTGTGTAGGAATTTACAGCCCAGCATCAGGTGTGACAGTCTCTTGGAGCCACTGAGAGACCCTGCTGTTGCTGCTGCTGCTGCTGCTGCATACCCTAATGGGTAAAGTTCAACGACGGCCTGACAGCCACCTGGAAGAACTCCTGCCTAATTCCATCACCTGAGTCTGCTTCCTGGTTGACTGCTGCTAAATCTAAGATCTTGTGGGACATTCTTTTGGGTGATATCCAGAAACCCTGTATTCCCACAGTGGGTACTGGGGACAAGAATATCACTGGCTTGCTTGCCTTAGGCACTTCAGTGCATAGTGACTGAAAATCCACTCTATGGTCAAAGCCTAGTTTGGCTCTGGTATGGTAATAACCTGAGTGTATTATCAATGAAGGTAATACTCTTAGCCTTAAAATCTAGCAAGCTTCTGCATCACAGTGGTGCTTTAAGGCTGTTCTAAGATAAAGGTTCCACAAGCCAAAGGAAAATTGGGCAGTTTTTAAACTCCAGCCACAAAGATGCTCAAGGAATTGTAAAAAAAAAAAAAAAAAAAAAAAAAAAAAGTAGTAAAGAAAGTCTTGGAAAGGGAATTGGGAAAATTTAAAAAGTAAGGATTGTCTTTAAGACAAACCTCAAAAAGTTTAAGTATGTAGCAGATGGTATGAGTATGTCTTAAAGTTGGAGCATACAAGTAAAGCTGGTATAAAATTAAGTTAACTACGATACACGAGTCAGGACTGGTGGGAAAAAATGTAAGGGGCCTCTGGTACTGTTATTTTTGTTACAATTGGACCTTGTATACTCAACAGACTGGTGTCTTTTGTAAAAAAAAAAAAAGATCAGCGCAGTCCGTCTATTAGTTCTGAGATCCAAATACCAAGCATTGAGAACAACTGACACCCCACAAGATAATATAGAGACACCCCTTCGACTGAGATAAGAACCCCCTAAATTTTAAGATTAAAATTAGCCCAAAGAAAAATGGAATAAAAGATTAAAAATTAGAGTTACATTTTACAATTGCTAACTGCTGGTTTTGCTTCTGTAAACTTGCTTGCGCTAGCACTGACCCTTCCCCTCCCTGGAGATATATAAAAAGTTTCGGAGTCTAGATGTCGGCCCTGGGACAAGCTCTGTAGTCGCAAATAAAGGGCTAACAAGTAAATTCCCCAAGTGGCCAAATGGGACCCAAGATAAGGAACAAAGAGCATGTTCCTCCGCATTCCTGTGTAAAAATTCCCGATTTAGGGGGCTCAAGACAAGGGCCATTTGATGAGCCCAGCAGACTAGGCCAAGTGTTAATCAATTACAAGCCTGTAACACTGTAGATTCCCTAACCCTTATCTCCCAGAGTGACTACCTCAGTTTGATCATCCACGCTAATTGTTTTATTGCAAAGAGTGTTATAAACTTCCCCGGGTAGTATGACATTGATGTTGGGATATCCTCCTTCTCCCTGTGCAACAATGTTATTAATGTTTCTGCCTCCCTATGCTCACAACAGATGCAGGTTTTTGTTTGTGACAATAATATGGCCTACACTGTACTTCCCCAAAATTGGACAGGGCTCTGTATTCCAGCTATTTTGCTCCCAGACATTGACTTGATTTCCGGAGGTGAGCCAGTACCCATTCCTGCCTTTGATTATTTTGTTCCCTGACATAAAAGGGTGGTACAATTTATTCCCCTACTGATAGGACTTGGAGTGGCTGGTGCTTTAGGCACTGGGACTGCAGGATTAGCCACTGCTGTCTCCTCATACTCCAAGCTTTCACAACAATTAGCTGATGATATTACTAAAGTTTATCAATCTGTTAAAGATCTTCAGGATCAGTTAGATTTATTAGCTGAGGTGGTTTTACAAAATCGCAGACGTTTAGATCTTTTAACTGCTGACAAAGGTGGAATTTGCTTAACTTTACAGGAAAACTGTTGTTTTTATGCCAATAAGTCTGGCATTGTAAGAGATCGAGTTAAAAAACATCAGGAGGAGATTGAAAGACGGTGACATGAGTTTTTTGAGCGCCCTAATTGGGCTGCTTGGGGGGGACTTTTACCCTATGTTCTTCCCCTCCTGGGTCCCCTTGTTGGATTACTTTTGCTTATTTCCTTTGGCCCTTGGGCTTTTCAGCGCCTAATGCACTTTATAAAAAATCAAATAGATTCTGCCCTTTCAAAAAATTCGGTCTCGGTGCATTATCATCGCTTAGAGGCTCAGGAGTACCCCACGGGGCACACCGCGGTCACCCCTAAAGAAGGAGTGCAATTCCATACACTTCTTCCCTAATGATTCCCAAAAAGTTAGAAAACGAGTATTATGGAGCTTACCCTGGATAGCACTACATACAGAGGCTGTACAGGCTGGCTCAACAAGGCATGTAGCCAGTAGCCTAAGACAGGATGTTTTCTCATAACCTACCTTTGGAAAATTTGTTGATAAAACAGGTGAATGGCTTACCACAACCCAGGGGAAACCTTCCCCCCGAGGATGATGCCTTTTCTCTTACAGATGCAACCAGAACTCCAGACTTGGACCTTCCTGTTTGAATTTATTAAATAACAGATTAATCTCTGGTCTTCTAAGCCCATACAGGTTCATCACCATCACCTGGATGTGGTGGACTAAGGCATTGAGATCGAGGATTTACCTCAGGCTTTTAATTAGTGCTTTGCCATGAGCTTGTTCCAGTGGGAAACAGCCCCCCTTTTCTTTTTCTTATTTAGAAAATCTTTCTTCTTATTCGTAACTTCTGACCATTCAACGGGCAAGACCTATTGCCATAAGGGATAGGTTCGCCCCTCCTCCTATAGGACCCTCCGCTTGGGGGAGGATGCACCTATGGGAGGAAGAAGAAATGCTCTAATCAAGGGTGCAGGTAAGACTGCAGGGGGATGGATCCGCGAGATCCCAAAACCCAAGTGGCAAGCTCTGTTGCATGACGGTTGGCATGCATACCCACTAGCCGTCTCCTCAAAAAACATGCCAAGGCCTGTAAAACTACCCTCCCCGAGTGAGGACGCTCGCTCGGGAGTGGAGAAAAACCCTGGGCCCTTAGAGGAACAGAGCCTCTGTCACCCCCTTAAAAAGAGCAGTCAACAATTGATGGTCAATTTTCTAAATAAGAAAGAGGGATTTGTTGGGAGCCAAGAAAGTGTATGGAAAGATAATATTCCTCCAGCCCTAAGTAAACTACATTTGGCTAACCATAAACATTTCTCTTATCTCCAGCCTAGGCAAACGGCTCCTGGCTAACCATAAATGTCTCTTCGAGAAATCACAGGAGATACCTTTAAGATTAGCACAGCGGAAAGCATGACCCATCCCTGACCCCGGGACTTCTCACCCTTGCTTCTGCAAATTTTTTTCATTCTTCCCCTTCCCACCGCCCCTGTGGGTATAAAAACCCTACCCGGAGCTCAATAAAGCAGACCTTGACGCGACTCAGACTGACTTTGTCTTTCTTTAGGCGCTTGGTCCTGTTTCTTTCTCACCCCCATTGGTTCTTAGGAGGTGCCTCCTCAAGCCTAACGAATAACTGAACCTGCTGGACGGGTCACCAGAGGGCTTGCAGAAAGAAAAAAAAGTGATCTAGCATAAAAAGTGGCAAGCTGCAGAGGGACGGGGTTTAATTTTTTTTCTTTGCATGGTGCCCATCCTGGGTTTGAATGCCACAGTTGCAAAGTGGACCTGACCTGCCATTGCTGAAGGCTGGCGGGCTAGCAGGGAAGCCATAGGCCAACCTGTCAACATAGGTCCTGTATTCAAATCCAGGTCCTGACAACTACCAGTGGCAGGAGATCACAAGACACTCATTCCTATGCATAGGAATACCAATTGAAAGAGAAGTTTGTGCATTGGTCAAGCCTAAAATTGGATGCAATAATCCTAGGACAATGATTGATCTTAATTTCATGCTTTATTAAGGATGAAAAGAATAGTATTCCTTTAATTATGGTATAATAAATACCTAAGAGTTGGTAGGAATATAGTGTATGTCATTCAATCATAGATAGGCGTCTAGGTGCTTTTTACCAACATATATTTATTTGTATAATACTCTCTGCCTATCCTTGTATCGCTGTTTTGGCCAATCCTGGGTCACGATCTCAGTACCTAGGAACCACCTCACAGCTTCATTGGCTAGAGGCTGTTGTGCACACACTCACCCATTCATGAATTGCTAGGCCCTGAGTTCAGATCCTAGCACTGCTAAAAATTTAATCTTGGAGTATGAAGCCAAGTGTGACACCTGTTTTCCTTTTCTGGGAGAGTCCTGGGTGTCAGGAATAATGGAGAACACATCTACAAATCTAGATGGTATGTGCTCGTATGTAAACAATGTAATACATGGTTAGGATTCATCACAGTCAATAAAATAAATGGTAAATTACAAATTTCAAACTCTACTATAAAGCCATAGTAATCAAAACAGCTTGGTATTGGCATAAGAACTGACCTCAGGACCAATGGAATAGAATTGAAAACCCAGAAATGAACATACAGAACTATAGCCATCTAATCTTCGATAAAGGGAGCTAAGACAATAGAATGGAAGAAAGACAGCCTCTTCAGTAAATGGTGATGGCAAAATTGGTTAACTACTTGTAGAAAACTAAAGCTAGATCCTTATATATCACCCTGCACCAGAATCAACTCCAAATGGATCAAAGACCTAGGAGTCAAAGCAGACACTCTGAAAACATTACAGGATGGAATAGGAGAAACCCTAGGTCTCCTTGGCACAGGCTGAAATTTTCTGAATAGAGACCCGGAAAAACAACAAATCAAAGAAAGGTTGGACAAATGGGATTGCATAAAGATGCAGAGCTTCTGCATGGCAAAGGACATAGCTAGCAAGATCAATAGAAAGCCCACGGATTGCGAGAAGATCTTTACTAGCCATACAATGGACAAGGGTCTCATATCTAAAATATACTTGGAACTCAAAAAATTAAAACCCCCAACAACAAATCCTCAAAGAAACAACTGCCCAATAAATGAGTGGGCTAAAGACTTAAAGAGAAATTTCTCTGAAGAAGAAAGAAGGATGGCCAATAGACACATGAAGAAATGCTCAAAATCCCTAGCCATAAAAGAAATGCAAACCAAAACAACATTGAGATATTACCTCACTCTAGTTAGAATGGCAATAATCAAGAACTCTAACAACAACAGATGCTGGAGCGGATGTGCACAGAAGGGAACCTTACTTCATTGTTGGTGGGAATGTAAACTTGTTCAACCACTTTGGAAAGCAGTATGGAGGTTCCTCAAAAGACTTCACATAGAATTCTCCTATGACCCAGCAATCCCACTTTTGAGCATCTACCCAAATGTTTACCAACAAGACCCTACTAAAGCTACCAGCAAAACTATGTTTATTGCAGCATTATTTACCAAACCTAAGATATGGATCCAACCCAGATGCCCCTCAGTAGATGAATGGATCAAGAAAATGTGGTATATATACACAATGGAATTCTATGCCTCCATCAGAAAGAATGACATTGCCCCATTTGTTAGGAAATGGAAAAACTTGGAAAAAATTATATTAAGTGAAGTAAGCCAGGCCCAAAGAAACATAGCTCCCATGGTTTCTCTTATTTGCAATATCTAGTATATGTATGAGTCAAGCGGAAAAGGTCAGATAATGTGATGTTACGAAAATGAACCCTTAGATATGTATTTTAATGTTTTTTTCTTTCATGCATGTTTTTCTAAAGCATTTAAAAGATTATTTCTTTATTGTTTTGTATGTCTCTCCCTCACATTATAACCCCTGCTTTCACTATATTTGATGTCAGTATAACTTGTGGAGGACATGGGGAAAAACACGTCGTTTAAGGATACAGGTGGACCTGTTGGAACAATGAGAAGTACAAGTTGTCATGTCCAAAATGAGCTTTACAACGTCGGTGCGGGGGTGAGGGTGGTGGCTGGGAGGGGGGAGGCTGGAAAGGGATGTGAAGGGTAAACAAAGGAGGAGGCTGCAATGCTTGGTAAGAAATGTACGCATTATCCTGCCCATGTAATTGTAACCCCTCTGTACAGTATGTTCACAAATAAAATAAAAGAAAATTTAAAAAAAGTAAATAAATGGTAAATTAATGAAAAATATAAAAAAGTACAATGAATAACCACACCACACATAATATAGACTGAACATCTGTATGGAACTTTAATCCTATCTTTAAAATGTATATAAGGAGTATGTTTTCCAGGTCAGGGGCTTGAATTCAGGCCTAGGGAACAGGCCTGACTTACTGGTCTTCAAGCACGGCGAGCTTCCCCTTTCCCCACAGTGCAACAGAGTTACCCAGACCCCGGGTTCAAATTCCAGGACTTGCAGACAAGAAAATGGCACACATTCCAAGCCAGGGAGCTTCATTAGCATTTTTAATATTTTTTTAAGTTCAGTTCACATTTATTTGATAGATATTGATTTTATACCATGAGAGTTTTTCAAAAAAGGGGTTTAAACTTTTACATTTCAGCATAGCACATTGGTGTTTCTATTTTGACCATCTGCCCTGAAGAGTGAGAACGAAAATAAGTATATCATTTCTCTCTAGAATGTCGGGACAGTTGAATTTATTTCTATTTAGAGTTATTTCTACAATTATAAACTCTGCATTTGTGTCGTATGAGTTTTCCTCAGTGCCTACCATGACATACACTAGGGGAGTCCTCATAGCACAAAAGGTTTGGTTTCTGAATAAAACCTCACTTCTGTGAGGACTGTAGGTACTTCTAAGCATTTTGGGAATAAACTGGATTGTAAAATGAAAAACGAAAACAATGGGACTGTGATGTATCTCAGTAGTGGAGTACTTGCCTAAAGAGCATAAGACCCTTGCAGAAAAGTTTCCTAAAGCTCAGAATGTTAAAATTTTATGATCTGCATGAACAAACTTCTTTTTTTACTCATTTTTTGGTCCTGGGGCTAGAACTCAGGGGTTATCCCTGTGCTCTTCAGCTCAAGGCGAGTGATCTACTACTTCATTCACAGCACCACCTCGGTTTTCTAGTGGTTTATTGGAGATAAGAGTCACTCGGACTTTCCTGCCTGGGCTGACTTTGAGCCACCAACCTTAGCTCACAGCTTCCTGAGTAGCTAGGATTATAGGCATGAGTCACCGGTGCCAGGCACATGAACAAATTTCTTAAAGATTGATTCTGAGAAAAGAAAATTGGAATACACTTTTAGTATAAATAATTTATAATGCCATGTTTAAGGCACTAATTCAGAAATATTTATTCATTGGCTGGTTTCTTATTTTATTTAAAGATATATATATATATATGTATTATTAATATATATACATATATATTTTAAAAAACATAGCTTAGAAGTGCACCTAAGAGCTTATGTGCTCATGAAAAGTTATACAACTGCACAAACTTCATTTTTTTTCAGTTTAGTTGGTACCTTAATTTAGGTGGGATTTATGTATTGTCATTTTGTTCTCTGTTTTTGGAGGATTTCTCTCCCTTTTATCCCCCTAACTCCTCTCCTCACATTTGAAGTCAGCTTGCTCTTTCTTGGCTTCGTTGTTCATATCTGATTTTCTACCACTTCAGCTATGCCTGTAGCTTGGCATTTGCCAGTTAATTGGAGATGATATCTCTCAGGCTTTTCTGCATTCATTGGCTTTGAAATTTCATCTTCCAGTTCTCAGCTTCCTGAGTAGTTACAGATGTGAGCCACTGTGGTGCCTAGGGATAAATTAGACTTTGGTTGGTGTATTCTTTTTGTTTTTCTAAGCATGGGATCATCTACTATAGTATTTCTCTGCATGTCCTAGGTATGAAGTAAGATATAATACATATGCAAATTTGTATAATTTTCATAAGATGTAGTAAATTTAATATGTGTTATAAGTGAAATAATAGTCAGTAAATATAATTAATAAATAATACAAAAAGCAATATGCAGTAAACATAAGTATGTAGATATTAACCATTTCAAATGTGGATGAAAATTAATTTACAGGGCTGGGAATAGAATTCAGGCCTAGGGAACAGACTTGGATTGCTTGTATTCAAAGAGTGAGTTTCCCCATTCCCCACAGTGCATTAGAGTTTCCCAGACTCCAAATTCAAATCCCAGGCCTGGCAGAAAAAAAATGAGCACGCATTTCAAGTCAGGGAGCCCCATTAGTATTTTTAATATTTTTAAAATTTATTTTTATTTTATTTTCTATATATTTTAATATTTTATTATTTTATTTATTTATTTATTTAGCCTTGAAGTTAGGTCATGTCAACGCTGCCTCAGCTTCCATCACCCTAGCCTGGGTTGGTGCAGCCTCTGGACAAACAGCCCATCCTGGGATCCTAGGCCTCCGGGGATGACAGGAAAAAAAAAGTGAAAATGGCATGGAAAAATAGCCATGAATTGTGAACAGTTAGAGGTTTCTCGGTTTTCCTTCTTTGCATGGTGACCATCCCGGGTACAAATGACAAAACTGCAACCTGTATGTCACCTAGCATTGCTGTCAGCTGGCTGTCAGTGAAGCCATAGGCTTCTGCACACCTAGGCCCTGAGTTTGAATCCCAGTCATGACATTTACAAAGGGCTGGGGAGCCTAAGAAACTATTGCCTGTACATAGGAACACCAGAGAAATGTGGTCAATGTCATGGTTGGATGAGTAGTTTGTCAATTATTCTAGCAAAAATTAAATCCAGTATTCACAAGATGTGGATTGATTTTAATTTATAGTTTATTATGCATTAAAAAGTGTGTGTGTGTGTGTGTGTGTGTGCGTGTGTGTGTGTGTGTGTGTGTGTGTGTGTGTGTGTGTGTGTGTGTTTTGTCAGTAGCGGGGACTGAACTCTGGGCCTGGGCATTGTCCCTCAGCTTTTCAGCTCAGGGTTAAGGCGGTACCATGTGAGACACTGTGCCATTCCCTGCTTTTTTTGACCATGTGTTGCTGAGGAATCGAATCCGGGACTCTTGCATGCAAGATAAGCACTCTCCCAATGAGCCACCTTCCCATCCCCTAAAAGAATACTATTGATTAAATGGAGTCCTAACTAAATACCTGAGAATCACTAGGAAGATAGTATATGTCATTGAATACTAGATAGACTCACTTGCAGTATCTAAATATATATTTATTTGTATACCACCATTTGCATAGAAAGATACTACTATTTTGGCCAAACCTGTATCTCCATCTTAGGTCCTGGGATCCACCTGGCACCTGAATGTGCTAGAGGCTGCCGTGCTGACACTCACCCATTCGTGAATTTGGCCTCTAGGCCCTCATTTCAGGTCCCAGCATTGCTAAATGTCTTCCTGTAGTAAGCTTGCAAGTGTGATACCTGTTTTCCTTTTCTCTGCAAGTGCTGGGTGTCAGGTATGATGTTTATAATATGTCTGCAAAGCTACATGCTATGGAATAGATTTGAATGAATGTAATAAATGTTATAGGTGCACTCACAGTCCATAAAATAAATGGTAAACAAATAAATATATAATAAAATATAATGAATCATTCCAACAAACAAGATATAGACTGAATGTATGGATGTAATTATAAATGATATAATAAAAATGTGTATAAATGTTATGTTCTCCAAGGCTCGGGATTGAATTCAGGCTTAGGGAACAGGCCTGAATTCCTTGTCTTCAAGGGAGGGGAGCTTCCCTTTCCTCCCATCCCCTGCCCCAAGTGCATCAGAATTACCCAGATCCCAAGGTGACATCCCTGGCCTGGTAGACAACAAAATGGCACAAAATCCATGACAAGGAGCTTCAATAGTGTTGTTACTTTGTTTATTTATTTATTAATTTTTGCCAAGCATGGGGTTTGAACTCAGTTTGTGGCAACTTCTCCTCAGTTTCCATCACCCTAGCCTGGGATGGTGCAGCATCTGGACCCACAGCCCATCCTGTGGTCCTAGGCCTCAGGGGCTCACAGGAAAAGAAAATGAACACAGCACCAAAAAAAAACAAAAGCCACAAACTGCAGACGGTCAGCAGTTTATGTTTTCCTTCCTTGCACATTGACCATACTGGATGTGAATCATATGGCTGCAACCTGTAGGTCATCTAGCATTTCTGAAGGCTGGCTCTATCAGCGAAGCCATAGGCCAACGTGGACACTAGGCCCTGAGTTTCAATCCCAGTCATGCCACTTACAAGGGACTGAAGTGCCTAAGAAACTATTGCTTGTCCATAGGAACACCAGAGGAATGTGATTAATGTCATGGTTGGAAGAGTAGTCCATCAATCAATCCTGCATAAAATTAGACCCAATAATCACTAGACAGGAATTGAATTTAATTCATAGTTTATTATGCATTAAAAGAATACTATTGATTAAATGGACTGTCAAATTCTCTATCTTGGTGTGTGTGTTTGTGTGTGTGTATGTGTGTGTGTGTGTGTGTGTGTGTGTGTGTGTGTGTGTGTGCGTGTGTGTGTGTGTGTGTGTGTGTGCGTGTGCCAGTCCCGGGGTTTGAATTCAGGGCCTGGACGCTATCCCTGATCTTTTGTGCTCAAGACTAGCACTCTATTACTTCAACCACAGCTCTACTTCTGGCTTTTGGGAGTTTAATTGGAGAAAAGAGTCTCATATAGATTTTCCTGCTTGCATTTGGCATCCTCAGATCTCAGCTTCCTTTGGAGCTAAGATTAAAGGGGTGAGCCAACAGCAACTGCCCTCTACCTGTTACCCATAACCTTGGCCCTCTTCTAAGTCTCAGTGGAAAATGTCTCACCATGCTCACTTTTTTTTTTTTTTTTTTGGCCAGTCTTGTGGCTTGAACACAGGGTCTGGGCATGTTCCTGAGCTTCTTTTGCTCAAGGTTAGCACTTTTATTGCTTAAACCACAGTGTCACTTTTGGATTTTTCTGTTTCTGTGGTAGGGAGGAATCGAACTCAGGGCTTCATGTGTGCTATGTAAGCACTCTACCAGTAAACCACATTCGAAGCCCAAGGCTTACTTCTAATGGGAGTTATGATGGTGGGATTTATTGGATTACCCCTTTTGGCACAGAAATTGCTGGCTATTTTCCATCTTTCCCAGGAATTGAGACCAGCCTGAGACTCGGCAATGAGGAATGATGAATGAGTTATGGCACCAGCCCCCAGAGGCCTAGGCTCACATCCTACAGAGGGATAGAGGATATGGAGTCACAACCTTCGACAACTCCTACAGCCTAAGAATTGTGGTTTCCCTTGAGAAGTGCCAGGACATAATTTACCTGTTGTACACACCAGTTGCACATACCAGCCCACGCAAACTTTCCTGGCTTTAGTTCTTAAACTGCAATGAAGGATGCTTGTTCAAGATGCCTGCTCAGATTTAGCAATCTCTGAGGGCTTGTTCCAGCTTCCCAGTTTCGGAGGCTGGGCATGGGCAACCTGCTCAATGCCCATCATCCAGGCCCTGTCCCTGAGCCCTTTTGATCAAGGATAGTGCTCTGCACCTTGAGCCATGGGCCACTCAGGTTTTTTTTTTGTTATTATATTGTTTTGATTTCCTGTGATCTCTTAAGAACTATGAATGTCGAGATCTTTCCTACCCAGCCTGAATTCAAATTTGCATCTCAGCCTCCTGAGGATCTACGATTACAGGCAAGAGCCACTGACACCTGGCTTCCTTTTCTTCTTGTTGTTCTTTTTTTTTTTCGTGACAATCTGAAATCTTCACGGTGTCATTCCAATGGTTTGCAGTCCCAGGCCTGGAATTCCAATGCTAGGACGGCCACCCACAAATGGAGGGAGATCCTGACTAACTCATTCCTATTCATGTGAATGCTAATGGAACATTTAAAAAATAATAATTAAATTTTCAGTTAATTCATGACTCTATTTTAGAATGCCACACAAAAATTATTGAATTTATATCTTCCATTCTAGCACCATGGTATGATTAAGGATATTGACTGATTTTTTTATTAATGATTTTACAAGTATTAGATGATGATACTTCATTAAATGGAAGCATAATTTAATGACTAATCATTTGTAAAAATATATAATTTAATAATATCCTCACATTCCATCTCTCAGTATATATATATACATATATGGCACTACTCTTGATTGATCACAGGTCCTCAGAATGTCCTGGCAGCTCAGTTTTCTGGAGGCTGGTGGGCTAAAACTGTGACCCCATTCATGGATTGGGCATTGTAGGCCATGAGTTGAAATCCCAGCATGGCCAATAATGTATTCATGGAGTAAGAAGCCAATTTTGACACATTTTTTTCCTTCTGTGTGAAAGTCCTGGGTCTCAGTATATGTGATATGATGTAATAAATTTTTTTGTGTAATAATACTAAATAAATAAGGGTAATAAATGTCATATGGAATAAACCCATGTATGTAAATAGATCTCATATATGAGTATTATTTTTTCCAGTACTGGGACTTCAATTAGGCCCTTGGAACTTTTCTGAACTTCTTGTCTTCAAGGACGGTGATCTTCCCTAGGTCCTGAGTTCAAATCTCAGAGCTGGCAAAAAATAAAAAGTAAAAGTATAAAACTGAGAAGTTCAATCCAGTGGTTTTACTATTCTTTTTCCTTTGTATTGTACCTTCCTGGGTATAAATAACAATGCCCAGACAATATACATGACCTTACATTGCTGATGTATGGCGGGCTATTAGGGAAGACAAGCGGAAATCAGCAACTTAGGCCTGAAATTTGAATCCCGGGACTCCCACTAATGAATGACTGGCGGAAGATTCTAAGAAACACTTTCCAGTGCGGGAAGGTTGCTCAGTGGTAGAGCGCTTGTCTTGCATGCTAGAGGCCCTGGGTTTGATTTCTTAGCACCACATAAGCAAAAAGAAAAAAGCCAGAAGTGGCGTTGTGGCTCAAGTGGTAAAGCACTAGCCTTTAGCTGAAGAGCTGAGATACAGCGACCAGGCCCAGAGTTCAGGCCCCAGCACCGGACCCCCCCAAAAAAATAAAAAAATAAATATTAAAATAAAAATTTTAAAAAGAAACGCTTTCCAACAGACATCTGTACTAATAGAATGTTGTAAATGTAACAATTACATTAGTAGTTAGTGCACGATTATATTAAAAATTATACACAACAATTATACTACATTGACTAATTTTCAATTAATATTTTATTATGTATTCAATCATGATACTTAAAATAAGGAAGGAATAATTTAATTGGCAATATTTGGTAGAAATATCATATATGCAATTTCATAATTTACAGACATCTCTCGTTAAATAAATCTACATCTATCTATCTATCTATCTATCTTTCTTTCTTTCTTTCTTTCTTTCTTTCTTTCTTTCTTTCTTTCTTTCTTTCTTTCTTTCTTTCTTTCTTTCTTTCTTTCTATCTACCAATCTACACATTTATCTGTTTATACACTTGTCACTACTGGGGCTCAGTGGTAAGAGTGCTCGCCTAGTAAGTATGACGCCCTTGGTTTGATTCCTCACTACTATGTGCATAGAAAAATCCAGAAGTTGTGCTGTAGTTCAAATACTCGAGCACTAGCTTTGAGCATAAAAGCTTAGAGACTGTGTCTAGACCCTTACTCAAGACCCAGGACTGGCACCAAAACAAAAGAAAACAAAAAAAAAAACCAAAAAGATAGAATTTTCTGACTGCAACCATATAAGGATAGGGCTGAAAATACCTCATCACAGAGCAAGCTGGGAGTCTAGTGCTGACATTTGCCATCTAATCTGAATTAGCCAGAGGTAAACCGCTGCAACCCAGTTCCATGGACTAGATGCTGCTGGCTTGCTCATCCTGTCATCCAATATACTCGGGGGCTGAGATCTGACACTGGTGGGTTTAAAACCCAGCCCTGGCAGGAAGTCTGTGAAACTCTGAGCTGTGGCTTAAAGTGGTAGAGTTCTAGCCTGATCAAAAGATCTTAGCACAGTACCCCCAACATTTCATTGCAATCCCCGTGGCTGACTCCCCCCCAAAAAAACCTCACTTCTCTAAAATCAAAATTTGGACTGTTTGTGGTTTGTTTCTGAAAGAATGGTGATACTGATGAAAGCACCCTAATTCTAATGATATTATGTGGGTTACAGCTATGTGATAAGTCTTTCATGAGTTGTTGTGTGCTGAGTCTTTCATGGGGTACATTTTTTCATTTTTTTCATCTGGTTCTTGTAAGAGCTCCACAAGTAAGATGATTGTGCAGATGAGAAATTTGTGGCTCAGATATGTCCTCATGTCAGGGCCAAAATTATGTATGTTCCTAACTACAGTAAGTTGTCTCCTGCAGACAATTGTTTTGGTTTATGTTTCTTGATCATGAAACTTGAATTCAGGACCTAGCCACTGACAGTTACCAGTGGGTATCATGGGTAGCGCCATACCACGTGGAGCCAAGGACCCCCTTGCAACAGAGTGTTACAGCCTAGGCGTGTAGTAGCTGAGGTCTGTCATCCTGCCTACTCAGGAAGCTGAGATCTGACGATCTGGGTTCAAAACTATCCCCGAAAAAAGGTCCCATGAGACTACTATCTCCTGTTGACCACTTAGAAACTTGAAGTGGAAATTAGTCGCTGCTGACTCCTGTCTGTCATCCTAGATACTCAGGATGCTGAGAGCTGAGGATCACGGTCCAAAGCCAGCCTGGGCAAGAAATTCCTTGAGACGCTTCTCTCCAGTGACCCACCAAAAACCTCAAGGGGTGCTGTTTTTCAAGTGGTAGAGTGATTGGCTTCAGCTAAAGAGCTTAAGGACAGCACCCAGGCCTAGACTTAAATTCCTCCAACTTCCAACAAAAGAAAGAAAGAATCCTGAATTAGAGTGCTGGGAATGTGTCTTAGGAGTAGAGTGTGTTGCATGTATGAATCCCTGGGTTTGATTTCTTAGTACTACATCTCTAGAAAAAATCCTGAAGTGGCTGTGTGCCTCAAGTGGTAGAGTGCTATCCTTGTACAGGGGAAACTCAGGTGCAGTGTTCAGGTCCTGAGTTGAAGCTCCAGGACAAGTATATGAACACACAGATACACACCAATACCAGAAGTGAAGCGCTGACACCAAATGATAAAGAACTAAGCTTCTGCTCTGAGCTCATGGACAGTACCCAGGTCCTGTGTTCAACTCTGAAACACAGTCACCCAGGTCCCAACTAAGATAGGTCAAAGTTTCAAAATCTGATGAGTTTCACAAGCCCTAGATGACAGGAACCATAGTGATAATACACATGTGCTATGATTTAGCAAGTTTCTGGAAACCAAAGGAGGCATCATTGCCAATAAGGAATCATTTCATTAGGTTCAGCTCGCTAGTTGTCTGCCAGAAGGACCCTTGAATTAATTGTAGCAGGTTATTTCAACACTGAAACATAGTCTAACAAAGACAGGATAAGTGCAGGGAACTTGGGCACGGGAGGTTCACAAATGAAGTCTTCCTGTCACAACAGAGCTCTCGGCAGAGAGATAGCTTCAGGTACATAGAGGACTTTTTCTCCTGGACTTCAGAGCCCACCCACACTCCTCACTAATTGGCCTAGAAGGAGTTTTTTTAATCACTCAGCTGTACAGGAGTGAAGCATGTTCCAACAGTTAGGAAGACTTCTTCCAGCAGTCCCCAATGTGGAGAAAACCTCAGCCTATAATGGGAACATGAGAGGGGCCCCGGAAGATGCACTGTCTTGAAAACTCTCTCTGTTCTATGAAATCATTCTATTCAAAGGAAATTTCCTAGCTGGATACCTTTCATCGCAGGAACTCTAGACCTTCACCAATAGAAATACATACATACATACATGGGGAGACATGTTGTTACTGGCTTTTTTTTTTTGGCATGTCTGGGTGTTTTACTAAGAGCATAGGCAATGTTCCTGAGCTCCTTTTGCTCAAGGGTAGCGCTCTGCCCTTGAGTCATAGACCCATTCATGGGAATTTTATATTCCTGTAATCCCTCAGAAATAAGAGTGTGGTGGAATTTCCTGTCCTGGCTGAATTCAAACTGGTATTCTCTACCTCTCAGCCTCCTGAAGAGCTAGGATTACAGGTAGGATCTACTGACACTTGGCTTTCTTTTCTTCTCATTCTTTTCTTTCATCCTGACAGTCTGAAATCTTCACAGTGTCATTCCAATCATTTGCATTTTGAAGTAAAACACCCAGGCCTGGAGTTGAAGTGCCTGGACTGCCACCTATAAATGGAGGGAGATCTTGAGAAAATCATTCCTATCCATGGGAATGCCTAATGGAATGTTATAAAAGTAACAATTCCTTTATAGAATGCCACACAAAAAGTATTGGATACTCTCTTCCATTCTAGCACCATGGTATGATTCTCCAAATTAAGGAATACTGACTACTTTTACATTAATGCTTTAGTAAGTATTCAACCATGATACTTCATTTCATTAGAAGGAGGCATAATTTAATAACTAATAATTCATAGTATATGTAATTTAATATCCTCACATTCTTTCTCTCATATACATAGCAAACTACACATCTATCTATCTATCTATCTATCTATCTATCTATCTATCTATCTATCTATCTATCTATCTATCTATCTATCTAATCTATCTATCTATCTGCCACTAATATTGCTTGATCACAGTTTCTCAGAAATGGCTGGCAGTTCAGGTTGCAAAGGCTTTTGTTTTACAACTGACCCATTCATTATTTGTGCACTGTGGGTGTGAGTTCAAATCCCAGCATGGCCAAAAGTTTATATGTGGAGTCAGATGCCAATTTTGACTCATTTTTTTCATTCTCTGTGAAAGTCCTGGGTCTCTGTATTATGTATAATCTATATGCAAATAAATCCATGTCATAAGATGTAATAAATGAAATAAATTTTATATATGTAATAATACTAAATAAAATAAATAAAAATAAAGGTAATAAATGTCATATGGAGTAAACACATGTATGTAAATAGATCTCATGTATGAATAATATTTTTTCCAGTGCTAGGGCTTGAATTCAGGCCCTGGAAACTGGTCTGAAATTCTTGTCTTTAATGATGGTGGGTTTCCCCTCCCCCACAGTGCCAGAGAGTTAATCAGACCCTGAGTTGAAATCCCAGGCCTGTCAGAAAAATGGTGAGAATTCAAAGCCAGAGTCTTAAATTTTTTTTGACCAGGAACATGCACTGTCTTGAAAGCACTCTCTGTGTTATGATATCATTCTATTCAAAGCAAATTTGTTAGCTTGGTGCTAATCTTCATAACGACTATGGATGTTGACTGAAAGAAATATATGCATATATATGCAGACACATGCAGTTACTGGTTCTTTTTTTTTAGTGCAGATCCTGAGGCTTAAACTGAGCCTAGAAATTGTCCCTGAGCTCCATTTACACAAGGAAGCACTTTAATGTGCCTTAATCCATGATACTTCATTAAATGGAGGCATAATTTAATATCTAATAATTATTAGTAATATTTTACATGTAATTTAATAATATATAGACATCTCACATTCTATAAATATATTCATATTTTCTATAAATATATTTATATTTAAATGTACAGCGGAATATATGTATACATCTCTCTCTATATATTTATATACACTTATTTTCAGCAATTTACACATCTATCTATTTATATATTGGCCACTCCTGGGGCTAGAACTCAGGACCTGGGAACTGCCTGGCATTGAATTTGTTTGAGGCTGCTGTGCTTAAACTGACCCCTTGATGAATTGGACATTCCAGGCCCTGAGTTCAAATCCCAGGAGTGCTGAAGTCAATTGGTGGAGTAAGAAGCTAATTTCCTTTCTGTGGATATATTGTGCCCTAGGTACAATATGTAATATCTATGCAAATACATATGTATGATATATATTATACATGTATATAAATATTATTTTTGCCAGTTCTAGGGCTGGAATTCACACACTGGGAAATGCTCCGGTTATTTTTTTCTTCTAGGTTAGCTTTCACTTTACCCAAAGCACAATAGTGTTACCTAGTCTCTGAGTTCAAATTCAAGGTATGGCAGATAATGTGGCCCAAACTCCTAGCCAGGACCTTAACTTTTTTGGGGGGGCAGGCACGGGGGTTGAACTCAGGTCGCCACAACTCTGACTCAGCCCTGATTACCCTAGGCTGGGGTGCAGCTTTTAAACCCACAGATGATCCAGGGATCCTAGGACCTGTGTTCAACTCCCAGCTCTGGCAAAAAAGTAAACAACCAAGATTGAGGAGGAAAAACCAGGAAATTTTAGACAACAGTTTTACCTTTGTTTCCTTTGCACTGTGACCATCCTGGCTCTCAATGACTCGGCTTGAAAATTGCACATGTCCTTGCATGGCCGAAGGCTGGCAAGCTGTCAGTGAAGCCTGAGCCCAACCAAGACACCTAGGCCCTGAGTTTGATGCTGGGACTTCCACCTACTCGTTCCTATCTATAGGAACAATAATAGAATCTTTGTAATGTACCAATTGAACTACTAATTAGCTAGTCATTGTATTATAAGATTGTACGCAATAAATATAGGTCATTGATTAACTTAATTAACACTTTATTAAGTCTCCTACTGTGATAAATTAATGGTGGCATAATTTTAGACCAAATAATTCATAGTAATAGAATATATAAAAATAAGATATAGGTTATCATTCTTTATATAGAGTTACACACTTGAATCTACATAAATGTCTATCTGTCTCTATAACTTTATTTATAGATTCATATACATATGTAAATACACACACGCTGCAATCTACACATATATCTGTTTATATATATTGGCCACACCTAGGGCTTCATCTCAGGTCCTCAATTTTGCCCGACAACTTCACTTGCGTCAGCCTGGTGGGCTAACATTGATCCACTAAAATATATAATTGACCGTCTAAAATATATGATAACTAAATAAAAAAACAAAATAAAATGAATAACTACACTAACTGCAATATGCAATAAACATGTATATGTAAATATAAATCATGTATTTAAAATGTATATGAATATTATTTTAGCAAGTGCTAGGAACAGGCCTGTCTTTCTTGTCTTCCAGCATTGTGAGCTTTCCTTTCCCCCACAGTACTGCAGATTTACCTAGCCCCTGAGTTCAAATCCCAGGCCCAGCAGAAAAAATGGCGTGTATACAACACCAAGTAGCCTAAAAATTGTTTAAATATTTTAATGTATATATGTATGTATGCATTTATGTATTACATATTTTTATTTTGTCAAGCACAGGACTTGAACTCAGGGCATGGCAATTCTGCCTAAGCTTTGATCACTCTAGGCTGGGTTGCAGCCACTGGACCCACAGCCGAACCTAGGTTCCTGGGCCTCAAAGGCTGAGAGGATAAATAAATAAATAAAACGACACAGAAAAAAACCCAGTAACTTGCAATGGCTGCCTGTTTTACATTTGTTTTCTTTTCAAGGTGACCATCCTGGGTCTAAATGACAGGGCTGAAAAAAGTGTTGGTAACCTGGCATTGATGAAGGCTGTCGGACTTCCAGAGAAGCCGTGGACCAACACGACAACATAGGCTTTGTGTTCGAAGTCGGGTCCTGACCCCAACCAATGGAGGGAGATCCTAAGAGTCTCGTTCCTATTCATAGGAATACTGATGGAAAGATATGAATGTCAAGGTTGAATTACTTGTTCCTGCATGATACTAGCATAAAATTAAAGAGGGATTTTAGGAGGCTGATGGATTTTAATAAATATTTTTGACACATTAAAAGAATACTATTAATTACATGGACACAATAGTTTCGGGACAGGGGTCAATATAATTAATAATTCATTAGGGATGAAAACAGTAATATTAATTACATGGAGGCATAATAAATACCCAAGAATTAATAGGAATGTAGCCTATATAACTGAATAATGTACAGACATCTCTGGCACTCTATAAAGATCTATATTTATTTGTGTACTACCATCTGCATGTCCATCTGTTCTTGTTTTGTAAACCCCTGGGGCTCAATCTCAGGTGCTGGGAACTGCTTGTTGGCTCCATATGCCCCAGGCTGGCATGCTGACACTCACCCATTCATGAATTGGGCCTTGTAGGCTGTAAGTTCAGATGCCAGCACTAACAAAAATTGAATCATGCAGTAAGACACAGGGTGACACATGTTTTCTTTTTCTGTGAAAGTCCTGGGTGTCAGGTGTGAAGTTTCATACATAGGCAATTCTATATCCTATGTCATAAATATAGTAAATATTCCATGTGTTATAGCAGTCAATAAAATAAATGGTAAACAAATAAAAAATAAAATGAATAACTACACTAAGCACAATTTGGAGTCAACATACAGGGCTCAATCTCAGGGCCTGGGCACTACCTGGCAGCTGAATTGGCTAGTGGCTGCTGTGCTGGCAGTCACCCACTCATGAACTGAGACTTCTTTGCCCTGAGTGTAGATCCAAGCACTCCCAAAAATGTAATCTTGTAGTGAGAAGCTGAACATGACACATGTTTTCCTTTTCTGTGAAAGTGCTGGGTGTCAGGTAGGATATATAATTTGGATATTAATCTATATGCTATGTAATATGACGTAATAAAGTTAAAAAACATCATAGGTAGAAGAACTGCCACTACAGTAAATGATAAACAGATTGAATTAGTAGTGAATTATTCTAGGATAAAATTAGACACAATAAGTGTAGGATGTGCACTGTTTAATATTTTATTAAGCATGAACAGAATAAAAATTACATGGAGACATAATTAGATAACTAATAATTGGGAGTAACACATGATGCATAATTTAATAATATATAGACATTGGTCTCATTCTATGAAATATCTAATTATATGTATGGATATATGTACATATATGATAAACAATTATAGGATATTGAGTAATTATTAATTAATGCTTTATTAATTGTTAACTGGGACATATCATTAAATGGAGACATAATTTAATACCTAAGAATTGGTAGCAATATTATCTATAATTTAATAATATGCAGAAATCTCTTTTTCTGTATATATTTATATGTAGCAATCTCTACACCTCATTCCCTCCAGATGCTCAGGATTGAGTGCTCTCATAGTAAGCACAAAGCCCTGGTTGCGATTCCTCAGTGCCACAGAACAGAAAACCCAGAAGTTCTGCTGTCTTTCAATTAATTGAGTGCTAGCCTTGAGCACAAATGTTTAGGCACAATGTCTAAGCTCTTACTCAAGCCACAGGTCTGATGCAAAATAAAGGTAGGATATTCTAACTGCTTAATAAAATATTAATTAAACTTAGTGCACATCCTACACTTATTGCTCATTACAGAGCAATCTAGGAGTCTGATGCTGACAGCTGCCACCTAACCTGACTTAGCCACATGTAAACGGCTGCAACCCAGCTCCACGAGTTACCCAGGTCATCCTGGCTTATGCCCATCACCCTAGCTGCTCAGGGGCTTTAAAACCCAGTCTTGGAAGGAAATCTGAGAGACACCTCAAAATGTGGATCCAAGTGGTAGAGCTTTGAGTTCAAGCCCCATGGCTAACACCCCAGAAAACCACCCCTCTAAACCATTAGATGTGAACTTCTATGGTTTGTAAATTTTCCTCAAAGAATGGTGATACTGATGAAAGCACCCTAATTCTAATGACAGCTTGTGGAATGGAGCTATTTGCTGAGTCCTCCATAGGTTGCTCTGTTCTGAGTCCTGCACAGGGTGCTATATGCTGTGTCTTTCACAGGATGCAGTGTGCTGAGTCCTGCATTGGGTGCTGGGTGCTGAGTCTTTCACAGGATGTTCTGTGCTGAGTGGTGCAAAGAGTGCCATGTGCTATGTCCTTAACTGGGTGCATTCTTACCACTTTTCTATGTAAGAGCCCCATAACTTAGATAATTATACGGACAAGAATATTGAGGCTCAAATAGGTCCCCATGTCAGGGACAAAATTATGTATTACTGAAGACTCATGAGTTGTCTTCAGCAGAAAATGGCTTGGTTTGATTTTTTCTTGGTCATGAACCTTGAACTTGGGGCTGAGGCACTGACTCTTACCTCTTGAGCTCATGGCTAGCACTCCACCACGTGGAGCCATGGACCCCCTTGCAGCAGAGGCCATGGCCAAGGGGTCAGTAGCTGAAGTCTGTCATCCTGCCTTCTTGGGAAGCTGAGTTCTAAAGGTTTGGGTTCCAAACTATCTCACACACAAAAGGTACCATGAGTCTATTATCTCCAATTCACTACTAAGAACCTGAAGGGGAAGCTGGGTGTTTGAGGTCATGTGAGTTATCTTACCTACTCAGGAGGATGAGATCTGAGGATCATGGTTCAAAGCTAGCCTAAGCAGGAAAGTCCTGAGAAACTTAGTTCCAATGAACCACCAGAAAACCGGAAGAAGCCCTATGACTCAAGTGGTAGAACACAAGAATTGAGCTGAAGAGGACAGGGACAGCACCAAGGCCAAGACTTCAACTCCTTCAATCGACAACAACAACAATAAAAAAAGACAGAAATAAACTAACAAAGCTGAAGTAGAGGGCTGGGAATGTGCCTTAGTGGTAGAATGCTTTGCATATATGAAATCCTGGGCTTCATTTCTCAGGACCACATTACTAGGACAAAGCCTGAAGTGGCTCTGTGGCTCGAGTGGGAGAGGGATATCATTATACAAGAGAAACTAGGTACAGTGCTCAGATCAGGAGGTCAAGCTTCAAGATTCATGTATATGTGTGCATGCACACTCACACCCGTGCACACACACAACATGATGTGCACACATACACACACACACATACATCACAGACCAGATGTGATGTTGTTGCACAAAGTGGAAAAGTACTGGGCTTCTGCACTGAGCTCATGGTCAGCACCCAGCCCTGTGTTCAATCCCCAAACCTAGCCACCCAGGGCCCAACTAGGAGAAGTCAAAGGTTTCAAAACCTGATGAGCTTCACCAGTCCTACATGACAGGAAGCTTTGTGATATCCAACATGTGCTTGGATTTCCCAAGCTTCTGGAAACATAGGAGCGGCATCATAGGCCCAACATTGCCTGCAATGAATCGTGTCATTATGTTCAGTGCCCTAGTTGTTTGCCCTTCAGGCAGGCAACTGAATTATGTTGATCACCAGACTATAATCTCACAAAGTCAGGATAATTGCACATAACTTGGCCTGCCATGGGAGGTGGCACAAATGAAAGTCTCCTGTTAAAACACAGCACTGAGGAGAGAGATAGCTAAGGGTACAAAGAGGAATTATTTTTTGTGACCTTCAGAGCCCGCCCACACTCATCCTCACTAACTGGCCCAGATGGAGTTGTTTGTTACCCAGCTGTACAGGAGTGAGGGCTTTTGTGTGCGTGTCCAGACAATGAGATAGTCTTCCTCCAGCAGGCCTGTGATGCAGAGAAACCCTTAAGTTACAATGTGAACAGTGAAGGGAGCCCCGGAACATGCACTATCTTGAAAGAAGTCTGTCTGTTATGAACTCATTGTACTGAATACAAATTTCCTCGGTTGGTGCGATTCATCATAGCTACTCTGGATTTTCACCTATAAGAATACAATGCAAAAACAAAGACAGGCTCTTTTTGAAGGGGCAGGTCCTAGGGTGGAAGTATAAGCCTATACACGGTCCCTGAGCTCCTTTTGCTCAAGGGTAGTGCAATAAGCTTGAGTCACAACCCCACTTTTGGGTATTTCTGTGATCTCTTAGAAATAACTGTGTCATAAATTTTCCTACACTGGTTGGATTCAAACTAAGTTTCTCTACATCTCAGCCTCCTGAGGACCTGGGATTACAGCAGCAGCCACTGGCACCTTTTTTCTTCTCTTCTTCATTTTTTAATCTGGAAAATCTGACTTCTTAATGGTCATTCCCAAGGTTATAATTTATAAGTAAACTACCCAATGTTTTTTACAGCTGCTTTCCCTGAGAAGGATTTTCTCTCCTCATCTTCCCCTCTGGTCACAAGTTTGAGGCCAAAAGTGAGAAATGAGTGTCACAGGATTTGGGAGCAAATATCCACAGTACATGCCAGTTCTGTTACTTAGCATTGAGCTGCTGTGAATTTACTGTCTCAGGATATGAGAACCGAAAGCTGGAGCGATCCTCATACAGTCTGCATTGCTCCTTTAGCCTATAAAGTGATCTAATAATTATGAGTGCTTTGTGTCTCCAACATTAAGTGTCTAGAACACACTAGTAGCATCTTCATGTGAAGGGTTAAAGTTTTGAGGCAGTGACTGCTTGTTGCTTGTTTCTAGCAGAGCAACATTTGGTGGTAATCCAAACACCTGGTTGGTTGTGTGCCTTTATAAACCCTGCAAATCTTTAGCTCGGGGTTCTCCTCCTAGGCTCCACTGTGTTCGAGTGTAGGATGAGACCGAGCTGCCGCCCATTTAAATAAAACCTTAAAACAGCTGTAAAGTCTGACACTCGATGGTCTTCTTGGTGGGGATCCTGCGACCTGGGTATAACATAATAGTGGGGGCTTGTCTGGGATCCCCCCAAAGACCTCTGAGATCTCAGACTCCAAAGGTAAAACAGCGCTGTCTTTATTAATTTGTCTTGTCCTATCATTTGTCTGTTTTACTTTCATTTTCCTTTGTGAGGATGGCCACTCCGATTTGTAAAGGGTTGTTGAAGCAGGCGCCCTTTCACCACAACCCTGGAGGAACTAGGAGATGTCCAAGATCCTCTTGTGGGGCAGGGGTCCTTCGAACCCTGCCATGTGGGGCGGGGTCCTTGGAACCCCGCTGTGTGGGGCAGGGAGGGGGGCGGCCCTTGGAACACCACTGTGTTAATTGTGGGGCAGAGGTTGGTTCAGTGTTGGGCCAGAACTGACCAAGAGGGCCTCCTAACAGAGGCCCAACTTGCCCACTGTGGCTCTGCTCCTTCTGCTGTGTGGTGTGGGTGTGGAACCCCACCATGACAGTAGTCAGTGGACCAATTTGGGAGATGTCCACTTTGTAAGCTTTTTTTTGTAACTGTCAGGCCTGCATGTGTTTTGTTTGTACTGTTTATTGTTTTTTGGACTGTACGTCTGACAGGACTGGAAACCATAGGCACCACTCCATCTAGTCCCTTGCACTTACAAAAAGAAACTGGGACACAGGGAAAGAAAAGGTACCCCCTGGTTTTTCAGGGAGATAACTTGAAATAAGAAATGTTTCCTCCCCCATACTCACCTTTCCAGGTTCCTTTTGCAGAACCTGAGAATGATCAAGAGGAAGAGTGAGCTATAGAACACTCGGCACCTGCCCTTAACGTTTCTGAGGAGCCAGTCACTCGAAGATGCCATGGGATCAATCCCCCTTCTAATGCAGCTGTTTTACCCTTATGCTCCATAGGTCCTGTGGATGTGGATGGTCAACAGCAACTCTAATATTGTCCATTTTCTATCAGTGATCTATACAATTGGCACACCCAAAATGCCCCCTTTTCTGAGAAACCCCAGGATTTAATTCGTTTGCTTGAATTTGTTCTCTTTACTCATCAGCCCACTTGGGATGATTTTAGTCCGCTTTTACAGGTCATTTTTACCACCGAAGAGAGAGACTGTATCCAAGAGACAGTCCGGAAACATATCCCTGGCCCCACAAGAGCACCTATTATGGATCCTGCCCTGATCACTGTCTATTTTCCTGAGATCCGACCAACATGGGACTACAATACAGTTGAAAGTAGGGAGCGACACTTCGTCTATCGTCAGGCTCTGTTGGCAGGTCTCAAGGAAGAGACTTGCCAACCTACTAATATGGCCAAAGTTTATGATGTTATACAGAGAGGAAGTGAAAATCCCGCAGCATATCTTGAGCAGCTCAGGGAAGCTTTTAGTCAATATACCTGTATGATCTTGAGACCCAGGAGTCGGCTCAGATGATTATGTTTGCCTATATAAATCAAGCTGCACCAGACATAAAGTAGAAGTTGCAGGCTCTAGACAGACTTGGTGAAAAGTCTATTAGGAATCTAGTAGCAATAGCGGAAAAGGTTTACAGTAAGAGAGAGAGAGAGTACCAAAGACAGGAAAGGAATGACAGAGAATGTGAAATTGAGTGTGAAAAGAGTGACCAAGCCAAAGAAAAGAGGCCAGACTTGTTGGACTCATCACTATCGCACGCCGACCATACCTGGTTCACAGACAGCAGCAGTTTCATTTGAGATGGAAAAAGGTACGCTGGTGCAGCAGTCACCACAGACACTGAGATAGTGTGGGCAGAAGAACTCCTCCAGGGAATGTCTGCACAAAGAGAAGAACTAGTGGCACTAACAAAAGCCCTACAGATGGGAAAAGGGAAGAGACTAAACATTTACATGGACAGTCGCTATGCATTTGCCACTGCGTATGTCCATGGAGCCATTTACCAAGAGAGGGTTTGACAGCTATTAAAAATGAACAAGAAATTTTAAGGTTCATCCGGGCCTTATGGGAACCAGCAAATATTGCCATTATCTACTGTCCTGGCCATTGAAAGGTAACTGATTCAATAACCAAAGGAAATAACTTGGTCGATCAGGCAGCTAAGGGGGTGGATCTCCAGCCTAAAGCAGAAGTAGACCCAGGGCCCCAAGCTTTGCCTCCTGAGCCTCAGTACTCCCAAGAAGATTTGGAGTGGATAAAGAAAAATTCAATGGCCTATAAATCCCCAAACAGAGAAAGAAATAAAGACTGGTGGAAAACTGGTGAGAGAAAACTTATCTTGCCACAAAGATTGGGCAAGAGGATTCTTATGAGAATCCATCGGGTCTCTCACATGGGAACTGAAGAATGGAGGACTTGTTCCTACACTCAGAAGTAAAAATCAGGCAAGGAAATCAACTCATTGAGGACATTGTTAAAAATTTTAAAGCCTGTCAACTTACCAATGCCCTTAATCAACTGGTTACAAAAGGAGCTTGCCTCCATGAAGATAGGCCAGGTGTATATTGGGAAGTAGACTTCACAGAAATTAAAACTGGAAAATTTGGATATAAATATTTGCTAGTTTTTGTAGACACCTTTTCAGGATGGGTTCAAGCCTACCCAACAAAGCATGAGACTGCGCACGTCATATCTAAGAAGACCCTGGAAGAAATCCTACCCAGGTATGGCATCCCATCCACCATCTGGTAAGACAATGAACCAGCCTTTGTCCCAAAAGTAAGTCAGGGAATAGCCGCGGCACTGGGGATGGATTGGAAATTGCACTGTGCTTATAGACCCCAGAGTTCAGGGCTGGTAGAAAGAATGAATCAGCCTCTAAAAGGGACCTTAACTAAATTGGCCTTTGAGACTGGCGCAGACTGGGTATTGCTGCTTCCTTTTACCCTGTTTAGAGTAGGAAATTCACCCTATCAGCTTGGCTTTACTCTTTTTGAAATAATGTATGGACACCTTCAACCCATTATCCCTAGCCTTAGACTGAATTGCTTGCTGATTTGGATGATATTGAATTTCTGTGTAAGCTTGACTATTTAGAGCTGGTGCATAAGAGGATGTGGCCCCAGCTTAGAGCATTATATGATTCTGCTTCTATTCCTACCCCCATTTGTTTAAACCAGGGCACTGGGTGTTTGTTCGAAGGCAAAACCTGAGATCTCTGGAGCCACAGTGGAAGGGACCTTACATGGTTCCACCCTTACATGGTGCTACTGGTGTGTAGCCCTGCTGCTACTGTGGCATTGCTGCTTGGATCCACTGCTCCCATGCCAGACAGGCTGACCCCTTTGCCCTGGACAAGCATGGGGAAACATGGGAAGTCTCCAAGCATCTTACCCAACCAGTCTGCATACACCTCAAGAAAAGAAAAATGAACTGATTGTTATTGGTATACTTGTTTAATAATATGGCTATACCCATTCAAGATCAAGAGCTGTTGGAGTTCAGTTTAAGGCTGGAGCCACAAGATTGTGTTCCAGGACCATAAGTCAAGGGGGGGAATGAAGGGTTAAAGTTTTGAGGCAGTGACCACTTGTTGCTTATTTCTAGCAGAGCAACACATGGTGGTAATACAAACACCTGGTTGGTTGTGTGACTTTATATACCCTGTAAAATGTTTACCTTTGGGCGCTCCTCCTAGGTGCTACTGTGTAGGAGTGTAGGACAAGGCCTGAGATGCAGCGCGTTTAAATAAAACCTTACAACAGCTGTAAAGTCTGACTCTTGGTGGTCTTTTTGGTGGGGGTCCTGCGACTGCGGTATAACAATGTTTCCATTTTTCTCTAGTACTCCTCGAAATATAGACTAAGGGTTTGTGTGGAGAGGCTCCTTGGTGAATCCCTGAGAAAACCACTTGAAGCCTCCTCAGGAGAAAGCCATTCAAGCCAGCTGAGCAGGAGAGTCTCTGAGACTATTTTCTCCAATAAACCACCAGAGAACCAGAAGTAGAGCAGTGGCCCAGAGGGTAGAGCTCCAGCTTTGAGAGAAAAAACTGAGCAGGAGATACAATCCAGACAGTTAGGAAAGCCTGGGAATTGCTTATGTCCAATTAACTACCAGCTGGCGGGAAGTGGAGCTGTGGTGGTGGTAGAGCTTCAACCTTGAGCAAAGCAGCTCAGGAACACATCGGCCCCTGAGTTTAAGCCCTGGGATGGCCACAAAAAAATTCAAAAAGAGAAGGCCAAGTTTATGTATCAGTGCCCTACCTACTTATGTGTGTATGTAAATTACCTCCCATAGTGCAAACTCTGCTTTTATTTACTGGTTTATTTTTCAGATATGCTAATTGTGCATACTGCATCATTCTCTTCATTTCAGGCCCATTGCTTTTCTCTTCCAGGGCGCTAGGCCTGTGTCTTTATATGATGCACACTGAAGCTTTCAACAGCCTTTATTTACATTTTATCATGAGGGCAATGCAGGAACAATCACAAATCAGGCAGGGGAAGAGATCAGGTCTCTTGGAAATAACCGATATTCAGAAAATTAAACTTGAGAACATAAAATGGTAGCATACTTATGTAAAAACTACCATTAAGAAAAAAATGAAGGGGCTAGGAATATGGATTAACGAGAGAGTGCTTGCCTAGCATGCAAGAAGGCCTGGGTTCGATTCTTCAGGCACCCGTACACAGAAAAAACCAGAATATGTGCTGTGGCTCAAGTAGCAGAGTGCTAGAGACAGTGCCCAGGCCTTGAGTTCAACCCAACAACTGGCAAAGAGATAGCTACCTAGTCAGGAAGGTAGGTAGATAGATAGAAAGAAAAAAAGAGAAAGAGAGAGAGAGGGAGAGAGAGGGAGAGAGAGAGAAAGAAGGAAAGAAAGAAAGAAAGAAAGAAGGACGGAAGGAAGGAAGGAAGGAAGGAAGGAAGGAAAGAAGGAAGGAAGGAAGGAAGGTAGGTAGGAAGAAAGGAAGAAAGGAAAGAAGGAAGAAAGCTGATAGATGAATCCGTTTTTGACATCAGAAGGAAAGAAGGGAACACTTCCCAGTCACGAGTCTTTCTGCAGTGTTCCAGGACTCCAGCATCACCTTCACACAAACGCAGATCAGGATGACTGTCTCTGTCCCACTTCTCAGGCAGCCAAGAGCCCCAGAGTCAAGAGGGCAGAGCCAGGTTCTAACTCAGGTGCTTGGAGACAGAAGAGAAATGGCCCTGCTCCTCCTTGGACTGTGGATTTGCATTAATGATGTGGAGAATGTAGTAAGGAAAATGGACTGGCAGAGATAGGAGGGCCTTCAAACCTGAAAAATGGAGAGTCAAAAGCCCACACCTTAAGACCAGAGAGCAGGGTTTTCTACTCTGTTCCTCTCCTCTTCCCCACAAAACTGGCTCTCTGTAGGTAACCTAAAGATAGCCTGAGGCTCCCTTCACCTGAGGGAGGAAATTTAATTAGTCATCGTTTGAAGATACTGAGAGAAGCCTGACCCTGCTGTAACTCTAACAAATGTTTCAGGTTTCTCCCATTGCTGGCTGTGCCTGGAATGAATGAAGTGGTTTTGCAGCTCACTTCCCTTCCCTGTTGAGTGTGTACATTCTGCCTCCTAATCCTGCAGGCCTAGTTCTCTGCACCTAGCCTGGCTTTTGAAACTGTTTTCTGTGCTTCAAATACAGTGTTACTCTGGAGTTCTTTCTGCTAACAGCCAGGGCTTGGATCCTGAGAACTTCATTTGAACCCCGATTGGGTCAATAATATTTCTTTCCTTCTTCTGTAGCTCAAGAACTCCAAGAACATTTAGAGTGCAAGTAACTTCTCATCACCAAGCGAAACACAGGAATTTCTTGAGCATCTGACCTTTCAGAACAGGAAGCCAGAATGTCCTAGATTTCCCTACCTTGGCTGGTTTCACCCTGTGATAGAGACCTCAGCCTCCTGAGCTAGGGTGATGGGTGTAAGCTATTGGTTCTCTGCTAGGGTCTGAACTGTAATGACCTTGACAATACAAGTCAACTGCTTATCACAAAGGGCTTGGGGAGCATATTAAGCCTTTCAACAATGTGCCTTTCAGAACCTTGTAGGATGCAAGTTTATAATGCTAGAATCTGAGAGGCTGGGATTATGTATGTGCTACACTTGAACCTTGAGGTCTGACTCCAATTCTGGTGTACATCATCATTCATTTTCCAAACCATATTCTCATAAATAGCAAATAGGAAAATTACTTTGATTATCCCTCACTCTTTATCCAGTGTGTGTTTCAAACTGAAGCCTGGGCTCTGTCTGTGAGCAATTCAGCTCAAGGCAAACACTCTACCACTTGACCCACAGTGCCACATGGGGTTTTTTGATGGTTCATTGGAGGTAAGAGTCTAACAGGCTTTCCTTCCTTAGGCTGTCTTCAAACTGTGATCTTAAGATCTCAGCCTCCTGAGAAAGTAGGTTTCCAGAGCCACTGGAATCTGGCGTATTGTTTTTGCCAGACCTGGGGCTTCAAATTAGGGCCTGGGTACTGTCTTTGAGCTTCTTTTGCTCAATGCTAGCACTCTACCACTTGAATCACACCACAACTTCTGGCTTTTTCTGAGTATGTGGCACTGAGGATTCAAACCCTGGCATTCAAGCATGCTGAGCAAGCTCTCTACCACTAAGCTACATTCCCAGCCTCAACCTTACGATTTTATCCCTCAACTTGCCTATCCACAAGAAAAGGCTTCTGAGTATAAATCATCTAAACAAATCCCTATAGGAAGTTGTCCAAGATAAATAAGACAAAGCTCATACTAGGGACAGACTCTAACCATGTGATGACTTGACAAATGCCTCCATTTAATTATGTATCATGTTTCAACACTTAATTAAGTATTAATGAAAATGAGTCAATGTACTGAATTATTGTGTATAATTTTATAATATATGTACACAACATAATAACTATTATGTGTATAATAATACTAAATAAATAAACAATTAAATGAATAAAAAATTAAATACAAAATCAATAATAATCATAATATGAAATAAATATACATATGTACCTATATATCTTATATTACACATGTATACAAATATTTTTTTCAATTGCAAGGCCTTAATTCAGGCCCTGGGAACACTAGCTTGAAAATCTTTCCCTCAAGGACAAGGAGCTTAGCCTTCACCCAAGGTGCAATAGAGTTACTTAGACAGTGAGCTCAAATCCCAGCAATGGCAGAAATACTGGCCCCAGTTCCAAGACAGTGACTTATTATTTGTAACAGAAACAGTTACATTTATTCAGTTCCATACTGAACACTGAAAAAAATCAGTGTAGAATTTTGTACAGCTATTCAGACATCCATCCCTTACTCCCAAAGTGCTTCTTGAGCACTACATAATTTTGTACGTTTTTCATTTTAAAATGTTGTACAGAGGGGTCACAGTTACATGAGCAAAGTAATGAGTACATTTCCTATTGAGCATTGTTGCCTCCTCGTTTGTTTTTCCCCTACCATCCCTTCCCTCCCATCTTCACAACTAACTTCCCTCCTGAGGTCAGTGACTTATTTATTTTTGGCTTGGCATGGGGTTTGAACTCAAGTAATAACAACTCTGAGCCTTCTGTCACATTGCTACGGATTCATCAAGACTCTGAGTTCAAATCCCAGGCTAGGAAAGAAAACTGGAAGAAATTCCAAACCAAGGAGCTTTATTATTTCAATTTAGTTAGTTAGTTGGTTAATTAATGAATTAATTAGTTAATTAATTTTGCCAACCACGGTGCTTGAACTCAGGTCATGACAACTCTGACTCAGCTTCACTCTCCCTAGGATGGGGTGCAGCCTCGGGACCCAAAGCTGATCCTGGGACCCTAGGCCCAGAGGGTTTGCAGGAAGAAAAAAAAAAGCACAACAGCACAAAAATTGGGGAGCTGTAGAGGACTCAGGGTTTTACAAGTTTTTCTTTGCATGGTGACCATCCTGGGTCTGAATGACATGGTTTCAAAGTGGACCTGGCCTGCCATTGCTGATGGCTGGCAGGCTATCAGGGAAGCCATAAGCCAACATGTCAACATAGGCTCTGGGTTCAAATCATAATCCTTACACACTAATAGCAGGAGATCACAAGAGATTCATTCCTATGCATAAGAATACAGATTGAAAGAGTAGTTCATACATTTGTCTAGTCTAAAATTGGATGCAATAATCCTAGGATGTTGATTGACCTTAATTAATAGTTTATTGAGCATGAAAAGAATAATATTTTTTCAATGGAGATATAATAAATACCTAAAAGTTGGTAGGAACGTAGTAGATGTCATTCAGTCATAGATAGACAGCTCTGGAACTCTTTAACAATATCTATTTATTTGTATACCACCTTCTGCCTATCCATGTATTGCTGTTTTGGCCAATCCTGGGTCATGATCTCAGCACCTAGGAACGACCTCACAGCTTCATTGGCTAGAGGCTTCTGTGCTCACACTCATCCAATCATGAATTGGGCCTGCTAGGCCCTGAGTTCAGATCCCAGCACTGCCAAATATTTAATCTTTGAGTAAGAAGCAGAGTGTGATATATGTTTTCCTTTTCTGGGAGAGTCCAGGGTGTCAGGCATGATGGAGAACACATCTACAAATCTAGATGGTATGTAATATGATGTAAACAATGTAATAAATGGTATAGGTGTCATGAAAGTCAATGAATAAATCGTAAATAAATGAATAAAAAAGAAATCAAATGAATGACCACACTAAACGTGATATGGACTGAACATCTATATGGAAGTATAAATCCTACCACACCAAACACGGTATCTACTGACCATCTGTATGGAAGTATAAATCCTGTCTTTAAAATGTATATACGGAGTATGTTTTCCATGCCTGAGGCTTGAATTCAGCCCACCCCCATGAGAAAGCAATGGCGGGAAATCCTGAGATACAGGAAAAGTCATGGAATGCGATTGATATCATCAAATAAGTAGTTAATGCATGATGTGACTAGGAAATGATAGGCAAGACTCATGGGGTATCACTTATTTGTAAAGCAGTGTTGATTAAGCATGACAATAATCATCACAGTCATGAAATGAAGACATCTGGAAAGATCCAAAAATCAGTAGACACATGGTAGATTGGATTCCATCACAGGTTATCATCTCTCCTACTCTATACAATTGTGTACTTATTTGCATACTACCTTCAACTTATGAATGGATGACTGCTGTGTGCCCTCCCCCCACACCCTCACCTGGGGGTCCATCTCAGGTCCTGGGAATGGCCTTACTCCTTAGTGGATCACAGACTGGTGTGCTCACATGGACCCATTCGTCAATTGGGTCTGCTAGTCCCGGAGTTGAGATCCCAGCAGTGCCAAAAGATTCATCCTGATGTCAGAAGCCAATTGTTGCACCTGTGTTCCTTTCCTGTGTAAGTCCTGGGTCTCAGCTAGGATGAAGAATGCATGGGCCACCCTGTGGCCACGGAAATAGGTTGTTATCATGTGAGCCCAGTTATACCTGTCATCATATACTGAAGAAAATACACAATACATCCATGAATAGCATACAAAATAGAATAACTACACTAAATGCACAATGCAGTCCACACATAGATTTGAGTATACATCCCATGTTTAAATGATGCATTCAGGACAATTGTGGCCCCCCCGTTGCTCGATCTCTGTTCCTGGGAACCGACCAGCTCCTTAGTGGCTCACAGTCTGGTGTGATCACGTGGACCCATTGGGCAGTTGGGCCTCCTAGGCCCAAAGTTCAAATCCCAGCACTGCCAAAATTCACCCTGATGTGAGAAGCCAGTCATTGCACCAGTTTTCCTGTGCTGTGCAAGTCCTGGGTCTCAGCTAGGATGGAGAATGTATACGGAACTCTATACTCATGGGAATAGTTTGTCATCCAGGTCACCACAGTTATATCTGTTATCCTATACTCAAGAAAATACACAATACATCAATGAATAAGACACAAAATAAAAGAATGACTACACCGAATGCAAGATGCTGCCCATCCATGTATGGAAATATAGATCCTCTGTTTAAATGATGAATTTATGACTATATTGGCCCCAACCAGGGCTTCATCTCAGGTCCTCGGAATGGCCTACCTCCTTAGTGCCTCACAGGCTGGTGTGGTCACTTTGAACTATTCACCAATTGGTCCTGCTAGGCCCTGAGTTCAGATCCCAGCACTACCAACAATTGGATCAGGCAGTAAGAAACCAAGTGTGAAACTTTTTTCCTTTTCTCTGAGAGTCCTGGGTGTTAGGCATGATGGAGAACACTTCTACAAATTTAGATTCCATGTGATAGGATGTCATCAATATAATAAAGGGAATGGGTGTCATCATAGTAAATTCAATGGTAAATAAATGAATAAAACAAAAAGTACAAGGAACAACCACACCAAACGTGTATGGACTGAACACCCATAGGTAAGTACAAATCCTGCATTTTCAATGTATATAAATAGTATGTTTTCCAAGGCTGGGGCTTGAATTTTGGCTTAGAGTACAGGCCTGACTTTCTTATCTTCAAGTACGGTGAGCTTGCCCTTCTAACACAGTGCTGCAGATTTCCCCAGAACTTGAGTTCAAATCCATAGCCTGGCAGAAAAACGGGGTGAATTGCAAGCCAGGGAGCTAATTTCTTTTCATTATTTTTTGCTCAGTAGGGGGTTTGAACTCAGGTTGTGGTAACTCTGCCTCAGCTTCGACACCCTATGCTGGGGTGCAGCCACTGGACATACAGTAGATCCTGAGATCCTAGACCCCCAAGCCTTGTGTGGCAAAAATGTACAGAAAAAATGCAGCGAGATGGCCTTTTTATGTTTTCTTCCTTTGCACGGTGACCCTCCTGGGTCTGAATGACACTGTTGCAAAGGGTACTTCACCTTGCATTGCTGAAGGTTGTCAGACTATTGAGGAAGTCATAGGTCCACGTGGCAATGTAGGCCTTGATTTCAAATCCTAGTCCTGACACCAATCAATGGCAGGAGATACTAAGAGACTCGTTCCCATCCATGGGAATAACAAGGGAATATTATCAATGTCAAGGTTGAATGAATTGATGGTGAATGATGCTCCTATAAAATTAGACAGCATAATTTCAGAAGACTGATTTTATTTAATATTTATGAAGCATTAAAATAATACTATTACTTACAGAATGTAATAATTTCAGGATACTGATTGATTTACTTAAGAGTTTGTTAAGAATGAAAACAATAACATTAATTATATGGAGGCATTATAAATACCCAAGTATTGGTAGGAATGTAGTCTATAATACCGAATAATGTATAGACATCTCTGGCACTCTATAAAGATATATATTTATTAGTGTACTACCATCTGCATGTCAATCTGTTCTTATTTTGTCAACCGCTGGGGCTCGATTTCAGGTACTCAGAGCTGCCTGTCAGCTCAATTTGCCACAGGATGCCAGGCTGACACTCACCCATTCATGAATTGGGCCTTGTAGGCTGTGAGTTCAGATGCCAGCACTCCCAAAAAATGAATCATGTAGTAAGAAGTTGATGCTGACACGTTTTCCTTTTCTGTGAAAGTCCTGGGTGTCAGGAAGGATGTGCAATACATATGCAAACCTATATCCTATGTAATCAATGTAATCACTGTTCTATGAGTCATATTAGTCAATAAAATGAGAAGTCAATACATGAATAAAACAAAAAATAAAATAAATAACTACACTGAATGCAATATAGAATCAACATATGTATATAAATATAAATCATATATTTAAAATGTACACAAATAGGATGTTTTCTAGTGGTGGGCATCGATTTCAGGCCTAAGGAACAGACTTTGAATTTCTTGAATTCAAGGAGGCAAGCTTCCTCTTTCTACACAGTGCAACAGCAGGGATACCTAGGCCATCAGTTCAAATTCCAGTCCTGGCAGAAAAAAAAATAGCATCTCCATGCTATGTGATGCCCAATTCGTAGGTATTTCATTTGGCTTCCATTTAATGAATGTGATTGTTTAAATGCTTCATAAAGTATTAATTAATATCGACCAGTGTCCTATAATGTAATTGTGTATAGTTTTATCCTCAAATCATTCAAGTACTGCCCATTTAATCATGATATACATCACATTCCTTTGGTAGTCATATGAATAGGAATGAGTTTCATAGGATCTCCTGCCATTTGTTGGTGGTAGGACCAGGATTCAAACTGTGTGCTCCAGCTCCTACCACTTCAACCTGAGGATAGGGAACTCACAGGTCTGTCCAAGAACATCAGCAAAACCAATGATTAGTCAGGTATCAGTGGCTCTCAGCAGTCCTCCTTAAAACTTACAAGTTTGTGAAAGGAGGATCATGGTCAAAGTCACCCCAGACAGGAAAGCCCTTGAGACTCCTGTCAAACTAGTGCCAACAAAGCCAGAAGTAAAGCCATGTGGCTCCAGTGGTAGAGAGCTAGCTTTGATCAAAAGCAACTCACAGATTGTGCCCAGATCCTGAGTTCAAGGTCTGGGAACAAACAGACATAGACAACAATCTGTGCAGCCATCCGGCTAAAGCAGGTCACCCTCTTGTCCCCAACTGTCATGGACAGAGTTCCCTGGGGAATGGGCTGCGTCATTCTACCTGCATCACAGGATTCCAGCCACACCCCCATTGTTTCATGGTTCTTTCTGACCAATGGGATACAAGAATGGTGGCCACGCCCACATTCCATGCCGACCAGTAGCACCATAATTCCCTCTGTTTGTTGACACCACTTCCAGCAGTTGAGGAAGGTAGAGGTGGCTGAGTGGTGAGCAAGATACTCGAGGCCTAGGAGGAAAGGCCTTCCTCAGGCCCATCATGTGTCTGCCTGAGCCCTGGCCCCCTCACCCCCTTCCCCATGGAGCAGCATTTCAAACCTGGTGCTGTGGGCTCAGACCCATGGTTTTCTCAGGCAATGGTGCAATGGTGGGCCAGGAGCCAGCTTGCGGCCAGGACCTGGTCCTTGCTCCCCTGTCCTCTGCTCAGGGCCTGAGTGTGTGTCAGTCCTCTGCCATTGCTGCTTGCCACACCTGTAGCAGCTGCCAACAGCTTCTGCCAGCAACACATGTGAGTGGCTGCCACACATCCCTGCACCTTGCACCTCATATCCCCTCCTCTCTGACCTGGACCCGCGCCTCCCCTGTGCCCCACAGTCTGGCCCACGCCCTGCCACAAATGTGCCCCAGGGGTGGGGGTGGGTGTTGACCCGAGGATCTCACCCCCATCCCCAGCAGCTAGTATCCCAGGAAACGGGGAGATATATGGTTGAGTGAGGAGTGGGCGCCACAGATCCCCTGGCCTGGAGTAGTGGGAGCCACACTGCCGCACATCTGCACCCTTCCTCTCCCTGGTGAAAACCCGGTGGCTTTAGTCAGAGGTGGGGAGGAGCATGTCTACACCTGCCTTGTGGGGTCTTTTTCTTTTTTTCTGGGGATGGGAGGTGTTGGATGCAGAAGATAGACACCCTTGCTGTGTGAACCCTTGTGTTCTGTGTTCGGTCAACCTTTCACCTGAAGACATAGAGACAGAGAGACAGAGACATAGTCAGAGAGACAGAGAGAGAGAGAGAAAATCTTTTTCCTTGTACAGCCTGACTGTGCTCAGGTGAGTGATCAGTTGGCAAATTGCAGGTGCTGCATGGATGAGTCTTCTGTCACCGGTCTGAATGTGTGTGTGTGTGTGTGTGTGTGTGTGTGTGTGTGTGTGTGTGTGTGTGTGTGTGTGTGTGTAGAATTGGGTTGTAACCAGGAGGAAGAATGTTTTGGTAAATTCTACTGCTATTTTTGAGGCATGTATGGGCTTCACAGCTGAGGTCTGGGGGCCTGGAAAGGTGAGAGGCTTGAAGGGGACACAGCACTGTTAAATTACAAGAACAAGGGTTCTGTGTGCAATGGAGCTGGGTACTCCCTTGAGCCTGATTGGTGGCAGTGGGAGATTTAGAGGACATGGGAGTGTGGCCTGCAGGGGATGGCTTCCCAGGGGGACAGAGAGCATGACCAACACTTAGTAAGGATATGAGTTCTGCTAGTATGGAGTGCAACAGCATAGGTCAGACTCTGGGTCTTCTCATCATGACGTCTGATGGGCGAGGCCAACCCTATCTTAAATCTTGAGCTGTGATCTTCAGATCTCAGCCTCCTGAGTATGTAGGATTATAGGCATGAGCCTCTGGCACTGGGACTCTGGTTCTTTTGGTATATTAGGGTTAGACCTAAAGACCTAAGGCTTGCCAGTCAGGTCTTCTACAATGCGAGTCAAGCATTTCTGTCTTGGGCATTTCTGAGATGGAGAATTAATATATGCTCAGGCTGGGCTGGATCATGGTCCTCCTATCTGTGACAGGCATGATCCACCAGGCCTGGTCTTCTGTAGTTGGGATGGTAGACATGTAGCACCACGCTCAGTCATTAGTTTAGATGGATTGTCCCAAACTCAGTCCATGGCAGCTGATTCTTGACCAGAGGTGAAGCTCTGGGTTGGGCCTCAACCATTGGACTTCAATCTCCTAATGGTACAGTTGAGGAAACAAGGGATTAATACAGAGGGATCTCTGGAGCAGGGACAGGCACAGAGGGAGGGGCCATCTGATCCTGTTCTTGGCAATTCTGTGACTAT
Source organism: Dipodomys merriami (assembly GCF_024711535.1). Lineage (NCBI taxonomy): Eukaryota > Metazoa > Chordata > Mammalia > Rodentia > Heteromyidae > Dipodomys > Dipodomys merriami. Next base: position 258,959 of record NW_027203049.1, on the reverse strand, counting down.
ATGATAGGAAGATTCCCAGAAAGATCTCAGATAGTGTGTGTTATTAATGGTGAAACAGGTATAGGATTATGAAACAAAACATGGCTCTTTTTCTTTATTATCCTATCCCTATGAGTAACGGGATCCTTCATTTTGTTCACTTTTGAAGCTGGGGAAACTGAGGCACAGAGAAGCCAGGTGACCTACTAATGACTCCTAGCTGACAGGAAGCTCTGTCTGACTTCTCTGCCATGCTCCTTAGGACAATGGGTGCAATTCAATCCACTTCTTGTGGTGGGAAGTCCACTTCTTTTCAGTCATGGGGCTTGAACTTTGGGCCTGGGGCAGCTCCCCCAGCTCCTCAGCTCAAAGCTAGCACTCTACCACTTGCGTCACAGCACCACTTCCAGTTTTCTGGTGGTTTTTGGAGATAAGAGTTTCACAGGTGTTCCTGCCGGGCTGGCTATAAACCACGATCTTCATATCTCAGCCTCCATTATACTTAGGATTATAGGCCTGAGCCACCGGCACCTGGCTTAAGTGTAATTCTGACCTTCTTTCTTTCTCTTTCTCTCTCAGGAACTGATTCAATGGGTGCTGGAGGAGGTGGCCCAGCATCTCCATATGGTTGAAACCAAGGTGGCCCTCTCATTCTGGAGGTAGACTGTGGGTCAGGCTCTGTCTTGCTCACTATGTTGTACCAGCTCCATGAGGTAATTCCCTCTGTGCCCTGACTACACTGTGAAAGTAATCCATTATCCAACTAGCCTTACTGGACTCAGTACTGTGTTCAATGCTCTTTTCTAGCAAAAATTTCTGGTTAAAATTATGATACATAGTTACAGAATGAAAATGTAATGCCATCTTAAGAAAGTCATTTAGGGTTCTGGGAATGTGGCTTCATGGTTTGGTGATTGCCTAGCATGCATGAAACCCTGGGTTCAATTCCTCAGTACCACATAAATTGCAAAGGAAACACTGGAAGTGGTCCTGTGCCTCAAATGGTGGATGGTTAGCCTTGAGGAAAAAAAATAAAGCTGAGGAAAATTCCCAAGCACGAGTTATAGCTCCAGGACTGCCAAAACAACAAAAGTAGCAACAACAACAACAGTCTAAGTGAGATTTGGAAACTCTTTTTGCAAGTCTTCGCACCAAAAGGGCAGAGGCTAATTAACAGTTGTGACAGAAGAGAAGGAATAACTCCAGATGGAAAGAAAAAATGATCGTAACTAAGGTATAGCAGAAACCGTTCTAGGAAACCATTTTTGGATATTGAAGAACTAGTTATCAAATAGGCTTATTCCTCATTGCCTTTAGCATTCCAAATCTCCTAGGCTAGTTCTTAATCTCTGTGTGATAAATGTATCTCCTTCTATGCTGTTCTTTCCCACCTGATATCCTTTGCTTTCTAAAAATCTGTCTTTCTATATTTCTCTGTGAACAGTTTCTGATACTAAATACACCTACAAAGATGGAAGAGGATGCTAATGTAAGAGTCCCATAGCTCATGGGTCATTAATGTAACAAAATGGGAAAGGAGGACATATTTTTTGCTAACTCAATCATTCTGGCAAGCTTCAATGTCACATCATTTGGTTCAGATTTCCATTCTTTGTCTACATAGTGACATTAAGTGCACAGAAATGCAAATATGAGCCGGGTGTTGGTGGCTCATGTCTGTAATCCTAGCTACTCAGGAGGTTGAGACCAGAGGATTGTGGTTCAAAGCCAGCCTGGTCAGGAAAGTCCATGAAACACTTACCTTCAATTAACTCCAGATACTCGGAAGTGGTGCTGTAGCTAAAGTGGTAGAGTGCTCAATTTGTGCTGAAGAGCTGAGAGACAATGCCAAGGATCAATATTCAATAATCACAACCAACAAAAAATTACAAATATGGCTTTAATTTTCCCTCAAAGGAATGATGAAGTCAATAGTAATCTTCCCAAATGATTGAGTAGTTCACCTACTTTTGCTGAGTTATTTGTTATGGCTTCTTTGCTAAACATATTCTCTTTTTTAAAAATTGTCAAATAGTAACTTTATAATAAACTTCATCTAATATTTCTTGGTTCAAAAGAGAAGTACATACAGTTGATGTCACTTAGCTTTCTTATTGTCTTAGTTCAAAGCCAACCCAGGAAAGACAGTCTGTCAACCCGTATCTGTAATTAAACACCAAAAATCCCGAAGTGGAGGTTTGGCTCAAGCAGCGGAGTACTAGCTTTGGGCCAGGTGGGAAAGAAAGACAACTGTTCAGGGACAGTGGCCAGTCTCTAAGTTCAAGCCCCAGAACCAGCACAAACTAAATAAACAAGGAAACAAAACAAACCCTGGGTATTTCTTTGGGACTCTCCTTAAAATAGTGGTGGTCTGAAAATAGGCTGCTTTTGCTTATCATACTCACTGGATCCTGCTTTTTTGGAATCCTTATTGCTATGGAAAACTCAGGACTTGACTAAAGGAATTGATAACTGATTCCTGCAACAAGAGAATCATCTCAGGAGTGAAACATCCATCCATAAGACAATTTAAAGCCTCCATATCTTTGCTTCTTTGCAGTAGAACATTTTTAAAATAAAGTGACTTCCTTTTGTTCTATACTGGCCTTCAAATGACACATTGTTTCCTTTTGTAATACTCTCAACCAGAAGTTCACAGACAAGTTTTATATGAGTAAAGGACACACTCACAAAAGTCAGGGACAGAATTTCCTTCCAGCCTAGGATCCTTTTCTTATACAGTAAAAAAGAAAGCAATAGTTAACTTGAACTTTGTCATTTCTCTATGTTCAATTCCTCTCCTGGGATCAGTTTCCACATCCAGTAACAGTTACTTCCACTTACTTCCAGTAACAATCTATGGTGCTGCTCCGGAAAAAAAATGAATGTTTTCTTGCTTCATTGAAATAGCACAAAGATACTTTTGGCCATGAGGTAACACGTGTTTCAGAGACAACTTAGTAAAGAGAAATGAAATTTAAATTGCTTATAAATACATTATCCATGAGAACATTTTGTTCAAACTTCCTATGTGCTCTGTAAATTAAGGTGAATTTTAAATGGGAAGAAGGTTCTCAGATCATTTTTGTGAGTCTATGTGCTGCGCATGAATTTCCCAAGTGTACATGAGTTAAGAGTAAGACAAACAATAGCAATTATAAGAGAAAAAGAAGTTCTGTGTTTATGTATAAGTGTTCAATAAAATATAGAAGACTCAACAAATAAGAAAACATTGAAAAAATAAAGCCAAATCCAATATGTAGATTTATGAGAGTGATATAGAGAAAGCATTACTCCTAAGTGGAACATGAAGCATGAGGCCACTGCCTTTCTAAATCACGCTTGCTAATCACGTAAATGTGCAAAAAGGAGAATGGAAGAATGATTCTGTTTCCAATGCAAGTCAGATATAGGAGAGTCTACACGTAACTGGAAAAAAAGAATCCATCTTGAGAGAACAGGAATTATACCAGCAATGAACCTGGTGGCTAAGATCACATTCCTTATTCTTTCCTTTTCTTATATTCTTTTTGTTGTTGTTTTTGTTGTTTGTGGCACTTGAAATATAGGGCAGGTTGCTGTCCCTCTGAAACGCAGCTCAAGGTTAGGGCTCTTGCACTTGAGCCACAGTGCCACTTCCAATTTTCTAGTAATTATTGGAGAAAAGAGTCTCCAGGACTTTCCTACCCGTGCTGACTTTAAACCCCAATCCTCAGATTTCACAACAACTTGGTTTATGATCACATTTCTAACAGTGTACACTCAGGATATGTAATGTATATGTTCATCTATCTTTTTATGAATTCTTGAGTTAAAAATCTGGGCTACAGGTTAGACTTTACATTCGCAAAAGTGTTTGAAGTTTAAAAGTTGATACTCCTGGAAAAATAAAACCTAAGAATGTAAAGGAGTCTGGGAATTTCAATTTGCATCCAGCTTGGACAGTATAGGCTTTGAGACACTACCTATAATTAATCAGCCAAAAGCTGGAATACCAGTCACGAGCAACATTGCTGAATAACAGCTTTAGGTTTTTGCATACATACATACGAACATACACATACACACAGAGGCACTTATAGGTGCACACAAAAAGACACAAATGAAACAACTCTCAGAATATGTAGAAAAGTTAGAAAACAATAGAAAATAAGTCCTGAGTAAGATTAGAATCAAATGATAATTTTAAATATTAGAAAGCCTTCAAGTGAACATTCCCCCAGAAGTTGAGAATATTACATAGGTAGGGACCAGAGATAGTAAGAAAGTCAAGTAATCATTATTATTATAGGATCCATGGTGGAATGAATCAGGGAACCCTGCAGGTGCATCTGAAAATGTTCATATCCTGTGTCAAATGTTAAAACATCTTTGAAAATAGTACATAAACAGTCTGAGCATTCAGTCTAGTGGATAAGATCATAGGAGAAGTTCAGAATTGCTAGTCTGTTTCTAGATTAAATAAACAAACTATGGCAGGGCAAAGTGCTACAAGCTTGGAATTCTAGCACTCAAACAGGAGATTAGAGAGTGGAATTACATAACAATACCTTCCCTGGACCAGGTAGAATAATTTTGACTCAGTAAAACAAACCAAACAACAAAAAAGGAATACACAGTTGGAAGTTTGGGCTAATTTTGTCATTATGTTTTGAGAAGTCAAGTTTCCTATTGAATGCAACTCATATATATCCTCACTTGTGTTTTAAATGCTCTCATCATTACAGAACATTCCTAGATGAAAAATAGCTCATGATTCCCATCCAAAAATTTGCAAAAGTAAGTCAGCCTCATTCTGTTGGATTCCAAATTAATGTTGAAGGATTACAAAAGCTTAAATCTGGAGAAATAGCAAAGTTCGTCTAATGTAGGACTTTGTAGACCTTGTTAAATTAGAATTTAGATTTAAAATATATTTTTTGGTTTTATTTGTAATTTCATATTCTATAGTATACTACAAAATTATTTTTAAGTAGAGGGATTAATTGTTAAATTCACAAATGATTCTGGCATTCTATTTGTCTAGATATTCTTTCAAGAGAGTTATAATTAGAACATAGTTAATAGACAATTCCCACAGTTCATGTATACTATGTTAATGTGAATAATCTAGACAGAGTTGCCAAAAAATGGATGACATTAATTTATACATTTAGAAAAAACAATTTTTTAAGGGTTTGGTTTAATATGGTATGAAGAGAGTAATTGTGTGACATCTTCTTTCTTCTACCTATATGTAAAACAGGAAGTCATTTCCTTATTTACGTGCCTCTGTATACATGGAGAAAAATGCTAGGTTTGGGGTTTCTTTTCAATTTTGTTTTTGTTTTATTGGTTCATCCTAGAGCTTGAACTCTTGGCCTGTACAGTGTCTCTGAGCCTGTTGATGCTCAAGTCTCGTGCCCTACCACTTCAACCTCAGTGCCACTTGAGTCTGGCTTTTGTGGAGAATTTTTTTGGAGATAAGATTCTAAGAAACCTTCCTGTCTGGGTGGGCTTTGAACCATAATTTTTTTATCTTAGCATCCTGAATATCTATGATAGTTAAAAAAGTATAAATATAAATAATATTTGCAAGTGTTCTGATCTCAAGAATACCAGTGGAGGAAAAATGATGCAGATCAATGTATTGTGGTGTTCTTTTCAGAACAAGGAGGGCGTCACATTAGCAGAGGTGTAGTATTTTTTCAAAATAGAGATAAGGTATTCATGATGTGAATTAAGGAATTTTAAGGTGCCCCTTAAAAGTTGGAAACTGTTGGGCTAGGATGATTTTATGGCATAAATCTTGGGATTGATAGTCATAAAAATAATAGCTTACGCTGTTAAACAATAGCTTACTCTTGAAGAAATAATTATTACACATGCTTCATAGTTTTATCCTCTACCACAATGTGGTTATTTTTCTGTTGACTTCTCAGTCTGTAACACCCCATTGGAAACTACATTTATTGCACAATTATATAACATGCAAACAGGTACTGTTTAGAATCTCTCAGGAATGTTGAGAATTTAAAAATGAGTAGTTATTAGTCATAGGAATTTTGAAGAACACATATATTCTGTCCTCTTAACAACTTACTTTTAAAAGTTATGGGTTTCCATAGCATTTTAAACAGTTTTCTGTTTTATAATGAGAAAGTACTAAATTTATTCTTTTTTGAAAAATTTGGCAAGTATATTGTGAAAATATTGTCTAGTTGGATAACATTCAAGTTGATGACCCTCTGATAAATAAGGGGTAATTAATACAAATTAGATGCCAAATAGTATTGATTTTTAAAATATTACTACATAAAGAATATTATTTCCTGTGCCAATACAGTGAAATTATATTTTACGCAGCTTATTTTTCAATTTTATTATCAAACTGATGTACAGTGGGGTTACAGTAATTGTAAGGTATTAAATCATAACTTTTCAAATTTGTTAACCTTTTCTCATTTTTTTCACAGTTTTCCTTCACCCCTTCATCCCTCACAAGTTGTAATGTACATTTCCAATATATTGTCTTGTGAGTATTGCTATTGCATTGGTTTGCCTTTTGTCCATTGGCTCACCATTATGCTTTTCCTCTTCCCTTCGCTAATTAAGGTAAATGTATATACAATACAAAATGATATATCAGAAGGATAAACCACAGGGGGAAACCCCAAAGAAAACAGAAATCACATAGTTCATCAAAAACAACAACCACAAATGAAAAAATCTGGTTCCATATCTTGGAATTAATTGTGCTTAGCATCAGCTAATATGGTTATATATACGGATAACAAAGCCACTGGAATATAATAGCTGCCTGGATAGTATATCATGAAAATAGCATGTTAACTTTTTGATGGTAATGGTGGAATTAGGATTGGTGAATTAGCGGTTCTGATAAAGGATTTTCAAGAGTTTTAAAGTTATGACAGGTAAATTTTAATTGTTCAAAATTTTAACAACTTAGCCTATTACGAAAATTTAAATTGCCTGGAAGAATAGTCTTTCATGCAAAGAAATCCAAGGAGATTTAGTAGAGTAGAGAGGGAGCAATGTGTATTAAGATGGCTCTTTTTCACACTAAACAAACAAACATGTAAATCCTGTAGGGTTCCTTGGAATTGTCCTTAACCAGGAAATATATTTTCACTGTTTGAAACAAGGTTGTATTGGAATTTAAATTCAAAGTTCTTAAAAAAAAATAAGGCATCAAAATTTGTGAATTTACCTTTAATTACCAAAGAGTAATTATCTGAAAAAGATAATTTGAGTCAAAATATTTAGGGACAAAGTGCTCTTCACAATGAAAGAAGGTGTTGGGATTACACATTTTTGTTTGTAACACTTTCCACAAAATCTTTTGATGTGAAGCAGTGAAACACAGAAAAAAATCTGATTGGATACTTCAAACCAATGATTTCACATTTCTAAGTGGCTTACAAAAGTAATATCCTTATTAATATGAGATAGTGAAGACTTCTGTTATTACATATGCCAAAAAGTTCAGACAAGAATTGAGCAAATGGAAAAGTTAATAAAAAAAGTTTTCTTAGAAGACTTAGCTAAGTATATTGTATTCAGCAGTGAAGGAGAGGCCAAAACTTTTTGATATAAATTGTGTTAGTATTTTTACTCCCTAAAGTGAGTTTACAGAGCCTATTTGGCTCACTACAATGCAGAACTGATTGAATGAAGACATGAAAATAAATTCCACATCCAAATGAGGCAACTTAAAGAGTTTTAAAAGAGAAATAATGAAGATTTCACAGTGGTGGAGCCCATATAGTCCTTCAGCTTCACTAGACATGAAGCCAAGAAGCTGTGATTAATTGGAACTCCGGCAAGAGCTAAGAGGAGGACATAGAAGTAGGAAATAGAAACATTGTCCTTTTGTAACAGACACTGTCTTCCAAGGTATGGGTCATTTAATTCTATTCTCCTCCATCCATCTTGGTGAACAAATGCAAGACCAAGAGAAAAATAATCTATTGAAATAATTTTGCCTAGAATAACTTCACTGTTCCTAATATGGTATCTAAGGAGAATCTTAAGAGAGAAGATAAAAGTGCAGTATTTTTTGTTTCCTATCATCATCTTGTTAGGAAAATATATCTTTGAGCTTAGACAATTCTGATTGAACCAACAAGTGATGGAGTACTTATTTTTGTGGGCATTTTAGACACAAGAAATCTTTTAAGGTAAAAGAAAAAAATAGCCAAATATTTGTGATCACAGCTTCTAGGGCTGTATTCTGGAGACAAAGTTTTACATTAGATTTCTCCTCATTAACATTAATGTTGTTTCATGGCAACCAAATGCAAGAGGGATATTTAATGGACTCACTTGGCCAATTAAACAGCATGAAAGAAGAAAATGGCAAATAATATTTAATGAATTACTTTGCCAGAAGAAAGAAGGAAAAATATAATTCAAAATCAATTGACTTAAAAGTATGAAGAAAGAGTAGTGAAGAGAGATTAGAGAAAATATAGAGTATTGTTTTCTCTCCAATGGAGTAATGGGTTCATGATCTTGTTTCTTCCACTCTAACCTCACAAGCTACCAAGTGTGTCTCAGGACTGGATTATCCAGTTCAGACAGAAAACTCGTAGAAGAAAGATACTATTTGCAGCAGATTTAGGTGATTTATAACCTTAGACATTCTATTTAATTCTGTTCACAATTCTCCCCTATGCCAAACTTCCCTCTTTGAACAGTTTTGTTTGCTTTTCCCAAGACTGCCCTTCATTAATTGATTAAAATTTTGAGAGGTCATATTCATACTCTCTGGAGATTGCTGTTTGGTTGTGATTTTTCTGTTTTTTTGTTTCTTATGTTTTTTAACTGAATTTTAAAAGGTTGTGCAATTGTCCAATGCTCCTAGATCTGAGTCACTCCTTCCATCATTCTCAACCAACCCTTTCTCCAAGATTTATTTCCAATTTACCACTTCCTTTATCATATGTTTACATTGAATATTCTAGCTGTACTTGCCCCTTGTTCATTTTTCATTCACTCTATGTCTTTACTATAATTCCTCTCTGGTTTCAACTTCCTGATAGTCATTGTGTTAAACTGTCTATTAATACTTTGAATGGTTTATATGCATTCTATGGACTTTCAATCCTGCATATTCTTGAACTGATGTCAGCTTATATTTCCATAATTGATTCATCTGCAGCAACAATTTGCTGGAGACTGGAGAGGTGAAGCACCTAAACAAGATTTTATTCTCATCCATTTGGAAGATTAATCTTTAGTCAAAAAGAAAGTTTAAAAAATGGCTTAGAATGTATTCCTAACTACGAATTTTTATAAATGACTTTGTACAATGGTGTGATTCTTTTATTTTACATGGAATAATATTTTCTACTGCCTCTAAGTTTTGGAAAAAGAAGAAAATTAAAATTTATTCCAAAAGAGGAATATGATAAAAATAGAAGACAGATATTATGTTTGTCATATCTCTGATGAATACCCATATTCAAGACTTAAAGTCATATTTCTTACTATGTTAGACAGAGGGAAAACATAAAATAACATATGATAAGGCAACTATTTGTGACTTTTTAAAGTGTACCTTATTAAATGATGAAATTTATTAGCTCAGGTTTGGGTTTGAAATTTAGGAGGCTAACCTATTTAACACATTTCTGGAAGGCCCTTACTGAAAAACACAAATTGTGGGTGGTACTATTTCTACAATTTAATGAATGGTTGAACGTGTTTGGCATTAGTGCTGTGTAAAAAATTCAACTCTATTGTAACTTGCTCCCTACACTTAAAAAACTTGTAATGTCACTAAGTATCATCAACTTGTAAACCGTCATTTTGACGAATGTGATTTTAAAAAGTTTATTTGAAAAAGAATACACTTTCAGAAGATTAAATGTAGATTATCATTGGTTTGAGAGTGACATTTTTATACCACAGAACCATGTTGTACTGAAGTCCCAGTGTTTTGAAGCACTCCTTAATGCTTCAAATATTTTTCTGAATTACATTTGACCTCTAAGTCAAGTTTTTTGGGCTTTGGTAGACCAATTATGGATCTATCCTTCAAGGAACTATTTTTTGGGCCACGTATGTTGGAATAAAATCTTTCATTAATCATAGGGGAGGGGTATTAAAAATAATCTTATGACACATTGTGAACTTGTTCACTCATATGGGCTGGTCATCTATAAGTTGAATGTTTTAATTACAGTACTTTTTCTTAAATTTTCTTATTTCATTCTTTAAGTTGCCTTGCATTCCACAATTGCTTACTGCTAATTCCAGCATTTCAAGGAATTGGGGCCCTGAAATATAGGAAATGAGAAATTGAGATTGGTCTTCAATTACTATGTGCTGACATGGCGCATGGGCCTTGGTGAGAAGTCTTGCCCCTGTTATCTGATGATGCAGGTAACTGGGACCTGGGATCCTAGGACCCATGGGGACTGCAGAAGAATAATGTTTTTTTAGACATCTTAGCAAAATTTAGGTATAATCAATAGGAATGCTTCAGAAATATGGAGAAAAACAGTTTGGGACAAGAGAGTTAAAACAATAAACAGAGCAGCAGAGTAAAATGCATTATAGATTAGAGGAAAACATTGATTTTTTTACCATGTGGATTCAGAAGACCAAGAACAGTTAGGATATATCACAAGTTAATACTAAAGACATTGCATTGATACTTTTTATATTCTAATATATATTTTAAACCTAATTATTTATATTCCAATTCTATTTATTGGAATAAATAAATATCAATTTATTTGTCCAATTATCAACTAATTCTAGTAAGTTTTACTTTGTGAAATATAAAATCAGCACATATAAATATAAAATATATAACTATATATAATATAATTAAAAGGCACAGGTTTGCATTGTTCTGTTGTAGTTACTGTATCAAAGGCAACTCTGTTTTAAAGTATTATTCCATTATCTCTACCTTAGTGTTTGATAGAGTTAGACCTAAAGCTTTACCATTTGTAGATTTACAGCATGGAGGCAAGAGGAAACACTGTGATTAAAACAGTATCAATTTAATGCCTAATAACGAGGAGAAACATATGAACTTCTCCTGCAACTATGAAAATATTTGGTGATAAAAAGGCAGTAGTTTAAGTTCCTGCCTGGTTGGATGGTAGACAGGCCAGGACATTAAGTAATCATGCATATGAACAATTTTTTTACCTTCTTGGCTTTAGCTACTTTTGAAATGGAATGTATAATAAACAATTATATTTTGATAAAATACCTTCTAGTCTGAACAGTTCTGTTTGAACTGTTCATCTCTCTATGATCCCTTGTAACCAAGATTAGTTTTGCTCTAGTAAGACAATCTATGCTGTCAGGGTAAGATATTCTGGTGGGTCTGTTCCCACATGGAAGAAGGGTAAAGGCTCAGGTAGACATTTGTGACAGTAACACCTCATTTGGGAAAATATCAGCTGAAGAAGTTTAGAAGTACCTCTTAAGCAACGCTTACTTTGAATCCATTAGGTCCACATAGCTAACACAGTTGGATAAATAAGTTCTTGAAAAAGCCATCACCTTGGACCTATCTATAAATAATTGAGAGTACGATCAAATTCCAAATAAAAAGACTTAAGATAGTCATTGACAAAAAATTTGCAAATGTGAGCAATTGACTGATCAATATAATTTTTTCTGCTATTCACAGAATTTTAGGGAAATAAGATCGATAGCATTGTTCGGAACAATACAGTTTCTTTGTTACAAGTAGGCACCCATAGATATAGGCTTGTATAAAGATTGCATCATTAACTACTTAAATTTAGAGGATACTACATGCTTCAGCAGCACGAATACTCAAATTACAATGCAGAGATTAACATGGCACTTGCACAAGGATAATATGAAAATTTGAGAAGTATTCCATATGTTTCATTCTTCAGATGCAAGAAATGAAAAACAGTTATTAAAAAGTTGATTACAAAATTTCAACTGTAACAATACACCTAATTCATATAATTAAATTTAGTTTGACATCAGTGTATTAAATATTCACCTCAGAAAGGCGTTTACATAGCATAAACTTTACAAAACTTTTCAAATTAGACAACATTGTCATTTTATCCCAAAGAAAAATAATATTAAGACCTAGAAAAAAAGGAATCAAACTGTTTCTATATGGAATGCAATCAGAAAGGACACATTAATGAACCTAAATATTATAAAATAATGTAGAATTCAAAGTATATCTAGGAGAAAATAAAGTAAATTATGAACATTATGCAAACATAGAATATAGTATATTTTAAAATATACTTTTTCAGACAAGCACCAGAAATATTTTAGTTTCTGTACTACTCATTTCAACAGGTAAGTTAAAATTGTTTCTGATTAAAAAATCACAAACTCTGAAGAAATCATTATACATGTATACAAAAACTATTGAATACATTTTGACATCCAATGCAGGCAATTCACTTGGAAGAATTCTGCGGAATCCATGAATTTTTACAGTAAAATATTGGTGTTGCCGGGCACATGTGGCTTATGCCTATAATGCTAGCTACACAAGAGGCTGAGATCTGAGGATCATGGTTCCAAGGCAGCCTGGGAAGGAAAGTCTGTGGTACTCTTATCTCCAATAAACCACTAGAAAACTGGAAGTGGAGCTGAGGCTCAAGTAGTAGAGCGCTCACCTTGAGCTGAAGAGCACTGAGATAGCTCCCAGGCCCAGAGTTCAAGCCCCATGACAGACCAAAATAAAATATATTGCTCTTATTTGGATTGTGAAAATATTTTGTAGGGACACAAAAGATCGACTTGCATTTTTGAAATTTAAGAAACTTAACCCGACCATTAGGACATAGGTGAACAATTTGTACAGCCTTCCACAACTTCATAGAAGTAGTGATACATACTTATCCTTTTGGCAATATCAAATGCAATTTTTTCTATGTTGTTCTCCAGGCCTGGTTTTATATAATGGTTCAACAGATGGAGATCCAGCGTATCTTTGCTAGCTCAATTCTCAGCAGCAAGATGTAAGGGGGACAAGAGGCCTTTAGTTGGGCATTGGTATTTGCATCATGATGAAGTAATAAAGAAGTCACTCCGGTATTATTCCACGTATATGCACTGTGCAGGGGTGTCCAGTCATCTACATTATTGCATGTACCGCTTGAGACACCAACTCACTGACAATGTCTAATTGTCCACTGTACGCTTCTCGATGAAGAGGGGTATACTCATCGTCATCCCTACTATTCACATAAGTGGCCTTTTGGGAAAGAAGTCTCCGCACTGTAGTAAGCCGAATATTTTTGGCAGCCCAATGAAGAAATTTGCTTGGATCCTTCTCCATTTTTTTCTTGCAATTGATATCATTCCTTATTTTTTCATCTTGTTCTTCATATTCCTAAGAATTGCCTAACCAGAAACTTTGAGTGCCAGTGGGAATGTGGTGTCCATGTATTTTCCTAATAGTTCACATTGGTTGAACTGGTCAGAAATATCCAATGATTTTTCTGCAACTGTTTATTCACCATGATTTATTTTCTCTTTTTCCAATTTTACTATTCGAAATTATTCTAACTGGAGAGTAGGGAATTGATGGAGAGCAGAGGAAAGATGTTCCTCCGTATTCGAATGTACACACTGACAATGAGGACCAGTGATATCTTCATGTGCAGCTTATTCTAAGAATGAGAAATTAGGAAATAACGCCTTCTATATAAATGACTTGGGAAATGGCAGAGCAAAAACTGAAATGATGCAACCAAAAATATGAAAGCAAAGTAAATCAGGATAATTATGGAGCAATCATATTATCTATGAGAACCAAGAAAGGGAGAGAGAGAGACAGATGATGTGCAATGACCTAGCTAGCCACAAAATCCATGCCTCTGATGAATTTATAGAGCAAACAGAATTTTATTTTTTAAAAAAGTGGGAATAGAATTTATGTATTTACTTGAAATTAGTAAATACATTTATAGTAGCCTACGTAAAGAGACATAACTTTGACCAAATTACAGACAATAAACTAATTCCTTGATAATTATAGCAACAGATATGACTGAAATCAGGTGAATCAACTTTTCCTGTATAATGAAGAAATAGGAAGGTAGTAAAGCAGCTAGAGAAGGCAGGGAGATTGTATCTGTGACAAAACTTTGTGCAAATTGGTATTGAGGATTTCTTACTGGTGATCCACTTTCACTGGAGGCATGATACTGAACTATAGATTTCTGATTCTGAATTATTGATTTGATCATTATATTCTCCAAGAAGAAAAATGAGAATTGATAGTTAAGGACTACTAATACATTTTGACCTTCTCACTAAGCACTTTCAATTATTGAAATCACATGAAGACAATAGACAGGCCTACTTCTTTAGATGAAAGCAAGTGTCTTTAAAAAAAAAAACAAGGAATGTATGTAGTCATGCAAAGAACTTCTATTTTACCAATGCCTCATACATTTTTCTAATGTTGGGTAACAATAAATAATGGATCTATTAGAAAGCTCTTAATGATCATATGTTCAATAGTGAGTTCTCTTACACTATAATATGGTATTTTTTGTGTATGGTCTTAAGAATAATTTACATTACTAACTTGAATTTCTGACAGGACAGTATCATCACTGTAAATCTTGCTTCTATACTCTCAGTTTTAAATTACTATTTAAGTATGTGCATTAGATAACTATAGAGGAAAAAGTAGAAGCCACACTGATGGCTTATGTCTTTAGTAGTAGTTAATCAGAAAGATGAAATCTGAGGATTGTGGTTTGAAAGCAGACCAAGAAAAAAAATGTCCATTAGATTCTGATTTGAAAGTAACCAGAAAAAGCTAGAAATGGAGCTGTGGTACAAGCAGTAAAATGCTAGCCTTGAGAAAACTGAAACAAAAAATAAATTCTGGGACAATGCCAGGCCCTGAGTTCAAGCCCTAGTATTAGCACCAAACGAATTAATAAGGTAATCAATTAATTAAAAATAAACTAAGTGGTCACATTTGGAGAGGCAGGTAAAAAGTAACATGGGTGGTGATGGTTCATGTATTATTTTGTAATAAGGCATATTATCATTTGTCCTAATCACTAATATTTTATTTGAAATTTTTTGTACAATAAACCCTGAATTTAGCATGCATGTATATGTGTGTGTACATGTGCGAACATGTGTATACATGTATATGTGTGTGTGTGCTTTTGCAATGTTGCTTGACAATCTGGACATGGTGAGGCTGAAAAGAGCTAACTGTGTTGCAATGTTTTATTTATCAGTGTTCTGTCATGTCATTTCAGTGGAACCACCCTTCTGTACATATTATTTGTCTACTAAAAAAGTCATCATAATCAAAGCATTTACAGCATTAAGTTAGATAAACAGACCACTTTCAGCTCTTATTGTATGTGAGGTAAGAAGATACAGACATAATTAGGTAGTAAGTTATTGCTGTAAGATCATTGTCAGTACAAAATTCATATTTGACCTCTTAAATTGGTTATACTTTTAAGATACACTCATGGAGTGATTTGGACCGACTTAACCAAATAGGTATTACTCTCTGGTTATTCCTGTGAAACACAAGTTGGATAAACTCCGGATTTCTGTAGAAAATCACTTTCTTTGCAAGACCATATCTATTCGCACTAAGAGGTAATCAAACCCATATTACGTTTGAATATCCCATCTTATCGACAAAATAAGTATTGTCGATATGCTTGTTAGATATTCCTTCCAAAAACGAACAAACAAAAAGGATGTGTCATGTCCAGATTGTGTTTGCATTTGAAGGTGTTTTGTACATGCACAGGGATCTTTACCAATGGCTCTTTTGTGGGAGTAACTATGGCAACTTTAACAAATAAGGCTTTTTGAATATCTTTTCCAATATACATAACATCCCAGAGGAAGTCCTGCAATTTCTGAAAGTCCTTTGAATATTTTAGTATTATTTCAGTTCATTCACTATAGAGCTAAATTTTCTGAAATAAATATTGTTAAGATCTGAAAATGTAAGTGGGCATATAGGCTTTTTTATGCCTCATTTTATGAAAACCCACTTTTTATGAAAGTAAATGGAATAGAATAAAATAATGTAAGTGAATTGGGTAAGCTAATTATTAGTATAACTTTGTTTTCTATTAACAGTCCATTGAATGTACATGATAGTTAAATTATTTGCTTTGTGTCTCTGTACTTCAGTTAGTTTTAGAATCTTTATAGTTATGAGTGAATTTTTAGTATAAAGGTCTTTTTAAGTGATTAGAATTAACCTTGTGTTTTGTGTCCTACTCCCAAGAAAATGAGTTATTTTTAAGTGTTAATAGTTTATGATTTTCATTGTCATTATCATAGGGAATCATTATCATTATCATAGGGAATTAAAAAATGCAGCAGTATTGATGTCTTTTTAAACCAATTGTATTCACAAGTTGAAGAGTCTTTAATTCATACTTAGGTCTTGGTGCCTATGATTTTTAACCTCTCATTCCTAAAATTAATATGTCAGACTGCATTGTTGTGTATATGAAAGGTAAAATATTTATCTGGGGTGAAAAGTAATTTTTATATCAGTCTTTCTTTAATAACATTATGAAGTAGTACATTTCTCTCAAAATGTTGGGTATAAAAAGCAATCAAAATACTTCTAATGGTAAACAATTTAGGTGAGCTACAATGTGGAAACGATTGTTCCAAAAGACCTGCATTTTGTTTCCATCAGGAATTGGGCAGGTCATTTTTTCAATAAGACTGTGTTAACCAGAGATGGGGTCCCCAGGCAGTGTAGTGTTGAGTGAAGGGATAAAATATGATTTCTAGTATTTTGAGCTAGAAATCAAGAATGTTATAGTTTAGCAGTTCCTTTCATCAGGGAGGTATAAATTGATTATGAACTTGGAGTTTTCATATTACAGTTACTTATTTTCTTTTTTTTGTTGTTGTTGGTCATGGGGCTTGACCTCTGGGCATGGGTGTTGTCCCTGGTCTCTACCATTTGGACCATAGTGCCACTTCCAGTTTACTAGTGGTTTATTAGAGATAAGATTCTCACAGTCTGTCCTGCCCGAGCTGGCTCTGAACCACAATCCGCAGATCTCAGCCTCCTGAGTAGCTAGTATTACAGGCGTGATCCACCGGTGTCTGGCTTAGTTACCTATTTTCTAACAAAGATAAAGTGAAATATTATTAGAGTGTGCACAATAATTTTGGGAAATTTTCCTAGAATTAGTAGACTGAGTGCTGGTATTTAGTTATAAAATAGAATGAGGTTATTTGATATGGTGGGAATGGACTGCAGCCTAACATTTACCGTGGGTACAATGTTGTACTAGTAATTGCAACTCTGAAGACTTACATATCATCATCTTAGAATTAAAAATAGAAGTAGTTCTACTTTATGGGATTATTGTGAGGATTAAATTAGATACCAAAGGTAAAGTACTTGGAAAAACAATCATAGTTTGATATTTTCTACTTGTTATTTTATCATGTGATATATTCAAATATTTGTACTGTGATTTTTATATTGTGTCTATTTAGGATAGGCAAAGTGATGTATTGATATTCATTGTGTTGTTCACTTTTCTGTTATTATGAGGATAATACCTGCAAAGAAAATTTCTGAGAAGGAAATTATCATATTGACTCATGGGTTAAGATCAGATGTCTCCATTGTTTTTCATTATATTTTTAGTAAATAGTTGTACGAAGGGTTTTCCATTCAATGAATCAGTTTTTAGTATGATGGATCTTTACATAAATTTCTCACGTCCTTCCAAACCTCACCCCACTTTCATTTTTTCCTAGTTTCATACTATCTGCATTGAATATTATGGCTTCACTCTCTACTTCCGTAAGTGTCTTTAATCCTTCCCTTTGACTTCCCCTCACATTTTCCAAGTGATACTTTCCTGGTATTCATTTTGTTGGATTAAAAGTTCAATTTTATAAGAAATTACACCTTTTAAATACTCCTCTGCAAATAGCATGCTTTGATTAATACTGTTGTTTAACTTGCATAAAATTCTGTCTTCCAAATACGCGTCCTTTGTGTGTCTGGTTCTGACGTCGTTTACTTAACATAATTTTAGATCTATCCATTTGTTTGCAAATGCTGTAACGTCTTTATAATGGATGGGTGCAATCAAATTGTGTATATGTGCAACACTTTCTCCAACCATCCCTCTGGTAAAGGGCGTCTGGGCTGATTCCATAAGTTCTCTATGGTGAATAGTGCAGTAGAGAACATGATTGTGAGATTGATTTTACTGTAACTTTTGGGAAGAATTCACCACTGTTTTTCTAGGAGCAACCCTCTAGCCAATTTTCCAGAATAAGCACATCCCTTCCTTCATCTCCATCACAAGGTTTTTCAAGTTCTCAAAAACACACTACCCCCTACAGATCTGAATCAGCTAAAACCACACTGTGCCCATATTCTTTGTTGTTGTTGTTGTTGTTGTTTTCTGTCTGGTCGAGGGGCCTGAACCCTGGGCCTGGGCGCTGGCCCTCAGCTTTTCTGCTCAAGGCTAGCAATCTACCATTGGAGCCACAGCGCCACTTCCAGCTTTCTTCTTTTTGCTTATGTGGTGCTGAGGAATCAAACCCAGGGCCTCATGCATGCAAGGCAAGAGCTCTACCACTGAGCCACTCTCCTAGCCCCGATGTGCCCATATTCTTTTAATACATTTTTCATAATTTTACACATAATTTAGTGAGAATCTTCTATGTACTTTCCTAATGTGGTAATGAGGGATATGACAATAGAGTAAAAGTGAGAGATATGGAATTTAATTAGCTACTATCATTTAAAATAATTTTCAGCTCTCATAGCATCACTTACTATTATTTTAATCTTTATTTGATTACTTCACCTATCCCCTAAATTATAGCATGATTTAACTACAAAGGCAAAAATGTGTGGTTTGACTTTGACACTCATGTGTGAGGATGAAAAATATGGACAAATAAAAGGATTGGAATTAATAGCCATTATCCATTTTGTTAAATGGTTTTCTCAAACTGATTCTCACAATTTATATTTCATTCAACAAGAAACGTGACTATTCCCTATGCTTTGCTCCTCATTTAACTTGTTTCCATGTTATTTTGTAATGAAGGATGATTTCATAAATCTACTGTAGATACAAAAATACATTAAAATATTTCTATATGTATGCATTGATATAAATATACACACATATATTATAAAAGTTATAATGATAAATTTTAACTTCTGTAACTGTACAATTTACTAAATTATTAAAAACATGGACGGCTCAGGCCTGGAATCCTGGTTACTCAGGAGGCTGAGATCTGACGATCTTGGTTTGAAGCCATCCTGGACAGGAAAGTCCATGAGCCTCTTATTTCCAAACAACCAACAGAAAATCAGAATTGGAACTGTGGCTCAAAGTAGTAGAGTGATAGCCTTGAGAGAAAAGACTCAGAGATATCACCCAGGCTCTTAGTTCAAGAACTAAAATCTACCCCAAAAAAGTATTTAATTTACACCTGTGTAAGTAGAGTATTTCTTTCACCCAAATGCACATCCATGCTCATTGCAAGGTAACTCTGTTGTATCTGGAGTACCACATAATATTATCACATAAGTAGAAAGCATTGCAACATGGGTAAACTCTATCTCTCTCATGGATTTTTCTCCACTCAATATTCAAATCTTGCAATTATTCCAATTATTTAAAGTCATAGCTTTTTTTCTTTAATACCCATAATATTAGAATTTAAATTTAGTGTCTTGTGTCTTCTAAATGGATGTTCTTACCACTTTGGCATGCCCCCAGCCCTAAATTATCCTGATTAACTTTCAGATTGAATCTCGCTTCCTACTTGTGTATGATCGTGGGCTCAGTCTACTTGGTGTTATTCTTCCTGGAATTTAGAATAACAGGTTCCTGGCATTGTGTACAGATCTTTCGGTCCAGTCTGAGCTTTAACCACTATCCTCACCACAGTAGGCTTCCATGTAGTCAGGATTTTCATAAGCTTATCATAGCTATTTTTTTTTGAGTCCGGTCTTGGGGCCTGAACTCTGGGCCTGGGCTCTGTCCCTCAGCTCTTAAGCTCAAGGCTACCACTCTACCACTTGAGCCATAGTGCCACTTCTGGCTTTTTTCTTTTTGCTTATGTGGTGCTGAGGACCTCATGCATGCAAGGCAAGCACTCTACCACTGAGCCATCTTCCAAGCCCCTATCATAGCTATTTTTAAAAAACCTTTGAATTTCCTTCAGGTTCTTGAGTACTGAGTTAATTTGGGTTTGCTTGGGTTGTTTTGTTTTTTTTGAATGTATGTGTTGAGTTGTTCCTCATTTTTCCTTTTGTTTCTTTCATTCAAGTTCTTACCTATCGTGCTGAGAAACCAAATCTTCTTTCTCAAGATAGTCAAGGTAAAAAAAATATTTATTCCAAAACAATTCCAGTAACATTTAAACACCTTCAGGAATTTCGAGAAGATGGCAGAGGAGAACCTGGTGGCTAAACAAGCTCTCGCAGAGAAAGCAGTTCTAATGTTCCAGTGAACAGTCCTAGGCACACCAAGTGTGCATCACAGTACAGAGAGTTTGGCCAGAGAGGGAAAATCCAGGTAAGGAGACAGATGTGAGCATTTTCCAGCAGCCATGGCTGTGGCGGCTGTGGCGGCTGGGGTGGCATCCATAGCCACCATCCCTACAACCCAGAGAGTTTGGGACAAATGTGCCAGATGCAGCAGGTAAGCAGATTTTACTCAAAACCAACAAGAACTGACAAATAGCAGATATCTTCATCCTGCAGATAGCAGAACATAGGCTACCCAGGAACCAACACTCCCGCATGAGTACAAAACTGACATTCTCACTGCTTCTCAAAGGAAGCAGAGGAGGGAAGGCCACTCCTCCCCCCAACAGCGGAACTATCCATCTTTGATACAGACAAAGGCCTGGCTAAGCAGCTAGCTTCAACTCAGTCCTTTGATGAAAACAAAAGAGTCATTTAGCGAGTCACAAGTACTTACCCTGACCTGCCATTCTGAACTCCACAACCAGGCAGAGAAAGCTACACCCCCGAAGGAGTGGCTTTCTTTACTGGGTAAAAAGAGCCAGAGGCTGCTCCTCTCTACATCAGCCCTGACAATCAATGAAACACAGTAAACATAAACCCTGAGAATGGCTCCAGGCTGGGCTCTGTGAATGTCTCAGAAGCTAGCTCCTCAGGGAAAAGCTATTGTTTTCTGAAAGGCCTCAACTTTTCCCAGAACCCAACCTTTTCACAGCAACTCCAAACTAGAGGAAACAGCCATCTCCCTCTTTTGTGATACTCAAAGCAGATCTCCCTCCCACTGAACTAGCCTGGGAGGAGTATCACAAACTTCTGGGTAAACCAACAGAATTTTTTCTGCCTGCCCAAACAAACTGACTTAAAAAAACCAATCAAGCCACAGAAAACGAAACACCACAAGCAAACCAGAGACTCCACCAAGAGACTGGTTACTGACACAAGGGAGATACAGGATCTTCCCATCAACACCCCAAAAACAAAATCAAAGAAGTCTTTTTTTATATATTTTAAAATATTTACTTTTTAATTATAAAAATTGTTTTTATTAATCTTTTTTTCTTCCTCTTATAACTCTTATTTTAGGTGTATATGTGTGTATGTGTGCTTTTTAAAAAAATCTCTACTGACCTTTAGGTCTTTTTTGTTCTTTCTTTCACATTCGTTTTACTTTTTCATCTTTTGTTCTTTTTGCATGAATTATTTGTTGTTCTGCTTATCCTCATATATACCTGTCATTGATTATAAGACCTTATCCCCCATTGTGTACATACTTAATTCATAAATGTATTCCTCAATTCAAAACTGTTTAGTATTAAATTCCTTAATGGCAGTATTATCTATTTATACCTATACAATATTTGAAGTATTTTTAATTTATTTTTTATTGTGAAAATAATGTACAGAGAGGTTAAAATTACATGGGCAAGATAATGAGAATATTTCTTATCAAGCATGTAGCCTCCTCCTTTGTTTCCCCTTCTCTTCCCTTCCCAGCCTCCCACTGCCCCCCATTTAATCCTCCCCCCCCCACCAAATTTGTAAAGTTCGTTTTCGACATGACAACTTGTACTTCTCATTGTTGCTATGGGTCCACCTGTATCTGATTTAAATGACTTGTTTTTCCTCTTCCCCTCCACAAATTATTATTTTTTGGTTTTTCAGGTCTCCTTTCTATCCCTCCCCTCCTCTCATCCTATCCCCCTTCATCTCTCAATGTCACTTCTTTAAATTTTCATTACTTTTAAGAGTTTCACTTTTTAAATTTAAATATTTGTCTTTCCTTTTTTTTTCTTGTCCCTTCTTTTAATTTTTTTCTCTCTCCTTCCATTCTTTCCAATCCATTTCCCTCTTGAGAGTAGGACTTGGTTAATTTCACTCTCCTTTTGCCTTTCCACATCCCTCTAACCCTATTTTTCCACACCTTTCTCCCTAAACATAATAATTTCTGGTTTGTCAAATTCTTCTTTGCTATTCATACCCCATTAATACATAGTTGTTTAATGTTGAATAGACTGTATCTCTTGAAATAGATTGTATCTGCAGACTTTTGACTATGCAATTACAGGACTTTGGTTGATGCTTGCCTTAAAATGGTGTTCTAGCACAAAACTAGCATTACTTTCATCCCAAATGGGCAGAACAAGCAAGAAAAACACAAGGAAAAATGGCAAGTCCGGGTATCTCAATTCCCACTCAAGATAATCAGGTGATAGAACAGATAATGAATAATCCAGAGGAGAGTTCCCATAAAGCTCTACAAACATTACTGGTAAACATGGTGAATGAAATGATTGAAACCCTGCAAAGGACTCAGTGTGAGCATGATAGGGAGAGAGAAGAGGCAAACCAAAGATCAAAACAGGAAGCTCATGGGCTTGAGGAAGATACTAAAAGGTTCATACTGGAATTGTGTGAGCAGGTTGAGAACACTTAAAGAGAAATAAAGGAATTGCGTGAGCAGGCTGAGATCAGACAAAGAGAACTACACAAGTTTCATGAACGTTAGAAATCTAATCAAAAAGTAATACAAGAATTGCAAGAGCGGGATGAGCATAGACAAAGATCAATAGAGGCATTCATGGAATCCATAAACAGGCACCTGAAAGGAGTCAGGGAGACCACAAAGAGAATGCTGAATGGAGCCCCACAGAAGCAATGGGAGTCCAAGGAAAACATAACCAATCAACCTAGTGATTTGAGAATAAACACTGAACACAAATTAAGGAAGTAAAGAATTTCATACAAGATCTAAAACAAAGCTCCAACAAAGATTTTGAAACCATAAAAACCGACCAATAAGAAGCAAAAGAAATGAAAAAATGTAGTAGAAAGTCTTGACAGTAGGTTAGACCATGCAGAAGATTGACTCTCCGGCATTGAAGACAGCCTAGGTATTATAGAGAAAGAACATACAACTATCCAAGACAAATTCAAGAAATATGATAAATCTATTCGACACTTGGCAGACACCATCAGAAGGTCTTATCTGAGGGAAATGGGTGTAGAGGAGCACAAAGAGACAGAAGTTAATCGTCTAGAAAATTTGTTTAACAGGATCCAAGCAGAAAACTTCCCAACACGCAAAAAGATAGGCATATTCAGATACAAGAAGCTTTTAGAACTCCAAATAGACCACACAAGAACAGGACATCCCATCATCACATTATAATCCACACGGGATCAATTCAGATCAAGGAAAAGTTCCTTCAAGCTGCCAAGGAGAAAAGATCAGTCACCTATAAAGGAAAACCAATTAGAATCACCTCAGATTTCTCAACAGAGACAATTAAAGCAAGAAGAACCTGCAATGATGTATGCCATGCCCTAAAGACAACTATCAACCAAGAATAGTGTACCTAGCTAAACTCTCCTTCATAACTGAAGGTAAAATAAAAATCTTCCATAGCAAAGAAAAACAAACAATATATGTACATCAAATCAGCTCTACAAAAGATACTTAAAGATGTCCTACACATAGAAAACCAACAAGACCACAATAAAGGCCAAGAAACCACACCCAAAGAGAATCCAAGAACCGTAGGAAGAATGCAGTAGGCATAGCTCCCAAGAAGGAGGATAAAATGGCAGGAACATCCAAATACCTCTCAGTCCTAACTCTCAATATTAACGGATGTAACTCCCCAATAAAGCAAATGCTTTCTATGAAGCCATCATTACCCTCATACCAAAACCCTCATGAAAGAAAGAGCACTATAGACACATTTCTTTCATGAACATTGATGCAAAGCCTCTCAACAAAATTTTGGCTAATCGATTTCAACAATTCATCCAAAAAATAATACACCACGAGCAAACAGGATTCTTTTCAGCGATACAAAGCTGCTTCAATATACGCAAATCAATTAACACTTCATCATATCAAAAAGAGCAAGGATAAGAACCACATGGTTATCTCAATAGATGCAGAAAAAGCTTTTGACAAGATCCAACACCCCTTCATGGTGAAGGTCCTGGAAAAATTAGGAAACCATGGAACATTCCTCAATACAATAAAGGCTATGTATGACAAAACTACATAAAGCATTATACTCAATGGTGAAAAACTAAAGCTATTTCCTCTAAACTCAGGAATGAGACAAGGATGCCCACTCACTCTTCTGCTCTTCAATCTAGTATTAGAATGCCTATCTACACCAATAAGACAAGATGGGAACATAAAGGGGATACCAATAGGGATAGAAGAAATAAAACTCCCCCTCTTTGCAGATGACATGAACTTGTATTTAAAGAATCCACTCCCAAGTTACTCAAGGTGACTCAAAACTTTGGCAAAGTAGCAGTGTATGAAATTAACCCTCAAAAATCAATGGCTTTTCTGTATGCCAACAATGAGAAAATTGTGGCTGAAATTAGGAAAGCAACTCCATTCCTAATAGCCCCACAAAAAATGAAATACCTAGGAATTAACTTAACCAAATGAGTGAAGGACCTCTAAACTGAAAAGTTTAAATACCTAAAAAAGGAAATCAAAACAGACTTAGAAAGTGGCAAAAAAAACCCATGTTCTTAGATTGGAAAGATCAACACCGTAAAAATGGCAATACTTCCCAATGCTATCTATAAATTGAATGTGATACCTATCAATATTCCAACCTCATTCTTCAAGGAAATAGAAAAGGCAATCCAAAAATATATATGGGACAATAAAAGACCACGTATAGCAAAAACGATCCTTAACAGAAAGAACAGTGCTGGAAGAAAATCAATAAGAAATTTCAAACTCTTCTAGAAAGCCATAGTAATCAAAACAGCTTGGTACTGGCACAAGAACAGACCTCAGGACCAATGGAATAGAATTGAACACCCAGAAATGAACCTAAAGAACTACAGCCACCTAATCTTGATAAGGCAACTAAAAAAAATAGAATGGAAGGAAGACAGCCTCTTCAGTAAATGGTGCTCTCAAAATTGGTTAACTACTTGTAGAAAACTAAAGCTAGATCCTTATATATCCCCCTGCACCAGAATCAACTCCAAATGGATCAAAGTCCTCGGAGTCAAAGCAGACACTCTGAAAAATTTACAGGATGGAATAGGAGAAACCCTAGGTCTCCTTGCCAAAGGCCGAAATTTTCTTAATAGAGAGCCAGAAACACAACAAATCATAGAAAGGTTAGACAAATGGGATTGCACGAAGTTGCAGAGCTTCTGCATGGCAAAGACGTAGCTAGCAAGATCAATAGAAAGCCCACAGATTGGGAGAAGATCTTCACTATCCATACAACGGACACGGGTCTCATATCTAAAATATACTTGGAACTCCAAAAAATTAAATCCCCCAACAACAAATCCTAAAAGCAACAACTGCCCAATAAATAAGTGGGCTAAAGAGAAACTTCTCTCAAGAAGAAAGAAGGATGGCCAATAGACACATGAAGAAATGCTCAACCGCGCTAGCCATAGAAAAATGCAAATCAAAACAACATTGAGATACCACCTCACCCCAGTTAGAATGGCTAAAATCAAGAACTCTAATAACAACAGATTCAAGAGGAAATGTGGATAGGGGAACCCTACTGCATTATTGGTGGTAGTGTAAACTTGGTCAACCACTTTGGCAAGTGGTATGGAGGTTCCTCAAAAGACTCTACATAGAGCTCCCCTATGACCGAGCAATCCTTCTTTTGGGCATTTACCCAAATTATCACAAAGAAGACCACACTAAAGTTCCCAGCACAACTATGTTTATGGCAACATTATTTACCATAGCTAAGCTTAGAACCAACCCAAATACCCCTCAGTAGATGAATGGATCAAGATATTGTGGTATATATACACAATGGAACTCTTTGCCTCCATCAGAAAGAATGACATTTCCCCATTGTCAGGAAAATGAAAGTCTTGGAAAAAATTATATTAAGTGCAGTAAGCCAGGCCCAAATGCACATAGGAGCCATAGTTTCCCTTATTGGTAGTAAAGTGTATATGTCTGAGACAAGCAGAAAAGGTAAGATTCGTTGATGTTATGTGAAATGTACCTCAACATAAGTATTCAAATATTTTTTTTCTTTCATGCGATTGTTTGAAATATATTTATAAGATGAATTTTTGTTGCTTTGTATGTCCCTCCCCCACGATATAACTCCTGTTTTCACTGTATTTTATGTTGGTATAATTTGTGGAGGGGAAGGGAAAAAACAAATCGTTTAAAAAGGGATAGAATTGGACCCATTGTAACAATGAGATTTACGAGATGTTATGTCGAAAAACGAACTTTAAAACTTTCGCAAGGCGGGGAATAACGGGGAGGGGCAGAAGGGGTGAGATGGAAAGGGATAGAAAGGGGAAACAAAGGAGGAGGCAACAATGCTTGATAAGAAATGTACTCATTATCTTGCCCATGTAATTGTAACTCCTCTGTATGGTATTTTCAGAATAATAAAAAAAAACCTTCATACCTATTAATGGTATATGAATTCTATGTGCTTAGAAGGGTCTTTTTATATTCACAGCCGTCTTTGGCATACACAGACAGATCATGGGTTATATGAAGATAATAAATTTCCAGATGCTTGCCAGGAGGAGTAAAACCTATACTTTTTTTTTCCCCAGAGGCTTCCCTGTTCATGAAAGAAATATGCTACTTGATGCAGGAATTCACAAAATTACATTGCTAGGTAGAACTTAAACAATCATCCAACATTACAGAGTTGAGGGAGATGAATTGATCTCCTGAATAATTTACTTTTTGGTCAAATAAAAGCAGGCTGCCATGAAGAGAGTAGACTTTAGAGAAACATGATGAGTTGTATGTAAAGAGTTGCTTTGCTAATTTTCTTAATTTGTGAACTAATACAGGGAAATAAAGTACAGCAAGATAAAAAAAAATAAAGAACTCTGCATTGAAATACTCATTTGTGTGTGTACACACACGTGCATGTTCATGTGCTCATGCATGCATTCATCATTCCTGCTCTAATCATCTGTGCCCCAGGATAGTGGTCTACCACTTGAGCCACTGCTGCACTTCTGCTTTTTTGGAGGTAATCACATGTTTTTTCATGATTGCACAGGCTTTGAACAGTGGTCTTCAGATCTTGGCCTCCTGAGTAGCTAACTAAGCTAATTCACCCTCTGAGTAGCTAGTTAAAATTCTGTCTGTCCTCTATGCTTCACTTCTTTTTTATCCTTTTCCTGAGGTAATCACAAGCCTGTCATCTATGTGTCTAATTGCTTTAAAAATACTGTTACTGCTTGGCACCAGGGGCTCCAATCTGTACTCTTAACTACTTAGGAGGCTTGAGAACAAAAAGCAGGACAAATTTTAGGGGAGTTCCTTCTCAATCTATACCTGCGTGCATTGGATCATTTCCACCATCCTGCACTATCTAGAGACTAAAATTGGAAGGACTGCAGGATCCAGGAAACTAGACAAGTTGGTGTGCAACTCGGATGCCATTGATGCATCAGGTGCATGTCCTTGTGGAAAGGGAACCCCTATCCTAAAATTAACCACTGATATAATGCCAGCCTAGCATTATTGTTCTTGTTAGGCTGGAATCCTCACAATTTTCCAAAACCAAAATAAGTACATACATTAACATCCCAAAACTTAGTACAATCTGTTCTTTGCTCTAATATCATCTTTATCTAATTATCGTATGATGTGACAGAATAGTTACTTCATTAAACTTATGATATATTTTAAAAGACCTAAAAAATTCTTTCTCACTAATTAAGTGCAAACGAATGGCATATTGCCTCATTTCTTACATATTTGACTGCCACTAAAAATCCATTCAATGATTATTAAAGTAATATATTCTTTTTTTAATTTATTTTTATTTGTGAACATAATGTACAGAGGGGTTACAATTACATGGGCAGGATAATGCATATATTTCTTACCAAGCATTGCAGTCTCCTCCTTTGGTTTACTATTCACATCCCTTCCCAGGCTCCCCCCTACCCCCACAATCACAATCCTTCTCCTTCCCCCCCCTTCCCGTCCCCCCCCCCGCACCGACGTTGTAAAGCTCGTTTTGGACATAACAACTTGTACTTCTCAGTGTTGCAACAGGTCCACCTGTATCCTTAAACAACTGGTTTTTCCCCATTTCCTCCACAAGTTATACTGACATCAAATATAGTGAAAGCAGGGGTTATAATGTGGGGGAAGGCCATACAAAGCAACAAAGTGATAATCTTATAAATGCGTTAGAAACACATGCATGAAAGAAAAAAAATTAAAATACATACCTAAGGCTTCACTTTCCTGACATTACATTATCTGACCTTTTCCGCTTGACTCATACATATACTAGATATTGCAAATAAGGGAAACCATGGGACCTATGCTTTTTTGGGCCTGGCTTACTTCACTTAATATAATTTTTTCCAAGTTTTTCCATTTCCTAACAAATGGGGCAATGTCATTCTTTCTGATGGAGGCATAGAATTCCATTGTGTATATATACCACATTTTCTTGATCCATTCATCTACTGAGGGGCATCTGGGCTGGATCCATATCTTAGCTATGGGAAATAATGCTGCAATAAACATAGTTGTGCTGGTAGGTTTAGTGTGGTCTTGTTTATAAACATTTGGGTAAATGCCCCAAAGTGGGATTGCTGGGTCATAGGGGAGTTCTATGTGAAGTCTTTTGAGGAACCTCCATACTGCTTTCCAAAGTGGTTGAAAAAGTTTACATTCCCACCAACAATGAACTAAGGTTCCTTTCTGTCCACATCCCCTCCAGCATCTGTAGTTGTTAGAGTTCTTGATTTTTGCCATTCTAACTGGAGTGAGGTGATATCTCAATGTTGTTTTGATTTGCATTTCTTTTATGGCTAGGGATGTTGAACATTTCTTCATGTGTCAATTGGCCATCCTTCTTTCTTCTTCAGAGAAGTTTCACCTTAAAGCTTTCGCCCAATTATTTATTGGGCAGTTGTTTCTTTGAGGATTTGTTGTTGGGGGTTTAATTTTTTGAGTTCCAAGTATATTTTAGATATGAGACCCTTGTCCATTGTATGGCTAGTAAAGATCTTCTCCCAATCCGTGGGCTTTCTATTGATCTTGCTAGCTATGTCATTTGCACTACAGAAGCTCTGCAACTTTATGCCATCCCATTTGTCCAACCTTTCTTTGATTCGTTGTGTTTCCGGGTCTCCATTCAGAAAATTTTGGCCTGAGCCAAGGAGACCTAGGGTTTCTCCTATTCCATCCTGTAATGTTTTCAGATTGTCTGCTTTGAGTTCAAGGTCTTTGATCCATTTGGAGTTGATTCTGGTGCAGTGTGATCTAGCTTAAGTTTTCTACATGTAGTTAACCAATTTTGCCAGCACCATTTCCTGAAGAGGCTGTCTTTCTTCCATTCTATTGTTTTAGCTCCCTTATCGAAGATTAGATGGCTATAGGTCTGTAGGTTCATTTCTGGGTTTTCAATTCTATTCCATTGGTCCTGAGGTCTGTTCTTATGCCAATACCAAGCTGTTTTGATTACTATGGCTTTATAGTAGAGTTTGAAGTTTGGTATTGAAATTCCTCCAGCAGTGTTCTTTCCATTGAGGAGCGTTTTTGCTATTCGGGGTATTTTTTTGTTCCATATGAATTTTTGGATTGCCTTTTCTATTTCCTTGATGAATGAGGTTGGAATTTTGATAGGTATTGCGTTGAATTTGTAGATAGCCTTGGGAAGTATTGCCATTTTCATGATGTTAATCTTTCCAATCCAGGAGCATGGGAGTTTTTTGCCATTTTTTAAGTTCTGTGTTGATTTCCCTTTTTAAGATTTTAAAGTTTTCATCATAGGGGTCCTTCACTTCTTTAGTTAAGTTAATTCCTAGGTATTTTATTTTTTGTGGGGCTATTACAAATGGAGTTGCTTTCCTAATTTCAGCCACACTTTTCTCATTGTTGGCATACAGAAAAGCCATTGATTTTTGGGGATTAATTTTATAACCTGCTACTTTGCCAACGTTTTGAATCAGCTTGAGTAATTTGGGAGTGGAGTCTATGGGATTCTTTAAATACAAGATCATGTCATCTGCAAAGAGGGAGAGTTTTATTTCTTCTTTCCCTATTTGGATCCCCTTTATGTCTGCATCTTATCTTATTGCTGTAGCTAGGCATTCTAATACTAGATTGAAGAGAAGTGGAGAGAGTGGGCATCCTTGTCTTGTTCCTGAGTTAAGAGGAAATGGCTTTAGTTTTTCACCATTGAGTATAATGCTGACTGTAGGTTTGTCATATACACCCTTTATTGTATTGAGAAATGTTCCATGGATTCTAAATTTTTCCAAAACCTTCTTCATAAAAGGGTGTTGGATCTTGTCGAATGCTTTTTCTGCATCTATTGAGGTAACTATGTGGTTCTTATTCTTGCTCCTGCTGATGTGATGAATAATATTAATTGATTTGCGTATCTTGAACCAGCTTTGCATCCCTGAAATGAATTCTGTTTGATCGTGGTGTATGATTTTTTGGATGAATTGTTGAAGTCGATTGGCTAAAATTTTGTTGAGAAGTTTTGCATTAATGTTCATCAAAGAAATGTGTCTATAGTTCTCTTTTTTGATGAGTCCGTGCCTGGTTTTTGGATGAGGGTTATGATGGCTTCATAGAATGTGTTCGGTAGTGAGCTTTCTCTTTCAATGTCATTGAAGAGTTGGAGGATTATTGATGTGAGCTCTGCTTTGAAGGCCTTGTAAAATTCCGCGGTAAAACCATCTGGTCCTGGACATTTCTTAGCTGGGAAGTCTCTTATTGCTGTTTCTATTTCAATGCTTGATATGGGCCTGTTAAGCTGGTTTAACTCATCTTGGTTTAGTTTTGGCATGTCAATATTTGCTAGGAAAAGGTCTATTTCTGTCAAGTTCTCAAACTTATTAGCATAAAGTTTGAGAAGTATTCCCTTATAATGTTCTGAATCTTGGTTGTTTCCGTGGTGATGTTTCCATTCTCATCTCTGAGTTTATTAATTTGGGTGTGTTCTCTTCTTTTCCTGATAAGATTTGCTAAGGGTCTGTCAATTTTTTTAATTTTTTCGAAGAACCAACTCTTTGTTTTGTTGATTCTTTCTATAGTCTTTTTGGATTCTAATTCATTTAATTCTGATTTAATTTTGATTATTTCTTTCCATCTACTGGATTGGGGTTTATCTTGCTGCTCTTTTTCAAGGAGGTTTAGATGTGTTATTAAATTGCTAGTTTCAGATCTCTCCAATTTGTTGATGTAGGAGCTCAGAGATATAAACTTGCCTCTGAGTACTGCCTTTGCTGTGTCCCAGAGGAGATGGTAATTTGTGTTTTCATTTTTGTTGAATAGCATGAACATTTGAATTTCCTTTCTAATCTCTTCCATGACCCACTCATGATTCAGCAGTGTGTTGTTCAGCCTCCATGTGATGCCGGACTTTCTTTGGTGGCTTTTGTTGTTGAGTTCTAATTTTATTCCCTTGTGGTCAGAGAGGATGCAAGGTATAACTTCAATGTTTGTGAATTTAGACAAGTTTGCTTTGTGGCCTAACATGTGGTCTATTTTAGAAAACGTTCCTTGTGCTGCTGAGTAGAACGTGTATTCTGATGCTGCTGAGTGAAATGTTCGGTAGATGTCTGTTAAGAATATTTGATCTATGCAGCTGTTTAGATCTGCGGTTTCTCTGTTGAGTTTTTGCCGAGTTGATCTATCTAGTGGGGAGAGTGGTGTGTTAAAATCCCCAACAATTGATGTCTTTGGATCTATATGGTATTTGAGGGAAACTAGTGTTTCTTGGATAAATTTGGATGCTCCATTGTTTGGCGAATTGATATTTAGAATTTTAATATCCTCCTTAAGGAGAGATCCTTTAATTAGTATGTAGCGACCTTCTTTATCTCTTCTCACGAATTTTAATTTGAAGTCTATTTTATCTGATATTAGGATTGCAACTCCCGCCTGTTTATGGGGGCCGTTTGCATGGTAGATTTTGTTCCAGCCTTTAACATTGAAAATGTGTTTGTTTTTATGGGCAAGATGTGACTCCTGCAAGCAGCAGATAAAAGGGTCTTGTTTTTTAATCCAACTAGACATTCTCTGTTGCTTAATTGGAGAGTTCAGACCGTTAAAGTTAAGAGATAGGACTGAGAGGTATTTGGGAGTTCCTGCCATGTTATCCACCTTATTTGGGGCTGCACAAACTGGGTTCTTCCTATGGTTCTTGGATTCTCAGTTTGGGTGCAGTTTCTTGGCCTTGATTTTGGTCTTGTTGGTTTTCTATGTGTAGGGCATCTTTAAGAATCTTTTGTAGGGCTGGTTTGATGGAGATGTATTGTTTCAAATTTTCTTTGCTATGGAAGGTTTTTATTTGGCCTTCAGTTATGAAGGAGAGTTTAGCTGGGTACAGTATTCTTGGTTGATATTTGTTTCATTTTAGGGCATGGCATACATCATTCCAGGCTGTTCTGGCTTTGATTGTCTCTGCTGAGAAATCTGAGGTGATTCTAATTGGTTTCCCTTTATAGGTGATAACCTTTTTCTCCTTGACGGCTTTAAGGATCTTTTCCTTGGTCCGAGTTGATCATGTGTGGATTATAATGTGTCGGCGGGATGTCCTATTCTGGTCTGGTCTATTTGGGGTTCTAAAATCTTCTTGTATCTGAATAGGTCTATCTTTTTGTATGTTTGGGAAGTTCTCTGCTAGGATCTTGTTAAACAAATTTCCTAGACCATTAACTTCTTTTTCTAGGTGCTCCTCTACACCCATTATCCTTAGATTAGGCCTTCTGATAGTGTCTTCCAGGTGTTGGATAGATCTATCATATTTCTTGGACTTGTCTTGGATGGTTGTATGTTCTTTCTGTATAATATCTAGGCTGTCTTCAATCCCTGAGATTCGATTTTCTTCATGGTCTAACCTGCTGTCAATTCTCTCTACTTTGTTTTTTATCTCTTTTCCTTCAAATTGGTCAGCTTTGATGGCTTCAAGTTCTTTTTTAAAGCTCTGTTTTAGGTCTTGAATGAATTTCTTTACTTCCTTAATTTGGTGTTCAGTGTTTGTTCTCAAATCACTTAGTTGATTGGTTATGGTTTCTTTGGACTCCCATTCCTTCTGTTGGGTTCCATTCAGCATTCCCTTTGTGGTCTCCCTGACTTCCTTCAGCTCTTTGTTAATGGATTCTATGAATGCCTTTAGTGATCTTTGTGTATTCTCTACCTAGTCTCTCAATTCCTGAATTACTCTTTGATTAGCTTCCTTCCATTTGTGGGATTCCTGCAGTTCTCTTTCTTCCCGTTCGTGGGATTCCTTCAGTTCTCTTTGAGTGTTCTCAGCCTGCTCATGCCATTCCTCCCTTTCTCTTTGAGTATTCTCAAGTTGTTCATGCAAATCCTGTATCAGTTTTTGTGTAGCTTCCTCACGTTTATCATATTCCTGTATAAGCTTTTGGGATGCCTCCTCTCTATCCCTTTCACACTCATACAGAGTCCTTTGTAAGTTGTCAAACTTCTCATTTATCATGTTTGCCAGCAATGTTTGTAGAGCTATTTGGGAACTCTCCTCTGGATTATTCATTATCTGTTCTGACCCCTGTTTATCAAGATTGGGAATTGAGATATCCGTATTTGCCATTTTTCTGGTGTTTTTCCGGCTGACTCTGCCCATTTGAGATGAAAATAGCATCAGTTTTGTGTATCTTAAGGCAGTTTTGTGTATCTTAAGGCAACCATCAATCAAAGTTTGCATTGTACAGTCAATAGTCTACAGATACAATATAGTTCAACAGATACATCTATTCAACATCAAACAACTATATGTTAATGGGCTTCGAACCGCAGACAAGAATTTGGAAAACCAGAAATTATTAGGGTTAGGGAGAGATGCGGGTAAAAAATTAGGAATAGATTGGTGTGGAGAGGCATAGGTAGAGTTAACTATGTCTTAATCCCAATGCAGGAAATAGGTTGGATAGGATGCAAGTAGAGAGAGAGAGAAAAACTAGAACGGGAAAGGGAAATGAAAAGAGACCAGAAAAAAATAGAAACGTAAAAATTAATATTATTATGGAGATTAAAAGACCATCTATTTAGAGAAGAATGTGAGTATATGAAGGGGAGGGAAGGGACATAGTGGAGAAGTGAAAAACTGAAAAAATGCTTAAAATATTATATAGGTATAAAGAGGTAGTACTGCTATTAAGGGATTTAAGTTTCAGAGGTTTTGAATTGAGTAATAAATTTGTGGATTAAGTTTGTACACAATGGGGGATAGGGTCTACTAGTTAACCACGGGTTTATCTGAGGATGTGCAGGACAAGAGTTAAGTCACATAACGAAGATCAAAAGAGAGGAAAAGGTGAAAAGGATAAGAAAAGGAGAAAAAAGTTCAGAAGTTCAGTAGAGCTAGACAAAAAACAAAAAGATAGTTAAGAAAGAAAGAAAAAGAGTAAGAAGACAAGAAAAGAAAGGAAAACGCACATTCACGTATTCCTAAAATAAAAATTATAAGAGGAAAAAAAAGTTACGGGAAAACAATAATTTTTTCAAAAAAAGCAAAAATTAAAGATTAATAAAATTTTTTTTAAAAAAATTAAAAAAAAAATTTTTTTAAAAATTTATATATATAAGGTACCAAAAAAAAAAAGGAAAAAGAAAAAGAAAAGAAGAAGAAGAAAAAAAAAAGCTCTTTGATTTTTTTTTTTATTTTTTTGGGAGGGGTGGCAAGAATCCTGTATCTCCCTTTTGTCTGTAACCAGCCTCTTGTTGGAGTCTCTGGTCAGCTTGGGGTCCTGTGGCTTGATTGGTTTCATAAGTCAGTTTGTTTGAACAGGCAGAAAAATGCTCTGCTTTACCCAAGATTTTGAGATCCCCCTCCCAGATTAGTTTAATGGGACGGTGATCTGCTTTGAGAATCACAAAAGAGGGGGATGCAGTGGTGAGGCTAGACTCTGGGTAGATTTGAGGCCTTCAACAATTAGTATCTTTTCCATGGGGCTATTTTGTGAAAAAACTCACAGAGCCCAGCCTGGAGCCTTTCTCAGGGTTTCTGTTTTTCAATTGATTGTTGTGGTTGCTAGAAGGAGGGGCAGCCTCTGGCTCTGGTTACCCAGTGAGGAAAGCCACTCCAATGGCAGGCGCCTGAGCTGGGTGACTTTTCCCTGGATGGAGCTGAGTCTGGCAGGTCACTTCGCTGTTAAGTTCTTATGACCTGCTAAATGACTCGTTTTATTCCAAGGCCTTAGTTGGAGCTAACAGCTCCTCCGAGCTTTGTCGGTATCCAAGATGGAGATCACCGGTGCTTGGGGGGGAGGGGTGGCCTTCCCTCCTCTGCTCCCTGAGAAGGAGTGAGGACATCGGGCTTCTACTCACACCGAGTCTTGGATCCTGGGTCGTCTCTGGTCTGCAAACTGCAGGATGAAGATGTCCGCTCCTTGTCGGTTCTTGCTGGTGTTGAGTAGAATCTGCTCGCCCACTGCGTCTGGCTCCTTCGTCCCGGACTCTCTGTGTGAGTGCTCAGGTATAGCCCTGGCTGCGGTCTCAGCCGGGACCCTGCCGCCGCCGCCGTGGTGGTTGATGGCAAGCGCTCAGATGTGTCTTCTTGCCTTGGCTTTCCCTCTCTTGTCTAACTCTCTGTCCTGTGATGGCACACTTGGTGTGATTCTCTGGCTTAGGACTCTTCACTGGAACTCTAAAACTGCTTTCTATGCGAGAGATTATTCAGAATCCAGCTTCTCCTCCGCCATCTTCCCGGAACCCCTATAGTAATATATTCTGATTTATTACTTTATTTGTAAAAGATTTGAAACATTTTGCTTTTCTGCTGAAGTTTAAGTTTTTAAATAGTATCATCAAAATATATTCCTTGGTTACTTGGTGCAGTTTTTTATAAAGTTTTTAACTAATGGCTTCTAAGAATTCTTAATTGCTATATTATCTGTTTTAATTTTAATTTCAATATAATTTTATTTTAAGGTAATGTACAGAGGGGTTACAGGTACATAATTAAGGTAATGAGTACATTTTTTTTGGAAGGAATATTTTTAGCCCCTCCATCGATTTTTTTTGTACACTCAATTACTGATGCTTTTGCTGTTGGTATTGTTCAAATGTACTTTTGCTTTCTTTGTTCATACTTTTTTATTATAAAATTAATATAAAGAGTGTTTACAGTTACTTAAGTCAACTAAAGGGTACATGTCATTTTATTTTCTATATTTCAAATTTTGGTCTTAATTAATTATTTTCTTGTTTTTTAAGATAATTCTTTTTTCAGAGTTTTAGGATTAGTTCATTTAATTTTGCATGATTTTTACACATGTAAATTATTCACATATATGTTACTTTTAAAATATTTAACATGTGAATATTTAATATAATTTTCTTAATTATTATATGGTTGGTGAATTTACATAAATTGGTTTTCTTATAGTTCTAAACATATTTTTCCAGGTAACAAATAATTACTGTATTTTCAAGAATCACATACTATATTGAGAAAGGCTTCATTTCCTGGTCACTTTTTTGTAAATATTTGTACTTGAATTAAAAAAAAAAGTTTGAGCTGAGCATGGTGATTTGGGTCTTCCATTTTTTACCTATGGTAGGAACTGTGAATAGGGTCTGTAATTCGGGAGAGCCTGAGAAACTATGAAACCTTATCATAAAAATATCCAGAGTGAAATGATTTGAGATATAGCCACCCATAGCGAGATATAGAGCACCTGGTTATCATATTCTAAATCTTGAGACTTAAACACCAGTAACATTAATCTTTTGTCAAAATTAAAGGATACATGTTTCAAAATGTTTATTATTTAAAACTTATTTACAAAGGTTCTCATGTCTTCTATTTCTTAATTTTCCATTTACTTAATCTATAAGAATCCAAGTATATTGTGATTATTTGATTTCTACTAAACGCTTAAATAGTATGAGCAATATTATGATTTCATATATTAGTCTGTTTTTACTATTTGTGAAAATTTCCCCTATTTAATATTATAATATCAATATTCCAAATGTGTGTATGTGGTATGTGTGTGTATGTGTGTGTGTGTGTGTGTGTGTGTGTGTGTGTGTGTGTTTATGTGGTTTTTGTGTGTGTGTGCTTTGTGTGTACCTTTGTAATGCTTGGGAGATCACACCATTATTTCACATATGCTAGGTCAAGATGTTACCACTGAACTATACTGTGTAGTTATAATGTAATTAGTGTTTTAAATTATGACTTTAAAATTTTCATTCCTAGTATGTTTTTTCAAAATTATATATGATTAAATGTGATCCATTTTCTATCCACGTTAGCAATTTGTATTGTTATTTTATTGTTATTTAGAGTATTTCCACTGCTTTTTCACTTCCAAATTCTTGTGTTTGTTATTGATAAAGGTTTTACTTTGCTTCTTTTCTCTCTTCATTCTTTTTGCCTTTAGATTTTAGCTATTCTTTCCTTTATTTCTTTGGAAATTAATTATCATATTGCTATTACAATTTATTTACATTGTAAGAGGTCTATACAATGCTTTATTTTCTATTTTGTTTTTCCTATCTTCTCTGACTCTCAGTCCACACTATTAGGTGGATTAAAAAGAACTTGATTAAGGACCCTTTGATTATTTTCCTCCTTCTCTTCTCTGAAGTCTTTCTGTTTTTGAAACACAATAACAATGACATACAGCTCCTAGGTGGTCCATCATTCTATCCCCTTTCACTCTTCTCTGTAGTCGTTATCATTCACCTTTATTATTCTATAGTGTTATCTAAATCTTAAATCATTCCTAAATTAATTTTAGTTGTTTTAAGCATTCTCTAAAGACATTTTTCACTATATAATATCTGGGGTCTTGTGTTTTCACAAGGTGCAAAATATGAGTGACTATCAAACATCTAGATATCTGTAGAATATTGGTCCACCAACTCAATAAACTTGTATGTAAATTCAAGGAAAACAGGTCAATCAGAACAATCTTGTAAAATGGTGTAGCTTGAGCACTCTAACTAGATTTGAATTTTATTACCATGTTTATTAGTGAAAGAACCGACACATAGAAGAATGTAACAGATTTATCAAAAATAAATTCTTAGTTTTATTGTCAATAGATTTTGAAAAGGATGCCATGACTTAATGAAATAAAAATAGAATACTAAATGGGTATATTGGCACTACTGCCTCTCTAGTTTTAAAGAATGATCTTAGACTACTACCTCAAACCATATACAAAAATTTTTAAATAAAAAATGATTATCAAACTAAATGTGAGTTGTAAAATCCTACAAAACAAACATGTAAAAATTCATGACAATGGATCAGTAACGGTTTCCAAAAATTTGACATGAAAAGCATTAGTGGCTAAAGAAAAGCAAGAATAAACTAATATCAACTGATGACCTTTCTTAATTCTATGAAAGTAGTGAAAACATATCCAACAGATAGAGGGTACATATTTGTTAATGCTACAATGTTAATGCTACAGTGATCCTGAATCTTAAGTACTATTATATGTTCTAATTCTGTATAAATTTTTTCCGAAAAGGATATTTGTATAAAGAACATATGTAAATTAATAGTCAATAGGAGGAGCATATGAATTAAGCTCCTCTTTAGTATCTAAGAAAAAAGAAAAAGAAAATTCAGTAGTATGACCATAATATAAAAAGATGACACAAAATATAGTAATGCATTTGTGGAGAAATTGATATACTTCGCATAGTAGAATGATTTGTGTAATACTGCAGTCATTTTATTAAGCAATTTTTCAAGTCTTCAAAAGGTCAAAGAGAATTGTATATGTTCTAGCTATTACACTTCTATGTATGTATTAAAGAGAATTAAAAAACTTGTATGGATTCGGAATGTAGTTCATTGACTGTGCACTTGGACAGTATGAATGAGAACCTGAAATAATTCCTCAAAACAAATTTTGAAAAGACACCCTATAGAAAATGTATGCAGGACAAATTCCTGTAACTCAATTTTATATCTATTTTAATATCTGTTCTAAAATTTATAGCATTTCTATTTGAAGAAATCCAAGTTTGTGAAAATTAGGCTTGGAAAACCTATGAGTGTACAATTCACTTCCAAAGCACTAAAATGTATACAATGAAAGGAGATAATATATTGTATGTGAATTTCATGTCAGCAAAAAAATAAACCTATAGTTAAAAATTCTTCCTACAAAATGCAAAATACCTAATGTTTTTGGTGTTGGCTAAAAATTCTTTGTAAACTGCTGTTTCTAAAACAAAGATGTGATTTCTGTTTATTTTGAGTTTTTTGTCTGTTTTTATACTTTATGCAGAGATAACCCAATCAAAAAATGTATGTGATAACTGGAATATCTAGGAATTATACATCACTTATACATAATTGATAACCTTTTCTTGAAGAAACTTTTACCAAATGATAGAAAACACAAATCTATGCATCTGCATTTTTTGGTAGCCATATGTTACTTGCTCAATCCAATTGCTTTTCTCTACTTTGCTAGAAAAAAGTATTCTCAGGGTAAGAGCCAATAACGTGAAAAGAAACAAAACATACAATCATCTTGATTTATTTGTGACAAAAACAAATGAAATAAAACAATTCCACATAAGCGACTCCATTATTAGTATTTATGAAGATGATTCTGAATGCCAACATCCATTGAATTTTTGGAATTTTAATTTCTACGAACATATGAAAATTAGAATAAGAAAATAAATATAGTTTTAGAGAAAACCAGCCTTGGAATAATTTTTTTAATTGTTTTGAAATTACAAAAGAATTAATACCATTAAAATTATCCTTTCCTATGGAATTCATTTAAAAATGTTTATCATTTATTATAATTTAAATACCAAGCAAGAGTAATTTTACAGAATAATTACAAATATTGTATTACTATCATAAAACAGAATAAAAGACAGTCCCAATATATTATCATTATTCTTAATTTTAAATCATTACCTAAATATCTTAAACAATCTAAATAGTCATGTCTTTAACATAGACGTAAATATTCTATACTTTTTACCTAACATTTTCCATTGGCATGTATTCATGTTTCTAAGAAATGTTCACAGCAGGTAAAAGATGCTTCTGTGAAATTAATGAGATATATTTTGTTGTTCTAGATGTTGTTTGCAAGGTTATGCATTGTCCCTAAGCCATTTTGTGTTCAAAGCCAGCACTCTACAACTTGAGGTATAGAGCTAATTCCTGGTTTTAGTGGTTAATTGGAGAATCTAACAAGTACTTTTCTGTCTGGGCTAGTTTCAA
Organism: Dipodomys merriami; assembly: GCF_024711535.1. Lineage (NCBI taxonomy): Eukaryota > Metazoa > Chordata > Mammalia > Rodentia > Heteromyidae > Dipodomys > Dipodomys merriami. Next base: position 218,258 of record NW_027203049.1, on the reverse strand, counting down.
AAACAATTCCAAGACCTCATTACCCAGAATAGCTCGAATTATAGGTGTGAGTCACTGGCACTTGGTTTAATGTATATTTTAATTTTAATTATGTTTCAAGATTTTTGTTTCATTATAATGTACTTCGTTCTACACATAAATTTAGATATATGTATGTATTTCTGATGACAATCTCTAAAAATGTATGTCTTTCTACACATTATATATATATATATATATATATAAACATTTCTGAAGACAGACTCCTTCTAAAACTTCTTATGCTACTATCTTTTTACCTTTTTATTTCAAAGATATACAGTATGTTTTTCCAAAAGTTTCCTAGAATAAAATATCTAATATTTCAATAGAACGTAGCGTTTATTACTTTTAAGGGAATTTTAGATATACACATGATATTGTAGTATATTACTTAAAATAATTCTGTTCAAACTCTTAAATATTTGTGTGTAGTGGTGAGGAGAGAGGAAGTTAATTCATACTTGTTAGGAAATTGCAATACTTCAAAAATGTATTCTATAATATGTTATAAGCAAATAGCCAAGCTACCTGTTATGGTTTAGTTTTTTGGTTTCTTTGTTCAAAATTTTAATATGGATGCATGCACAGTGATTAACATTAAAATTATTAATCAAAAGACAAAAGGAATAATCGCAAAATCATAGATACATATCAGAGTTTCAATAGCTAACACTTATGATTCTAATAATAATTTTGATGAGGATAATGATGATCACAGAGTATCCTGATAATGACAATATTGTGATTGAAAAGAAAAAAAAACTTTACACATTTTTGAAGCTATATTTCCCATATTAAATATATAGTAAAAAAATAGCGTTGCATTACATACAATAAGAATAACAAGAGGAGAGTTTCAATATCAAGAAATACTATCACATAAATGGGTAGAGACAGTAAAAACCCTAATGTTATTCCTGAAGTCTCTCTAATGTATACACACTTTTCTTGGTGGTATTATTTTCTTATAAATAAAATTATTTATTTCCACATTTTGATGGACTAAGGTATAGTTTTCAGCTTAGTGTGATTAGTTCAAAAACATTCTCCTATAGATACTATTCAATAACCAATGTTTCCAATGATATATTAAGGGTATGTTCTTCAATACATCTGAAAAAACATGACACTATTTATTTTTACATAGTACCACTTACATATCTGTAGTTACCTTAAAATGACATATACCTTAGAGCCAGGAGGTAAAATTTATTTTTATTTCTGCAGGAAACAATATGTGACTTTATACCAACAAACTGAATTTGAGTCTTTCCTTATTTGTAAGGTAAGGTGGAAAATGTAAGGACTCTTCAATTTTCTTTTTTCCTGCTCTAGAAGTCAACCCATATATTCTTCATTATTTCTGGTAGATTACATCCATTTATAGATGAGAAATGTAAGGCCAACAGTCAATGTAGTGAGTAAATAATGATACTAGAATTTGTGTCTGAGTTATTCACTCTGTGTGCTTACAAAGAGAGTAATTTGGTGATGGAAGGGACCAATATGAAAAGACTATGGGGAAAAAGCATACTTTGGATATGGTTGTTTTAGGACTAGGTGACAGTGTTGAGTAAATGAAACAGGCTGGTGTCAGGGGCATAAAAAAGGAGTATATAGAAATCATTTGAGTGGGGGCTGGGAAGGTGGCTCAGTGATAGAGCGTTTGCCTTGCATGCATGAGGCCCTGGATTCGATTTCTCAGCACCACATAAGCAGAGAAAAAATCCGGAAGTGGTGCTGTGGCTCAAGTGGTAGAGTGCTAGTCTTGAGATGAAGAACTGAGGGACAGCGCCCAGGCCCAGAGGTCAGGCCCCACGAATGCACCCACCCAAAAAATAGAAATTATTTGAGTGACAGAAACTGAGAAAATCTGGATCATTCATCTTATCTAATGGGAGGGAGTAGAAGGGTAAGAAGAAATCTAAATGTGCTTCCACACGTTTGGCTGACAACTCTGTTAGTGCTACTCTTAGTTATAAGGACCACAGGTGGAAATGATGGATTTAGGGGAAAAAAATCTGATAGTTCTAAAGTTTAGTTGCAAAGATGGGTCTGGTTAGACATCATCAAAATATCCACGACCATGAATATGAAAAAGAATAATAAAATTGGGGGCATTATTGAAAGGAAAAGGAAAAGGAAAGTTCTGACACAGGTGTGAGCAATGTGGGCACCACTGTAGACAAGATTGGAAGAAAGAGATAAATAAGGAAATAAAAAAGTAACAAACACAGATTTACAGAAGTAAAGGAAGGAATTTGCAAGAAGATATTGAAAGAAATATGCTATTTGGATTTGAAAAGTAAAAGGACATAGACAAGTTCAATAAGATCATTGTTTTGGTGAAAGTCATATTGATAAAATTTTGGGATATGAATATGAAGCCATAAAATTCTGGATCCATAAATTCAACAGATCCTGTTGATTTTAAATGTTGGGAACCAATGCTTTTATCCTGAACTTAGAAAAATTATACAGATATAATTGTCATGAATTTACTCATAGGTATTGTGTGAACATTTTTGAAGACTGTGTTTATTCAGGAGTTTGTAGATTGAACTACAGCACAGACAAGCCTAATTTGTCCTACAGTTCCAATGTGTGGCCCATGTATCCACATCAGTTTGGGATTTTATTGAAATATTTTTAGATATGTTTGGATGTCTTATCAGCCTATTCGTTATAAATGTAAGCCAAGTAACACTAAGTATTAGATTGAACAACAGCATTACTGATGTGACTGAATACTCCTCGAATTGATTCTTCTTTAGAATAGAAAATGCCTCAATAGTCATTGACACATCATAACTGCCATATACTCCATTTAACTCTAGTTCTTGTTAGGGATATCTCCATGGTGAAATAACCCTGTCAATCATCCTACCACAAATTCTTATATGTAGGGAATGCTTTTATAAACTTCAAGCTTTTATTGAATTGGAGAGTTCAGATTTTACCCTCACCAGTACGACTGAATGCCTAAAAAGGTAAAACATTTTGCTGTAATGCCTTCCTTTCATTTTCTCATACCCATTGGCAAGTAGGGAAGGATTCACCTACAATGCTGACTTTTACTAACACAACATCTTGGATCTAGTGTTAATTCGGATACTTACTAATTAGCTTTAGATTTTGTGGATATTTATATTTCTCATGGGAAACCTAATGAGCCCCATGGAAATTGACCTAAGACGACTTTCAATTCTAATATCAGTTTTTCTCAAAATGCTTTAAATTCTACATTCTCTAATGTGAGCATAGGGTTACACTGTGGAACTTTTCTCCTCAAAGAGTGAGTACTACCCTATTGCTTAATATGGACAAAGTACTTTCGTACATAGACTGGTCTTGTGCAAACAAGAAGTGGTAGTTGAACAATGTTCTTAGCAGTTTGTATAGATGAAATGGAAAGAGAGCAACTATGAACTCAAAAGGAATGTGCAAAAAAGCGAAAGGCACAAAGTAGAATGTGCCAAGGAAATGCTGAAGTATAATTTCAAATTATGTGCTCAGGTGTGAGGGTGTGTTCAAAGTACAGCTTAAGAAAAAGTAGTTGGGTATCTTGGGGAAAAACTGCTTTAAACTCTTCGGTGATAATTGTACAAGTAGAAGCCCGTAACTCTGACTCTAATCAGCTACATCATCATCAACTTAGGGACTATTTTCCAAGTGCAAAGTGAGAAAAAGAGGGCTCATCACAGTTAGTGTTCAGGTTGAAGTAATGGAAATAACATAATTTTTCTTATAAGACTTCACTTATTTTGGTGGGTTAAAGTAGGAAAAACCCAAGTAAATTTTTTGCATGTACCTAAATTAAGTGGGAAATAGTATATTACTCTCTTTTTAACTGGGAAGTTGTACATTACGTCTTTTTATACTCTAACTTGGGAAAATGATCTGCTGTCAGTCGTTTTCTTTCCCCTCCCCATCTTTTGCCCTAACAATTACATATTTTTTATTTAAAGAGACATACTTGAGCTTGCATTACTAAATCTTTCAAAATTATATGAACTAATTCATACTTCTGGAAGCCTCCTCTATCTTTCTCAAGAGAATATTTTGTCACTACCATTTTAACCCATATGATATTGGATATCTTCCTGTCTAATTCAGTGCAAGATATAGATTAGATTCATCCAGATATCTCAACACTTGTACCACCATGAAAACGTATCTTCATAAAAATCATGATTTTAGAATATCTGGGGAGGTGGCATCTGTCATTTTTGAATGACCTTAAGTGATACTTACATGCAATCATGTTTTAAATCAATATGCCTCTCAGGAGATGAACGAATTGACAAAATGTGATAAATATATCCACTGTGGAATTCTATGCTTGCAATTCATATGGAAATGGAAAAATCCTACTAAGTAAAATAAACAAGACACAAAGAAAGAGATTCCATGGTTTCCCTAATTTGCAACAAGTAGGAAATATCTAGGATAGTCCTAGCAGATGAGCAGAATGGCTCAGTAGCTATGTATAAGATTATGAACAAAATGAACTCCTACATATGGAAACAAAGGTTTTCTTCGTGGTTGTTGTTTTTAATGTACTCTGTGATTCTTTTTTCTTTTGTGTTTTCCCCTATGGTTTGTCCCCTGCTGTATTTGATTTCAGTATCATGTGTTATTGTATATATATTTATCATAATTAGGGAAGGGAAGAGGAACAACAACATGGCATGACAAAAGACAAAGTATAAACCAATGTAATAGCAATGCTCACAAGACAACAGTATGGAAATTTACATTACAACTTGTGAAGGGTATTGGGGTAAAGGAAAACTGTTAGAAAAGTGAGGTAGTGGATAAAAAGTTCTACATGTTATGTATTCACCATCTTACAATTACGGCAACCCCTTCTATATATCACCTTGACAATAAAATTAAATTAAAAAATAACTTACATAAAATATAATTTCACTGTATTGGTATAGTAAATACCACTCTATTCCCCCTTTCTTTATCAGAGGGTCATCAACTTGAATGTTATCAAACTATACAATATCTTCACAATATATTTGCCTTTATGTTGAAAAAAACATTACCTCATATTAAAACAGAAAAGTTTAATTCTACGGAAACTCCTAACTTTAAAACTGAATAATTGTTACAACGACAGAATATATGTATTCTTCAAAATTCAGATGACTACTAACTAATCATTTTCAAATTCTGATCATGCCATGCCAGAAACATTTAAAACAGTATCTGTTTGCATTTTAATTAATTCTGCAATAGATGAAATTTCCAATGTGATGTTACATATGTAAAAGTGAATAGAAACAATAGCCAAATTCTGGTAGAAGATAAAACTATGATCTATCTATAATAATTAATTCCTGAAGAGTAAACATTTGTTCATCAGAAAAAGCTATTATTTCTATGACAATCAATTCCAAGTTTTTATCCTAGCCCAAAAGTTTGCAACTTGTAAGGTGCACCTTAAAATTGCCTAAATTCACATCATCACTAGCTTATCACTATTGTGAAAAAAATACTACACTTCTGCTGTGATGCCCTCCCAATTGTGCAAAGAACACTACACTAAACTTTTCTGCATCATTTTTCCTCCAGTGGTATTCTTGAGATCAGAACACTTGCAAATATTATTTATATTATTATTTTATATTAATTTTATTATGTATTATTTTTATCTATCATAGATATTCAGGAGATCAGAATTTCTGAATATTAAGATCTGAAGATTATGGATCAAACCCACCCAGGTAGCAAGGTTCCTTATATTCTTATTTCCAATAAACTCATAAGGAATAGCCAGACACAAGTGGCACTGAGGTTCAAGTAGTAGAGCAGTAGCCTTGAGCAAAAACAGGCTCAGGGACAGTGCCCAGACCTAGAGGTCAAGCCCTAGCATAAACTAAACAACAAAAACAAAATATAAACAAGCTTTTTTTCCCTCATTGTATGAGTAATTACGAGGTACGTAAGGAAATTTCTTCCTGTGTTATGTATAGGTAGAAGAAAAAAGATGTCATACAATTACTCTCTTCATACAATGTTACACCAAAGCCTCAAAAAATTGATCTTTTTCTAAATTTATATATTAATAGCATCCATTTGTTGGCAACTTTGTCTAGATTATTCAGATTATCATGTTATACATGAACTGTTGGAATTATGCATTAACTAATTTCTAATACTTGAAAGAATATTCTAGGCAATTAGAATGCCAGAACCATTTGTGAATTTCTAAATTAAATCTTCTACTTGAAAACATTTTTGTAGTATCCTAGAGAATATGAAATTACAAACAAAAAGCATTTATTTCAAATCTAAATTCTAATTTAGGCAGGTCTCCAAAGTCCTACATTAGATGAACTTTGCTATTTCTCCAGGCTGAAGCTTTTGTAATCCTTCATCATTTCTTTAGAATCCAACAGAATGGTGCTTACTTTTTCAAATTTTCGATTGGGAATCATGAGCTATTTTGCATCTAGCAATGTTCTGTAATGAAGAGAGCATGTAAAACAGAAGTGAGGATGATATATGAGTTGCATTTCACTAGGAAACTTGACTTATCAAAACATAGTGAAAAAATTAGCCCAAACTTCCAACTGGGTATTCCTTTCTTGTTTGGCTTGTTTTATTGAGACAAATTATACTACCTGGTCCAGGGAAGGTATCGCTATGTAATTCCACTCTCTAATCTCCTATCTTAGTCTGAGTGCTAGAATTCCAGGCTTGTATCACATTGCCCTGCCATAGTTTGTTGGTTTATTTAATCTAGAAACAGGCTAGCAATTCTGAACTTCTCCGATGATCTTATCCACTAGACTGACTGCTTTGACTGTTTATGTACAATTTTCAAAGACGTTCTAACATTTGACACAGGATATGAACATTTTCAGATGCACCTGCAGGGTTCTCTGATTCATTCCTCCATGGATCTGATCCCTTTAATAGTGATTACTTGACTTTCTTAATATCTCTGGTCCCTATCTTTGTAATATTCTCAAGCTTTTTGGGGGAAAGTTCACTTGAGGACTTTCTAATATGAAAATTATCACTTGTCCTAGTCTTACTCAGGACATATTTACTGTTATTTTCCAACATTTTCTACACATTCTGAGAGTTGTTTCATATGTGTGTTTACACATATAAGTGCCTCTGTGTATGTGCATGCTTGCGTGTATGTATGCCAAAACCTCAAGCTCTTATTCAGCAGTCTTGCTCATACCTAGTATTCCATCCCTTCAGACATTCTTACAATGCAGGTTAGCCTGGTTAATTATAGGTATTGTGGCAAATACTTTTTTTTCCCAGGCTGGATGCAAACTGAACTTCCCAGAATCCTTTACATTCTTAGGTTTTATATTTCCAGGAGTGTCATTTTTTAAACTTGAAACAGTTTTGTGAGTGTAAAGTCTAACCTGTAGCCCAGATTTTTAACTTAAGAATTCATATAAAGATAGATGACCATACACATTACATACATTGAGTGTACACTGTTAGATATGTGATCTTAAGCCAGATGACAGTGGCTCATGCCTATAATACTAGCTACTCAGGAGGCTGAGATCTGAGGATTGCAGTTCAAATCAAGCACAAGTAGGAAAGTTTCTGAAGCACTTATCTCCAATTAACAACCAGAAAACTGGAAGTGGCACTGTGGATCAAGCGGTAGACTGCTAGCCTTAAGGTGAAGAGTAGAGGAAGTGTGCCCAGGCCCAGACTTCAAGCCCCACAAATACCAACGGAAAAGAAAAGTAAAGAAATAAAAGATATGTGAACTTAGCCACCAGTTCATTGCTAGTATAATTCCTGCTCTCACCACATGGCTTTCTTTTTCCAGTTAAGTCCATGCTCTTATATATGATTTGCTTTGAAACTAGAATTATTCTTCCATTCTAGTTTTTACAAATTTGCATGATTAGTTGCCATGATTTAGAGATAGAAGAAGAAACAGAGTGGCCTCATCCTTCATGTTCCACTGAGTAGTAATGCTTTCTCTACATCACTCCCATAGATATACATACTGGCCTTGGCTTTATTGATACAAATTTGTCTTATTTGCAGAGTCTTCTATACTGTATTGAACAACCATACTTAAACACAGAACTTCTTTTTCTCCTATTATTCATATTGTTTCTCCTACTGTTAACTTATGTACACTTGTGAAAAAATGTACAACACACACACATATTTCTGAGAACCTTCTTCTCACTTAAAATTGGTCTTAATTTATAGAGCACTTAGGAAATTTGACTTAATGTACTCCAGGATAATGGTTTTTCATGTTTTTTATTGTAAAAATGTTGTTCAGAAGGGTTAGAGTTATATATATAAGTTAATTAGTACATAATCTATCAAGCATTGTTAACTCTTCTTTTGTTTTTCCCGTCTTCCCTTTTCTCCTCGCTGCCCCAAATCCCCCCTTTCCTCCCCAAGTTATAAAGTTCATTTTCTACATAGCGTCTTGTAGAACTCATTGTTACAATGGATCATACTGTACTCTTGTTTCAGCATTTTATTATTTCCCTTCCCCTCCCCACATTAGAAAAAGGTATATGCAAGATGCAGATCACCGACATCAAATACAGTAAAAACAGGGGTTATACCATGGTGGTAGAAAATAGAAGAGAAAAAAAAATCACATAGTACCTGTTAGGTAACAATAAAGAAAAATCAAGTTGTGTCCTATCTTGGAGTCCATTTCACTTAACATCATTTTATATGGCTATATGTACATGTATAATGTTTTATAAGTGATTTAAATTCCATATTTTCTCATGAGTAAGTTGTTTCTGAAGCGCTTTATCTCATGTACAAAGATGTACTTGTGCTATTTCAATGAAGCCACAAAACGTTCATTTTACCTGGAGCAGCGCCATAGATTGTTACTTGAAGTAACTGGAAGGAACTGTTACTGGAAGTGGAAACTGATTCCAAGAGAGGAATTGAACATAGAGAAATGACAAGTTCAATTTAATTTGTGCGCTCGCTTTACTGTACAAGAAAAGAATTCAAAGCTTGAAGGAAACTCTGTCCCTGACTTTTTCGAGTGTGTTCTTTACTCACATAAAACTTGTTTGCAAATTTCTAGTTGAGAGTATTACAAAAGGAAACAATATGCCATTTGAAGGCCAACATAGATAAAAAGGAAATAACGTTGTTTTAAAAGTGTTCTACTGCAAAGAAACAAAGACATATAGGTTTAAAGGTAAGGTAACTTATGCCTCGATATTTCACTCCTGACATGATTGTCTTGTTGCAGGAGTCAGTTATCCATTACTTTAATCTGGTCCTGAGTTCACCATAGCAATAAGGATTCCAAAAATCAGGATCCAGTGAGTATGATCAGCAAAAGGAGCCTCTTTTCAAACCAGTGCTTTAAGGATGGTCCAAAATAAATATGTGGACGTTTTTTGCTTGCTTGTTTGTTTAGTTTGTGCTGGTTCTGGGGCTTGAACTCAGAGTCTGGCTCCTGTCCCTGAATAGTTGTCTTTTCTGCCCTCCTGCCACCATAGCTAGTACTCTACTGCTTGAGCCAAAACTCCACTTTTGGCTTTTTTGGTGTTTAATTAAAGATAAGAGTTTGACAGACTCTTCTGCCTGTTGGCTTTGAGACTGTAATAAATCCAAGTGAGATCAACTGTATGGATGTCTCTTTTGAACCAAGACATGTTAGATGAAGTTTATTATAAAGCTAATATTCGACAAATTTTTAAAAGAAGAGAATATATTCAGCAAAGAAACCATAACTTAACTCAGCAAAAGTAGGTGCACTGAATTATTTTGGAATTATGTTCTCTGCTTGGGAAAATTAGTATTGACTTCGTCGTGCCTTTTGAGGAACTTTTTCTGTTAGTCATGGGGCTTGAAGTCTGATTCTGGGCGCTGTCCCTCAGCATTTCAGCTCAAGTTGAGGGCTCTACCACTTTAGTTACAGCACCACTTCCAGATTTCTGGTCGTAATTGAAGATAAGATTCTCATGGATTTTCCTGACCAGGCTGGCTTTGAACCACAATCCTCTGGTTTCAACCTCCTGAGTAGCTAGTATTACAAGTGTGAGTCACCAGCACCCAGCTCATATTTGCATTTATGTACACTTAATGACACTATGTTGACAAAGAATGGAAATTTGAATCAAATGATGTGACATTGCAGCTTTTCAATAAAATGGATGTAGCAATAAATATGTCCTCTTTTTCCATGTTCTTACATTAATGACTCATGACCTATGGGACTCTTACATTAGCATCCTCTGTTGTCTGCATATGTGGACTTAGTATCAGTAATTGTTCATAGAGAAATAGAGAAAGACAGATTTGTAGAAAGCAAAGGAGATCAAGTATGAAAGAGCAGCATAGAAGTATATACAACTTATCACACAGAGATTACGAACTAGCCTAAGTTATTTGGTTATTTATAATCAAAAATGGTTCTCTAGAACAGTTTATGGTATAACTTAGTTATTATTATCATTTATACCTTCCATCTGGAGTTATTCCTTCTGTCAAAACTATCAATTAACCTCTGCCTTTTTGGTGCCATAACTTACCAAAAAGATTTCCAAATCTCACTTATACTACTCTTCTGATTGTGATTAGAAGTGCCCACTCAAGAGCCTGGAATCTTTAAATTTCCAGGATTAATCTTCACTGATATCTAAGCACATTCTTGGTATTAATTGCCATGACCTATTAACAAAACGTTTTTTTTTGTTCAACACAGTATTCTAATATAGGTAAAGTACATGAATTAAGGACTATTGATAGGTATCAGTTGGAAGGAGCAATTATATATTCCCAGTATGGGTTCTTTATTTTGCATTTCCTGGCTAAATGACTCTTTTGACAGTCCTGGGGCTTGAACTCAGGGCCAAGGAACTGTCCTTGAGCTTCTTTTTTTTATCGAGGCTAGCATTATACCACTTGAGGCAAAACACCACTTCCAGTGTTTCTTTTTCTGTTTATGTGGTTTCATGCATGCTAAGCAATAACTGTTCCATGAAACCACATTCCCAGAGCCCTAAATGACTTTCTTTTTTTATGTTAATAAGTTTTTTGTGTGAAAATACAGTACAGAGGGGTTATAATTACATGAGCAAGGTAATGAGTACATTTCTTATCAAACATTTTTGCCTCCTCCTTTGTTTACCCTTACCATCCCTGCCCTCCGATTCCCCCCCCCCCATCCACCGCCAAAGTTGTAAAGTTCTTTTTTCGACATAATGTCTTGTTGCAATAAGAATTTCTTAAGATGACATTACTTTTTCATTCGGTTAATATGTATTACAATTTTGGACAAGTGATAGGAAAGGAAGTGGAAAACAATACTAAGTCCAGTAAGGCTGACATTCCGATCACATCACTAAGGAAGTAGTGTTAAGACCTGCAGGACTCTTAGGGCTGTTGTATGTGACATTATTATGTAAAACACTATTAACTGTCATCCCAGACATCCATAACATTCTGCTTCCACGTTCCAGGTCAAGAACCAAATATGTACGCCTTTTTATTGATTGGGTGTGTTTCCTAGGAAGGAAGAAGGAGGATGTAGTAAGTGATGGTGGAAAAATATGTATATTGGCTAACTGTCCACATTTTTTGCATTTTTAAAAAGTGCTACTGATGAACTCCCACTTACATCTAATTGACTTGCTGTTTGCACAAGATGCAGATAAATGAAGACATTTATTCTGGAGGATAATCACATATATTAACAAAATCCATTTCTGGAAAAATAAGATACTAGTTAAGAAATTACAAATTATTGTCTATAAAATGGTTTCTTTTCTTGGAGAACAAAAGGTAGTATTGAAGTGATTACTCCAACTTTCTTTGAAATTTTATGCTGTTTCAGTATCAAAATGTTCTCTAATTTCTGTAACTTCCAAACATAAAAGACATGATTTGAAGATCTCAGTTGTTTTAGAAAATAAGGAATGTAATTGCATCCTTTCTGCAGAGACATGTGATGGCAAGTATGATTGATTGTATTATGGTTCTCTTTTTTTCCTCTTTATCTCAAGTGTTGCATATCTTGGCATATTACTCTATGTCCTGAATCAGCTTCCTGTAGGTGAGATTTACCTCTACTCTGCAGTGTCAAGATGGGTCATGTGACTTACTTCAGCTTACAAAAGTGAACCAGAAGTGGTGAAAGGCTATTTCTAGGGGAAGATTTCTATCTCATTATCTGTGTCTTTTTCTCCTTAGCTATAAAAATAGCATATTTCCAGAGAGAGTCTTTTTTCAACTTATGTGTTGGAAGAGTGTAGCATGTGAAAATGAGGCAAAACTCAAATTCAGCCTCATACATATAACACAGGCAGAACTAAGCTAATATTAGAATATATTAAGATGCTAGTTTCTTACCATTCTTTTATATATATATGATAGCTGGCTATAGCACACCAGAATTCAACAAATCCTAAACAAGAACTAAACAAATTGATAACATTTCCTATTGGAAGATATTACGTTTTTTTTCAGGTAAAGGGTAAGTTTATTCAGTAGACCTGCTGGGACCAGGCAAGGTTGGCACTCCACGTGGCTGGGAAAGGCCTGGGAAAGAGCGAGAGCTGGGAAAGAGAGGAAAGAGAGAGGAAAAAGAGATAAAAGAGCAGAGAGAGAGCGTGTCTGGGAAAAGTGGGAAAGAGAGAGAGCTAGGAAAGAGAAGGGAGCTAGAATAAAGGGAGGAAAGAGCTAGAAAAGAGCAGAGAGAGCAGAGAGAGCTAGGAAAGAACACAGAGAGAGTGTCTGTACTTGAACTAGGCCTTATGTGTGGAGAAAGGTATGGCCACATCAAATTCAGATGTGACCTCTTCCAGGTGTCCAAGTTGCCTAGGTAACGCAGGTACTACATGGAGCATTCTGGCTGGCACCAGGCCATTTTGGTATTCAATGCGGTGGGGAAAGGCCTGGGAAAGAGAGCTGGGAGAGCTGGGAAAGAGAGAGAGCTGGGTAAGAGAGAGAGAAGAGCTAGAAAATAACAGAGAGAGCAGAGAGAGCTAGAAAAGAGCAGAGAGTGATATTACAATTTTTTTATAAATAAGCATTCTCCATGTGATCACTTGTGGGGTTATCTATTTCTATAGATGTGTTTAATCACTCTAGAGCACTGGATCTAATATCCACAATCATTATCCAGATCTTGTGATTGAGATGAGGAAGAAAAAAATATCTAGATTTCTCCTTCTCTTTTCCTCTTCTCCTTTTTCTATTGTGGATTCTCATCTTTTCTCCAAATTCTCCTATTAATTAAGGAAGAATAACACATTGTGGATATGAAGCAAAAGGCTTCAAAGCCAGAATTTTATTCTTTCAGAAATAGATGAAGTAAATCAGAGTGGATCAAGGAAGAATAAAAACATGATTTTTTTTCCCTTTCTGGATTTCACCATAGACTCTGAACATGACTCTAAATAGCTAGTGAACCATTTGCCTTGGCTAACTTTTTAAAAATATAGATTTTTAAAAAAAGATAATTAAAAAATTAAAAATAATTTTAAAATAAATAGTAATTTGTTGTTTGCTTTTGGGAGGCATGAAATAAGACTGCATTAACATTGTGTGAGTTGAGAGGCTTAATTTTATCAGAATCCAAACATAATGAAAATTAGATGATTTTAAGATAAATAGCCTGTAGATACATTTTTACCTTGACATACCCACAGAGACATATTTTTTTCTTCTTTTCCTCTCCATGATGATTCAACTTCAATAAGCAGTTAATGTAATTCAAATGGATGTGTTTCTTCCCGAAATAGAATAGACCCAAAAAAGTTAGAAAAAGAGAACCAGTATTGGCTAATGCATTTTTAAAAATAGCAGTCAAATAAATATTAACCATAATTCCAAAATAATAACAATCAAATGCTCTTGAAAAGAGAAGATTGTAAGCAGAATATACAAAAAGTGATAGTTCCGCAACTACTTCAGGAGCTGCTCTCTGGCATTTAGGATTTCTAGTACATGACAAGGTTTTAATCATGATTAGTTGCTTTCAGGGACTAATTTTTTTCTAGTTATATTTCATTGAAGAAATATGTTGTTCAAAATTAATGAAAGGATAACAGTTTATAGTAGAAAGAATGCTATACACTCATTTTACATAGCAAAATACCTTTCCATAATATCTGTCTTCCCCAAATAACGAATCCCTCAAATGTACATTTGTATTATATGTATATAAGTTTGTAAAATAATCACCTTTCATAATCCAATGAACACAAACATGAAGAATTATCAGATAGGCGAAATATATTCAAATGGGTACTTTAAAGTCCCAGGTATAGTTCGAAAGCACATGATGAGGTTTGAACCATCAGAGACATGTAAAGATGCTACATTAGAAAATAAAGTAAAAAACAACAACCCAGATTCTGAATTTCTGGAAAGCAGAACAGCAAGTAAACGCTTTTTCCACTAGAATCATTTGAAAAATATTTTAGCTCTGTAGGTGGCTCGATTTTAATCTAGTGAGACTTCTTTTAAATTTCTGTCCTTTAGAACTGCAAAATGATAAATACGGATTATTCAAGCCAACTAACGTGTAGAAATATTTTACAGCAGATTTAGATTAATAAACTAATTCAACTACAGCCTTTTCCTGATGCAACTACAGGGACACCACATTTCCTAGTTTTTGAGAATATGAGAAAATGTTGCCACTGGCTTTGTATACATGTATGATGTGAATACTACTTACGGGCCTTACATAAAGAAAATTTGAAATTCTAAATAATATTTATATAAGAGATTTCCTATCTTTATTTTCACATTTGGGGATCACTAAATACCAAAATTATGTAGAAGGCTAGGGTAAGAATATGGAAATGAAATCTGTCTCCTAATATTATAAAGATAATTTATGTCATTTTGAGTTACAGTTTTTAATGTAATAAAAAAATAAGGTAAAACAGATACAAAAACTCAATTTTCTATCCCTCCTAACTTTCCAACAGCAATTAGAGAATCCAGTAAATGTACAGCCATCCCAGGATGGTATAGGATGGAATAGGATCACTAGATGGTCAAAAAGAAGATAACAAAAATGGTTCCCCTGGAACAATTTGAAACAAAATCTACATCTGCAGATTGTGATATAGCTAGAAAATCGTTTCCACTATTCTAAGACTTTGATATTTTAGGTTTGTTTGCACAGCATCTTTCCATTCTTAAGAAATGACCCTTTATTAACACTCAAGTTTTTGCAGTTTATAAGCCAGAAACAAACAATGCTTCTAAATGTAAAGAAGAATGATATTAAGAGTGATCAAGGCTACTTCCATAGCTATAGCTGATAAATAATAATGATATTGGGGAATAGTCCAATTATCTTGAACTTGTTCATAACTTTACTCTTCTCCAACACAAGAAGTCCTAATCAAAATATGATAAACATTAATAGAGGATTTTTATATTTTTATTGTTCACTCCAAAGCAAATACACTTTCCTTTTTGCAAGCCTGACTTTGAAAGAGTTAGACCCTCAAAACTATTTTATAGACAAAAGTTTACTGCTTTGACTTAGGTGTTTTCCTGCCTTTGGATGTTGTTCTCTATTATTTTGGCAATTGCATAGAAAAACAAGATAAATCCATTATGCTTGTGTTGAATTGTTCAAAGTCAAGCTGTCTTCAAAGTTTTCTGTTCCCTTCTTCACTGCTAATTAAAGTTTAATTATTGCTCTTTAAATGCAACAAAACGTGATACTTTTCCGTACATTCTCATTGAAATTGATGAAAACAAGAGTGTCTGTGATTGCTTTTTTAATAGTTTTCAAGTATTTTCCTTGGCTATTTTCATTATTGCCTTTGTTCCGGTCTTCTAATCAGGAACAGAGGGTTACCAAAAATATCTTCCTAAGATATAGGATGTAATGTAGAAAAAAATAGATGTATAATTAAAGATTTTCATCTCCTTAAAGACTGAAAAGCTCAGAAGAAATTTTGCTATTACTGGCATTATTAAGATGATTTGAATGTTTTGGTTCTTAAACTAAGTGAAATACATGTCAAATGTTACTTGTTCTAGCAATGATTATGGCTTATACTTTTCTTCTCCAATGAGATGAAACGTCTGACTATTTTGGAGGGCATATTGATTTTAGGATAGGAGGCTTAATTATAGAAAGCCAAGGGAGATTCCTAAAACAGTATTGCCTTTCACTTATCACTTAATTATACTTAAAGTATGTAAGTATAGAAATATACAAATATGAATTGAGTGACAAATGTGTGATTTACAAATTTGACTCAATGACAACTAATCCAGAAAGCAATTCTTTATATTTATATAAACTAGTATACCTAGTAAGGATTTAAAAATTGTTAGAATATATTTTTAACATTTATTTCAAAATATTTGTTTATTTGTAACTGTTTATTTTTAATTTTTGTTGGTAGTGGGGATTGAAATCTGGGCCTGGACATTGTCCCTCAGCTCTTCAGCTCAAGACTAGTGCTCTACCACTTGAGCCACTGCCAGTTTTCTGGTGGCCCATTGGAAATAAGAGTCTCATGGACTTTCCTGCCTAAGCTGGCTTTGAACCATGAGCCTCAGCTCTCAGCCTTCTTAATAGCTAGGGTTATAAGCATGAGCCACTGACTCCTAGCTACACAATTATTTTTTACATAGCTATGAAATATTGCTTGATAATCCCATTCATTTATATGTTGTGTAATAATAAAGCTACATCATATCCATTAATTTCTGCATGTAACATTTCTTTTTAGAGAGAATGCTCAAAAACTTATCTTCTGGCTAGGATTAAATATCTATTCTTAACTATAATCTCTTTTCTTCTTGTGGTATACAATTAATATATTTAGTTTTAGTCCTGGAAGTCTGCTAATTAAAGTTACATAAAACATGAATTATAAAGTGAAAGAAATGCATGGTTCCATTACTTGTTTTAAGAAAACAATTATGCCTTTTGTTTCCAATTATATTTCTGTGGGAATGTGTAATATTCATTGATTTAATTGTTAAAATTTATAACCGTTACATTATATCAAGTTGATTCAAACTTGTTTGGTCCTGTTGCAATTTTTTTAACAATTTACCCTTTCAGTCATGCCTCACTTCTGGCTTTTTTGCTGATTAATCAGAGATAAGATTATCAGGGAGTTTATTTTGTGGGCTGCCTTCAAACAGCAAAACTCAAATCACAGCCTCCCAAGTAGCTAGGATGAGATACATGACACACCTGCTCACCACTTGTATATGAACTTTCATAGGCTAAGTTGTTTTACACTTTCAATGAGTTCAACTCTTTCATTTTCCTTTCCTATAATTTTAATGCCAAATCTCAAAATTGTCAAAACATCTTCCGTTGCTGTATATTTCCATCTCTCTTTTTGTTTTATATGCCACGTTTTAATTCTGCTTGAAGTTAACATTTGAATAAATTGTTATGTTTAAGTCAATGTTCACTTTTTAACTTTCCCAAATACTTCCTAATGTATCACCGCTTATTAAACAGAACATCATTCCACAAATGTTTGGTTTTACCCCTTATTAAATATTCCTTGATAATATTTATGTGGATCTAATCTGGTGCCCTACAGACCGATTGAGTTGGATAATGTTTCCTCTACAAATATAACAATTTTACACAAATAGCTTTAATATTGGACAGAGAAATATATTCCAGATTACTTTTCTTTGTGAATGACTCAAAGAGTGCTAGTCAGGTGTTCTTAGAAATTGTCATAAACATAAATAAAACTGTGAAGCTGAGTGCTGTTGGCTTATGCTTGTAATCCTAGCTGCATAGGAAGCTGAGATCTGAGGATTGTGGTTGAAATTTAGCTGGAATGGGAATGTCTGTAAGACTGTTATGTCCTATTAACCACCAGAAAACCAGAAGTGGCACAGTTGCTCAATGAGTAGAGCATTCACTTTAAAGTGAATAGCAGAAGGACAATGCCAGGACCAGATTTCAAGCCCCAGGAATGACCAAAAAAAGGGGAAGAGACAATTTATATCTTTTCTGAATTGTATCCTCCAATCGACAAAAATTATGTCTCCATTTATTTAGATGTTTGCTTTTATATTCAGCATTGTATAATTTTCAATGATGGTGAGTAAATAGCACTTTAATACATTTTGACAATGTGTGAAGGTAGCATAAAGAAATTCAAAGAAAACAGTTGAAATATAAAGGGCAATGGAAATGGAGAAAGCCAGAAACAGGTTAATCAGGCCCTTCATCAATATGTGAGAATGTAAGATATTGCAATAAAATATCTTCATATAATTAATATGCACCAATTAATAACTATCTTCCAAAGGCTTTGGTATTCAAGTATGACATAAAGGATAAATACACATTCTGTGGTGAAATGAAAGAAAGATAGATGAGAAAATGCATACTTATAATGATTGTGTAAATAAACTAAGAAATTCAGTCAACATTCTGAGGGCTCATGGCTCATTGGACTCGAAAGTTGCTGGTATCTAAGATAATTCTAAAATGTTAGACTTGATCCTATCTTTAAGACTGTTTAATACTATAGTTTTTTTAGTCAGTATTCTTTTCCTTGTTGCTGGTTGTGGTGGTGGTTCTGGGCCTTGAACCCTGGGCCTGGGCTCTGTCCCTCAGCTCTTCCACTCAAGGTTAGAGCTCTACCACTTGAGCCATAATATCACCTCCGGCTTTCTGGTGGTTTATTGGAGATAAAAGTCTCATAGACTTTTCCTGCACAGGGTGGCTTTGAACCATGATGCTCAGATCTCAGCCTCCTGAGTGCCTAGAAATACAGGCATGAGCCAATAACTTACAGACAAATAAAAATTAAAATATATGTATCTGTATATATACATGTATGTACACATCTGTATATTCTTATATATGTATACATATATGTATTTGAATATATACACATATAAGTATGACTATATGCATATGTACATGTAGTGTGTACACATATATATTTATTTAAATAGACTTGAATCAGAAATATATTAAGAGCATATTAATGTCAATGAAATACTTTAACCATCCTGAATAAGTTATCCAAAAATCCAAATACATATCTCTATAGTAATATAAGAACAATCAAGGAACATATGGAAAGATCATAACATACCTAGACATTACATATATATAGAGATTAGTGGAAATAGAAAGAATAAGAAAGCCCTGCACAACCATTATGTAGAAATTGCAATCCTTATACATTGATGCTTGGCACTTAAAATGATATAGTCAGTTTCTTAAATATACTGGAAATCTTTAAGACATTACACATAGAATTGTCTCTATGATCCAGTATTTTGAATTATAATTTTATATACAAAATAGGTTACAACATATGTCCAATGAGACACATGTACAAGAATATACATAGCAAAACCCTTCATAATATCATATAATAAAACATGGAAATGCTCATTGAGGATGTTATTCCAATATACACAAGCATACAAAAAATATGCTCTATCCATGAGAAAAATTTACAGGGACTTACTTTGGAAACAGTGATATTACATGGGAGAAATGGATAAAATAGACTACATTTTCTAATTATATGAGGTTTTTAAAATGGGCACATCTGTAAAGGTAGAATATGAAATAATAGCTGCTCAAAGGGAGAGTAGGTTGAAATGATGACAGGAAATGACTATTAATAAATATTTGAGTATTTTGAGAGGGTAGTAATGATAAAATGTTCCTGAACTGAAGGTGATGTTCTTACTACAACTCTTTAACACTCTAAGAATCATTGGACTTTATCGAAGAATCACAATTGCATTTGCATTAACATTAGGAAAATTTTTAGAATAGTAGTGGGTTAATCTGAGTGATAATTTAGAATTTAAAATCACAGAATTCTATAATGCACAACTTTAGTATGTTGATGAATAAGACTATCAAGAAAATATGATCTGTGATATGTCCTCTGAGTGCCTATATATGACATTAAGAGACAGTGAGTATTCTACAAATTCATGTAAATTGAGCTATGAGATAGGATTGAGAAGGATGAGGGATAATGATCATAAGATGCATTGTATTGGCCATGGAATGTGGCTTAGTGGTAGATGCTTGACTTGCATGTGTGAAGCCCTGGGTTTGATTTCTCAGTACTACATAAACTAAAAAGCAGGAATTGGCACTATCACACAAGTCATAGAGTACTAGCATGAGGAAAAAAACTCAAGGACGTTGCCAAGGCATGAATTCAAGCTCCAGGACTAGGCAAAAAAAAAAAAAAAAGGTGCATTTTATTAAGCCGGGCACTAGCGGCTCACGGCTGTAATCCTAGATAATCAGCAGGCAGAAAATTGAGGTTTGAAGCCAGCCCAGGCAAGAAAGTCTGTGATATTCTTATTTCCAATTAAATCTCAGAAAAATCAGAAAGTGCTGCTGTGCCTCAAGTGATAGAGTTCTAGCATTCATCCAAAGGAGCTCGGGGACAGCCCCCAGACCCAGAGTTCAAACTTCAGGAGAGGAAAAAGAAAAAAAAACTCACTATACACTGTTAATATACTGCTTTGTTAAACAGCAAGTCCCACACAACTATTAAAGTTAATTTAAAAAATGATAAAATACAAGTCATTTTGGGAACCAGACAAAGATGGTATACAGGGGACAAAGTAAATATTATATCATGCAGTTTGAGTTGAAATTTGTTCTATAGTTTTCTTAAATCATTTATGAAATTGACAATACTGCCAATTATAGGTCAATTTCCTTGAGGAACAGATTGTATGCTGCTGTCTTTTATACGAAATCATAGAGGTGATATTTTGCCTTGTATTGAACTATATCTGATATTTTAAAGTAGATTTGTCCTAATATAATATTAATTTAATCAATCATTTCATTAGGGTGATGTTGGTTAGATTTTTTCCAGTAAATCTTATCCCCTATAATAAATGAGAGCATGCTGTGACAGTCTCCTATTAATATGAAAAAATACTTTATAAAATTAACTTAAAAGGGGGAAAGATTAAACTTGACTTCTGATTTTATACATTTGAGATTATGTTTCTTATCCTCATTGACTTGGGTTGGTGGTGGCACAGTACCCCATGTCAGGAATATGTGTTGAAATATGTGTATTCGTGGAAGACAGGAATAGGAGTGGGAGAGGGCGAAGGAGGAAGAGGGAAGAGAGAGAGGAAGAAGGAAAAGAAGAAGAAGGAGACAGAGAAGAAAAAGAAGGAAGAGGAGGAAAGGACTTTGATCTGAACACCTTTAATCACAAGTTCTCAGTGACCAAATCTCTACAACTATGCCCACATGAAAGGTTTCACCTCTTTATGGCAACTTAGTGAAAGCTAATTATTAATCTCAATCCTTTATGATTTCAGATTTAATTTCTAGAGTGGTGGGTAGATATTTCTATACATTGTGATAACTTCTGTTCCTAAATATTTACTTGAATTAATCAAAGAAGCTATTTGGCATGGAAGTGGTTTGGTTATACCATTGCTGGAGAAACATTTTGAGTGCAAATACATTTTATTTAACAGATAAGGAAGCTTCAGAGATTTCATTTGGTGACCTTCAAAAATGACTATTTCATCTAACTCATAATGACTTTAATTTTTCATAATTTTATGACATTTCTATTCAAGATTTTGTCATCTATAATTAGATTTTTTCTTTCTAGTTGAAGGAAAAATACATACTATTACAACCATTTATTTCTTAATTATTCCATAGAGTAGGAATAATATGAATTTCCTACCATTCAAAAATAAGTTATATTCAAGTCTATAGGAATAATTGCATGTAATGGAATATCTTGCTTTATTTTATATGGAGACTGATTCAATTTCTAAAAATAACTGTTGACATAAAATAAATGAAATTCAGTGTTTCTCTGAAATGTCTCGGTACCCAAACCTCAGAAATAAATAACTAGTAATTAAGATTTTTATATACTCCAAAAATGTATGAATCTATATTTTATGTCAAAAAAAGTTTTGGTTTAAAATAAGAGAAAATCATGTGACCACAGTCGATAATATTTAATTTAATGAAAAATGACTTCATTCACCCTAACAGAGCCTATTGCTTTTAGCTTACATGAGAAATTTGATTAACGATCCCTTCATCACTTTTGAATATTAGAGTATTTCAAATTGTGCAAACATTCTGTCATTTTAACCTTTGAGTGTATATTTTTTCATAAAAATGAAAACTTTTTTCACACTGCGGGTTCAGATTCACTAACTAAATAAATATCTAAATATTAATTTGTTAAATTGAGCCTCTAGAAGTCAAATAATAAGAAATTTATTTTATTCTTACATATATTATATCAGTGCTGAATATGGGTATCGCAAGCTTGTAATCCTCACTACTCAGGAAGCTGGGGTTCAAAGCCAGCCTTGACAACAATGGTATTATCTTATAACTATGTTAGAAACAATTACAAGAAAAAAAAAACATCTGAATACTTATTTTGGGGTCCATTTCATCTAACATCAACTTATCTGACCTTTGCTGCTTATCTCAGATATGTCCCTTCCCCACTGCTTTCATTGTATTTGATGTTGGTACAATTTGTGGAGTGGAAGGGAAAAAACAAATGGTTTAAATAAGGATAAAGGTGGACCCATTAAAACTATGAGGTGTAAAAGTCGTTATGTTGCAAAATGAACTTTACAACTTTGGCCTGGTGAGGGGCGGAGGGGGGGTAGAAGGGAAGGTTTGGGAGGGGGAAACAAAGGAGGAGGCAAAAATGCTTGATAAGAAATGTACTCATTACCTTGCTCAAGTAATTATAACCCCTCTATACAGTATTTTCACAATAAAAAAAAAAAGGCCAGACTTGCCAAGAGTTTGTGAGTCGCATCTCAATTAATCACACACACACATCAAAACACACGCACACACACACAAAGCCAGAAGTGGAGTTGTGGCTCAAATGTTAGAGCAATGTCCTTGCTAGGTAAAAAATCAAGGGATAGGTCTGGAGTTCAAATCACAAGAACAACACACACACACAATATTATGTATAAATTCTTATTTTAGTTTAAAGAAATAAACAATATCATGGAAAGTAACATTTGTTACATATCCGGAAATTTTGTGAATTTGTTTTTATTATCATTTGTCTTAAGATATAACTTAGGTTATTAAAATTAATGTTAATATAGTATATTTATAATTACTCATAACACCTTGGAGTATAAGAGTTGGTAATTTTTCTATAGCCATAATAGATAGTCTGAGTGAAAGAAAGAAAGGAAGAAAGGAAGAAAAAGAATGAAAGAAAGAAGGAAAGAAAAGGAAGGAAGAGAGAAAGAGAGAGAGGAGTAGGGATGAAGGGAAGGAGGGAGGAAGGAAAGAAGAAAAGAAGGAAGGAAGGAAAAAAGGAAGGAATTAAGGAATTAAGGCACAAAGAAACGAAGGAAGGGAGGGAGGAAGAGAGGGACAAAAACAATTTAATTTATAAAATGTGCTATTTAGCCCAGCATAAACTTGTAATTAACCCTTTAGTAAATGCAAGTTTGCAATTTTCATTTCTCTGCATGTTTCCAATGCATGAATAAAACCAACAAATGAAGGTTCAGAAATAACCAGGTGAATCTGATTGCATCTGTAGTAAATATGTATGCAAATATTCTTCTCATTTTCCATACATCATCAAATAATTATTTGCAAACAATTTACATTTAGTTATAAATATTCTAAAAATTCAAGTAACCAAGGGATGTCAATATATTATATAATGTGAATACTAGTAATTATAATGCTCTTAATAATAGTCTTTATGTTATATTAATTGTAACAATTTTATTATGTGTTTTATCAGAGAAATTAGCATACTCTGATTTTGGTGTTTGTGGGAGTCCTAATAGCCAACAGTAATTAAAATGAAAGGAGATCTGTATTTGTTGGCACAAATGAATATTTCTGAAAGCAATTAACTCATTGGAGATTGTTCAAATACATCAGAAGGGCCTTAGAAAGGCTGTACCACGTTAACATGGTTACCGATGATGTGATTCAAGAGCCACTAAACAATCATACTTCATTTTGCCATCACTATAATTATTCCCATTGTAAGAAGAATAATTCACATAATTTACATGATATAATCTTGTCCTTAAGTTATTATGTTCTATGAAATAATATCCAAATGTACACCACACTGAGTTAAAGAAAAAGTAGCAAAGTGTTTTGGACGATGTAACTCCTTCCAGATACACATGTTAAAATTCTATTCTCCTGTCTGGTGACATTAGAATCTACCTTTCAGAGATGACCCTGCAATAATGATTCTGATGAAAGAAGCCCAATATAATTACTCTGCCATGTGAACGCCCAGCAAATAGATTATTATGAATCAGAAATTAGACCCCCATAAGAGAAAAAATTGCTTTGAATAACCATTTTTAAAATCAATGTTTAAGCTTCTGGAGTATGGATAATATACTCCTGATATTTTTAAGCCACTTACTTTGAAATATTTTAACAGCCCAATGGCTGACAAAAAGCAAAGTTTTGATTTAAATTTCACAAATTCTGATAAAAAAGATTCATAAGGTTTTATTATTTGAATTTTATTCTCCAAGTCTTCGGGTTTTAAATAGGAATTGAATTGAGGTTCAACTGTCTATTGAACTATCAAAATTAATTTTTTGAATATTTTTATTTTCTTTAGTTGTACAAAGGGGTTGCCATTCACTGAAACAGTATATGGATACAGTGCATCTTGATCAATGTCACCCCTTTCAACACTCTCATCCAATCCTTATGTATCTCAATATTATATTATGGAATTTCTTGCCATTTAACAAAGCAGTTTAGGTGTACAATGCACCTGGAATTGTGTCACCACTTCAACATCTTCAACCTCATTTCAAACTACCCCTTCCTTTGTATATTTCAATTCTGGGAAGTATACAATGGATTCTTGCCTGTATTCTATCATTTTCCCCTTCAATTTCCTACCCCTCTCACATTGCCCCCCACTATCCTCTCTTGCACTACACATTTACTGGTATTCATTTTGTTGGCTTTCACTTAGCCTTTTAAGAGAATTATAGTATTTTCACTCTCCATGGACTCTGACACTTCAGCTAATTCATTTGTACCTCCTTGCATACCATCCAATGTGTTTACTTTTACATTTATAGACACTCCTATCTACCACAAGTGAGGAAAGTCATGCAACCTAAGTTTCTCTGGGTCTGCTTTATTTCACTTAATATTATTTCTAAGTGTTTCATTTTTCCTTTAGAATGGTGCAATGTTATTCTTTCTGATGAATGAACAGAATTCCATTATGTATTTATATGTTTGTATATATATATTTATATGCATATATGTTTGTATACATACATTTATATACGTACATATATACTTGTAAATTGGGACCAATAAAATTATATATATATATGTATATATAATCTATATATACATATATATTTCTTGATCTCTTTTTACAATGAGAGGCATCTGGGCTGATTCCATATGTTGGCTACAGAAAATAATGTGATAATGAACAGCTTCAGTGTGGCCTTGTTTCTGCTCTATTGGATAAATGACCATAAGTGGAATTGCTGGATCATAGGTGGGTAGCTCTCTATTCAGTTCTGTGAGCAATTTCCATACTGTTTTCCAAAGTGATTGAACAAGATTACATTCCCACCAACAGTGTAATAGAGTTTCCTTTTGGCCACATCCCTATTAGTATCTGTGATCGTTCGTTTTTTCATAATGACAT
Source organism: Dipodomys merriami (assembly GCF_024711535.1). Lineage (NCBI taxonomy): Eukaryota > Metazoa > Chordata > Mammalia > Rodentia > Heteromyidae > Dipodomys > Dipodomys merriami. The sequence goes on along the minus strand of NW_027203049.1, from coordinate 192,558 downwards.
TGTAAGAAGGGTGAGATGAATCTCAGTGTTGTTTGGATTTGCATTTCTTTTATGGAGAGAGATGCAGCTATTTGTCATTCTTACTTCTTCTAAGAAGTTATCTTTAAGTCTTTATCCCATATATTAATTGGGTTCTTGTTTATTTGAGGGTTTATTTTGTTGGGTTTAACTTTTTGATCTCTAAATATGGGTTAGTTATGAAAACACTTGTCTAATGCTTAGGTAATAAAAATCTTCTTCCATTCTGTTCTCTTTCTATATATCCTGCTAACTTTTTCTGTTGCCATGTAGAAACTCTTCAGTATGATGCGATTCTATTGATCCAGAAAGAATGATATTACACCATTCATAAGGAAATGGAAAGCCTTGGAACAAACTTATATTAAGTGAAGAAAGACAGACTCAAAGAAACATAAGTTGCCTAATTTCCCTCATATCTTGTAGTAGAACGTGCCTCTAATTCTACAAGTAAACACAATTGGATGGTAAAAGAGAAAACATTACACTTGGACATGATAAATTTTATGGGATTCTAAACATTTATACAGTGAGATCAAAGGAGGATGCCCTTTGGAGAGGATCACAAAGGATCAATAGCTGTACGAATATTATCATATAAAATAATATTCATTAAAATTATCTCCAAGAAATGATTATGAGAGTTTCTTTATTATTTTGCTTTTTCCTTCAGTGTTCTGATGCCATTTTTTAAATTTCTGCACCTTTGGTCTTATATGTACGTTTGGATAGGGCAAGGGGGAATACAGAAATGGTGGGACAAAGGCTTAAATGCAGCAGTGCTACTCAATAGACATTACATAGTAAATGAACTATACAACTTATGCGAGAGGGCGTTTGAAAGGGAAAAACTGGGAGAATATGTGTGAAGAGGTGACACTGTTCAAAAAGAAATGTGCTCATCATCTGACTTTTGTAATTGTAACCCATCTGTAAATCATCTTTACAAATTAAAAATGGACCTCATAAACAGACGAGTAGCTATACAAATATTAGATTAAAATGGCTTTAAAATAAAAGTGGTATGAAAGTAAAAAGAGACAAAGAAGGACATTAAATATTGACAAAGAAAACTCTCCATCAGAAGGATATAAAAATTCTAAATATCAATGTCCTGAATCCTAGAGAAATTCATCAGAGAAATACTACTTACCCTAAAAACATGCATATATCCAAATAAATTGTTGGTTGCTTGAACAAATCTGGACAGGCCATCCAGGTGAAAACGTAGCAAAAATTTTTAGAGCTAAATAATTGTATTGACAAGTTATACCTAACAGATATCTACAGAGTATTTCACCTACCAGTGTCACAATATATATTCCACTCAGCAGCCCATGAAATGTTCTCCAAATTAGGTCATATTTTTTTTTTTTTTGGTCGGTAGTGGGACTTGAACTCTGGGCCTGGGCGCTGTCCCTCAGCTCTTCAGCTCAAGGCGAGCGCTCTACCACTTTAGCTACAGCGCCACTTCCGGTTTTCTTGTGGTTTATTGGAGATAGGAGTCTCACGGTCTCTCCTGCCCAGGCTGGCTTTGAACCGCGATCCTCAGATCTCAGCCTCCTGAGTAGCTAGGATTACAGGCGTGAGCCACCAGCGCCCGGCTAGGTCATATTTTATATCACAAGGAAAATATTTCATAATTCAAAAATAAAAACGAAACTACTCTTTGTATCCTGTCAGACCATGATTGTACCAAATTAGATCTCGACATCAAAAGGCATCACATAACATTCTGAAACCCACAGAGATTGAATAACACATTGTTAAATCATCAGTGAGTCACTGAAGAGATATACAGGAAAGTTCCAACGTTTATGGAATTCAGTGGAAGTGAACACACAAAATACTACCTCCTCTGGGACACAGCAGCAGCACAGACAATACTCAGAGGAATATTTATAGCTTTGAGTATGTACATCAACAAATTAGAACAATCTTAAATCAGCACTAATGATGCACCACTAAGTCTTTGACAAAACAGGAAAAATAAAACCAAAAACCACTAGACAGAAATAATACAAATTAGATTAAAAAATAAATGAATCAGTCTCAAAAAACATACAATCATAATTGACTTTTATCTACTAGTAGCTCAAAAATTCACCCAATGAATGTCAATGTAGCTATTTTCAGAGATAGACTCAACAACTCAAACCAGTGAACAAAAAAAATCTAGAATTCTAACAAGCAACATTCTGTTTGACTTTAAAAAATTCTATGTTGTTATTATTAAGGTGATTTATAGATGGATTGTAATTACAAGGGTCAGGTAATGAGTACATTTCCTTTCGTGAAATGTCTTCAGTTCCCTCACTTGTTCCCAGTCCCACCCTTCTGTCTCCACCCATGTGTTAAATAGTTCACTTTCATCAACGTTCAATGAACTCCACTGCTGCAATTTTTCACTCTTTTCCCTAAAGCTCTGTGCCCACCCCTCACCTTCCTGAAGACACACAATGAATATACCAGGCATAAGGTAAAAATAAAACAGAATTATCACAAGCTATAAACAACTACAAACACAAAACAAAAAAGAAGTTTTCTGTTTCTGTATCTCATAGTTCATTTGAGTATGTATATGTTGTTATATAAATCTAATTGTTTTTTATCATGAAGTCAATTCAGGGATTAAGGTGTAATAAAATAATATTGCTTTCTATTTAGTAATGCTTTTTATTTTAATATTAAAGTTGTAAGTAACACAATTGAAGTCCTAGTGAAATTTGAAAGTTCATATTTAGATGTTCCAAATGTCTAATAATTCCCTTTTAGCAACCAAAATTAAAAACAGGCATGTTTTATCCTCACAAATGTCATTATTTCATGTGTAAAAAAGTAAAATAAATGTAATGTTAATTCAGTGGACATAAGGAATCAAATACTTATGCAATGCATCAGTACCATAGATTATGACATCTATTAATAAAATTAATAAAACTTTTTTAAGTAGATTACTTCAGACATGCACCAAGTGATAATTTTCTTTTCTAAGTGAAGTTATATAGAAATCACAGTCCAAAGATTCCAGAATTCTGTGTGCTTTATACATGTCAATTTACACATATGGTAGGCTCATCTCAAAGTTATTTGAAGATATCTGAGAACAGGATTAGAATAAAAAATTCAAGCAACTGGTTAGCTGTATTTTGTGACTAAATAATTCTCTTTTATATCTCTTTATTTTATTTGAAAAATCTGGAAAATTTATTTAAGTCACATAAAAAATAATGAGAAATAAACACCCTTAGCTCCTTAAAAGACAATCAATAAAAAAGGAAACAACAAAGAAAAAATTGAACCTCATTTTGCATGTGGTCTTTGTATATTGTGGTGCTTTGTTACTGTGGATTATGTGACTCTCCCATGAATCTGGGCTCAAATCACAAGGGCTACAGGAAGAAAATTTCAAAAGCTAGAGCAGCTAATACACCTGTGCAGTTGTTTGTAGGTTTCACTAAAGTCGCAGCTGGACATGAACTGTACAAAGGAAATAATTCTACTTCTCTGCAGGCAAGAATGTGATGGAAAGCATAGTGTTATCTTCTTAGATGAAATAAGATCACCACACTTTAAAAGCTGACTAAATGATCAGCCCTTTGAATAACAGTGCCATTTTTAATGCATTCTAGAAAATTCGAATCCTTCATCCCTCCACAACCATTAATGACATTCACAAATCATTGCCGAGGGGAATTTCCAGTTCTATTTGATATTTCAAATGGATTAGGAGTAACATAAACAATAATTCCAAGTTGTTGAGAATATTTAATTTAGAATAAGCAAACAAATCAGATTCAACTCCATAGCATAACCTTTAGGAAAAGTGAATTAAGGTATATGGCATGTCCTTTGTAATTTAATTATAGACATTAGGGCAAAATGCCCAAAACACTCTGCAAGAAGGAAAAAGAAGTCTTTGATAAGATCTATTAAAGATTACAAGTAATTTTACCTACAATTTCTATTATATGATAGCATATTTTTTCTGATAATCAGAAACAAAAATAATTTTAATTATGATATGAAACATGCATCATCATGAATGAATGAAATCAGGGAGTAGATGGCTCAGGACTGGTTGGTTCTGTTGGATATTCTCATTATTTTGAATGATCTGGTGTTTTTGTCTGTGTGGAATTATGAATGTATTTAATGTCTGGGCTGGAAAATTTGATTATTAGATCATTTCTGACACCCAATGTCAGGAATCTAACCTGAGTCAGAGTGGTAAATATATATGTGTGCATGTGTGATTGTGTGAGTGCCTCCAAGTCTGTATTTAGAAGGAAGTATCTTATTTCCCTCAGGGTATATACTTAATTCTTTTAGTTATACTTCATTAATGACAGCAAATAAAAGTAATTAACATTTTTGAGACATATGTTTATCTTCCTATGTTTGCATGAACAAACTAAAAAGTTATATTTGGGGTATGAGTTTTGTGGAAGGTCAGCTGAAAGTATAAATATCTTCAAAAAGATGTCAATAGCAATCATTTCAGTGTAGATCAATTTTAGACAACACTTGGAAGGATATATAATCATATATGAAAATATAACATTTATTGATTTTCAAAAGCTACACTATTCGAGAAATATTTAGTAAAACAAGTTAAATTATGGAAAGATAAAAGTAATGTGATTATTTATTGCATACAGTTTTATATTTTAGTTTCGTCAAGTAAAAATGCCATTTATTTCTACTGTTTAGGAAGGTAAACCCTAAATATTATAGTTTGTGCCATATTTCACAATGAGAAGGTTTGTTTATATCAATAAGTTTATTTCTTTTGTTTCTGCTGTCCTATTCATAATTCTTCTCATAGTATTCTTCTAAGGACTTTTTCTGCCAGTTTGGGGCTTGAAAATACATTATGCTCTCAGGTTTTGTGTTTTTTGTTTTTGTTTTTTTTTGCTAACAGTGGTCAGTCTACTATTTGAACCATGCCCCAGCCCAGAAATTTTTGTAGTTAATTGGAGATAGAACCTCATGAACTTTCCTACTAGCCTGAAAACCATTATCCCCCAAGTCTCGTACTTCTTAATCAGTAGGATTATAGAGATGAGTCTTGGATCCAAAGAGTCAATGACTTTTCGTGTCTTATAGCTTCCACATGTTTGCTAGTAATTGCAATAATAAACTACCACAGATTGGGTAGCATTAATATTGTAAATACATTGTCTCTGAGTTGGTGGAATTAGAACTCCAAGATTAGAGTTGGCTTCTGATTCCTCTTTCCTTGGCATATTCAAGGCATTCTGCTTCTCTTGGAGTAGACTTCAACTTAAATGCTACCTTTGAGATTCTGTTTCCATATGCAATCACTTTGTAAAACAATGGTTTTTTATCTTTAGTCTGATTTCAGTGGGACATAACATATTACTTAATAGAAGAAAATCTCTAATATGAAATTATTTGTTTGGGACATGGAAGTTATGGTTATACCTTAGACGTGCCACATTTAAATTCCCAGTGCTATTGGAAAATTGAACTCAAAACCTATACTTGTGAAACAGCATCTCTGACACTACCATACCTGCAGATTATAATTTGATTGCTTATTTTGAGGTAGTATCACTATGCCTGGGCCTGCTTGGACTGAGGTCCTCCTAACACAAGCCAAAAACATTTTGCCTGGAACTGGAATTCTCTAAGCTCTGTTTTCCAAGTAGAAAATACTATAGATTTGAGCCACTTTATCCAGTAAAAGTATACAATTTCAAAATATCTTGGTATTGCCTATATTTGTGCTTAACATATATAGCTAACCTTAATTTTCTCCCTCTTTTGTTTAGTACTCTGAGTTGAAACCATTGGCTTTCTTTTTATACATGGCTTTGTTTTGGATGGAATGCCATCACAATAAAAAAAAAGTCTCACAAAATTTTATGTCAAAAATCATGGAAAGAAGGCTTCAGGTTCAAAAAAACACTGATCTTTAAGTTATAATTGCAGTATTAGTTATAGTGTTAGTCAATTCTTGCTTAAGTATCAGGAGGAAGGCAGAAATGTGAAAGATGTCAGGTCTCTGTAGAAATTTTGTAGTTGTCATTTCATGTTATCTTCCTTCCTTAAAGCTTGTTTTATTAAAACCCTCTGGGTTTATATTGGTTGGACTGATTGGTAATCATCTCTGGAAATAAAGCTGATTTTAAAGGCTGAGGGTTTGGTAAATAAAGGAGTGATCAGAATGAGCACAGATATTGTCACATATTGATCCGACCAGGTTAACTGCTGAACAGCCAAAAAAAAGCAAAGTTTCAAGTTTTATGATCCACATTGGAACATATACAGATAGATAGATATATACATATACATATACATGTGCATATACATACATACACGAAAAATTAAATCTCCAGTAGAATATAGAGAAACTTGGAGTGACAGGTGTTAAACTATATCAAACTGGTTGCAGGAAAGGTACAGTAAAATATAGATAGTTTAGCATAGATTTTGTAAAGGATGAAAATTCTTCCTTCATTATATACTTTACAAATATCCTTATTATGTTTTAAGTTTTTTGTGAAAATACCATACAGAGGGGTTACAATTACAGGGACAATGTAATGAGTACATTTCTCATTAAGCATTGCTACCTCCTCCTTTCTATCCCTTTATCATCCCTTTCCATCTCCCCTTCCCGACCCTCTCTCCCAACTTTGACTCACAAAGTTGTAAATTTCATTTTTCTACATAACATCTTGTACATCTCATTGTTGCACTGGGTCAGCCTGTATCCCTATTTAAACAATTTGGTTTTTCCCTTCCCCTCCACAAATTATACCAACATCAAATACAGTGAAAACTAGGTTGTTGTTTTTTTTAATTGTACTAAGAGCATGTATACAATGCTGAAAATTTGAATTACACAAAATATGCAACATGGGTAGGCACTGGTGGCTCAAGGATATAATCTTAGCTAGTTAAGAGGCTAAGATCTGAAGACCACAGTTCAAATCCAACCTGCATAAGAAAGTTCATTAGATTCTTATCTCCAATTAACCACCAGGGCAAATGGAGTTCCAGTTCAGATTGTATGGCAAGCACTGGCAAGTACTGTGTTCTAAAACACAAAAACACCATCCAGGCCCTGAGTTTAAGCCCTGGGATCAACAGAAACAAAAATATAAAATAAAACATGGAGTTAGATATTTTATAATGAAACATAATTTAATATACTCTACATTGTTAGAAAGACTAGTCTTCTGGGTTAGCTTTATAACCTACCATAATAAGTGATGTTGTCGACTTATTAAACAGAAATGCTTATTCAGATTTCCAAGTTTGAAGGTTTCAGTATATGTTCAGTTGGTTTTATTGCTTTGGAAGCCTGTGAGAAGACTATGGCAAGGTGGGGAGTATGTCAAAGAGAAAAGTTTTTTTTTACCTAGACTGATTAAAAGATAAAATAAGAAAGTAGTGGAGAGTCTATGTTCTCATAGCTTTCACGCTGAAGAACTTAATCTCCAGAACTATTCAGGTTATTAGTCCATGAAGATTTACAGAGTAAGTTTCTGGCATATATTTTATTTTGTTCCTCTTTTTGGGGGGATGATATAAATATTTTATTTTAATGAGGCAACTTGGTTTTAACCATTACCCACAAAATGTATGCAGTCATAGAATAAGAAATTTTTTTATTAATTTAAGACAACACTAGGCTCATTTTATGCCAACACAAAATATAAAAACCAATGATATTTTCACTGAACAACCACTCATAAAAAATTCATGAAATAATATAGTAAAGCTCCATGTCAATTTATTTGTTGGTTGTGTGCCTTGAACGCTGGGTCTGGGCACTGTCTCTCAGCTCTACATCTCAAGGCTACCACTGTACCATTTGAGCCACAGTGCCATTTCTGGTTTTAAGGTGGTTTATTGGAGATAAGAGTCTCACAGACTTTTCTGCCCAGGCTGGCTTTCAACCACTATCCTCAAATCTCAGACTCCTGAGTAGCAAGGATTACAGGCATGAGCCATCAAAGTCCGGATCCAAGTCAATTTTTAAAAAGCAAGCTTATTGAAACGTCTAGCTTTTTCCAGTAAACAATCGTATTTTTTCAGAATTAGCTTATAACTTAGTTATTTTTAGATGTAACTGTGAATTTTTTATAGAAACAAATATAATTCTATTACTCAGTATTTCACAAAAATCCACTGTAATTGACTTTCTCCAAAATCAATTATTACATACTATCTCACACACTATATTCATTACATTCCAAATAGTTTGGACCATTTCATATATATTCTAGGTGCTATTTTACATTATAAATTCACATCTGTGGTTTTAAACTAAGGAGAAAAGATTTTAGAGGTAAAATCAAATATGAATGTGTAGTGTGGCCCAATTAAACCAAAAATTGTGAATTCATACAGACAAAATTATTTTCTTTCCACTAAATACGTTGAAGAAATACCATTGGAAATAGTGAGGCAGGAAGTGGCAGAATTCAAATCTCATCGAACAATGTCTCTGTTATTCTGCCCCTCCAATAAGAAGACCCCCTTTTCCCAGTTGTCACAAAACTTCAAGTGTCTCTCTTTGAATTCTATTTGGAAAAGTTCTAAATCACTGATTCTTTTTGTATTTTCTGTTATATGAAACAAAATATACGCACAAAACAATTGAAATAAAATGCACACATATTTTGAAGTCATCACAGCTGGAAAAACAACCAACAAATTGGAACTTCCCCAGGAACAAAAACATGTTGTGCCCAGTTTATTTTTTAAACTACAAAACTTTCAAACACATGTTAATTTAAGTAGAGCTATAAGTATAACTGTCTCTCAGAAATAAGGTTGTGTTAATTTGTAATTAAATTCATCTGGATCAACCTAATATAGAAAATCCCTTGAATTGATCAAATTGTTTAAAACAAATGTAACTGTATGTAAAGATCTGCACATACTTAAAAGAAAAAAATGCTACAGTATGAAATCACAAAAATCATAACATTCTTAAAATTTCTGAAATGCAATTAGTAATTCCAAAATATCCATAATGAGAACTAAATACTACTGACTTAACAAGAACAAAATGTGCAAATAATAGAATCTGAGCAGTGTACATGAGTGTACGTAATTTTAAAATACTCCAAATTATACAGTTTTTAGAAGACTGAATGTGGATTATCTAAAGGAAAACATCAGCACGTTATATAAATGAAATTAAAAATCTCATGAAAAGAGAGAATAGTAGTAGTTTCTGGAAAATAATACTTTAATAAATGGTGGTCAAAATCCAGTACTGACTAAATTGTATATCTAATTAGTTAGATCCAAAGAAGACCGAAGTTACTCGAGCTGATTTGAAACTGGCAAAGTAGTAGAATACATCAGTAACATTATTATTGATATTGACTCTGACATTGAATTCATTTCCTCTTTGATCTGACAAATGAATATATGAAAGAACATAACTTCTCCAACTAAATATCAAGTCCTAACTAAACATATAACTAGAAAAGTCATCTTGCAATTCGTATTGCAACTGGGATAAAAAGAAAAATCAGTCATACTGATTCTGTATTTATTTTAAACGTTGGCTTTTTTCATAAATTATTTCCTTTGTCTTGCATTTTTAAAACGTTGTGTTAAATGATTTATATCTTGGTAACTAATTTTGGATGCCTCCTTAAATTTTGTTCTGGGTATAATATCTCACTTCAGCTCGTATCCCATGAAATGATGTTGTTTACAAAACAAATTCTAATAACCTCTGTTTATAATACACAAAATCTCATAAGCATGATTTCAGGAAGCACAGGTTAACATTTTGATAACGTGGTCTCATGACTGATCAGGCCTATCTGCATGAGTACAGTTGTACCTAGATTCCTCAGCCTAAATTTAGCCACTGTTAAAAAATGTTTATACCTTTATCTGTCACCCATCAGAGGTTAAACCTGAGTATAAAATCTAAGGAAAATCATAAGGGAAGAATTTAGCTCTTCTGGATATAATGTAAACCAAAATGCAGCATAGAGTAACTCATTTGACTAAAGTCAATCTATTTCTCTGAAACATATTAAGCATTCCCTTACAATGTGTATTATTCTCAAGAAGGGAATGAAGAATATGAGACGAGGACTAAGCAAGTATTGTCTTCAAATATACATAATTTGGATTTATATCTTTATTTCGTTATAGGCATTTTTGATAAAAACTGTTTGAATAATTGATTTCCTGGTCAGGTATAATATATCCTAGTTACATTTACCAAACTTCATTCAAAAAATCGTATATAGTAATTGAGTAGAAAGATATTCAATTAGTAGCAAAACGTATATACCTATAGAGTAATATTTTGAAGAGTCAATTGGAAATATTCTAATATAATAACTTGAACAATTTCACATTGACATTAACTATCTAGAATACTTTAATGCTAATTGGACAAGATTGTCCTTCTAAAAGAGCAAAACCAATTCCTCCTTTTACTTTATCAGGGAAATATCTCAGCTAAAAATGGAAATTAACCTATGAATCTATAACAAATGGAATGAATTTTACTTTTTTTAGCAAATATCAATTTCACAAAAGTATTTTATTGTGTTATACACATATATCCACATAATGTAGTTTGTTAAATTTTATTCCTTTTATTAATTTCATTATCCTATTTTTATACTTATATTTTATTATGTCATCATACAAATTTATGAAATATTTGAACATATTTACTCCACAATAATTCTCTTCATCTCCTCTCTTACTTTTTTCCAAACTTAATCAGTTCCAGCTTTTACACCTGGGTCATTCATTTTATTTTCTGGGTCTAGCGTTTGCATATGAGAAATCTAATAATTGTTTTTCACAGTATCACTAATTGCTTTAATATGAAGGTTTCAATTCTATTTTCTTGAAGATGATGTGATTTCATAATTGTGTGTGGCTAAATAATATATATATATATATATATATATGTATATATATATATATATATATATATATAACAGTTTCTTCAATGAGTGATTAAGGAACATGCAGTTAATTCTGTAGTTATTTATGCTTTTTTATGTGGGAGAAGGAAGGATGGAAATAATGATGTTTGGAATAAGAAACATGCTCTTTAGGCAGGCAATCTACTATTTGAAACATCTCTCCACTGCTCTTTCATCAGTTTTTCAATAATGCATTGTGTTTAAAAATAAAATTTAATTACATTTGCAAAGATGTTCTTTTTCAGTATATATATTATTTTTTATTACAATGTTACATTTAGTATGTAATGTGAGTATGGGGATGTATGTGAGCATGAAAATCTACATGTTTGTACATGTAGCTGACTCGAAGGAAACTGAATGTATGTGAGATACAGGATTCAAATAAAAGTTTAAGACCTGTAAGTTGCTAAATTGATATATATATATATATATATATGTCCAGTTTGTGGAGTGTGATTTCAAAGTCACATTTTGGTAGGTTTTATACCAAGTAAGTAGATGTTTCTAATCCAAAATCGTAAGGATTAAAACAACAACTCTGTTTCATAATCATTCAGTCTTAGTAATCCAGACATTACAATAAGTGGAAAAAATGATTGAAAGTATGGTGGGTCATTAGTAACCTTTAGACACTCTACATTTTCCCCAAAATCGTCAGATGTACTCTTTGGATATAAATTACAAGTATATTTATAAACGTACAGATATAATATGATCTTATATATGTAAATATATGTATATATTATAAATACATCATATATTTACTTATATTTTAAATGTGTATCACAAATATTGATTTATATTTAAATGTAATTCATCTCATCATAGATAAATAAACAGACAGACAGACAGACAGACAGACAGACAGACAGACAGACAGACAGATAGATAGATAGATAGATAGATAGATAGATAGATAGATAGATAGATAGATAGATAGATAGATAGATAGATAGATAGATAGATAGATAGATAGATAGATAGATAGATAGATTTTTTTTGGTCAGTCGTGGGGCTTGAACTCTGGGCTTAGGTGCTGTCCATGTGCTCTTCTGCTCAAGGCAAGAGCTCTACCACTTGAGACCTAGTGCCACTTCCAGTTTTCTGGTAGTTTATTGGAGAAAAGAATTTCATGGAATTTCCTGCCTGAGCTGGCATTGAACTGTGATCCTCAGATCTCAGCCTCCTGAGTAGCTAGGATTATAGGCATGAGCCACGGGTACCCGACTATACTTATATCTGAGATTTGTTAGTAGAACAAAGGATACAGGAACTATTATTCTTATCATGAAAGGACTTCACACTGACAGGTATAATTACAAGAAGAAAACAATAACTATTCACAATGGCACAAAAATTCCTTAGGTGCCTAGCAAGACAGCATGTGTTTCCATACACTGCATGTGGTGTGAGCAGTTTGCAACCCAAGTGACTGTGGGAGATATTGGACCCTGATAATTGCATAAACACAGCTCTCTATGACAGATTAGCAAGGCCTATCTTAGAGATTCTTGTTAGGGACATGATGAAAAAATTTATAGTTTAGTTGTGATTACAGAACTCTTTTACACATATCACTCAGCCATTAACTATATTTCACATAGTTCCTATTGCTCTAACTTATATTTTCTTGGTTCAGTAAACTGTTTTTTGTTTGTGAAAACTTAGCTGTTCAAAACATAGACATGGGTTTTTAATATTTTTGAAATTGCTGTCTGCATAATGTTGTATGAGATGAGCTTCTCTTTACCATTTCATAGGAATAAACTTAATCTGATTCAAACTTGGAAACAGGTAGCTTGTTCTCTCTCCTAGAAAGCATCTATATAGACTTCTTTACATGTAAACAGACCCTCATTTACTTGCAAAAGTCTGTCAGTGTATCAAACCTAACTCACCCTGCGGCGTGCGCCTTCTCGACCAGCGAGGAAGAACGAACACCACACCAGGAGTCTTCTCAGATCACGCTTTATTGGAGAGCCTTTTAGTTGATGAGAGAGCTTGAGCGCGAGAGAGCGTGCACCCAAAACATGGCCACTTATATAGGGAATAGGAATACGGGTCTTTCTATCATTGGTCGTCTGCCACAGGATTGGCTGGGGACCCTACGTGGCTCGCGCATGCGCAAAGCCCAGGACCCACCATCCCGCCAAGCACCTCCTGAAAGGGAGTGGTTACCTCAAAGCTGCAAGGGAGTGGGCGCCATCTTGTAATGGCGTTTACCCTGGCTCCCTACAGTTCCCCCTTTTTTGTTTTTTGGCAATAGGTAAGAGTAGAGGTTGGGCCTCTGTCTAAAACATTAGGACCTTGCACTGGCCTTCGCCTGAGGGGCGCCTTCCCCAGTGATGACCAGGCCCGTCCGATGCCTTTTTTGCAGAGGTGGGATCTTGGGCATCAACCCACTTGCAACCCAGCATGCTCTTCTTGAGGAGATGGTCCTCCTCAAGTGCAGTGCACTTGCCTAGCACCTTGTCCCAAATTGCAAATTGCATACCTGTCCCGGTGCAATGGGATCCCCTGATCCCTCGGGGTGCTAAGGCTATGCAGGATGGTAAGGCTTAATTGCCTCTCAGGGCCGACAGCCAGATCTGGGGTGAGGATCCACTCTCCAAAGCGGCTAATGCTTGCGAGATAACAACCTTGTCCCTTCTGGTTTGGGCTCGAAGGCGACAGACTAACCATAGGCAGACCACGCATCCTCACAGGCAGCAGGCTAAAAACATTCCGACTCCCACCCACTCTTTGAAAAAGGACACCGCAGAGGCAATCGAGTCTTCCATCCTACAATCTGCGGAAAATAAGGTGGGGAGAAAAAGGGAGTCTGTATGCAGGGGCATAGAAACTGGCCAGGCCCTGGTGACAGCCCACAGCCTTTGGTTTAGCTATCACAGGGGTTGCTATTAGCACTGTTGCTAACAGCAGGAAGATCAGCTGCATCAGGAGACGAGTGGATGGCATCTTCAAGAGGGGGTTCTGCTGCAGTCTCCACCGGCCTGGTCAGTCTCGTTGGCACCCAGTGAGGTACTTCTTGACTCTGTGGAAAAACACAAACAGCTCCCCTGGATCTTGTTATTACCAGATCCGGTCCATACCATTTATTATTAATAACATCCTTCCACATAACCATGTCTTTAGTATCCGTGGGGTCTCTTGTCATATGCCGATCTGCGGCATACTGATCGTTGTCATTTAGAATTAAAAAATTAAGGGTAAAGAGCGCAAGAGAAAGTCTTTCCCTGGGGGACGCTGACTCAGCAATTCCCCCTTTTTGTTTTTGAAGCATTTCTTTTATGCTTCTGTTAGCTCTTTCCACTATACCTTGTCCTTGAGGATTGCAGGGCAATCCGGTGGTGTGGGCAACCTGCATTTGTGCGCAAAAGGCGCGAAAACCATGGGAAGTATAAGCAGGGCCATTATCCGTCTTAAGTCTAAGGGGCTTTCCCCAAGCTGCCCAAGCTTCTAAGCAGTGTATTTTGACGTGAGACACCTTTTCTCCTGCCAAAGGTGTGGCATGAATGACACCAGAAAAGGTGTCCAAAGACACATGTAAATATTTTAACTTACCAAATTCTGTCAGATGAGTAACATCCATTTGCCATAGGGCGTTTTGTCTCAACCCCCTGGGGTTTACCCCCACATGGGGAGGATGAAGAAAGGTAACACAAGATTTACAGGCTTTAACAATATCTCTTGCCACATGCCTGGACAAATTATATCTTTTCCTAAGGGTATTAGCAGGTACATGATACAATCTATGAAAGTCTTTTGCCAATTCTTCAGGATCAGCAGCGACCAGAGCCACAGCCCGAGTTGCCTGGTCCACCAAATCATTACACCTTGCCATCGGGCCCGGCAACATAGAGTGGGCACGAATAAGTCCAATATAAAAAGAGTGTTTTCTGTTTAAGATAAGGGATTGAATCTGTAACAAAACATTAGAAATAGTACTGGCCTGCTTAATTGAAGCAGCAACTTCAAGAGAAGCAACGGCATTTACAACATATAATGAATCAGAAAATAAATTAAAAGGTTGATCAAATCTTTTAAAAACTTCAAGCACAATTAAACATTCAACAGCCTGTGGGACATTCGCACAATTAAACATTCAACAGCCTGTGGGACATTCGGCCGAAAATTAAAGACTACCGGCTATTTGTGTCCTTGAACAAAAAGGGCACCTTGTCCAGATTTTGATCCATCCGTAAAGATGGTCAGAGCATCAACCAAGGGCTCCTTTGAAGTGACAACAGGAAAATACACTAAATTTTTGTTAACTATGGCAAGCAGAGGATGCTTAGGATAATGGTTATCAATTACATTAGGAAATGAGCAAACAAGAATTGCCCACATATCCACTGTGGCTGCTAAAATTTCAACTTGCTCAGGGGTGTATGGAATAATTAATTTATCTGGAATTTTTGCAAAGTGCATCAAACAATACTTTATACCCAAAATTGCCTGCTTAGCCACTAATTCAGGAAAATATTGAACAGTTTTTGCTCCCACAGAATTGCCATGGAGCCACCATAAGTCCTGACTGCCTCAACTAAATCTTTTAACTGGGAGTAGGAAACTGGCTCAAAATCTCTTTCATTAGTAATTGGATTTTCAAAAACTGGAAAGGCGGCTGCCAGCCGCAACCAGGTGCTCCCTTTTATAAAGTGACTCCGCCCCGCCGGCGGGCACGCTCGGGGGGCCGACGGGTGAGGGCCAGCTCCATTTCCTCTTCCTGGCTGCTGCGGTACTCCCACCCCTAGGGGGCGCCACCCCCCATATCTGTCTGCCTCATACTCCGCCGCAGCCTCTTCTAACTCTTCACTATCAGCTGGATCGAGCTGTTCTCCC
The DNA here is from genome assembly GCF_024711535.1 of Dipodomys merriami. Classification (NCBI taxonomy): domain Eukaryota; kingdom Metazoa; phylum Chordata; class Mammalia; order Rodentia; family Heteromyidae; genus Dipodomys; species Dipodomys merriami. The sequence continues at coordinate 176,734 of NW_027203049.1, read as the reverse complement.
TCCTCCTCTAACATTTCTTCCTCTGAGTCACTCACAGGATCACTGCATTCTTGGTCCCGCCCTTCCACATGTAGGGCTGAGAACCGGTTTGCTTTTAAAGAAGGGCATGGGGGTCTCCTTGAGACCCCCTCCTCCCTAAGACCCTTCTCCTTTTGTGAGGGCTGCAGTCCCTCCTGCTTTAATTCTTTAGGATCCTTTTGTCTTTTTTCCCTTTTTCTTTTAGACCTATTTTCCTCCCCTTTACTGGACGCTGCCTCTGATAGACTATCCTGATGCCGTGTTAGTACTTTGGGTCCTTCCTGGATTAAATCAAACCCTCCCTCCTCGAGGCAAGTGCGCACTATCAAAAGGACAAAGCACAAGGGAAGAAGCAATGCAAGCAACCAATAATCTACAGTAAACAGCATACCGGGAGATACTTACCGATGTCTCCTCTCCACGTGTTGAGTTCTGGCTCCTGTTCAGGCTCTCGCGCGGGTCCCGGGTTTCGGCACCACTTTGCGGCACGCACTTTCTCGACCAGCGAGGAAGAACAAACACCACACCAGGAGTCTTCTCAGATCACGCTTTATTGGAGAGCCTTTTAGTTGATGGAGAGCTTGAGGGCGAGAGAGCGTGCACCCGAAACATGGCCACTTATATAGGGAATAGGAATACGGGTCTTTCTATGATTGGTCGTCTGCCTTTCACCATCACCAGGTGCCATGGGATTGGCTGGGGACCCTACGTGGCTCGCGCATGCGCAAAGCCCAGGACCCACCGTCCTGCCAAGCACCACCTGAAAGGGAGTGGTTACCTCAAAGCTGCAAGGGAGTGGGCGCCATCTTGTAATGGCATTTACCCTGGCTCCCTACATCACCCAAGTGAGGTGAATTCTTCTCTCATACTTCCTTTACATTAAAAATGGTAAGAACTGTTCAGTAATGTGCATACATTTTAATATGAAGTGTGACTCCTATTTTCCTTAATATGAATCAAGCAGAGGAATCAGTTTAAGATGTGAAAGAGACTTAGAACGAGTCTTGGACCTTGGAAACTGTCCTTTGTATGAATTTTTGGAGAAATATCCCTTTTCTTTTTTTTTTTTTAATTTAATTTTATTTTATTTGAGAACATACTGTACAGAGGGGCTACAATTACATGGGCAGGATAATGCATACATTTCTTACCAAGCATTGCAGCCTCCTCCTTTGTTTACCCTTCACCTCCCTTCCCAGCCTCCCCCCTTCCCCCACCCAATTATACTCCCCTCCCCCCCCAAACCGACATTGTAAAGCTGGTTTTGACATGACATTTTGTACTTCTCATTGTTGCAACAGGTCCACCTGAATCCTTAAACGACTTGTTTGTCCCCATCTCCTCCACATGTTATACTGACATCAAATATAGTGAAAGCGGGGGTTACACTGTGGGGGAGGGACATACAAAGCAACAAAGAAATAATCTTATAAATGCGTTAGAAACACATGCATGAAAGAAACGAAAACATTAAAATACATATCTAAGGGTTCATTTTCCTAACATCACATTATCTGATCTTTTCCGCTTGACTCATACCTATACTAGATATTGCAAATAAGGGAAACCATGGGACCTATGCTTCTTTGGGCCTGGCTTACTTCACTTAATATAATTTTTTCCAAACCTTTCCATTTCCTAACAAATGGGGAAATGTCATTCTTTCTGATCAAAAGACTTCACATAGATCTCCCCTATGATCCAGCAATCCCACTTTTGGGCATTTACCCAAATGTTTACAAACAAGACCACACTAAAGCTACCAGCACAACTATGTTTATTGCAGCATTATTTACCATAGCTAAGATATGGAACCAACCCAGATGCCCCTCAGTAGATGAATGGATCATGAAAATGTGGTATATATACACAATGAAATATCCCTTTTCAAAGAAAAGGACTCATTTTTTTTAATATTGTGCTGGTACTGGGGTTTGAATTCCTGGACTTGAGCTATATCTGGGCTTTAATTCTCAATGTTTGCTCTATACCACCTGAGCCACACCTTCACTTCTTCCATTTACCACAAGTGGAGAAAAGAATCTCTTTGGTTTATCCACTTGGAATAGCTTCGAATTTCAATTGTCAAATTTGAACCTACCGACTATCTAGATGTAAGCCACTGGTGCTGTGCTAGAACTCACTTCTTAAGAATAAAAAATCACAAAAAGAGGAGAAAAAATATTTGTTCAATTATTTATGTGTTGTCTGATAAAACAAAGCACTTGCTATTGGAACGGAAAAAGAGAGAAGATAGACATGAATATGCAGGAGAGAGAAACAAAGAAAGAAGAAAGGAAGGGAGATTAAAAGAGTGGTGGGGAGTGGAAGGGAGGATACGAGAGGAGGGGGTAGCTGAGTAGAATTATCTACTCCTCACTAAGGTTTTGTTGGACAATCAGTACCTTTGCATTTATGTAGCCAAAGCTTTTTATTTTTGGTAGTAGTAAGCTGAGATATAAAATACCAATTTACAGGTAATAACCTGTTAGTGTGCTTCCGTCTGCACCAAGGAAGCCACAATTAGGTTACCGTCAGAGAGAAGGCAAGAGTAAGCAATTTAAGTGATTCTGAGAAACAATAATTGACATGCCAGGAATGCTCCCTTGTATGGTGAAGTCAAGCTTCACTCTTGTTCCCTGCTCCACTCTTCCTCTCAACAAGAACAGCAGAAACAGGAGAGGAAGGAGGTATGTGAGTAATGATCATCTCTCTGTTTACCCTCATCCCTTGGTCTCTCAAAATATAAAGCGAAAGGAGAATTAACTGAACTAGTGGGGAACATGGGAGGAAAAAGTTCAGTCTAACTTATTGTGAAACTTTTAAAATAATTGGAGCAGCATTTCAAATACTGAAATAAAACTTTTTAAATTATTAACAAAAAGTAACTTGAAATTTATCGAAAATTTAGAAGACTACAAACTCACTACATAGTGGAATCTGAAAATTGAAACTGATTCCTGCCTCTATCATCAGAAATTGAAGATTGTCCCTAAACGTCAAATACTAGGTAAATTACCCTTGATATTCACTTATACTGTGTGAATATAATGCAGAAAATATGACTTTAAATTTAGACTGCTGAAGTGATAAGCGATGGGAATTCATGATGGATAACATAATGCTGACAGCATGGAAATTATTTCCCTTCCATCTTCAGTGAGTAGAGAATAAAAATGTTCTATTGGATGGCCCTGAAAGTACAATTCTAAATTTAGGACAGATGGTGAATAGTAAAGAAGAGCTATCTTTGCCAATCTGAGATTAGAAATGTGGAGAAATATACTAATTTATGTATGTCAAACATGGAAGAGAGGATGTGGCAAGCCCATAGCCAAATGCCAAAGTAGAGATATTTAACAAAATACCATGAAGTTGAAACAAGTCTTAAAGGGGGATCTGGGCAAAAAGGGAGTAGGGTAGAAGAATGGAGAGGGAAATGGTGGACTAATACAGTCATACCATTCAATGTACACATGTCAGAATATAAGTAGGAAACATGAAGGGATAGGTGAGGTTGGGGTAAGGGAAGGAAGAAAAATTCACTCTATATTGAAATGCACACACTCTATTCAACACTGACATGATGAAGCAAAACCCCTTTGCACAACTAGCTAAACATAATTTTTTTGAAGTTTTAATATTCAGAGACCAGAAGCATAAACCTTTAGAAATAAATAAGAAGAGAGAATTGACATATTGTTGAGGTTTGTTTCCCTTTCAATATACAAAATTTAATGTGTGAAGTCTGCTGCAAATATAAATTTTATTTTGCCGATTCTTTTAAGCAAATTGCTTAAAATGTAGAGAACCAAATTCCAATATCCCTTCATTTCCAATAAAAAAAATCATATGCACCTTTAAGTTTCTCAGTTATTTCTAAATACCTTAATGCAATGCATTATTGGAACTAATTTAATTCCATATTTAAATTTATTTTTTGTTGTTGTGAAAATACTGTACAAAGGGATTTCAATTACATGGACATGATGAGTACATTTCCTATCAAGCATTGTAGCCTCCTCCTTTGTTTCACCTTCCCATAACTTCCGGTCCTCTCCCCGCTCCCCACCCAGTCCTTCCCCCACCAAAATTTTAAAGTTTGTATTCGACATAATGACTTGTACATCTCATTGTTTTAATGGTCCAACTGTATCCCTATTATATAAATGATTTGTTTTTTCCCTTCCCTTCCTCAAATTATAACAACATCAAGTTCAGTGAAAGCAGGGTTTGTACAGTGGGGGAGGGACATACAAAGCAAAAAAGAAATATTCTTATAAATGTGTTAGAAACAATCGCATGAAAGGGAAAAACATTTGAATATATAGCTTAGGGCTCATTTCCCTAACATCAACTTGTCTGACAGTTTCTGTTTGTCTCAGACATATACTAGTTATTGCAAATAAGGGAAATCATGGCACTAATGTTTCTTTGGGCCTGGCTTACGTCACTTAATATATTTTTTCCAAGTCTTTCCATTTCCTAACAAATGGAGCCAATGTCATGCTTTCTGATGGAGGCATAGAATTCCAGTGTGTATATATAGCACATTTTCTTGATCTACTCATCTAATAAGGGGCATCTGGGTTGGTTCCATATATTAGCTATGGTAAATAATGATGCAATAAACATAGTTGTGCTGGAAGCTCTACTGTGGCCTTGTATGTGAACATTTGGGTAAATACCCAAAGTGGGATTCTGGGTCATAGGGGAGCTCTATGTGGAGACTTTTGAGGAACCTCAATACTGATTTCCAAACTGGTTGAACAAGTTTATACTCCCATCCACAATACAGTAATGTTCCATTCTGTCCACATCCCCTCCAGCATCTGGTGTTATTAGAGTTCTTGATTAGAGCCATTCTAACTGGGGTGAGGTGGTATCACAATGTTGTTTTGATTTGCATTTCTTTTATGACTATGGAGGTTGAGCATTTCTTCATGTGTCTATTGGCCATCCTTCTTTCCTCTTCAGAGAAGTTTCTCTTTAAGTCTTTAGCCCACTTATTTTTGGGCAGTTGTTTCTTTGAAGATTTGTTGGGGGATTTAAATTTTTGAGTTACATGTATATTTTAGATATGAGACCCTTGTCCATTTTATGGCTAGTGAAGATCTTCTCCCAATCTGTGCGCTTTCTATTGATCTTGCTAGCTATGACCTTTGCCATGCAGAAGCTCTGCAATTTTATGCAATCCCATTTGTCCAACCTTTCTTTGATTTGTTGTGTTTCTGGGTCTCTATTAAGAAAATTTCAGCCTGTGCCAAGAACACCTAGGGTTTCTCCTATTCCAATCCGTAATGTTTTCAGAGTGTCCGCTTTGACTCCGAGGTCTTTGATCTATTTAGAGTTGATTTGGTACAGGGTGATATATAAGGATCTAGCTTTAGTGTTCTACAAGTTGTTAACCAATTTTTCCAGCACCATTTACTGAAGAGGCTGTCTTTCTTCCATTCTATTTTTTAGCTTCCTTACCGAAGATTAGATGGCTATAGGTCTGTAGGTTCATTTCTGGGTTTCAATTCTATTCCATTGGTCCTGAGGTCGGTTCTTGTGTCAGTAACAAACTGTTTTGATTACTATGGCTTTGTAGTTGTATTTGAATTTGGTATTGATATTCTTCCAGCTCTGTTCTTTCTGTTAAGGATCATTTTTGCTATTCAGGGTCTTTTATTGTTCCATATGAATTTTTTGATTGCCTCTTCTATTTCCTTGAAGAATGAGGTTAGAATATTGATAGATATCGCATTGAATTTGTAGATAGCCTTGGGAAGTATTGCTTTTTCACTATGTTGATCTTTCCCAATCCAGGAACATGGGAGTTTTTGCCACTTTTTAAGTTCAGTTTTGATTTCCTTTTTCCATTTTTTAAAGTTTTCCTCATAGAGGTCCTTCACTTTTTTGGTTAAGTTAAATCCTAGGTATTTTAATTTTTGTGTGGCTATTACAAATGGAGTTGCTTTCCTAATTTCAGGCACACTTTTATTATTGTTGGCATACAGAAAAATCCATTGATTTTTGATGGTTAATTTCATACCATGCTACTTTGCCAGAGTTTTGAATCATCTTGAGTAATTTTGGAGTGGACTCTGTGCGATTCTTGAAATACAAGATCATGTCATCTGCAAAGAGGGAGAGTTTTACTTCTTCTTTCCCTATTAGGATCCTTCTTATACTTGCATCTAGTCTTATTACTGTATTTAGGCATTCCAATACTAGATTGAAGAGAAGTGGAGATAGTGGTAATCCTGTCTCATTCCTGAGTTAAGAGGAAATAGCTTTAGTTTTTTACCATTAAGTATAATGCTGGCTATAGGTTTGTCATATAAAATCTTTAATGTATTGAGGAAAGTTCCATGGATTCCTCATTTTTCCAGAAACTTCATAAAAAGGGATGTTGGATCTTGTCAATTGCTTTTTCTGCATCTATTGAGATAACCATGTGGTTCTTATCCTTGCTTCTGTTGATGTGATAAATTATATTAATTGATTTGCGTATCTTAAACCAGCTTTGCATCCATGAAATGAATCCTGTTTGGTCGTGGTGTATGATTTTTTGGATGAATTGTTGAAGTTGATTGGCCAAAATTTTGTTGAGAAGTTTTGCATCAAAGTTCGTCAAAGAAATGGGTCTATATTTCTCTTTCCTAGATGAGTCCCTTCCTGGTTTTGGGTTGTGTGTTATGATGGCCTCATAGAATGAGTTCAGTAGTGAACTTTCTTTTTCAGTTTCATTGAAGAGTTGGAGGAATATTGGTGTAATGTCTGCCTTGAAGGCCTAATAGAATTCTGCTGTAAAACCATTTGGTCCTGGGCTTTTCTTAGATTGGAGGTCTCTTATTGCTGTTTCTATTTCAGTGCTTGATATAGGCCTTTTAAGATAGTTTGACTCATCTTGGATTAGTTTTGACATGTCAGTATTTGCTAGAATAAGTTCCATTTCTGCCAAGTTCTCAAACTTATTAGTATACAGGTTTTAGAAGCATTCCTTTATAATGTTCAGAATATTAGTTGTTTCTGTGATGATGTTTCCATTCTCATCTCTGAGTTTATTTGTGTGTGTTCTCTTCTTTTTCTGATATTTGCTAAGGGTCTGTCAATTTTGTTAATTTTTTCAAAGAACCAACTCTTAGTTTTGTTGATTCTTTCTATAGCTTTTTTGGATTCTAATTAATTTAATTCTGATTTAATTTTAATTTTTTCTTTCTGTCTACTGGATTGGGGTTTATCTTGCTGCTCTTTTTCAAGGAGGTTCAGATGTCTCATTAAATAGTTGTTTTCAGATCTCTCCAATTTGTTGATGTAGGAGCTCAGAGCTATAAACTTGCCTCTGAATATTGTGTTTGCTGTGTCCCAGAGGAGCTAGTAATTGGTGTGTTCAGTTTTGTTGAATATCATGAACATTTGAATTTCCTTTCTAATCTCTTCCAAGACCCACTCGTGATTCAGCAGTGTGTTGTTCAGGATCCATGTGTTACATGACTTTCTTTGGTGGCTTTTGGTGTTGAGTTCTAAATATATTCCCTTGTGGTCTGAGAGAATGCAACGTATAACTTCAATGTTTCTGAATTTGGACGTTTGCTTTGTGGCCTAAAATGTGGTCTATTTTGAAAAATGTTCCATGTGCTGCTGAGAAAAACGTATTGTCTAATGCTGCTGGGTGAAATATTCAGTAGATGTGTGTTAAATCTAGTTGGTCTGTGCAGTTGTTTATATCTACGGTTTCTCTGTTGAGTTTTTGCCAAGTTCATTTATCTAGTGGGGAAAGTTGTGTGTTAAAGTCCCCAACAATTAATGTTTATGGATCTATATGGGATTTGAGGGAAAGTAGAGTTTCTTGGACGAATTAGGGTGCTCTGCTGTTTGGCAAATAGATATTTAGAATTGTAATATCCTGCTGAAGGAGTGATCCCTTAATTAGTATGTACCAACCTTTTCATTAATTTTAATTAAAAGTCTATTTTATCTGATATTAGGATTGCAACTCCATCCTGTTTATGGGAGCCGTTTGCTTGGTCGATTTTGTTTAAGCCTTTAAAATTGAAAATGTGTTTGTTTTTGTGGGCAAGATGTGACTCCTGAAGCCAGCAGATAAAAGGATCTTGCTTTTTAATCCAAGTAGACAGACTTTGTCGCTTAATTGGTGAGTTAAGTCCGTTAATGTTGAGAGATAGAACTGAGAGGTATTTGGGAGTTCCTTCCATTTTATCCAACTACTACAGAGCTGTGGCAACTGTGTTCTTCCTATGGTTCTTGGATTCTCAGTTTGGGTGATATTTCTTGGCCTTTAGTGTGGTCTTGTTGGTTTTCTCTGTGTAGGACATCTTTAAGATCCTTTAGTAGGGCTGGTTTGGTGGAGATATATTGTTTCAATTTTTATTTGCTATGGAAGGGTTTTATTTGACCTCCGATTATTAAAGAGAGTATAGCTGGGTAAAGTATTCTTGGTTGATAGTTGTTTGTATTTAGGACATAGATTACATCATTCTAGGCTCTTCTTGCTTTGATTGTTTCTGCTGAGAAATCTGAGGTGATTCTAGTTGGTTTCCCTTTATAGGTGTTTGATCTTTGCTTCATGACAACTTTAAGGATTTTTTCCTTGTTCTGAATTGATCCTGTGAGTATTATAATGTGACAATGGGATATCCTCTTCTGATCTAGTCTATTGGGAGTTCTAAAAGCTTCTTGTATCTGAATAGACCTATCTTTTTGCATGTTTGGGAAGTTCTCTGCTAGGATCCTGTTAAACATATTTCCTAGACCATTGACTTCTGTCTCTAGGTGCTCCTCTACACCCATTATCCTCAGATTAGGCCTTCTAGTGTGGTCTTCCAAGGCTTGAATGTTGAATAGATCTATCATATTTCTTGGATTTGTCTTTGAAGGTTGTATATTCTTTCTCTATAATATCTAGGCTGTCTTCAATCCTCAGGATTCAATCTTCTGCATGGCCAATCCTACTATCCAGACTTTCTACTTTTTTTTTTCTTTTCCTTCCAGTTGGTCGGCTTTTATGGCTTCTAATTCTTTGTTGGATCTTTGTTTTAGATCTTGTATGAAATTCTTTACTTCCTTAATTTAGTGTCAAGTGTTTATTCTCAAATCACTTGGTTGATTGGTTATGGTTTCCTTGGACTCCCATTACTTCTCTTGGGATCCATTCAGCATTCCCTTTGTGGACTCCCTGACTTCTTTCACCTTCTGTTTATGGATTCCATGAATGCCTCTAGTGATCTTTGTCTATGCTAATCCCGCTCTTGAAATTCCTATATTACTCTTTGATCAGCTTCTTCATGTTCATACAATTCCTTTAGTTCTCTTTGACTAATCTCAGCCTACTCACACAATTCCTTTATTTCTCTTTGAGTGTTCACAAGCTGCTCATGCAATTCTTTTATCTATCTATGAGTAGCTTCCTCACACCTATGAGCTTCCTGTTTTGACATTTGTTTGTCTCCTCGCTCTATATATCATGCTCACCCAGAGTCCTTTGAAGGTTTTCAATCTTTTTATTTACCATGTTTACCATTAGTGTTTTTAGAGCTTTTTGGAAACTCTCCTCTGGATTATTCATTATCTGTTCTGTCCACTAATTACCATGAGTGGGGGTTGAGATACCCAGACTTGCCATTTTTCTTGTGTTTTTCCGGCTTCTTCTGTCCCTTTGGCATGAGAGTAACACCAATTTTGTGCTAGAAAACTATCTTAAGGGAAGCATCAACAAAGTCTGTAGTTGCACAGTCCAAAGCCTGCAGATCCTCCTGAAGGAGAGATCCCTTGATTAGTATGTAGCGACCTTCTTTATCTCTTCTCACAAATTTTAATTTGAACTCTATTTTATCTGATATTAGGATTGCAACTCCCGCCTGTTTATAGGAGCCGTTTGTTTGGTAGATTTTGTTCCAGCCTTTAACATTGAAAATGTGTTTGTTTTTATGGGCAAGGTGTGACTCCTGAAGGCAGCAAATATTTTGCCCATGTAATTGTAACCGCTTTGTACAGTATTTTCACAATAAAAATAAATAAATAAATATTACAAAAGCCTGCAGATATAATCTAGTTCAACAGATACATTTTCAACATCAACCAACTATTTATTAATAGGCTATGAACCGCAAAGAAGAATTTTGCAAATGAGATATTATTAGGTTTAGTGAGAGATGTGGGTATAAATAGGAATAGAGGGATGTGAAAATGTAGAGGGGAGCTAACTTAGTCCTAATCTCAAAGCAGGAAATAGATTCGATAGAATGATAGACACCGGGGGGGGGGGGAAAGAAAGAGAAAAAAAAAGACAAGGAAAAATACTAAAACAAAAATTAAAAATTAAAAAGTGAAACACTTAAAATTATGCAGAATAAAAACGTAATATTCAGAGAAGGATGGGAATATGATAAGAGAAGGGGAGGGATAGAAAGGAGATGTCAAAAAATAAAAATGCTTAAAATTTTATATAGGTATATAGAGGTAGTACAGCTATTAAAGAAGTTAAGTCTAAGAGGTTTTGAATTCAGTAATAAATTTCTGGATTAAGTGTGTATACAATCGGGGATAAGGTCTAATAATCAACTACAGGTATATCTGAGAATGAGCGGAAATGCGACTAATTCACGCAAAGAAGAACGAAATAGAAAAAAAGTGAAAAGAATGAGAAAGAAAGGAAAAAAGGATCAAAAGGTCAGTAGTGCTAAACAAAAATGGAAAAAAGGCACGCACACACACACACACACACACATATACCCGTAAAATAAAAATTATAAGAGGAAGAAAAAAAAGTTATTAGAAAACAATTTTTTAAAGTTAAAAATTAAAAATGTTAAAAAATTTTAATAAAAGGTGACAAAAAAGAGTTCTTTGCTTTTTGGGGGTGAGAAGGGAAGATCCTGTATCTCCCTTGTGTCCATAACCAGTCTCTTGTTGGAGTCTCTCGTCTGCTTGTTGTATTTGATTTTCCTGTAGCTTGGTTGAACTCCATGACATGGAAACAGCAAGTTTTTTTTTTTCAGATATCAACCTTGATGTCAGTAGAGTATCTAGACATTATTTTATTTCATTTGTCTTTTCTATTGGTTTATCCCTAGCAAACTCTGTCTTGATTTTGGTACCTTCCATCTTGTATATACATTTATCTGATTTGGAGATGGAAAGGGAAAAAATATAGTGATGAAAGAAGTACAAAGAGTGACCCATTGCAACAATGATATTCACAAGACACTTTCAGAAATGAACTTTACAACTATGGGGTGGGGAGGATGTGTGGAGAGTGGGAAGGGAAATGAGAACAACAATGGAGTGGATAAAAATATTCAACAAGGAATGTATCTTATTCATGTAACTCTAACCACTCTGTACAGTATTTTTGAACTAAAATAAAATTAAAAAATTGAACCTATCCTAGAAAAAATATAGTTTTCAAAATAAGATATCTGTCACAGTACTTGTGAGGGATTCTAGGGTCAAACTGTTAAACCTGGAAAGGGATAGATTGCGAAGCCATATCAAACAGCAATCAAAAGACTGAGAGCTCTGTTCTAGAAAGGTCAGTCAAGGGAAGACAGGGGTATGAGTTATTACCTCAAAAGTATATAAATTCGAGCTGTTGGACACTAAAAGATTAAGACTTTGGAGACAAGATGGATGCCTGTGTTATGGATGTAATGACTATTACTCCCTTCTGCTCCCTAACAATAAGGGATTGAATTATCACTATGTATACAAACAATACCTCATGTTAATAGTTGTAACCAAAGCTAGGTTAATGCCTTAGTTTGTGGACATACCTATAGCCACTGACCACCACCCGCCTGGTAGTAGAAGGAATATAAATATGTTAAGCATGATTTGGTGATCCAGAAGCTGGCAATGAGGCTTTGGGTCCTCTCGTGTCTTCTTTCCTATCATTTCCAGTGATTTCTCAGTTTTTTGGCCAGGTATCCCATCATCTTTCCTGTCCCATGGTTGCGGTTAGTGACAGTACTGATTTTCTGAACACCTCAAAACAAACTATGGAAAAACACTTACTCAAAAAAGATTGAGGAAGATTGAGCACCTGGAAAGATACCAAACATTAGCAGTGACCCTGTGATCCTCTAGCAAGTAAGTGTACTTCAGGAATATCTTTATTTCTGATAATATGAGATGGATAATTGTCCCTTTTGTATATTTGGTATTTGGTACTGCATGCATTTTCAGAAACACATATGCATTGTTAAATAATGTTATTTATTTCACAGGTCACAGACCATGTCACTGGAGTGATGACCCTAATGTCTTATCTCAGTTGCCTGATTCAGACTTAGATGACTATGAATTGCCTAATTATGAACATTTCTCCATGAAACTCAACAACACAGAATGAAGTGTCAGGGTCAGGCCATTCCATACCTGTAAGGATTTTTACATATATTATAGTAATATACACCAACACTGCTCAGTACTCATGGCACAGTGGTTTGTTATAATTGTCCTCAAATCATAAATATGCTAGAGCTTAAAGCAGAATGATGGGCTATTCATTTTCAACGCAAGATCACCCTTTAAAATTATTCTCAGTGGAGAATCCTTCCTATACATTTTACTGACTTAGCTTCTACTCTCTGTTTACCATTATTAGGAAGGGTCACACTGTATCGAGCTACAATATTGCTGCAACTTAGCTGCCTTAGAATGTTAACTCCAATCTTGATACCAAGGTCAACTCTGCAACTCTAATCACATAGTTAGTGGACACCCGAACTTTTCAAGCTGGTTAAAAATTCAGCTATCACTGCTCATTGCCAGTGTTAAAGAACTCACTCCTTTAGATGTATTATGTATCTTCTTGTATTTCCAACACTGCCTTAGATGTTGGTTTTTGAAGTAGAGCTTTTAGTTTGCATTTGATTTATGGAGGTGTTAGTGATGCCAGTTATTAGTAATTTGACATTGTGGCTATTGAGGAAGTAAATACACATTACTCACAAAAGTTTCTTTATGTGTATAGGTATTGCGATATTGTGAACTTCCTAAAAGCCAGCCATGGGAGCACATGTCCCTAATCTCATCACTTATGTCACTGAGACAAGCCTTGAAAGGTCCAGACTAGTTGGCACTTTATAGTGAGAACCTTTTCTACAAAAAAAGGGGAGAGATTAGCAAACAAAAAAACAAAACAAAAAAAAAAAACAAATGAATCTTCCAACAGTTTTGTCATATATTCTTTACACTTAGCCATTAAGAGCACCATAATAGTATTGTTTATGACTTCTTACCTACTCTTTTCCTGTTCTGAGCTGTTTTATTTATGGATCTCTAAGATGTCATATAAGAATCACATAAGAAATCTATATAAATCATATAAGAAATCATAAAAAATAGTTTGTTAGGGATATATAATCCAAAGGTAATAATTTCAGGAAAATATTAAGCACATAAAATGTAATGCATTGACTATTGAAAACTTCAGCAGTTGTAGTTTATTTATTCTTATAACAAAGATTATAAACGAAGTTACAATAGTATTCCAACTGGAACACAGAACTAGAAATATGAAGGGTAGCACTAAAGAATGCTACTGCTACCACTAATAGAGTAAGAATGAAATTTAGGCAAAACTCCTTCATAATAAAAGCCACAGGACAACCCCAACATTGCTTTCATTGTTTCATATGAGGACAAGACTTTTTTTTAGTAAAGACAAATTTTCAAAGATATTAACATCAATTGGGTATATATTTCTGAAGTCCTTCAGGAAGGATGCTGTGACCATGTTGATGGAAACTGACTTCTTTGGGACCTACTACACAAGGTGCAGACACCATTCCAAGCACTGAACCTGCATTAGGGTAATTTAAGTGCTCATGAGTGTTCTTCAAGTTAGGAAATGAATTAAGATTTTTATTAAAAACAAAAGTAGGAAAGAAGCCCAAACAAATTTCCCAAGTTGCTAAGACTAATCAGTTGAGACCCATAATTCAAAACCAGAATTCCACCAGCCACATCTGAGGATATTCTGTGTCACATTCATTACTTTTGAAGAGCTATGGAGCAGATGAATCCACATTATCTTCCTAATTATGGTTATGAGATCAATAACATTGATACAGAATATAAATATTTTTAAATGAAAAGGGTGTGGATAATGACAGCACAAGTGATCTTTATATCAAATGAAGATCAGTTTAATTTCTAAAGAAATATCTGAATGAACATCATTCAGCTTCCACTGTTTATTATTCCTGGTATCGAAGACACCTGTGCTGACGAACACAGGCTTTTATCAATCAGTACCCTCAATACACAGGGTAGATTGTTATGGATATACAATCCATAAGGAATAATTTTCGTGTGTATTTACTTCCTTGTTGTACCAAAAAAAATCTATTCCCTATTCTAAAACATATATCAATTTAATGGATATTAGTGTTATCAGTATAAATTAGGTGTGCATAATATATGTAATGTATCTTATTACATAACATAGAAATTATATATTTATATATCATATATATACATATATATGTATCATTACTGATATTCTAGGACTACTATAAATAATATATGTATAAAACATTTTAGTATTATACTGTGAAGGATACAAGGAATGACAAGTTTATGTAAATAAATAGATATGTATGTTTTAGTCACATAATTTATTTTTGTGCCATTACTGAGACTGGGTTTTGTCCCTGAGCCATTTCACTCAGACTGGCTTCATATAGCTATCTTCAGATCTCAGGCCCTAAGTAGCAGGAATTACATACATGAGTCAGGTTATAGATTTTTAACCCCATCCTTGGCATATTCTTACATAATTATTTTTGAATGCTCAATTATATTCTGATATTCCATTTCTAAACCAATTCAGAATAAATAACTACTAACTGAATAAAACTCTATGTTGCAATCGAAATTGTAAGGACCCTACTTTATTATCCATTTTCAAAGATATTGCTAGTTTAATTCCTGGACAGACAAGTAGAAAAATTAAATTATGTGTGCATAATATATGTAATATACTATATTACATAACATATAAATGATATATTTATAATATATGCATAATTAGTGATAGTCTATAATTACTATAAATACTATATGTATAAAACTGGTTTTAATATTATACTGTGAAGGATACAAGGAATGACAATATCCCTATCATAACTGTCTCATTTTTAACAGTACACAAACTATGTTATAAATAGATATCTTCAAGAAAGCACACCTCTGTAATCAAATATTCTCCTCATCATTATGAACATCCTCTAAGATTGGCTACACTTATCCACAGCAATCACTTTGTGATACTTTCTGGATAAAGTTGCTTGTCCTCATCCTTATCAGTCTTTCAGCAACTTCAGTGAAGAGCTTTTTCTCTTGCTTTGCCTGTAGTCGATATCATCCTTTGTTATTTCCCAGCAAAGAAATTGTGGTTAGCAGGCTTGAGCTTTGGACATACAAAGGTTCTTTGGTTATGAATTTTTCCTTTCCTTTCTTGATAAGTGAGCTGTAATAACAAAAACCTCTTAAGACAATGTGTAAATGAAAACATATTGATTTGAAAATACTATAAATATTCGTTCTTTCAACTTATTTTTAATTCAAATATAATAGGGGTGGTTTTATTGGTGTACACCTTTAAATCTAGCTATTTATAAGGCTGAAAACAGAAGATCGTAGTTTCAACCTAGACCAGGTAAATAGACCATGAGACATTTATCTTCAACTAAGAACCAAAAAGCTAAAAGTGGAGCTGTGGCTCAAATGGAAGACTGACAACCTGAGCACAAAAGAAAAGTAAAAAAAAAAATCAACCAAGTCCACGAATTTAAGTCATAGTATTAGTATTCATATACTATATATTTATGGTTCCTAAAATATTATGTGAGTTAATTTGTCAAAACCCGCTCATACATTACATATGAGGTGTGAAATAATAGGTAAGTCTGAAATGACTACAAGATATTTTGACAAGGCAACTGGAAGAGTTATCAATTAATCAAATAGTAATGAGGGATACAATCAAAGCTCACTTTGGACTCTTTTGAATTTGTTAAAATCAATAGCTAGGAGTTGTCAGTAAACATGATGCTATTAAGGAATTGAATTAAAGAAAGAACAGAGCTGGAGAAAAAAAACGAAATAATTACATGTACCCAGTGGTAACACTCATGAGAAGGAAGATTACAGAACTAAGCCATGGGATACACAAATATGTAAAACATGACAAATGAAGAAAAACAGTAATAAGTATGTAATGCAGACTTATATGGATAGGTATTTTTAATGTTTAAGGGCTATGAAGTGTTTATGTGATGACCTAAAATTTAAGAAATTGGTAAGGTCAACTATCTTTTGGGCAAACTATAGCAGATAGGTTAAATAAAACAGGGCCACAATAGAGTGTCTTGATTTGCCAACGTGAAAACAGGTCAATATTTGGAAAGCTATTTTTTGGACATGTGGTTGGAGTGACAATTGCTGCAGTTTGTTCAAGTGTCAGTAGAAGGGTACAGTTTTAATACAATGATAGAAATCTTTCCGGGTCTGGTACATTTTCCCACTGTCTTCAATTTCCCTTTTTTTCTGAGAACTAAAATGTCGTTACTGGAAGCCATTCCCAAATTGTGCCTTTGGCAAGTTTTCAGATATTCAGTCAATCACTTGCCCAAATAATAGAGAATGGGACCAGGTCTACATTGAGCACTCACAGTAAACAGATTTCTGGCCATTCTTAGGAGGAGCCTTCTGCAATTGTGGGATGGATAGGGCTGGATAATTTACAGAACAGCCACCATAGATGGAAAGTATTCTGCTAATTTTACCCCTGAGATATTAGATGTTTTATCTGCATTGTATTGATTTTTATGAATCAATTAATCAGATTCTTTATACTATATGATGTTACTAAATTGGGAAATGCATGTTTATTGCATTTCCTTTGTATAACATATAGTATGCTTTGAAATTTGGTATAAATTATTCATGTTTTTATTTTTTTCAATGTGGATTACTCCTAGTTCTCAAGAGTGGGGAAATGCTTTGGAACTTTGTAACTTGAAGTCATATGTTGCCATGTGTCATATCCTATTTTCCTTGTACAGAGTTGATAATAAATTATATGTAATTTATTTTTTATATTTATTTATTGTCTATTGCAGAGTTTGAACTTGGGTCCTGGGCACTATTCCTGAGGTCTTTGGCTCAAGGTTATCTATCTACAACATTGAGCCACAGTATCAATTTTAGTCTTGATTGAGTAACTGGAGATAAGTGTCTCATGGCAACTTTTCTGCCCAAGATGGCTTTGAACTGATTCTCAGATAGCCTCCAGATTAGCCAAGATTACAGGCATGAGCTACCAGCACATAGCTATATGTAATTTCAACTGTAATTTTCTTCAAGTGTTTCATCCTGCATTGAAGTTTATTTTTCTGACAAACTTTCTAATAAATATGTAATCTATTTAATTTTGATAAGTACTGCTGTAACTCCCAATTATTTGTGGCATTTCTGAAATCCAAGTTCCTATGTGTGTCAGGGTAGATACTTTTGCCTGTAAAAAGTATTGTTGTTGAACACATGACATCTGGCTACTAAGAGAACAAAGGATGTGAAGCTACAGTAGCCAGATAAATAACTACCAGGACAATTCAAGGGTAACTCATGTACTCTCTGTGTAGGTGCATACGGAACAAAGAAAAGACATTATTTTTTTGTGGGGGGGCCGGTCATGGGGCCTGAACTCTGGGCCTGGGTGCTGTCCCTCGACTCTTCTGCTCAAGGCTAGTGCTCTACCACTTGAGCCACTGCACCACTTCTGGCTTTTATCTTTTTGCTTATGTGGTGCTGAGGAATTGAACCCAGAGCCTCATGCATGCAAGGCAAGCGCTTTACCACTGAGCCATCTTCCCAGCCAGAAAAGAAATTCTTATACTTGAAAGTGATTGAGTGTGTGTGCACATAGATGTTGACTTAATTATCTGTTGCTATAGTTTTACACATTCAATAGTATAAAACAATATTTCATATATACATGTATATGTATGTATGTATATATATATATATATATATATATATATATATATATGCAGATCACAGTTTCCAGAATACAGAGAACCACATCCATGGGCACCGCTTGCCTATGTTGCTCTTTGGGTAATAAGAATGAAACATGGAATTGTCCAGTGGTAGAGAAATTACTCAGAGATTCAAGCATTTGTCTTTCAATATGTTGCTTGTTCCTAACTCTAAAATTAGGAAGTTTGTTAATATATAATATATGTTGTATTAGAATATATTTATTATACTATATAATGTATAATATATTTTACACTATATATTATATATAATATCTGACAGAATTATATATTTATAAGGAAAATTATAATAAACACATTAGTGTCCATACTTTCCTAGTCATGATTAAGTTCAGCAGAGTTGGTGCATTATATCTCAACAGGAAAACTCTACTGAAATTCTGATGACCTTGAACTAGATAAGAATACATGTTAAAAAAAAAAAAAGCCTCTCCTAATTTATGAGAAAAAATAAGTTTGGAAGCTTTTTTTGTTTTTGGGTTTTTTTTTTTTTTTGGTAGGTCATGGGGCCTGAATTCTGGGCCTGGGTCCTGTCCCTCTCCTCTTCACCTCAAGGCTAATGCTCTACCACTCTAGCCATACCACCACTTCTGGCTGAGGAATTGAACCCAGGGCGTCAAGCCTGCAAGGCAAGCACTCAACCAATGAGCCATGTTCTGAGCTCAGGTTTGGAAGTTTCTCGGAAGAGGAATTTGGCATTTGCTATGCATCCTTGATTAGTAAGAATAGGTATCATTTTGCTCCAAATTTTGTCTCCTTTTATGTTCCCTAGACAGTTACACAGGATCATCATTCCATCGCATATCTTTTAGTCCTTCTTTTATTTTTTTTATCATTATTGTGTTGTTGTTGTTGTTTTGATGATCATGAAGCTTGAACTCATGGCCTAGATAGTGTCCCTGAGCTCCAGGCTAGTGCTCTACCACTTGAGCCACAGGACTATTTCTGGCTTTTTCTGCCTGGGCTTGCTTTGAATCTTAATACTCAAATCTCACTCTCCTGGGTACCTAGGATTACAGGTGTGAGCCACTAGTGCCCAGCAAGTCCGTCTCTTTTAGATATTATTCTAAAAGCCTCCTAACCAAGCTCATTCCTCAGATAGTAAATGGACCTATGCCAACAGTTCCTTCACACTCTCATCTCCTGTTATGGTTATTATGTGTCTTTTCCATGTTATCTTGAACCTACTTCACTGTTTTCTTCCTAATCCATGATTGTATATGTGTTACTAATAATTACCTAAATTTAGTGGCTATCCACCCTAAATTACTCAACCATTAATTTCATTTATTATTTTTTTCAATATGATTGTTGTTCAGTTCCAATCTGAGCTTATACTCACCTTTTCTACCTCTTGGCATGTGCAGAGCCTGGGACTTTTCTACCTCCAATGCAAGAGGTTAGTCAAAGTATAACCTACAATATTCCTTCTTAGGATTCAGGACAAGTAGGTGAGTGCCTGAAAGAAGCAATGCATTCTTGGCATGGGAATGGGTGGGAGAGACAATAGCCTAGAGAGCAAACTGGTAGACACAACATTTAACAACTTCTTTGGGGAAACTGACCTCCCGCACAATGGCAGTGAGATAACACACCTAGTGAATTTTCATATATAAAGGAAGTTATCATGTCTCACTGCACAACTCACTTTTAGTCAGAGAGGGTCATTCTTTTGTGTACTCCTTAGGCCCAGTCTCACTTTATCTCCATCTTAGACTTTGCCCAGACTCTGTTTCTAACAGAAGGTGCCTGATGAGGAGGAAAATGTGATCTCTTGGTTTCTGACTGGCCCTGTGAGAACTGAGGTCACTTTTAGTTTTGAACCTATTCCTCCTGACAAAGCTGTGGTGAGTGGTGGGAAAACTCATTCTCTGAATTGTTCCATAGTACCAAATCTCTTCAGAGAAAGTCAAGGAATGATGAATCCTGCCTGAGGGATTGAGTTTCTCTATTTCCAAAGAGGTCAATTAATATCTGATTCTGAGTCCCAGGTGGAGGTCTTTTACCAGATCCTCCAAGCTGGAGTGGATGTTCCTCAGATTCCAGACCATCCTCATATTTCTTCAGCTCTTTCTCATGAATCAAAACGTCACAGGAGTTGAGTTCAGAAACAAGGAGAAATGAGAATAGCAGAAGAATTACTGGCAGGGGAAGGAATTAGAAAATTTGGGTGAAAAAGGGCTCAGAAAATATAGGATCACTCATATCATTTGGGAATCACATCATAAGATTAGGGAATAAAATTAATAAATTACTGCCTAAATTCGTACCTCCACTGCTCTGACTACATTAGAAGTGCTCTGTCAAAAGGTAGCTGTCCTAGCTCAACGTTGATGAGCAAAATGGAGCACATTTTTTCCTCACAAAGTTCTACTGAGTATCTTCATCCATGCCCCAGGTTGTTCTTACTTTCTACTTCTCTGTTACTTTTCTTTGCTGGATTCAATAAATGATACTTGAATGTGTTATCATCTTCAGACATGTAATCACATTTTCTTTTTTTTTTCCTTTTTTAATGTTTTTAAATTTTATTTGTGAACATACTGTACAGAGGGGTTACAATTACATGGGCAGGATAATGCATACATTTCTTACCAAGCATTGCAGCCTCCTCCTTTGTTTACCCTTCACCTCCCTTCCCAGCCTCCCCCTTTCCCCCCACCCAATCCTTCCCCTCCCCCCCCACACCGATGTTGTAAAGCTCGTTTTTGACAAGACAACTTGTACTTCTCATTGTTGCAACAGGTCCACCTGAATCCTTAAACGACTTGTTTTTCCCCATCTCCTCCACAAGTTATACTGACATCAAATATAGTGAAAGCGGGGGTTATACTGTGGGGGAGGGACATACAAAGCAACAAAGAAATAATCCTATAAATGCATTAGAAACACATGCATGAAAGAAAAAAAAACATTAAAATACATATCTAAGGGTTCATTTTCCTAACATCATATTACCTGACCTTTTCCGCTTGACTCACACATATACTAGATATTGCAAATAAGGGAAACCATGAGACCTGTGTCCATTTGTTATAAATTAAAACAAATTATGGGGAACATATGTCTATGGTACATTTTCTTCCATGGCATACTTATTTGATGTTATTAAGTATTATTTTAATTTTTTCATTTTTAAAACTTGAGGAAAATATTTTGTTAGTATTAGCACTAATCAGTTGCACATTTTTTAAAAATTTTTTCCATGTCTGTGTTTTTGTTATTAAGCTTCTGACATTGTCTTGTCCCCCAACTGTTGCCTTCTTAAAATTGGATCAAATTATAAACTGTATATGATGGTCCTTTATGTGTTCATTGATATATTTAAATTTCTTCTAATTTCCACATATTATAGGATATCTTCAACCTATTGTAACTCCTCTAAAAATCAATATGGAGGTCCCTTTTAAAGAAAAACACGAAGCCACAAAACCTGTGAAATTAGGATTAGGTGTATATCCAAAAATATTTAGCAGTGATATTGGAGAAATTCACTTCTCTTATATACCAGAACATGTTTATTGTTATGAATAGCATATTTCTTTATTCCCTCTTTTTTGTGAATCTAAGTTGATTGCACAGCTTTCTTTCTTGCTGCCATGCACATGGATGTTGATGTTGATTTATATTCCTTCTATATGTATCAAGGTTGCAGTAAAAGTCATCAACACATGTGTCTTTTTGGTATTGTCTAAACTTCCATTATGATCTCCATATGAGTTGCACTAGTTTACAATACCACAAAACCAAATACAGTTCCTGATTTATTTCAACCTCTCCAGATGTTTATTTATTCGAGTGGTGATAGTTATTCTGGTGTGTAGGATGGGATTTCAGTGACTTTCCTATTTATTTTCCTTTGTATTTCCTATGTGGATAAGAATCGCAAATATTTCATTTATTTATTAAACACTTACATTTGTACTGCATTCCTGATCAGTGTCTTTCTTTTACTTTTGATATTTTATCAGTTTTTAAGTTCTATAATATTTGGTTTTTTCACGTACTATTCACTTTAGTAAGAAGAAATTTTTCATTGCTGTGGTGCACAATTAACTAAAATCAACACATTGTACATTTATACCACTGGAATTTTTTTATTGGTTTTACAGCCAGGAAATTGTTTCAATAAAGATGCTGAACTTTTTTCACTAGATAGATTGAAATGATAGTATTTCATATTAGCCTAAACTAATCTCAGAACTAACAGTCACAGCCTGGGCCACAACAATCTGGGTTAAGTAAAACCACTAACACAGCACATCCTGCATTTAAATAGAGCAAAGGGCTTCATAAAAGTTAGAAG
Organism: Dipodomys merriami; assembly: GCF_024711535.1. Taxonomy (NCBI): domain Eukaryota; kingdom Metazoa; phylum Chordata; class Mammalia; order Rodentia; family Heteromyidae; genus Dipodomys; species Dipodomys merriami. Next base: position 154,333 of record NW_027203049.1, on the reverse strand, counting down.
AAAGGCACCCCCTTTATGAAGCAAATTCTGAAGTTCACAGCAGATATTAGGAATCTGAATATTAAGAAGATCTAAGGATAAAAGTATATAGAAGAACAAATTTAGAGTTCAGAATTCAGGAGCGGGAACAACCACTAGATACCAAAACTCAATGCTGAAGGGAAGAAATGTTTTACACAAAACCTCAGCTGTGTCTGACTCTCTCACACCAAACACACACACAAACACACACACACACACACACACACACACACACACACACACACACACACACACACCCCTAGTGAGAGACCTACCCCTAGTGAGAGACCTTAGCCAAAGTATAGCCATTCTGGACTTAGTCCATTTTGAAGGCCTATACTGAAAGTATCCATTGTGAAGGCATTTACTGAAAGTATCTATTGCAAAAACTTTTACCGAATGTTAGGACTCAGGTTCCTGGAAAAACCATGAAATGTCCCAACAACCTTCTTCCCGTAACTCCTCTAGCAATAGCCATCAGCGGATGACAGGAAGGTACCTAAAGCTACAGATGTTTCTTAAGATTCCATAGTTAACATAATTTGCTTCTTACTGCTAAGCCTGCACGTGTTAGCCAATAAGATTGTTACAATATTTTCTCATTAAATGTCAACCAATCATGTAACTGACAAGCTATGAGCCAACTTACCTCAGCCCTATGCCCTATAGAAACCCTGTTAACTGAAGGTTTGGAGGTCGCAACTCTGACCCACTGCGATGCTGACAGTTGTGAGTCCATGCTCGAGCTTGCAATAAATGACCCTCGTGTGCTCACATCAGAAATGGCTCCTTGGTGGTCTTTGGGGATCATTATCTCAGCACAAGACTAGTGTACACAGAGAACCCCAAGGGCAGCTGTATCTGGGGCAATGAAGTTTTTCCCTCTTCCAAACTGAAATTGTGGTACCCTTTGCCTGGAGGATGGCACCCTATGAGCCCTGCATGCATGGTGAACCAGACGTGGGAAGCCCTGTAAGCATCTCTGGGATGGCCTCTTAAAGGCTGGAGAACTTTACTCCTATAGTTGGAAATGGCACAAGACAGGAGGAAAGTGGGAATCCAGAAGATAGGAGGGACACAGGAGTAAATTTGCCTATCTGTGGAGACACCTTGACCATGCTAAGGAATTTCCCAGCCCACATATAACAGCCACAATGAAAGTCCCCAGAGGCCACTTGTCTGGAAGGCAGTCCCTGGTCCTGATCCAGAGCCAGAACTTCCCCAGTGGCCCTGTGCCTGGCTAGGGTGGAGCAGTACCCACCAGCCATGTGGAGCACATGGGCAGCAAAGATGGCGCTGGGAGGGGATTGAGTGGGCAGAGCCTAATTTACTGAAGAGCACATGGCCAGCCAAGATGGCTCTGGGAGAAAGTAGAGTGGGCAGACCCCAATTGATCTCCTGATCAGTACCTAACCAGCCCGTGAAGGCTCAGGTGAATGATAGGGTGTGACCTTGACAGTGATTGGTTCCTCTTCCTCCCTTACCATAACACCCACCCTCTTTGTCTTTAAAAAGGGGCTGCTCTCTGTTAATAAAGAGTTTTTCTACCTGCTGGATTTGGCTCCCCGCTGTGTCTGATTGTCTCCTGGGCTGAGGGAGGCTAGGGAACGGGCGAGCGCCGCACTTACCTTTCCTCGGACCCCATCGGTCTTTTGTGGGATGGACGAAGACCCAGCATCTGGCGCCCAACGTGGGGCACGAAAGGAAAAGATACCGGCCGAGGCTAAGTGGTCTCTCAGGGTAAGTGAAACCCTAAATATGGGTAATGCTATATCACAGAAGGAGGAGGAAGAGGCAACATCAGGCCTAGAAGGGGTACAGGAGGATGTGGGAAGTGAGAAGGAAAAGGAAAGGGTCAAATCCAATCGAGAACGCACTAAGACGTGCACAGTAGAAGTCAAAACGAGGGTAAAAATTACCCCCTCTGACCCAGCTGATATTACCCCCTCTGACCCAGCTGATACTGACGGTCCTAGGCCCCCTCCCTATTCTCCTGATTGGAGGGGAGGTACGGCGCCCTACGAGACCTGCGAGAGGGACTTGCAAGACCCAGACCCCTACCAGCCTTCTATGGAGGGGCCGAGGGCCGGGGAAGTAACCTCCTCGGAGACCTCCTCTGGAAAGGAAGGGCCACCAAAGAGCCCTGGAAAGGAAGGGCCACCCAAGAGCCCAGACTCTCGGCCACAGGATTCGCTTCCCCAAGCGTATCCAGTCAATCTGGCACCAGGAGCTAACAGGCCCTTGGAATGGTATCCATGGGAAGCTAAGGATCTTAAAGACCTCTGCAAGGCGGTGGCGGAGGATGGCCCAAACTTTCCGTGGGCCCAGACCCTATTACAAGACATTGCCTATCACCCGTGTGTCCCTAAGGACTGGATGGATGTGGCCAAAGCCGTTCTTACTAGTTCTCAGTTTATTAAATGGCAGGCTTTCTTTAAGGAGGAATGCAGAGTGCGTGCAGAGAGTAACCGGCAGGCTCAACCAATGATACCTATTACTAAGCTGCTGGTCTGGGAAGGGATGAATGCAGACCAAGGCATAGCCTGCGCGGGATTGAGAGAGAGTTCCCTGAGCAGATGGGTGGTGGCCTCACAGGATGTGGGAATGCAACATCACCAGTCCCAATCACTAGCTTTAGCTTTACAACCTCAGGCGTTTACAATGACTGAGGCTATTACTCAGGCGCTGGCAGCCCAGGGCCAAGAAACCCCAAGACTATCGGGAAGAGGGACTTGTTTTAAATGCAGGCAGGAGGGGCGCTTTAAGAGGGACTGTTTACAACAATCCCCCGCCAACCGGCCTCAGGGCAAACCGCCCCCTACATCCTGCCCCAGGGGCATGGAGGGATACAAGTTTGATTTAGAGGGGAAGTCTTTAAACTTGGGGAAGGGGCATCCTCTAGCCCCTTTAACTCAAGGAGGAACCCCCTCTGCTGTGAGGCCCAGGCAGCCTCATGGCAGGGCAGCCCAGGTCCATTGGACCATCCCCCTGGTGGACAGACTCCGCCCTAAAATGAGTATTCTCATAGGCAAAAAGAGGTTTCACTGCTTAATTGACACTGGGGCAGACCAAACCATACTCAGGGAGGAGGAAGTGCGCTTGGACTGGAAGCTTGCATCTGGGCCCCCGATATTGGAGGTAGGGGGCAACTCCCAGACCAAAGAAACGGTTGCCCTTATGACATGGACTAGCCCAGACGGAGAACAGGGAAAGATACGTCCTTTAGTGGCAAAGAACCTCACTGCCAATTTACTAGGGCAAGATATGCTAAGACAAATGGATGCCGTGGTCACTACAGACCATGGAGCATCCTATGATGATATCCTGGATGGGGAAGAAACACAAAGGCTTAAACAGGATCTAGAGGGAGTTAAGGAAGGGGATTTTTTTTAACTTTCATAATTACAGAGAAAAACATAGGGGACCCGCTCAGGTGCACCCCCAATCCTAAAGGCCACTGTCCCCTGGGCACCTCCCATTAGGTGGAAGCCAGGAAGCCCAATCTGGGTGGAGCAGTGGCCATTGACCAAACCTAAACTTGAAGCCCTCCACCTTCTGGTGGAGGAACAGATAAGCCTCGGGCATATCTGCCCTTCAATAAGTCCTTGGAACACACCCCTATTTGTTATTCAAAAAGCCTCTGGGGCTTGGCGGATGCTCCAAGACCTACAGAAGGTAAATGAAAGGATGGAGCTAGTAGGAACGCCCCTAAGAGGCATGCCCTGGACTCCTGCTATATCTTCAGAATATACCTTGGTTGTGATTGATATTAAAGATTGTTTATTCTCTATCCCTCTGCATCCAGATGACTGCGAGAAGTTTGCTTTCTCTATACCTTCTCTTAATTTTTCCCAGCCTGATCGGAGGTTTGAATGGAGAGTGCTGCCACAGGGTATGGCCAATAGCCCGGCCTTCTGCCAACAATACTTGGCTACACTTTTAGGGCCTGTGCTGGGTTCAGATACCTCCCTTGCCTATGCCTACATGGATGATATAATTCTGGGGCACCGAGACCCAAGCTGCCTGGAGGGCCTTCTGGCCCAGGTTCTGGACATATTAAAAAAGGGGGTTTTTACCATAGCCCTTAATAAAATTCAAAAGGTAGCTCCTTTTAAGGTGCTCGGGACCCACCTTACCTTGACTCAGGCCAGCCCCCTTAAGCCTTTGCTGGATATTCCAGCCTCTCTGACCTTAACCCAACTTCAGAGTCTTTTAGGGGAAATCAATTGGCTGTTGCCATGGGTTTCTGTCCCTACAATTACAATATAAGGAAATGTTGGCCATAATTATGGCCCTTCAGGACATTCAAAAACCCTTTAATTTGTATTCTGATAGCCTATAAAACAAAAAAGGGGGAGTTAGCCCCCATATACAGTTACAGATAGCGTTGATTTCAAAAGGGGCAACTGAATCCAGATTTCAGAAGCACTGGGGACAACTAAACCCTAAGCTCCAAGTGAAAGTCAGGTGGAAGGACCCCCTGACACAACAATGAAGAGGACCTGACCCCCTAGTTACTATGGGCAGGGGATTTGGATCCCTGCCAGGAACCTAAGTTTTTACCCATTTCCTCTATACAGGAGGATGCCCAAGAATAAGCTAAAGACAAAAGCCAGAAAGACAATTATTAACCATCCCCAAGGGCAACCAGCCCTTGAGAAGCTCTCTTGTGTTCTCTAACAATTGCAGATGGCAATACTCCAGATGTTGGCTGTCCTGACTCTCCCGATCCTGTGAACGGCCCTATGGAATCTACATCAACCTCAGCGAGTGACCTGGGCAGCGATCAACGCTGGCAATGCAGAAATCGTCAGGAGCACCACAAGAGAAGCTGTCCCTTCGACCTGGTTGCCTGACCTTCATTTTTGATCACCACCCTATGGACTATTTAATATTTTTTTAGGAGTTAATTATTTTAATGTTACCTGATTTAATTGTTCTTGTACTAATTGCTTGTATAGCAGCATTGAATTCATACTTAATTGTTAAACAACCACCTTTTTTTATGCTTTCAGCTTAGATTTTGTCCAACCCCACGGGCAAATAGCTGGATTAGAACAGTCCCCACCTCTGGACTCTGAAGTGGCAAAGACTGCTATCCCATCCTTCACTAAGGTTAAAGGACTAGTACTGACATTTCCTGGCCTGGGAATGCTTTTGCTGATGGTTTTTCTATGCCTTCCTTGCATTACACGTGCACTGCAAAACTCTTATGAGCTTAGCCAGCCAGTTATTAAGCTCCAAATGAATGAATTCCCCCCCCAGAGGAATCGCAGCCAGAGACGGGTAAGAGGGGGTGTCAGTCTGACCAACCTAAGACAGGGCCTTCAGCTTCGCTCTGAAGAAGTTCCCGATGACGGGTAAGGCAGACAAGGCGATCCACCCAACCTAAGACAGGCGGGTTCGCTTCTTTAAGCAAAGATGGGGGGAGATGATGTTGGGAGCAATTGGGAGCTGACAGTAAAGCTCAAAGGTCATCTTGACTCCTGTGCTAGCTTAAAGGCACGTACAAGGAACTGGCTTACTTAAAAGACACCAGGTGCCCAGGAATTAATTGAACTGCTTTGGACATTTCTAACTGTGGTGGGACTGATGTTTATTACTGTGCTAGGTGGGTCTGTCATTAAAACAAACAAAAAAAAAAAGGGGGAATCTGTGGAGCACATGGGCAGCAAAGATGGCGCTGGGAGGGGATTGAGTGGGCAGAGCCTAATTTACTGAAGAGCACATGGCCAGCCAAGATGGCTCTGGGAGAGAGTAGAGTGGGCAGACCCCAATTGATCTCCTGATCTGTACCTAACCAGCCCATGAAGGCTCAGGTGAATGATAGGGTGTGACCTTGACAGTGATTGGTTCCTCTTACTCCCTTACCATACCACCCACCCTCTTTGTCTTTAAAAAGGGGCTGCTCTCTGTTAATAAAGAGTTTTTCTACCTGCTGGATTTGGCTCCCCGCTGTGTCTGATTGTCTCCTGGGCTGAGGGAGGCTAGGGAATGGGCGAGTGCCGCACTTACCTTTCCTCAGACCCCGTCCGTCTTTTGTGGGACGGATGAAGACCCAACAAGCCATTCTTCCTCTGCCCTGCTGCACATAACCTCCCAGCAGCTGCCCGGTTCCCAGCACTCATGGCAGGCCAGCTCTGTGGGGTAACCTGAGGATGTGCCTGCAATTCCTGGTGAGTGCTTCAAGGCAAGAGTGAGGCCTAGTGCACAGCAGAGCAGGCCCTCATTCACATCAAGGGCCTCAGGAGAGGCATGACCACCACTGGCTAGGCACTACTGCCCTCCCCACCCCCAGAGTTTACCTACAAGTCCCTGCCTTTTTTCTTGAAATTCTTCAACCACTGGTTGTTTCATTTCTCATTGTCTGTTTGGGTGGGATTTGAGACTCCTTCCTCTCCTCACCCAGCCATGAGGCCCCAGGGGCCAAACTGCACCTCACAGACACTCTCCAGAACCCAGCTGCATTTGGGGATGCTACTTCCTGAGCCATTGGCCTACTGCCTCCTTCCTCCCTTCACCAGCCTCTACCAGGGCCTCCCATACTCTCCCTACTACCCCCATCTCCAACCCCAGCTCGGCCTCCCCGGAGGCCTCCCCTCCTCTCCACACAGCTCCCAGTGCCAACCCCAGCAGGGCTACTGCTCTGGGGAAGACAACTGTGGGCCTGGCCCAGCAGAATCAAAGGTTCCACAATGTGCAGCAGGCTTAGAAATTGAGGCAGCATAGGTCACTGAGAAGTGTCTTTCACTTCACTTACACAAGTATGAGTTGTATTAATTTGGTATTCAATTTTGGATTTTGTTAACCTCTTATTAAGCCTTCGAAGAATAGCTGGTAGAAATATAGTTCCAAAATTCAGATTGTCTCTTGTTTAATTCTTTTGAGATTCAAAGATGTTTAAGTAGTTATAACCATCATGAACTCTCACTTCTATAGGAGAGTCTATTCAGAAAATAATTGCCTATGCATCTTTTATCAATTACTTACAAGACTTGAAACTTTTAAAGTTTCAAATATTACAGGAAGATCTTTGATTCATGTTGAATGGAAGTGATGAGGTTGAGCTGTTGCATACATTCTTGTGTGTTCTTTTGTGTTTGTGTGTGTGTATGTGTGTGAGTGTGCATCTGTGTGTAGGGGGGTATATGTGTATCATTGAAATCAAGGATAAGGATGTTGAGCACTGGTCTGTACTTGTTTCCTTTTTCTGAGATATACATTATGGTGTTTCGTTGTTGGTGCTATGCTCTGATTGCTTGCCTTTGCCTGATGTGCACATTCCAGCTCAATTTTCAATTAAAGGTTATTTTTTTTAGTAATTCAGCATAAAGGGCTCTGATAGTGTTTTCAGTCTGCCATCTAAGATCTTCTTTTCCTCTTCAAAAATTAACATTCAATATAAATTTTACCCCCTGACTGATTTTCCCTTTAATTTGCATTTTGAAATAAGGATTATATGTCCTTTAATCTCTATATTTATGAACAAAACTCATCTTGAATTCTCTGTTTAGTGTAATAACACCTGGACAGTTTTGTTAGCACCAAGACCTTAAAATTACTTTTTTTTAAATTTTATTTTATTTTATTTGTGAACATACTGTACAGAGGGGTTACAATTATATGGGCAGGATAATGCGTACATTTCTTACCAAGCATTGCACCCTCCTCCTTTGGTTTACCCTTCACATCCCTTCCCAGACTCCCCCCTCACCCCCAATCCTAATCCTTCTCCTTCTCCCTTCCCCCCCCCCCCCCGCACCGACGTTGTAAAGCTCGTTTTGGACATGACAACTTGTACTTCTCATTGTTGCAACAGGTCCACCTGAATCCTTAAACAACTGTTTTTTCCCCATCTCCTCCACAAGTTAAACTGACATCAAATATAGTGAAAGCAAGGGTTATACTGTGGGGGAGGGACATACAAAGCAACAAAGAGATAATCTTATAAATGTGTTAGAAACACATGCATGAAAGAAAAAAAAACGTTAAAATACATATCTCAGGGTTCATTTTCCTGACATCACATTATCTGACCTTTTCCGCTTGACTCATACATATACTAAATATTGCAAATAAGGGAAACCATGGGACCTATGTTTCTTTGGGCCTGGCTTACTTCACTTAATATAATTTTTTCCAAGTTTTTCCATTTCCTAACAAATGGGGAATTGTCATTCTTTCTGATGGAGGCATAGAATTCCATTGTGTATATATACCACATTTTCTTGATCCATTCATCTGCTGAGGGACATCTGGGTTGGATCCATATCTTAGCTATGATAAATAATGCTGCAATAAACATTGTTGTGCTGGTAGCTTTAGTGTGGTCTTGTTTGTAAACATTTGGGTAAATGCCCAAAAGTGGGATTGCTGGGTCATAAGGGAGATCTATGTGAAGTCTTTTGAGGAACCTCCATAATGCTTTCCAAAGTGGTTGAACAAGTTTACATTCCCACCAGCAATGAAGTAAGGTTCCTTTCTGTCCACATCCCCTCCAGCATCTGTTGTTGTTAGAGTTCTTGATTTTGGACGTTCTAACTGGGGTGAGGTGATATCTCAATGTTGTTTTGATTTGCATTTCTTTTATGGCTAGGGATGTTGAACATTTCTTCATTTGTCTATTGGCCATCCTTCTTTCTTCTTCAGAGAAGTTTCTCTTTAAGTCTTTCGCCCACTTATTTATTGGGCAGTTGTTTCTTTGAGGATTTGTTGTTGGGTGGTTTAATTTTTTGAGTTCCTAGTATATTTTAGATATGAGTACTTTAGTAGTTTTAGTTTAAAATACCTCCTCCATGTTTACAGCATGGGGAGACAAACAATTCCTAGTAACAATGATAACAGTTTTATTCATTAAAATATCTGATAATTCATAAATTTTGATTATGTCTAGTGGCGAATGAATACATTTGCTCAATAGATTTGTTTGATAGACCCTTGCACAAAAATACCACTTATGGGGGCTGAGAAGGTGGATCAGTGGTAGACAGATTATCTTGAATTCACGAGACCCTAGGTTTTATTCCACAGCACCACCTAAGCAGAAACAGCTAGAAGAGGTACTTTGGCTCAAGTGGTAGAGTACTAGTTTTGAACTGAAGCGATAAAGGACAACGACATTTCACCATCATCAGCAAATTAAATAAATAAAACTCATACTCAAGTACATTAATTTCAAAGGTTGATAACCATTTTAGTTAGGGACAGGGTGCCAAGATACAGCAGAAATCTGTTGAAAAACTTTATGAAGGATTTCAACATCTAACAAATACTAAAACCAGAAAGTAAAACATTAGCTCTACCAACAACATATAGAATTTCTTAGGAAATTATGGCTTTATATTAATTATATAAATTGACCTTCAAAATCTCCATTGGTGGGCCTGAGTCATAAGGGCACCTACAAAAACTGGAGTAGAGAATCAACCCGGATTTTTAAAATTGTTACTGTATTTTTAAAATTGTTATAGGGAACCTTACTTCATTGTTGGTGGGAATGTAAACTTGTTCAACCACTTTGGAAAGCAGTATGGAGGTTCCTCAAAAGACTTCACATAGATCTCTCCTATGACCCAGCAATCCCACTTTTGGGCATTTACCCAAATGTTTACAAACAAGACCACACTAAAGCTACCAACACAACTATGTTTATTGCAGCATTATTTACCATAACTAAGATATGGAACCAACCCAAATGCCCTTCAGTAGATGAATGGATCAAGAAAATGTGGTATATATACACAATGGAATTCTATGCCTCCATCAGAAAGAATGACATTGCCCCATTTGTTAGGAAATGGAAAAACTTGGAAAAAATTGTATTAAGTGAAGTAAGCCAGGCCCAAAGAAACATAGGTCCCATGGTTTCCCTTATTTCCAATATCTAGTATATGTATGAGTCAAGGGGAAAAGGTGAGATAATGTGATGTTAGGGAAATAACCCTTAGATTTGTATTTTAATGTTTTTTTTTTCCTTTCATGCATGTGTTTCTAACGCATTTATAAGATTATTTCTTTGTTGCTTTGTATGTCCCTTCTCCACAGTATAAACCCTGCTTTCACTATATTTGATGTCAGTATAACTTGGGGAGGAGACGGGAAAAACAAGTCGTTTAAGGATTCAGGTGGACCTGTTGCAACAATGAAAAGTACAAATTGCCATGTCAAAAATCAGCTTTACAAAGTCGTTGGGGGGGGAGGGCGAAGGCTTGGGGGGGAGGGGGGACGCTGGGAAGGGAGGTGAAGGGTAAACAATGGAGGAGGCTGCAATGCTTGGTAAGAAATGTATGCATTATCCTGACCATGTAATTGTAACCCCTCTGTGCAGTATGTTCACAAATAAAATAAAATAAAATAAAAAGATAACAATTTTTTAAGTCAGGTAATGAGTTCATTTCTTGTTTGACAATCCCATCCCTCCTGTCCCTGTCCGCAGTGGTATAGCTCGTTGTGAATACAATATCTACAGTGTACAAGTACTGCATTTGTTTGCCTGTTCTTCTTGAATATCTCTGGCTCCCTCAATGCCATAAATGGATAAACTAGAACAGAAAAATCCCTCCTGTTTCCAATTCCTGGAATACATTTCAATATAAACATCAGTAGTTTTATGAGCGTTTCAGGCTTTGTACACACATCCCAAACACGTATACTTTCTACACCCAGTCATAACTCCCACCTGATTCTAAGGTACACACAGTAATTCTTTTCACTTTCCACACAGGAAGAACTGAGATTCAGAAAGATTATGTAAGTCACTGGAAATACTGGGCTGAACATAGTGGCTCACTCTTATACATTACCTACTCCAGAGAGTAAGATCTGAAGATCATAGTTTGAAACCAACCCAGTTTGGCATATCCATTACATGTTTATCTCCATTTAACCAGAAGAAAGTGAGAATTGTGTGTTTCACATGGTAGAGCTAGAATGCCACCAGACTTGAATGGGAAACCTAAAGAATATTGACAAAATGATGGGTTTTAAGAACTAATGCTGTCCCATACATAATCTCAGCCACCACACACACACACACACACACACACACACACACACACACACACACACACACACACACACACACACACACACACCACAATCGCACTCCTTAAAACAGATGTTAGTACTGAAATCCAAATAGATTTTTTTTAATTTTATAAGTTTTATTTTTTGCTTTAGTGAGGTTTGACTTGATAGTTTCTACTGATGAGCCACAAATTAGAGCTTTGTTATAATTATATCCATATCTGTATTCAGAGGAACATTCTCCTAGTTAAGTCTTCCCACATTTTCAGCAATGATAAGTTTTCTCTTGTTGGTCCAGTTTCTTTTTGGGATCTCAGTCTCTTAGACTTTTCTGTCTTGCATTGTCTGTAAGTTAATTGATGCAGTAGAACTCAGCCATCCTAATAACCTGGACAGAACCTGTCGTGGGAAAAGTGTTCTAACCTCACCATTCAGTGGAGGTTGTTAGTATGCACCAATAATAACGTTCTCTTCAGAATTGGTAACTTGTTAGGTCCAGGAATTCAGGGAAAGCACTCACTGTGTGCTATTTCATGTTTGTTTGTTTGTTTTTTAATTTAATGGCAGCTTCCATCTATTGTCTACTTTAAGCATTGTGTGAAGAGAAGGATTGTCCCTAAGAGACAGAAGCACTTTATTAACTGTTGCTGTCAAAACATAGAAGGAGAGAAAGAAGTTCTGAAGGAAGCATAGAGCCTAGAAACTGATTTTGTAGTAACTCATACTGCCTTTTATCTTACCTTCAAAATAGAAAGTCAGAGACTGCAGTTACTTGTAAGCTCCATTTCTATTCCTGAGCAGGGGGCTCTCTTCCCCTTTGCCCTTCTGACAATTTACATCAGGGGCAGGTGGGAAGATGTAACAGGAACACTTAGAGTTTGGGTCTGGGATTAAAAACTCCTTTTTGTGATCATAAACATTGCACCACCTCCTGAATTGGATCTGAGGGGCAAAAGGAAATAAGGTTAGAAATTCAGAAACTTATAATTACTTCTAAGTTTTTGCTATCTAAACTCATCCATTTCCACCCCTCAGAATCCTATTTCCCAACTGTGTAGACACCCTTACACTCTGTTCTCCTGGAGCATTTGAGTGTGGGGCATCATCTCCTTCTTATGTGTACTGATTTACAAATGGAGATTTTCTCCTAGGCTCAAAATGATTTCATTGATTGGGACATTGTGCAATATGCTAAACAGAGAGTTACCTAGAAAGAAGGTCCTAGAAGGCAAAACATCTACTAGGACAATGGAAACCCATGGTTTGGCATACTTAATGTTTTAACTTGTGCACTGAACTAACATGAGAAGATGACACACTAAGAAATCTGCCAATTATGCCAAATAAAGAGATATGATGAAGGTCAGAGGAAGGACATAAAGACATTGATTACATCTTGGTCATGACAAGACAACATCTTACCACACCTTTAAAATACTAATCCATACTCACCTACTTTTTTATTCACCCATGTCATTAGGTCTGAGTTGTATGTAGGAGTCCTCAGGGCCTTCACAACAGGAAGATCTCGGGGAGAGATTAACACTGGTCTGCCATTTTGAGCATAAAATAACCAGTTTGATGAAAGCTCTTAGTAATATCCTACAAATATGTGCATTTATCCTACTACACTTGGTAAGTATCTCCTCAATAAATTATCTTTGGTTTTGTCACTTGCTGACATAGCAGCTGTCTGGTAGCTCCATTGTGAATTCACTTTATGCTGTGAACGAGAAATGGAGGTGAGACTGACCAGAACACATTTGCATCTTTCTCAATGAGCAGTGAATGGCAGCGGAGTATTTAAGAATCTCCCCATGTTATCAGTTAGCTAGTACCATCTTGGATTCCAGCTCAAATCTCGATAAACAGATACAGAAGTTAGCATGTTGTACCATATTGACAGAGAGGTAGATGAGAAAGTAGAAGGGTTTGGTGGGAAAGCCACAGGTTGATATGAAGCACAATTCAAAAGATGTGGAGATGAAGCGAGCTAACTGGAGGGAAACGGAGAGGCAGCTGAAACAGAAGAGCACCTAGAGAGAGAAGATAGAGCAAGTTTGATGCCACCTAGACATCAAAGTATTCTATCTGAGGTACAACAAACTGGTTGTGCAGAGCCACAGAGAGAAGTTGGAAGAACATCAGCAAGTGCTCTTGCCCATTTCTAGGGAGCTCCCAAATTGCCATTGTAAGAATTGGTAGCTTTTCAGAGCACTGCTGCTGAGCACATCTCAGATCCCTTGCTACCATTATAATTGACACTGGAGAAGAGCAGCAAAGGTTGTATGCGGTGATTGCAGCTCACTAAGTGGAGCCTGTTCTGTAGCATTGTGGAGTGTGGTCTCTCAGGATGCTTAGAGCAAAGATCCTATAGCTGATGTCAAAGAATGCAATCTACTTGGAGTAGACATTTATATATGGCACGTGCCTGAACACAAGCTGATAATGAGCTGCTAGAGGTAGTTTCCCTAAAGATCTAACAGCCAAAACTGGACAGGAAAACCCAGAGCTCTGCACCACATCAGGCCACCATGCCAATTGCTTCTACCATAGTACTGGCTACCCAGTTTACACACCCATGACCTTGTTACCCTGATTGGGCCCCACAATCCTTCACAACTTTTACTCTTTCACTTTGTCTATGCTTACTTGTTCCTGCTAAACAGTTCTGGATACCTGTGTTAGCTACCCCAACCCCTGCAAAGCTAACCAATTTCCTAACACTGGAACTCAGCAATTACAGTCACAATTAACCTTTACCTGGTATCCTAGTCTCTACTACTCTTTTCTGCTACCCATAATTCATAACACCATGGTTCCAGCCACCTGAACCCTGACACCCCTGTCTTCCCGGTCTCTGATACCCCATTCCCAAACAAAGTAAGGAAATAGTGGGCACAGAGAGTTGACTTGGATACTCCTCTTGCAGGCATATTTGGACAAGTTATTCCTCAAGTTTTTAACGCGAGGGACTAACTGGTGGTGGAAAGAAAACAGCTTACTCAAAGTTGACAAAAATCCAAGGACATGACATAACTTATTGCTAGGAAAAGAAGGCCCTGCATTGAAAGTTAATGAGAAAGAAAATTTTACAAATAGCATTGGGAACAATGCAAAAGGTTGAGCTTACTCTCTTCTACTAGTGGTCTGAATTATTTTATGACATATGATATGTAACTACATTGCATTTTAAAAATTATATGAAGATGCACATTTATGTGGTATTTATATTAATTGATGGACTAGTTGAATAGGATCACGTTAATGATATTCAATAGTGTATGCTCTATGATATGCCCATGGGTCTGCCTTTGGCAATATGAATTGAGCTCTCTAACAACAAATAGAATATCATTGTCAAATACTACAGGGAGATTATTCATGCTAGTACCAAAATGAAACCTGGAACAAGAAAACTGAACAAAGCTACAAGTTTGAAGGGAGGGGGTCACTGGTAAGGGCTACGATAAAAGAGAAATTCTTCACCATGGAATCTTGGAAGAATAGAATGTGTTTATTGAATTACTAGCTTTTAAAACATTCTTAGAAAGCAAAACATTGTTTTTATTCTTGATATTTGGAACCTCTTTAATGAATAGTTTAACAAAAAATTCTCAATACGAATTTGAAAATTCAATGATGTGAATTATCAGATTAACATTATACTCAAAGTTGCCTTGAGAGGCAGGAAGGCTGCATTCCTTTTCTATTAAATTAATGGAATAAGCTTCCTTTTGAATGGTTGGACAATCCATGACACTTGTTCCAAACCAAAAAATATACTGTAGAGAAAAAAAAGAGTAGTTCCAGGAAGATGGCAGAGGAGAACCTGGAGGCTAAACAAGCTCTCACCTAGAAAGCAGTTTTAGTGTACCAGTGAATAGTCGTAGGTGGGAGAATTACACCAAGTGTGCCATCCCAGTACAGAGAGTTTTGCCAGAAAGGGAAAATCCAGGAAAGGAAACAGATCTGAGCAATTGTTGGTAGCTGTGGCCGTGGTGACAGCAGCGGTAGCAGTGGCCGCTGCTGCCATAGCTACAACACAGACAGTCCTGGACAAAAGTGCCAGACACAGCACGTGATCAGATTCTACCCAAAACCAGCAAGAATTGACAAGGAACAGGTATCTTTATCCTGCAGATCACAGACCAGAGACGACTCAAGAACCAATACACTGGCATGAGTAGAACC
Organism: Dipodomys merriami; assembly: GCF_024711535.1. NCBI lineage: Eukaryota > Metazoa > Chordata > Mammalia > Rodentia > Heteromyidae > Dipodomys > Dipodomys merriami. The sequence goes on along the minus strand of NW_027203049.1, from coordinate 139,093 downwards.
CTGACATAATAACACCTCATGGAGCAGAGGAGGCAAGGTCACCCCTCTCCCTCCTACTCTGCACTGTGCCACTATCTGAGATCTCCATCTTTGATACTGGCAAAGGCTCAGAATATAGCTCCAACCATGGCCTTGGAGGAAAACAAAAGAGTCATTTAGCAGGTCACAGGAACCTGACCTGACCTGCCAGGCTCAGCTCCACCCAGGAGAAAGGCACTCAGCCCAGGCAGTGAAAACTCTGCACCCAGAGGAATGTCTTTCTTCACTGGGTAAACAGAGCCAGAGGGTTCCCCTCCCTATAGCAACCTAGATAATCCATTGAAATTCAGTAAACATAAACCCTGAGAATTACTCCATGCTGGGCTTTGTGAGTGTCTCAGAAGGTAGCCCCTCAGGGAAAAGCTACTGTTTGCTGAAAGGCCTCAACTCTACCCAGAACCTAGGCTCATCACAGCATCTCCAAACAAGAGGAAACAGCCAACTCCCTCATTTGTAAGAAACAAAGCAGATCTCCCTCCCACTGAACTAGCCTGGGAGGAGGTTCACAAAATTCTGGGTAAAGCGGACCATTTTTCTGCCTGCCCAAACAAACTAACTTAAGAAACCAATCAAGCCACAGGAAAACCAAATACCACAAGTAAACCAGAGACTCCACCAAGAGACTAGTTATAGACACAAGGGAGATACAGCATCTTCCCATTCAATGCCCCGCCCCCCCACCAAAGAACCCTTTCTTTGTACCTTTTTATTAACTTGTAATTTTTAAAAAAATTGTTTTCTATTAATCTTTTTTTCCTCTTATAACTTTTATTTTAGGTGTATATGTATGTGCACTTTTGTATTTTTATTTTATCTCTACTGAACTATTGATCCTTTTCCTTTCTTTCTTTCTTTCTCATTCTTTTCACTTTTTCTTCTCTTCATTCTCTTTTGGGTGAATTAATTGCTGTTCTGCTCATCCTCAGATATACCCTTCATTGATTATTAGACCTTATTCCACATTGTTTACACACTTAATCCAGAAATTTATTACTTATTTCAAAAACTCTTAGGCTTAAATTCCTTAATAACCATATTATCTCATAATACCTATATAATATTATAATTATTTTTTATTTTTATTTTTATTATAAGTATTTTTAGTTCTTCATATCTCCTTTCTACTCCTCCTCTCCTCTCATCCTTTTCCCATTCTTCACTCAATATTACTTCTTTAAACTTGAATAATTTTTGTGTTACACTTTTTAAATTTAAATTTTGGTTTTTCCATTTTTTCCTGCCTCTTTTATTATCTCTTCTCTTTCTCCTATCATTCTGTCCAATCCATTTTCCCCTTTGAGATTAAGACTTGGTTAATTTCACTCTCCGTTTACCTATCCACATCTCTCTAATCCTATTTTCCCCCCTTTTCTCCCTAAAACTAATCATTTCTGGTTTGCCAAATTCTACTTTGCTGTTCTTAGCCCATTAATACATTGTTGTTTTATGTTGAATAGTTTGTATCTGTTGAAATAGATTGTATCTGTCGACTTTTTACTGTGCAACTACAGGACTTCGGTTGATGTTTGCCTTAAAATAGTGTTCTAGCGCAAAACTAGTGTTACTTTCATACCAAATAGAGGCATTCATGGAATCTATTAAAAGACAGCTGAAAGAAGTCAGGGAGACCCGAAAGGGAATGTTGAATGGAGTCCAACAGAAGGAATTAGAGTCCAAGGAAACCATAACCAATCAACTAAGTCCTGTGAGAATAAACATTGAACACGAAATTAAGGAAGTAAACAAATTCATACAAGATCTAAAACAAAGCTCCAACAAAGAATTTGAAGCCATCAAAGCTGAGCAATTAGAAGGAAAAGAAATTTTAAAAAAAAGTAGAAATTCTTGACAGTAGGTTAGACTATGCAGAAGTCTGAAACTCGGGGATTGAAGACAGCCTATATATTATAGAGGAAGAACATACAACTATCTAAGACAAATCCAAGAAATATGATAGATCTATTCAACATTTGGAAGACACAAACAGAAAGCCTAATCTGAGGATAATAGGTGTAGAGGAGCTCATGGAAACAGAAGGTCTAGGAAATTTGTTTCACAGGATCCTAGCAGAACACTTCATAAACATGCAAAAAGATAGGCCTATTCAGATACAAGAAGCTTTTAGAACCCCAAATAGACCAGACCATAACAAGACATCACAACTATACATTATAATATCCACAGGATCAATTCAGACCAAGGAAAAGATCCTCAAAGTTGTCAAGGAGAAAAGATCAATCACCTATAAGGGGAACCAATTAGAATCACCTCAGATATCTCAGCAGAAACAATTAAAGCAAGAAGAGCCTGGAATGATGTAGGCCATGCCCTAAAGACAAACAACTATCAACCAAGAATACTGTACCCAGCTATAATCTCCTTCATAACTGAAGGACAAATAAAAATTTTCCATACCAAAGAAAAAGTGAAACAATATATCTCTACCAAACCAGCCCTACAAAAGTTACTTAAAGATGTCCTACACAGACAAAACCAATAGGAACATAATAAAGGCTAAGAAACTGAACCCAAATTGAGAATCCAAGATCCGTAGGAAGAACCCAGTTGGAGCAGCCCCCAAGAAGGTGCATAAAATGGCAGGAACTCCCAAATATCTCTCAGTACTATCTCCAAACATTAACAAACTTAACAATACACTTAAGCAACATAAACTGTCTAGTTGGATTTTTAAAAAAGATCAGGAGTCACAACTTGCTCATAAAAAGGAACACATGTTGAAAGTGAAAGGCTGGACAAAATCTAACAGGCTAACGGCCTCATAAAGAGGAAGGAGTTGCAATCCTAATATTAGATAAAATACATTTCAAATTAAAATTAGTGAGAAGAGATAAAGAAGGTTGCTATATAATAATCAAGGGATCTCTCCTTCAGGAGGATATTACAATTCTAAATATCTATTTCCCATAAGAGCACCAAAAATTATCCAAGAAACTTGACTTTTTCTCACATCTCCCATAGATCCAAAGATATTAATTGTTGGGGACTTTAAGACACACTCTCCCCATTAGATATATCAACTCGGCAAAAAAAAAATTAACAGAGAAACTATGGATAAAAAAACTGCATAGATCACCTAGATTTAACAAGACATCTACCGAATATTTCACCCAGCAGCATCAGAATACATGTTTTCTCAACATCACAGGGAATTTTTTCCAAAATAGGCCACATTTAGGTCACAAAGCAAACTTGTCCAAATCCAAAAACATTGAAGTTATACCTTGCATTCTCTCAGACCACAAGGGAATAAAATTAGAACTGAACACCAAAAGCCACCAATGAAAGTCATGTAACACATGGAGGTTGAACAACACACTGTTGAATCACCAGTGGGTCATGGAAGAGATCATAAATGAAATTCAAATGTTTATAATATTCAACAAAAATGAACACTCAAATTACCAGCTCCTCTGGGACACAGCAAATGCAGTACTCAGAGGCAAGTTTATAGCTCTGAGTTCCTACATCAACAAATTGAAGTGATCTGAAACCAACAATTTAATGACACATCTGAGCCTCCTTGAAAAAGAGCAGCAGGATAAACCCCAATCCTGTAGATGGAAAGAAATAATTACAATTAAATCAAAATTAAATGAATTAGAATCAAAAAAAAGCATAGAAAGAATCAACAAAACAGAGTTGGTTCTTTAAAAAATTAACAAATTGACAGACCCTTAACAAATCTTATTAGAAGAACAAGAGAACACACTCAAATAAATAAACTCAGAAATGAGAATGGAAACTGTAGAGAGCTGCGAGAGGCCACACCTGGAAGATCGCGCCGGCTTCCGCCCTCTGACTTCCCGATGACGAGTTCTCTCTGTGGTAAACAACTCCTTATATGGCTAAGGCAAAGAATCTGGCTTGCTTCCGCGCACCTGAACCTATTGGTGGTTCCCACGTGGCTTATCCAGGGTTGGCTACCCAGCGGGTACTTAAGGCTGTGGAGAATTCTCCCCGGGGTTGGGGTCAGAAGATTACTCAAAGGTCCTGAATAAACTGCAGAGAGAAGAGTTCGGTGTCGCATCTTCCTTGCTGGTCGAGGTGGTAGCAACATGTGGTGGCCCGTTAGGGGAGCTCAGCCATAACCCCAACGAGGACTCAGAACTATCTGCGGTCAGGGTGGTGCACCGGTAAGTTCCCAGGTAAAAGGGGAATCTGCGACAAGAGCTGGGATAAGTCCCAAGGTAAAAGGGGAATCCGTGACAAGAGCGAGGGGTAAGTTCCCAGGTAAAATGGGAATCCGCGACAAGAGTGGGGGGGGGTATTTTTGCTCTTCTTGGTAGATAAAGAGAGAGCAAGAACCCGGGGCTAGTCAGTAGAGTAGCCAAAAGTGAAAGTAAAAGTTTGTTTACCAGCTTTAAATGTTTAAAACATGGGCGCTTCTTCTTCACACCCAATTTTTGGCTCTCAATGAGCTACTGCACTCAAAAAAGTTAAAAATAAAAAAGAGTACTTTAGAGAGATTTTTGGATGAATGTGACATCGTTGCCCCGTGGTTTCCTGTCTCTGGAAGCCTCATGGTGGCCTCTTGGGAGAAACTAGGGAGGGACCTATGTTTTGCCTCTGAACAAGGAACACTTAAGAGCGGAGTGAGACCAATATGGAAACTGATAAGAGGCTGTCTCGAGGACCAGCGTTGCAGTGAGGCGGTAGAGAATGGTCAGGCCGCCCTAGAAATGCTGCAGGAAGAAAGATCGGAAAGGGCAGACAACGAAAAGGAGGAGAGCAGGGAGGGGTTATACCCCAATCTTGCTGAACTAGAGACCTCTGAGTCTACAGACTCAGAGGAACTACAATCACTCATAGAACAAATAGAAAAAACAAAGATAAGAAAGAGGAGGAAAGGGAAGGAGAGAGAGGACCCAGATAAAGACGAATGCATGCCCTCCGTGCACCGTGCCACACCTTCGGCCCCTCCGCTCTATGCGGAGGACCCCGGGAGTGGCAGCCCCGGCTGTTCTTTCAGCCCAGGCATGTGGAAAGCAGTCAGAACCGAGTTACATCTAGCCTGTCCAATATTTCAGGATCCACAAGGACAGCGGTATCATGAACCCTTAGATTTTAAGGTTATAAAATCTTTAGCTGAGTCTTTGCGGACATACGGAATCACAGCCTCCTTTACTGTAGCCCAGGTGGAGGCCCAAACAGACACTGCATGACACCCGGTGATTGGAGTAGGCTAGCATGAGCTTGTTTGAGCCCAAGTCAGTATTTAGATTGGAAGGCCTTTTTGATTGAATTTGCTAGTGAAGAGGCTGTGGCCAATCAGTCTGCAGGAAACCCAGCTTGGGACAGAGATAGGCTGCTTGGACAGGGGAGATTCGCCAATCAGCAGATAGGCTACCTGGTTCAAGTTTATGAACAAATCAATAAAATTGGCATAAAGGCATGGAAGGCCTTACCAAATAAAGGCGAGGTGAGTGGCAATCTCACCAAAATCCTCCAGGGCTCTATGGAGCCGTTTTCAGACTTTGTTGCCCATATGGTCAAGGCTGCTGGCAGAATTTTTGGTGACCCAGACGCAGCCATGCCATTAATTAAACAGCTTGTTTACGAGCAGTGCACTAAGGAATGCAGAGCCTCCATAACCCCATATAAGAATAGGGGACTAGAAGCATGGATGAAAGTTTGCAGAGAGCTGGGCGGACCACTAACTAATGCTGGATTAGCTGCTGCTGTGGTGCAATTAACCCAGAAGAATGGGGCTGGGAAGGTGGCTCAGTGGTGGAACACTTGCTTTGCATGCCTGAGGCCCTGGGTTCAATTCCCCAGCACCACATAAGCAAAAAGAAACAAGCCAGAAGTGGCGCTGTAGCTCAAGTGGTAGAGCACTAGTCTTGAGCTGAAAGGATGAGGGACAGTGCCCAGACCCAGAGTTCAGGCCCAGGAAAAAACCTATTCAAAAAACGCTGCAAATTTGTCTAAACAGTTGTCTAGTTATCTTTTAGGTAATTGAACTGGGGAGTTCGACAGCCTGATGGAACAGCTCAGGGTTGCCATCGTCACGGTGAACTTGACCTGAGTGGATGCCAGATTGGCAGAGGGGTTATCTTCATGGATCTCCGCTGCTATGAATCATCTCAAGGAGTGGGTGGGTTTGGGAGCCCTGACAGGCCTCCTGGTGTTAGCCTCTTTGGTATGTCTGTGGTGCATTTGCCAAATTAGAGGTTCTCAGCGTCGCAGTGCAGCCATGATTATCCAAGCCTTTACAGCCATTGGAGCAGGTCAGTCCCCCCAAGCGTGGCTTGCCACCCTAAAACAATGAAATCAGATTGCAAAGCCAAAGTACTGCAGTCGAGAGGCATGAGTTTTGCCCTCGAGGAGAGCATGTTTGATTGCACACGGGTTCGATTCACCTTTTCCCGTCCTTGTGAAAAACGAATCAATGGACAGGCTGAGTCATCCCTAGAGAAGGTACCCTCTGGGAGAAGGCTTGTATGCAGTCCTTGCATTGCACAACAGGGATCAGACCTCTGTTCTCATCTGTGTTCTTTAAACAAAAAAGGGGGAACTGTAGAGAGCTGTGAGAGGCCGCACCTGGAAGATGGCGCCGGCTTCCGCCCTCCGCCTTCCTGATGGTGAGTGCTCTCTGTGGTAAACAACTCCTTATATGGCTAAGGCAAAGAATCTGGCTTGCTTCCACACACCTGAACCTATTGGTGGTTCCCACGTGGCATATCAGTGTTGGCTACCCAGCGGGTACTTAAGGCTGTGGAGAATTCTCCCCGGGGTTGGGGTCAGAAGATTACTCAAAGGTCCTGAATAAACTGCAGAGAGAAGAGTTCGGTGTCACGTCTTCCTTCCTGGTCGAGGCGGTAGCGACAGGAAACATCACCAGAGAAACAACCAAGATTCAGTACATTATAAGGAATACTTCTCAAACCTTTATGCTAATAAGTTTGAGACCCTGTCAGAAATGTACCATTTCCTAGTAAATATAGACATGCCGAAACTAAACCAAGATGAGTTAAACCATCTTAACAGGCCCATATTAAGCAATGAGATAGAAATAGCAATAAGAGACCTTCCATCTAAGAAAAGCCCAGGACCAGATAGTTTAACAGCAGAAATCTACAAGGCCTTCAAAGCAGAGCTCACATCAATACTCCTCCAAGTCTTCAATGAAATTGAAAGAGAAAGTTCACTACCTAACTCATTCTATGAAGCCATCATAAACCTCATCCCCAAACCAGGCACGGATTCATCAAAGAAAGAGAACTATAGACCCATTTCTTTGATGAATATTGATGCAAAATTTCTCAACAAAATTTTGGTCAATCGACTTTCACAATTCATCCAAAAAATCATACATCATGATCAAACAGGATTCATTTCAGGGATGTAAAGCTGCTTCAATATATGCACATCAATTAATACAATAACTTACATCAACAAGAGCAAGGATAAGAACCACATGGATACTTCAATAGATGCAGAAAAAGGATTTGACAAGATCCACCACCCATTTATACTGAAGGTTCTGGAAAAATTAGGAATTCAGGGAACATTCCTCAATACAATAAAGGATGTATATGACAAACCTACATCCAGCATTTTACTTAATGGTGAAGAAATAAAGGTATTTCCTCTTAACTAATGAATGAGATAAGGATGTCCACTCACTCCACTTCTCTTCAAAATTGTATTAGAATGCCTAGCTACAGCAATAAGATTCAAATATAAAATGGAATCCAAATAGGGAAAGAAGAAGCTCTCCCTCTTTGCAAATGACATGAACTTGGATTTAAAGAATCCCATGGACTCCACTCCCAAATTATTCATGCTTATTCAAAACTTTGACAAAGTAGCAGGGTATAAAATTAATCCTCAAAAAACAATGGCTTTTCTGTATGCCAACAATGAGAAAAGTAGGGCTGAAATCAGGAAAGCAACTCCATTCGTAATAGCCCCACAAAAAAGAAAATACCTAGGACTTAACAAAGAAAAGAAGCAACTCTATGATGAAAACTTTAAAAACCTGAAAAAGGAAATCAAAACCGAACTTACAAAGTGGCAAAAACTCCCATGCACCTGGATTGGAAAGATCAACATAGTGAAAATGGTAATACTTCCCAAGGCTATCTACAAATTCAGTATGATACCTATCAATATTCTAGCCTCATTCTTTTAGTAAAAAGAAGAGGCAATCCAAAAATTCATATGGAACAATAAAAGACCACGAATAGCAAAAACGATTATTTAACGGAAACGACAGTGCTGGAGGAATATCAATACCAAATTTCAAACTCTTCTACAAAGCTATAGTAATTAAAATAGCTTGGTACTCTCACAAGAACAGACCATAGGATCAATGGACTAGAAATTAAAACCCAGAAATGAACCTACAGACCTATAGACATCTAATGTTCGATAAGGGAGCTAAAAAATTAGAATGGAAGAAATACAACCTCTTCAGTAAATAGTGCTAGCAAAATTGGTTAACTACTTGTAGAAAACCAATTTGGAATTTAATGGGACTTTTCTACAAACAACAAGATTTTCATCTTAACATAATAATTTCAAAATGTATTGCTACAGAATAGATTGTAAATGTAATATGTAATACTATTGGAATACTTGAAGACAAAGTTTTACAGAAAACTTTAAATTTCAGATAAACTGCAATATTCCAATAAATACATAGAAGAAATATAATTAAAAATTCACTGATCAAAGCAAACCCTGACAGGAATGTCTGAAAGATGCTTATCTGAAAACAGGAATTGGCACTGTGGCTCAAGTGTTAGAGGGCTCCACTTGAGCTGAAGATCTCAGGGATATGTTTACACCCTGAGATTAAACCCCAGGACTGACAAAAATAAAATTTAAAGAATTGAAGCATTAAGGCTGGGAAGGAGACTCAGTGGTAGAGTGCTTTTCCTGAATGCATGAGGTCCTGGGTTCAATTCCTCAGCACCACATAAGCAGAAAAATGTGGAAATGGCTCTGTGGCTCAAATGGAGGAACACTAGCCTTGAGCTGTAAAGCTCATCAGGTACAGCAACCAGACCCAGAGTTCAGGCCCTCCTACCACCACCACCAACAACAACAAATTAAAGCATTAAACAACCTGAAATTGTCCAGAATAATGAGTGCAGCATTATCCATTTACATGACTTAGTGACCTTAAACCTAGTTTAAAAGGGGAAGTGGTGGGCAATTTGTGTGTTTGCCAAAACCTGCAAAATTATTTTGTACTTTCCCAAGGAGGAAGAAAGGAAGGAATGGGGGAGGAAGGGAGGTGTATGGTGACCTTTCCTTTTGGATCAGTGGTTGTTTTCTGGAGTCAAATTCATAGAAATTCTGCTTGCAATCCTAGTTGCATGGGGGGGAGTGAAGAAGCTATGCTCTGGAAGTGGTTTTGTCCTGTCCTTGGCCTAGTTCCAACCATCACTGGATAATCCAAGTCCCACTTCAGGACCAAGAAGCCTTGAAGACTACTGATCCACTGGGCAGATGGACCTAACCACAGCCAGAAAAGGCAAAAGATGCAATGCCGAGGGCAGCACTGGAAATCTATACCAGGAAGAGAGTTTTATATTTTTTATTGTAAAAATACTATACAGAGGGTTTACAGTTACATGAGTAGGGTAATGAGTACATTTCCTATTGAGCATTGTTATTTCCTCCTTTGTTTTTCCCCTACTACCCTTTCCCTCCCCAACTCTCCAACTCCTCCCTCCTTGACCCCTACCTGACATTGTAAATTCATTTTTGACAGTGTCCTGTACATCTCATCATCAAAATGGGTCAACCTGTATCCCCATTTCAGCATTCTGCTATAACCTTTCCACACCCCAAATTACAAAAATGTATACAAAAATGCAGAACACTGGAATCAAATACAATGAAAGCAGGGATTATACCAATGGGGGGATGAACCTACAAAAGAACCACATAGTGCATTATAAGTATATTAAAAGCAAAAACAAGAAAGACAAAATCACTTGTGTGTGTGACTTGGGGTACCTTTCACTTAGTGTCATCTTATATGGTTATACGTCCATAGCCTTTGATCTTCTCTGCTTGTCCTAGACATAAAGTAGTCCTTGCAAACAAGGAAAACCATGGGAAATATGTTTCTTTGGGCCTAGCTTATGTCACTTAATATAATATTTACCAAATCCATTTCCTAATAAATGTGACAATTTCATTCTTTCTAATGGAGGCATAGAATTCCATTGTGCGTGTGTGTGTGTGTGTGTGTGTGTGTGTGTGTGTGTGTGTGTGTGTGTGTGTGTGTGTGTGTGTGTGTGTATCACATTTTCTTGATCCATTCATGAAATGAGGAGCATCGAGTTTGGTTCCATATCTTAGCTATGGTGAATAATGTTGCAGTAAATATGATCTTTTGGGTAAATGCCTAAATGCACAAAAGTGGGCTTGCTGGGACATAGGGGAACTTTACATGAAGTCTTTTGAAGAACTTCCATACTGCTTTCCAAAGTGGTTAAACAAGTTTACACTCCCACCATCAATGAAATAGGGTTCCGTTTTAGCCACATCCCCTCCAACATGTTGTTATTAAATTTCCTGATTATAGCCATTCTAACTAGAGTAAGTTGCAATCACAATGTTGTCTTGATTTTCAGTTCTTTTGTGGCTAGAATAGTTGAACATTTCTTCATGTGTCTAATGGCCATTTTTATTTCCTCTTCAGAGAAATCTCTCTTTAAGTTTTAGCCCACTTAATTATCGAGCAGTTGTTTCTTTGAGGATCTGCTGTTGGGGGATTTAATTTTTTGAGTCCTAAGTACATTTTAGATATAAGACCTTGTCCATTATATACCTCATGAAGATCTCCCAGAACGTGTGTTTTCTATTGATATTGCTATCTATGACCTTTACCTTGCAGAAGCTCTCATGTTTCATGCAATCCCATTTGTCCAACGTTTCTTTGATTTCTTTTTCTGACTATTGTAATATGTTTATTACATACAGACTGCATCAGCATTTGGAATTTATAATTTCATCTCATCTTGTAATAGTAAATTACTTGTTTCATAAAGAGATGAATTAAGGAATGAATTTCTTAACTTATTTTTCTTTACTCTTTGTTTCTGGCTTTCTATTAAGAAAATTTCGGTATGTGCTAAAAAGCCCTAGAGTTTATCCTATTCCTTCATGTAATGTTTTCATGGTGTCCTCTTTTATTTTGAGGTCTTTGATCCATTTGGAGTTGATTCTTGTGCAGGATGATATATACCGATCCAGCTTTAGTTTAACAGGTGTTTAACCAATTTTTCCCACACCATTTACTCAAAAGTCTGTCTTTCTTCCATTCTCTTTTTTAGCTCCCTTGTCAAAGATTAGGTGGCTATCGGTCAGGGGGTTCATTTCTGAGTCTTCAGTCCAACTCCATTGGTCCTCAGGTCTGTTCTTGTGCCAGAAACAAGCTGTTCTTATTACTATGGCTTTTTAGTAGCACTTGAAATTTGGAACTGATATTGCTCTAGTGCTGTTCTTTTTTTTTTTTTTTTTTTTTTTGTCGGTCGTGGGGCTTGAACTCTGGGCCTGGGCGCTGTCCCTCAGCTCTTCAGCTCAAGGCGAGCGCTCTACCACTTGAGCTACAGCGCCACTTCCGGTTTTCTGGTGGTTTATTGGAGATAGGAGTCTCATGGTCTTTCTTGCCCGGGCTGGCTTTGAACCGCGATCCTCAGATCTTAGCCTCCTGAGTAGCTAGGATTACAGGCGTGAGCCACCAGTGCCCGGCAGCTAGTGCTGTTCTTTCTGCTAAGAACTGACAAACCTACAGCCAGCGTTATACTTAATGGTGAGAAGTTAAACCCATTACTTATAAATTCAGGAATAAGATAAGGATGTCTGCTCTCTCCATTCCTTTTCAACTTAATATTAGAATGCTATCTTGGGCAATAAGATAAGATGCAATCTTAAAGGGATCCAAATACTAAAAGACGAAGTAAAACTCTCCCTCTTTGCAGATGACATGGTCTTGTATTTAATGAAACCCATGGACTCCATTCCCAAGTTACTTGAGCTGATCAGAAACTTTGGTAAACTACCAGATTATAAAATTAACCCTCAGAAAATAAAGGCTTTCCTGTATTCCAATAACGATAAGAGTGCAGCTGAAATTAGGAAAGCAACCCCTTTTTACTAGCCACACAAAAAATAAAATACCTAGGAGTTAATTTAAGAGGTGAAGGACCTCTATGATGGGAACTTTAAAAACCTGAAAAAGAAAATTAAAGCAGAGCTATGGAAGAGGGAAACTTCCCATTCTCCTGGATTGGGAGGATTAACATAATGAAAATGGCAATACTGCCAAAGGCTATATCCAAATTCAATGAGATACCTACCAATATCCCAATGTCACTCTTCAACGAAATAGAAGAAGCAATCCAAAAATTCATATGGAATAATAAAATACCCCGAATAGCAAAGAAGTTTATTGTGATTCTCATTTTGTATTGCCACCTTGATTCTACAAAGTCATTTATGAATTTTAACTTTCTTCCCTCCCTTTGGATAAACCTCACAAACACTATGCCTCTAGGTCCCAGACACTTAACTCTGAGCTCTGGACAATTGTTCCTAGACAGTGAGTTACTTAATTGTATTTTGAGCGCATAAAACATGCATATAAAGCTAGCACATTTTGATCTTATGAGAAAGCAGCCTTTTTTTCCCCTCTCAAATTTATTTCCTGATAGGCATTTTTATAGATAATCTGCTTTCATTTTTAAATGAAAGACTGGTAGGAAACTGTGTTCATAATCTGGCTCCTTCTCTCGCACCTCAACACATAAAACACAAATTTCACAAAGCATTTACAAGAAACAATACAAAAACCAAACTTGGGAATGCTCAGATGCAGAACGTTTTACAAAACCCAGAATAACTCTGCTGTCTGAGGGAGGGGCTGATCCTCAGGGCCCAAGCCCACGGGGCAGGCATGTGTTAGATGTGAGTCAGTGACACTGTGTCATTCACACAGCAGCTGCCGAGTTGCTGCCCTAGCTGAACAGCAGATGCACCCTGATCTTCTCCCACAGTCCCAGGCAAGGTGCCTGCAATGGCCTGATATGGGCAGGCTGCCACTAAGATCCTACTTCACCAGACAGACCAGCATGCCAGATGAAGTGGCTGCCACCTGAATTATCAATTATTTTTTGGAGCAGTATTAAACAAAGTGATACACATTACTGTATGTTATGTAATGCTATGCTATATCCTTGAGTCTCTAGTCCAAAATCATTGAACTTTATACCAACAAGAATGGATTTTATTGTTTGTATTCATAAGGCCATAATGGAAAACTGAAATAAAAGTACAACAAAACTCCTATCCATAAACACGTGATTAAATCACAGAATTTGAAAAAAATTGTAAGTAGTGCAAATGAAATTATACTAGAAAAGTAAAATACACACAAAATACATTACATTTGTTACATTCAAATGTAAAATAGGTAATTACAGACAGAATTCCTACTGGATAAAATTATTACAGTGGTTTAAAAGGTTGAAGTGATATAGTTTATATATTGTTTTTATAAAACTTATTTATATCTCCAAGTTCTGTTTATCTCAGTGAAGGAAAATGTTAGAAAGTAGATATTATATGTGGCACCTCTTGCTTGCAGTACCACGAAGGAGAGTGGCACTTCCTAATGGGATTCCTGAGATGAAACCCACACCCAGCCCAAGTAGGCCCATCAGGGGTCCATGTGGTGACCCTAAGGGGGTCCAGGACCTTGCATTGTTGCTGCAGCAGGTGCAGGACCTTTGCGGTGGGCTGTAGCCAACAAGGTTCTATTAGTGACCAAACCAAGCAACCCAGACTCAGGTGTCAAAGCCGGGGGGAAGGCAAGGCAAGTCCTGCCTTCCATCTGTGCAGCCTAAACTGCCAAGGCCAGGCCCTTTCCCCTGCTTTGGAGAACAACAAGGGTAGGGGGTGAGCCCATTGCCTCTAAATGGAGTATCCCTGGAATGGCACCCAGAGCTGGGCCCATGTGGGCCAGAAAGGCGACGGAGGAGGCTACACAGCAAAGCAAGAGGAACTTCATTCCCTCGGTGCTGCAGCTGGTGTGCTGATTGGAATATGTAGGGTTGGCCCTGTAACCGAGTCCACAAGGACCAGAAAATGGAGGTCCACAGAGTTGCTGAAGGGGCTCCAGGTTGCTGAGCTGCTCCATCTGTCACAAGCCAGCTGGCAGAAGGGCCAACACATGGCTCCAGTACCCAGACCCCCTTAAAAACAGATGAGGTGAACCAAGGCTGGGCTGCCTGGCCCCAAGGGGGCAGACTGCATGCCCAGCCTTCCTTTACCAATGGACTGTACAGTGTACAAACAGGGTGTTCCTCACCCCGCACTCATGGGGGCAGACAGTGACCCCAGAACAGAGTCTCCCTAGGATGGGCCACGCACTCAGGAGCACAGAAGACCAGTACCAACCAACACAGCTGGAGGAGGAGAGGGCAACAGTGGCCTCAAATCCATACCCATAGCTGCCAGCTCCTGGGTGAAATGGAGCAACTGAGACTGGGAAGTTAGGTGGGAAGGGTGGGCTGGGCTCATCTGGAAATGCTGGGGAGCATGCACATACTCCACTCACTGCACATCCACGATAAAGGAGTTGGCCACACATCTCAACGGGTGACCTGAGTAGGCACCCACACCCACAGGGGCTACAGAAATGGAGTTTCATGTGGTGACTTGGAAAGGGCTCCAGGGCACAGCTTTGGAGCAATGAACAACTGGCAAAAACAAAAACAAAACAAAACAAAACAAAACAAAAAACGAAAGACGTCCAGTAAAACTTTTCAGCAATGATAACCTATTATACTTTAAAAACAATTTTACTTTCCTCATGTCCTGTATTTTTGCATGGGCCCTCTGAATTAACCAGAAATCTCCAGGATTTCTTCATGCATAGTAATACAAATAAATATAGCTTCTATTCTTTTTTAATTAAGGGAAGTTGCATTTAGTTCTTTCCATTGTTTGATTCATGAAAAAGAAATCCTGAAGTATATCTGTAAAACACCGAACTAAGCATTTCTTCTGAACTCCTCACTGAAGGAAGGGAATAAAATGATTGAGTAACAGGTATCACCCATATTGTCACTGTGCTAGATGTGTCTCTGATTAGAAAATAATCCTGCCATTGAACATGCAGATCGCTTATGCAAAATGTTTCCCAACAATTCTTGTTGATATATTGCATTTATCTTCCTCTTCCTGCCTCCTCACCTGCTCCTCTTCTCCAGAGTCCTGTTTCCCTCTTCCTTCTCTCCTAACTCTACTTTCTCCCTGTCCCCTCCTCTTCTCCCTCCTGCTATGCCCTTCCTCCTCTCTTACCCCTTCTTCCTCCTTTCCTTTCCTCTTTCTCTTACACTTTCTCTTCTAATTCTTTATGGTCCTGGGGGTTGGACACACACTCAGCAGATGCTCTCCTGCTTGCTACAGGCCTCCAGTCTGGACTTCATTTCAATGACACTCTATTTCTTTGTTGCAAACCCAACGAAGTCTTTATGATTTAATTCATTGTTCATATTCTACACCATGAGTATGTGCTACTTCATACAGTGTGGCAAATAGGTTTGGATTATGCTTTGGGCTTCAGTTAAACTCATCAGAAATAATGTGTTTGAAGGCAATCTAATGTGATCCTGTTACTCCCACATTAATGAACTGGTTACTTCATATCTTGCAAGAGTACTTCCATATTGCTCCCAGTTTAATGAACTGTCATTTTGTGGTAGCACCCACAGTAACACTAACCCAAGGATTGCTGGGGATCAGAAGATTAAGTCTAGACAGGAAAATCCATGAGATATTTATCTCAAAATAACTACTAAAAAGCCAGAAGAAAGCCTGTGGCTACGTGGTTTAGTACCATACTTCCACAGAATAAGCTGACGACAGGGCCCAGGCCTGATTTGAAGACATGTGGTGGGTGCATACACACACAAACACACACACACACACACACACACACACACACACACACACACACACACACACACACACACACACACACACACACACACACACAATTTCCCAGCTAGAGCAAGTATCTGTATTCCCATTAACATATCTGAGTTCCAATTTTATGTGTTTGGATATTTTTTGAAAGTTTTATCATCAACTTACCCAATTTTAATAAATGACAACCTGTTCACTATTATTTAATCCTGGTTGGAAAATATTTTAAGACACATTTTCATGTAGGAAATTGTTTTTTCCCCAAATCGTGACTGTCTTGGTTTGTAAGAATGAAAGAATTGTGCCTTTAATTCATTAGTTCATAAATTAGAAAAAGTATCCCTAACCCTAGAACGAATGGCCTTTGGATTCTAAAAGCCACTAAAGTACATTAAATTTGTACATCCTGTCTTTGATTCAACTCATCTTTCTTAAAATTGTTTCTACTTAATATCTTGCCATTTTTCTAACACAACATTCAGGTTCCCTCACACTAATCATACCCTAATCCTAATATTATTAGCAGTTTCCTATTTCCTATTTATCCTAATTCGATCTTGACTTGTTATTCAAAGTTTTATTTTCAATTTGACCCTAAATTTTCCATTTTCCTAATGCTAACACTGTCCAGCTGGAACTGAAACCTAATTTTCAAACTAATAATAGTCCAAAATTAATAATAATAAATACTCTAGATTTATTCATTTTAATGAATATTCCAGTTTGCACTCTGGAAATGAGTTTCAATTTGCCCTAATTCCAACAAATTTCCTGATTCTGCCTGTGAAGTTATCTTGTTTCCTAACATGAACCATTATATTACTTGTCCTCAAATTCTCTTACCAGGAAAAATACTGTAGTTTCCATTAATCCTACCTTTTCCTGCACCACTGTATCCTAAAACAATTTCAGATTTATATATCACCTAGTCCTTTACTTAATGCTAACTCTCACCCTAAAACTGGCTGTAAAACTCTGATTAATCATTACAAGAATGATCAATGAGAAATAAATATAATGATAATGCTCTAGTTACTATTAAGGCTCACATTTTTGCTTCTACCTGTTAGTGAAATCTCAATTTTATAGTAAAACTTTCCTATTCATAACGCTAATCATAATCAGAACAAAATACTGACCCTGATTTTAATCCAAATTATATATCAATACTAACACTAATTAGTATTTCACTAGTTTTCATTCATCCTAACTTGATTCAAATAAGCCTTCCAAACATAAGTTTCAATTTTTTTCCAATATCTTAGTCATTTTCGAACCCTAAACTTAATCTTAACTGGAATATTGAGAATAAATATAAGCCTAATTGCAAGTTGATTCTAATATTAATAGCAATACTCTAATTCACATTCATTCTAATTCTTGCCAGGCTTATATTAAAATTTACCTTCAATTTGACCCTCATTTTTTTTCTCTTTCAACCTAACCCTAACCATGGCTGGAATCCTAACCATAACCTTAACTCTAAAGGTATCCCAATTCTAAAATTTATGAAAAATGCTCATTTTTTGCAATCCTGAAATTCCACTGTAATCCTTGAAATAAATTGCAGGTTTTCCTAAGCCCTACAGATTTTCTCACTCTTATCTCTGAACCTATCTTGTTCCATAAGAGGAATCATTATACCCATTGATCTCAAATCCTGATATTATGAAATATATTGTACTTCCATTATCCCAGATTTTCCTGAATTCCTAAAATCTAAAAAAGTTCAGTTTTACTTAACATTTAACACATTTCTTTTTCTTTTTTTTCTTTTTGTCAGTCCTGGAGCTTGAACTCTGGGCCTGAGCACAATCCCTGAGTTCTTTAGCTCAACGTGTGCGCTTGTACCACTTGAGGCACAGCACCACTTTCTGGTTTACTGGTAGTTAATTGGAGATAAAATTCTCACACACTTTCCTGCCTGGGCTGGCTTTGAACTGCGGTCCTCAGAAATCAGCTTCCTGAGTAGGTAATGAGGCTGACAGGGGGATTAAAGTTAAATGCATAAGGTAATGAGTACATTTCTTGTTACTCCCTTCTTTGTTGTTGTCCATTGTTACTCCCTTCTTTGTTGTTGTCCAACTATCCCTTCCCTCTCCCATCTCCATCACTCTTCTCTCTCCATGGTGTAAAGTTCATTTCAGTACAGTGTGCTGTGAGTATTATTGTTGCAATAGGTCATCCTGAGTTGAACCTAAATTTGCTATTTCTCTAACCCTAATTCTAATTCTGTCTGGTATCCTAACCCTAACCATAATAATAATGATAGTTCAATTAGAAGTTAACAAAAAAATACTCATTTTTGTTCATCCTGTTAATCCTCTGTACATCTTAAATTTGTAGTAGGAAGACCCCCTACTCAGGCAGGCAAGCCCACCTAGTTGTCTGGAGTGACAGAGCCCACCACAACAAAGTTGTTATTAAAGAAGCAACTTTATTGAGAAGGTTCCTACACTGACTGGCCAGGGCTGCAGCACAGGCTCAGGAGCTGATACTGCGACCCCCAGCGGCCCACGTACTTAGGTTTTTAAAGGCAAAACTCACAGCCTGGTCATGTAGGCAACCAATGAGATTGTCACACACCGAAAAGATTGCACAGTCATACCAGACCACACACAGGTGGCCAATGAGGTTACACTTTGTCACATAATGGCTGTTTAAACCAGCCTATCACTTTTGGTTTAAATGACTCTCAATGGTATAGTGGAGCTTAAGGTAAGCATATACAAGGAGTTTAGTGGAGTTTAACACAAGCATGTGAAAAAGGCGGACTTTATGGTAAACTCAGGATGTTGCCAGCATGAGCCTGATTACTGGCTATCTGTTTAAAAGGTCAGTCCTTAACAGAATAAGGGGAGGGGAACCTAGGGGCATTCTTCTCATTCTAAGAACTGGGCTGGTTGGAGCCAAGGTCCAGTTAACCTTGTTTAGAGGTTTTTGGTTTTTTTCCTAAAATCCCTAAAACTAAAACAAAGTCTGTAAAGAAACTGTACTAGCTCGAGTCTCCTCTCAGGGCCTACTTCAAAATTAAGTTGCAGTTTAGCTTAAATCTTCCAAAAGAGTTTATATGTGCATATATAAAGATATAATTTTATGTAAAAAACAAGATCTTTGGAGGAAGGAGTAACAAAAAGGAAATAGAGTGAGTGTAATAAAATGTTTTAAATATATTATGGAAAGAGAATAACGAAACTGCCACTTCTGAAAATTAATAAACATTAATAAAATAACTAAAAATAAATAAATAAATAACACACTGCCTTCCACTGTTCGTGAAGAGAACTATGATATGTTTTGTGAAAGAAATACTTGTTCTAAACTTTGTTCATGCATAATTTATATTGTTATTGGCCAATTATTTAACTTAATGAATAAAAATAAGATTCCCTGACAAAAAAATAAAACAGTTACCTAGTAATTGTATGAGAAAAAGTTATAGTCATGAGTTTTAAGAATCTTTCTATTTCCCTACAAAGCAATGATTTAGGTTTACTAATCTAATATTTGTAGTAAGTTTAGAGAACATAATAGGCATAAAAAACAATGAACTGTACATCTTGTGTCTTGGATTAGTGATATTTTAAACATTGTCTTTTATTCAAATGAATACTTAGGTTTACTTTTCAAAATAAATGCAATTTTAACTCCTTTCAGAACAAGTACTTACCCTGCAATTAAATGTATTAGTATATTCAGATATTTAAAAGCTAAATTTTCTATGTTTGTTATGTAGCTCTACATATTCAGAATGACATGATTTTTTTATTCGTAAATATCT
Source organism: Dipodomys merriami (assembly GCF_024711535.1). Taxonomy (NCBI): domain Eukaryota; kingdom Metazoa; phylum Chordata; class Mammalia; order Rodentia; family Heteromyidae; genus Dipodomys; species Dipodomys merriami. Next base: position 119,298 of record NW_027203049.1, on the reverse strand, counting down.
AAACTCTGGGATTTTTCCTTCATCAATATAAATTGTCTCATGAGGTTTTTGTGAAAGCTCCAGTAACCAGTGTGGGATGTTTGCTTCATCAATATAAATTATCTCATGAGGTTTTTGTGAAGGCTCCAGTAACCAGTGTTGTCAAAAATATTTCCTGAATTCTAAATTTTAAATCTAATCATTTTTAGCCTTTGATTTTATCAGTTATTGTCTCTTCAGAGCAACTAAAATAAATACTACTTTTTAAACATTTCACTCACATTGTAAATAATATTCACGTGGGTCAAACAGAGACTAATCATTTCAAACTCACCATATTTGATGATCTCAGTGTGAAGAATGTAGAGAGTATAAGAATCTTATACTCAATAATATTTTTGGTAAAATTAAATTAAATTATATATCTAGATTTCTAAATTAGAGGTAAATCACATGGAAATAAGAAAATAATACAAAAATGATTACTTTGGGATCATTTTCTTCTTAATTTTTTTATTGTGAAAATATTGTACAGAGGGGTTACAATTATATGGGCAAAGTAATGAGTACATTTCTTATCAAGCAGTTTCCTTTTCCTTTGTTTCCCCTTCCCATCCTTACCCATCTCCACACCCTCACCAGCCAAAGTTGTAAAGTTCGTCTTCGACATAACGTCTTGTACATCTCATTATTAAAATGGGTCCAACGGTATCCCTAAAATTATGAAGCAAAAATATCTCCAGGAAATATATTTTTCAATAAAATGTTTCAATCCTTAGGTAAAGTGCATTATGCTTCAATATAAAGTTTATCTCAAAATAGAAATTCTGCAACTAATCTAATGCATGTTTTCATGCACATAATTCTGTGACTTCTAGTCTTATTATGTGATTTTAATTATACTTTTATTGTGAAATGATCCCTCCTTATATTTATTACAAACTTCTGTAATTATACAAATCATGCCTGTACATACTAATTTACATAATTTAATATACAAACAAAATTATCTTTTTTCTTGTCTCCCACAGGGAAGGATGAGTTTCTGAAGTATATTAAATGAAAGCACTCTAACAGAAAGTCTATATGGAATGGAAATTTGCAACCTGAGGATGGGAACATGAGCACTTTCTACTTGGCTGAACAAGAATTCTTGTTTCTACAGACCTTCTTGCCATTTAATCACACAGGGAAAGCCACAAAATTTGAAGTTCATATGAAGGAATTACATTCCTAAAAGTTGTGGCAACCCTGCTGGAAGCTCAATCTTATCACAAATTCTTTGTGCTTGTTGGCTGATCTATTTCTCTATCACATGTTTCATATTATTAAGCATATTAGTAATTCAACTGGAAGTACATGGCAGGAGACTCCTGAAATCACATCTATTGCAGTGTAATATTTAGAAGAGAGGAAAAAAAAGATTATATTGATCTGCAATTCCTCCCTTTGGCCTTCAATATACTAATTAATTGTCAAAACAATCATGTAAGATGTTAGTTTATTTTCCCTATTTACTTAGAGATTAAGCAAGTGTTTGTTTGCAGTAAAGTGATGACAGTAGTATCACAGCTCTAATATGAGCACCTCTTCCCTAACAAGTAATGCTCTATGGACTGTAAATATGGAAGCCACACTAAATTCTCTCTCTGTCTGTCTCTCTTTCTCTCTCTCTACTCACACACACACACACACACACACACACACACACACACACACACACACACACACACACACACACACACACACAAACACATAGAGTTGCCACCCAGACACATCAGAGATCAGTTCCATTCCTTTGTAATTATAGTTGACTGATGTTTGTGCTCCCTTGCTTTTCTTTGCTTCAGGATCTTGCCTGGATTTGTATGTTTCCCTGAGATCAAGTCTTTTGTTCTAAGTATACTGTATATCTTTGTATGCTTCAGGCCAATTAAGAGTACCTTGAATACAACATCTTCATACTTGACATTCAAGTCAAACTCTGTGAATTCATACTACTGTTCCAAGATACTAGAATGTATTGGATCTCGAGACAAAAAAACGCCCACTTTGTTGTTTTAGAAGGAATTGAAATCATGAAATAGAAGAATATCGATCAGGAACTGAGCTAACAGAATGGGAGTATGTGGGAAAATGTAGAATGCTGTATGTGTGTTAGAGATACAGAATAATAGGCTCATTTATTGAAAACTTGTCATCCTTTATTGAAAGCTCAATTTAAGCATACAGTTTTCCAGTTACTTTGCTTACCTATCACTTCTGATCACAAATTCTCTTATGAGTGTGTATAGTATCTTTGAATAAATCACACGATTTGCAGGTACTTAACATCTTAAGGAAAGACAGTCTGCTTCTACATTTTTCATTCTATGTGACAAACCCTTATTTTTTGTTTCCTTGTTTGCTAAATAAATGTATTCCTGGAAACAGGATATTGACAGCAAATTTGAGTGTAATTTTCATTTTGTAAATTTCAAATAGAATGTAAACTTTGTATTGACTAATCATTTTTTAAAAATGAGTGATATTCATGAACACAATATTTTGATGCCTTTAAGTTAATTGAGAATTGCATGGTAGTTCTTGTGTCTAATTGACTTAACCATTATATTATTCATGTATAAACATTGCATTGCACTTATTTATTTTTATATATAAAATAATTCCCAAGGGTTTACTTTGAAGTGATAATAGCGGAGTTGTCCTCATGTTCCAAACTTTATATTTACTTCAGTAAAAGTCTAGAAATACATGATGTTTACTGAAGCAATTTAAAAGCTGAGAACGCATTTCTAAAGAGACTGGATTTATTGATTAAAGCATAGAATAGAGTAAAAAAGTCAGGTTTCTTACTTGAGACTGCATAAATTTCATATGAATGTAACTAAAGATGAGACTCACAGATAAATTCAAATTTATATTACTGAGATTTGCATCACAATATAAGCAATATAGGTATTTTAAGGAAGTGGTCATTCAAAGCCCTAGATACATAATGGATGAATAATGGAATTGAAAATAGCAAAGGGAAAACAATTCAACATGCAGCTATTATGATTTTATAATACTAATATGGAAGTAATGGAGCTTTTCCCTTTCTGAAGAACGTTTAGCCAGTAATTTCAATGTAAGTCAACAATTGTAACGAGTCTAAAGTCTTTTCCTCCGAGATATCCAAGAGTACTATAGTCATCCTCTGAAGAGTAAATAAGTAATTATTTTCATTAGCTTTGCTTAATATTAATTTACTTGTAGTAAATAGGTTTAAAAGTCTTCTCTTTCTCTCAATTTAATAACATATGTTTCTATTTCTTCTTAAAAGCCTGAAATCACTATTTCAAAGTAGCATAAGCAGGAAAACAAAATAACCTGATACAACAATCAAAAATCCTAAATTATGTGAAAAAATCCACAATATAAAAAATAAATCTGAGGAAGAGGAAAAACAATGACAGAATAACAACAGAACATTATCCTAGCTATCTCTAATATAGCAGAAATTTAGAGTCGTAGCAGGTACTCCACAGCTAGAGGGTCACATGAAATCAGCTATAATTATAGATATGCAGCTATAAATATATATATAATTATAGACATACAATTCATAAGAAGGTTTTATACTGTATTCACAAGAAAAGAGAAATCTATGAAAAGGTGCCACCCAGGAACACATTGGGCAACACATTCAAAAGCACATGTGCAGTGTGGAAATGAAAGGCAACATGGAAAAAAAAAAAAACAGGAACAGAAGTGTACATCAGAGAAAGCCACATCCATATACATAGACAATTTGCCATACCACTGGACAGTCCAAATGGTCACTGGAACCACAAATATTAACATCACAACATCTCACAACAACAGATTTCTATTCCTACACTTAATGGACTCAACAAAAATGCAATTCCAGAAAAACACATTACAACTGGAAGCCAAACCAAGACCCTGCAAATTAACTAAGAACATAGAGAGTCACCTATTAATATCATAGATCCCCCAAAAGAAAACCTCCAAATGGACAAAAAAAATCAAAAAAATACAAAAAAGTAATGTCAAAGTAGTATTATTCATACAGTAAATAACCAGACATTAGAATAGACAATCAAGGACGTAGAAGATAGTTATCAAAATGTATTACAGATACTGCTGGAAAATGTGATTAATGGAAAGATAGAAAACTTCTACAAGGAAATTTGTAAACAAGATGAGACCAACCAGTCATTAGCAAAATAATTCATGGAGACTTCAAACAGAAAGATAAATAAATTCTGAGAAGACAAGGGAGTCCAAGAAAAAATGCATGCCTAGTTAAAAGATATGACATAAGACACAGTTAAGAAAACAATCCTTACATCTCCCCCAACCGAAGAAAAAATGTCCAGAAAGTCCATACAAGACCTAAAACAAAGCTTTAATAAAGACACAGAACCCCTAAAAAATGACCAATTAGAAGACAGGGAAATAAAAAACAAAGTAGAAATCTCCACAGCAAATAGATGACATAGAAGATAATGTCAGGGTCAAAGACAGAATAGATCTAATAGGAACGAGGAAATAATCATTTAGAACAAATCCAAGAAATAAGAAATGATCTTGCCAGAACTTCAAGTCTAAGTTAGAAGATCAAATTTCGGGGAGATAGGTATCAAGAAGGAGAAGAGCAAGATATTAAATGGATGGGAAGCATATTACAGAATTCTAGCAGAGAACAGGCCAAAAATCCAACGAGATAGGCTCATTCAAAGAAGAGAAGCCTTTAGAAACCAATCAGACTTCTAGAACTGAAGAATCCACCACCACATCATAATCCATTAGAGGATTATTAAAGATCAAGGAAAGGATTCTTAAAGATGCCATAGAGAAAAGATTGATTATTTATAAAGAATATACAGTCAGAATAAATACAGATTTCTTAACTTATATGGTAAAAAGGAGAGCCTGGCATTATATATGACAAACATTAAAGGTAAACAACTACCAACCATGAATACAGTCCCAAGCCAAACTCTCCTTTACATTTAAAGGATATATAAACATATTTCATGACAAAGAAAACTTGAAACAAAGTATGTACACCAAATTATCAGAATATAATATGATCAAATATATCCTACATAGAGAAGATCAAGAAGAAGAGGAACTGGTCATATAAAATGCTCCCTACCAGAGAACAAGGTAAATATATTAAGAGTAGATGAGGCACAGCTCCTATATAACAGGTGTATAACATAGCAGGACTTATCAGATATTTCTGTCTTAACTCTCAATATCAATGGACATAAATTTCCAAATAGAAGACATAGATTAGATAGTTGTATCAAAAACCAAGATGCATCCATTTAGTATCTATGAGAGACACATTATCAAACGCATTCTATGAAGCTAGAATTAGTCTCCTCCCCAAATCACATAGGGACTCACCAAAGAAAGAGAACTATGAACCAAACTCTTTGATAAGCATTAATGCAGAACTTCTTAATAAAATTCTCACTAACCAATTTCAGCAACTAACAAAAAATCATATGGTATGATCAAGTAGGAATCATCTTGGATACGATTTGAGTCAACATTCTTGTCAATAAACATAATACAAACCATCCGCAAAAGCAGGGACAAGAAACACATGATCGTCAATAGGGATATAGAAATAGCTTTTAACAAGCTCCAATACCCCTTTATAATTAAAAGGTCTGGGAACCTAGGAATGCATGGAACATTCCTCAATATTAAACTGAGTATGTATATGACACAGATAATTAGCATTTACCTAAGGGTGGAAGCATGAAGACATTAACATGAGGAATGAGAAAAGGATGTCCACTCTCTACTATTCTTCAATATGGTAGTGGACTTTCTTCCAAGAGCAATAGACAAGAGAAAAACATAAAGCAGATCCAAATAGGGAAGGAGTAAAACTATCCCATTTTACAATAGAAATGATCCTTTATTTAAAGGACCCTGTGGATTCCTCCCTCTATTTAGTAAAGGTGATGCTAACCTTCAGCAATGCAGCAGGGTATAAAAACCACAAGAATCAGTAGTTTTTCTGTTACCAACAATGGGAAGATCCACTCTGAAATCCAAAAAACCACCTCATATGTACTAGCCTCAAAATCAAATCTAAACAAAACAATACAACAACAACAAAACTAGGAATTAATTAATTTAACTAAAATTGTGAAGGCCCTATATGTGAAAACTTTAAAAATATAAAAAGGGAAATTGAAGAAGATTCAAAGAAATAGAAAGTATTTCAATGTTCCTGGTTGGAAGAATTAACATTTTGAAAACTGCAATACTTCCTCTAAACAATTGGCAATGCAATACTCATTAAAATCCCAACAATATTCTTCAAAGTAGAAGAGAAGCAATGCAACTATAATATGGAATTACAAAATTACAGATGAAACAGAATGCTTAGAAATGAATACATGGGCCTATAGTCATCTTACCAACACAAACGCTCACACACGCACACACACACACACACACACACACACACACACACACACACACACACACACTCACACACACACAATGGAATTATATTCACCCATCAGAAAGATGACTTTTCACCAGTAGTAAGGAAAATGAAAGGTTTGGGAAAATTATATTGAGAGAAAAGAGAAAGGAATGCAGACTCAGAGCAATATAGGTTTCATGGATTCATTCATTTATGATAGCTAGAAGATGCTTACAAATCTATAAGTAAACAAGACAGATTCTACCTCGTCCATTAGAATGGCCATTACTAAGAAAATTAACTATAGCAAATTCTGGCATGGATGTAGCCAATTTGGAACTCTATTACACTGTTGGTGGGAAATACTTTCTATTTCTTTGAATCTCCTTCAACCACTGCGGAAGGCAGTACGGAGTTTCCTGAAAAGAGTAAATATAGATCTCCCTTAAGACTCAGTAATTCCCCTCATGGGCAGTAATCCAATAAATAACAAACAAGCTCACATGAAAGCTACCAGCATAACCGTGTTCAGGGCTCAGGCCCAGAGTTCAAGGACTGGAAAAATGTTACCACTGCTGGTATTTGTTTCCGTAAATATGAACCGTTTTATATAAGATACCAAATCAATCTATTTGCAGTAGCTAGATTAGGACTTAAATTTTAGTGGGTGATAAAATGGCTCCTTGGTTGAATGTTAGGAAGAGATGTAGGTAATCCATGAAAGGGAGATTTTGTTGTTGTTCGAGGTGCTTGAAGTCTGGACTTGGACACTGTCCCTGAACTCTTCAACTCAAGGTGAATGCTCTACCACTTGAGTGACAGTGCCACTTCTGGTTTTCTGATTGTTAAATGGAAATAAGGGTCTCAGGGTCTATCCTGCCCAGGCTGGTTTTGAACTGTAGTCCTCAGATCTCAGCTTCCTGAGTAGCTAGGATTACAGCTGTGAGCTACTAGCACCAGGTAAAAATGGGGGATTTTTAGAAATGAAAATCCACCTCTTCACCTGTGTCTAAACCTCAGATATTACTATTAGAACACTTCACCTTCACCTCATTTCATCAGACATTTGTAAATTTTCTCTTTTCCTTCATGTGGGAATACTGCAGTCAATATCAACTCAGCTGGGGGACTGGATCAATTGTATGGTAATTGCTAGCACCTAATTTAAGAACTTTTACATCAGAAGAAATGAAACCCTTACTTGGAATAATTGTTTTCTCTTTTTATTACAAATCTATGCTTGATTATTCCCTAATGTGATATTGGACTTCCTAATAGAGTGATGAAATTTTCTTTATTTTCAACCTTCTCCCACATGTGGTCAAATATTTAAGAATTCAAAGATTTGCACTGAAAATTGATTTAGCTGACTTCTAAGAAAATGTGCATTTCTGGAATTTGTTCTTCTGTCATGTTCTTACATGCACAAGCTTTCAATGATTTATTTTTACTACAAGGAATTCTACTTTCCAATCTTTGTGTGACCAATTTTAGTCTGATCAGTCTTTCTGATCCTCTCTCTTGAGTCTCATTTGAGTATGCCTCATAAAAAAGATATTAGTTATCAGCTAAATGATTCTCAGCTTCTGTTTTTTGCCTGACTTCTTTTAGGCTGTGATAGCAATCCTGCCTGGATGTGCTTACTGGAGTGTGTGTGTGTGTGTGTGTGTGTGTGTGTGTGTGTGTGTGTGTGTGTGTGTGTGTGTATTTTGTTTTAGATATCTAGGATTACTATTCAAGGTAGTAGTTTCTCTGGGCCCCTGTGATCCCCTGGCCTAGAGTCAATGAGTAATACTCCATACGATACAAAGAACAACTGACTAAATTCCTGTTAATTGTCTCAAAATGAGGCAATCAGGCATCCTTGCAAATCCATCAATAATGCTTTGTAACCACTTACAGAAGTCGTCTATCAAGATGGCTTTTCAAAGTTGACTGTGAAAAATATTCATTCCTAAGTAGGCACCATAAAGCAGATCACATTCCTGGGATCAGACTTTTGGAAGGAAGGTTCGCCTTCCTTCCGTCTCTTATGATAGTTCAAACCATAATATTCTTCAGTTGTGGCCAGCCTGGAGCACATATTCCCAAGAATATTCTGTAGGGCTGGGAAGATGGCTCAGTGGTAGAGTGCTTGCCTTGCATGCCTGAGGCCCTGGATTCGATTCCTCAGCACAACATAAGCAAAAAGAAAAAAGCCAGAGGTGGCGCTGTGGTTCAAGTGGTAGAGCACTAGACTTGAGCTGAAGAGTTGAGGGACAGTGCCCAGGCCCAGAGTTCAGGCCCCACGACCGGACTCCCCCCCCAAAAAAAAAAGAATATTCTGTAAATATGGGGTAAATACTTGTCTACTACAGACTGATTTATCTTGCTTTTATCTGTTGTTATTTTCATTACTTCAAACACATGGATAATTCATATTGGGATTAGACAAAGGATTAATGGAATAAACATTCAGTTTACTTTCATATATCCAATATAATACACTTAACCCGTAATGGACAAATAAATTCAACTCTAGAAACAATGTCAGGAATATAAAATAAGCTTTAATACGTATAATCTGGCACACATAAACCAACATCTACAGAAAAATTCAGTCTCTCTGTAAATATTTATTTGGTATGAAATAATAAAAATTTAATTAATGAATATCACTTTGAATTATCATCTGAAATAGTCCTCGTGTATATAATTTTAAATAATTTTATAGATGTCACCTAGACAAGAACTTAACATGCATGTAAAAATCAAATTTCCACAATTTAAGCTATATGAGAGGGATCATACCCTCGTGTACTATGTGGTGTGAATTTTACCACAGTGCTGAACTCTTCCAAATAATACCAAGGGTCATGTGTAATAATTTATTATTTGATGTGAAGATGATTGCTAAGTGTAGAATACACTTTGAATTATTACATTAACTCACAGAAATGAAGCAATGATTTGTTATTTGTTCAAATTTAATGCTTCTCAATTTTACAATTCATTAAATATATTATTAAAATTATTTTCACTTTCTTCTTTTCTATAGCTGATGAAATTAAAATTATATATTAACCATTCAATGTTAAGAAATCAATAATAAGTAAACTATTATTAAAACAATATACTATTAAACTGTGATTTGAATTATACTTCTAACAAATTGTGATGTAAACAAGTCAATAGAATTAAGGGTGATCATTTTTAAACTTAGCAGCTTGTTATTTTTTTTAATTTTATTTTTTGGGTCCAATCGTGGGGCCTGATCTCTGAGCCTGGGTGCTGTACCTCAGCATTTCAGCTCAAGGCTAGCGCTCTACAACTTGAGACCCAGCACCACTTCCAACTTTTTTCTTTTTGCTTATGTGGTGCTGAGGAATCGAACCCAGGGCCTCAGGCATACAAGGCAAGCATTCTAGCACTAAGCCACCTTCCCAGCCCAGCAGCTTGTTATTTATTTCCTAATTGTGTCATTTGTTATTCTTGGTCCAAGTCATCCCTTTATCTTAATTGTTTAGTTTTCTATTTTATCTCAATTGGTTTGCTGATTGTGCATTTTGTTTTCCCTTTTTAATGACCGACATGAGGCTGAAAATCTGTATGCTAGTTTCTTACTTCCTACATTAAAGTCAAATTACTGCTCTCCCCAGCTGTTCTACTCTATGATACTACAGTATTTCCCCCACTCCCATCTCCTGTATGCTGGTCTCATATATTTTATTTTTTATTTAAATTTTATTGTCAAGGTAATGTACAGATGGGATATAGTTACATAAGTAACGTAATTAATTTATTTCTTTTCTAACTTGTTAACCTTTCTGTAGAGAGCTGCGAGAGGCCGCACCTGGAAGATGGTGCCGGTTTCCGCCCTCCGCCTTCCCGATGGCGAGTGGTCTCTGTGGTAAACAACTCCTGATATGGCTAAGGCAAAGAATCTGGCTTGCTTCCGTGCACCTGAACCTATTGGTGGTTCCCACGTGGCGTATCAGGGTTGGCTACCCAGCGGGTACTTAAGGCTGTGGGGAATTCTCCCCGGGGTTGGGGTCACAAGATTACTAAAAGGTCCTGAATAAAGGGCAGAGAGAAGAGTCCGGTGTCGCGTCTTCCTTGCTGGTCGAGGCGGTAGCGACACGTGGTGGCCCGTACGGGGAACTCAGCCATAACCCCAACGAGGACTCAGAACTCTCTGCGGTCAGGGTGGTGCACTGCTAAGTCCCCAGGTAAAAGGGGAATCCGCGACAAAAGCGGGGGTAAGTCCCCAGGTAAAAGGGGAATCCGCCACAAGAGCGGGGAGTAAGTTCCCAGGTAAAAGGGGAATCCGCCACAAGAGTGGGGAGTAAGTTCCCAGGTAAAAGGGGAATCCGCCACAAGAGCGGGGAGTAAGTTCCCAGGTAAAAGGGGAATCCCCCACAAGAGCGGGGGGATTTTTGCTCTTCTCGGTAGATAAAGAGAGATTGAGAACCCGGGGCTAGTCAATAGAGTAGCCAAAAGTGAAAGTAAAAGTTTGTTTACCAGCATTAAATGTTTAAAACATGGGCGCTTCTTTTTCACACCCAATTTTTTTGGCTCTCAATGAGCTACTGCACTCAAAAAAGTTAAAAATAAAAAAGAGTACTTTAGAGAGATTTTTGAATGAATGTGACACCGTTGCCCCATGGTTCGCTGTCTCTGGAAGCCTCACCGTGGCCTCTTGGGAGAAACTAGGGAGGGACCAAGGTTTTGCCTCTGAACAAGGAACGCTTAAGAGCGGAGTGAGACCAATATGGAAACTGATAAGAGGCTGTCTCGAGGACCAGCGTTGCAGTGAGGCGGTAGAGAATGGTCAGGCCGCCTTAGAAATGCTGCAGGAAGAAAGATCAGAAAGGGCAGACAGCGAAAAGGAGGAGAGCAGGGGGGGGTCATACCCTGATTTTGCCGAACTAGAGACCTCTGAGTCTACAGACTCAGAGGAACTACAATCACTCATAGAACAAATAGAAAAAACAAAGATAAGAAAGAGGAGGAAAGGGAAGGAGAGAGAGGACCCAGATAAAGACGAATGCATGCCCTCTGTGCACCGCCCCACACCTTCAGCCCCTCCGCTCTATGCGGAGGACCCTGGAAGTGGCAGCCCCGGCTGTTCTTTCAGCCCAGGCGTGTGGAAAGCGGTCAGAACCGAGTTACATCTAGCCTGTCCAATATTTCAGGATCCACAGGGACAGCGGTTTCATGAACCCTTAGTTTTTAAGGTTATAAAATTTTAGCGGAGTCTGTGCGGACATACGGAATCACAGCCTCCTTTACTGTAGCCCAGGTGGAGGCCCTAGACATTGCATGACACCCAGTGATTGGAGTGGGCTCGCACGAGCTTGTTTGAGCCCAGGTCAGTATTTAGATTGGAAGGCCTTTTTGATTGAATTTGCTAGTGAAGAGGCTGCAGCCAATCAGGCTGGGGGAAACCCAGCTTGGGACAGAGATAGGCTGCTTGGACAGGGGAGATTCGCCAATCAGCAGATAGGCTACCCGGTTCAAGTTTATGAACAAATCAATAAAATTGGCATAAAGGCATGGAAGGCCTTACCAAATAAAGGCGAGGTGAATGGCAATCTCACCAAAATCCTGCAGGGCTCTACGGAGCCGTTTTTGGACTTTGTTGCCCGTATGGTCGAGGCTACTGGCAGAATTTTTGGTGACCCAGATGCAGCCATGCCATTAATTAAACAGCTTGTTTATGAGCAGTGCACTAAGGAATGCAGAGCCACCATAACCCCATATAAGAATAGGGGACTAGAAGCATGGATGAAAGTTTGCAGAGAGCTGGATTAGCTGCTGCTGTGGTGCAATTAACCCAGAAGAATGGGGCTGGGAAGCTGGCTCAGTGGTAGAGCACTTGCCTTGCATGCATGAGGCCCTGGGTTCGATTCCTCAGCACCACATAACCAAAATGAAAAAAGCCGGAAGTGACGCTGTGACTGAAGTGGTAGAGTGCTGGCCTTGAGCTGAAGAGCTGAGGGACAGCGCCCAGGCCCAGAGTTCAGGCCCAGGAAAAAACCTATTCAAAAAACGCTGCAAATTTGTCTAAACAATTGTCTAGTTATATTTTAGGTAATTGAACTGGGGAGTTCGACAGGCTGATGGAACAGCTCAGGGTTGTCATCGTCATGGTGAACTCGACCTGAGTGGATACCGGATTGGCGGAGGGGTTATCTTCATGGATCTCCACTGCTATGATTCATCTCAAGGAGGGGGCGGGTTTGGGAGCCCTGATAGGCCTCCTGGTGTTAGCCTCCTTGGTATGTCTGTGGTGCATTTGCCAAATTAGAGGTTCTCAGCGTCGCAGTGCAGCCATGATTATCCAAGCCTTTACACTCATTGGAGCAGGTCAGTCCCCCTAAGCGTGGCTTGCCACCCTAAAACAATGAACACAGATTGCAAAGCCAAAGTACTGCAGTCGAGAGGCATGAGTTTTGCCCTCGAGGAGAGCATGTTTGGTTGCACACGGGTTCGATTCGCCTTTTCCCGTCCTTGTGAAAAACGAATCAATGGACAGGCTGAGTCATCCCTAGAGAAGGTACCCTCTGGGAGAAGGCTTGTATGCAGTCCTTGCAATTGCACAACAGGGATCAGACCTCTGTTCTCATCTGTGTTCTTTAAACAAAAAAGGGGGAACTGTAGAGAGCTGCGAGAGGCCGCACCTGGAAGATGGTGCCGGTTTCCGCCCTCCGCCTTCCCGATGGCGAGTGGTCTCTGTGGTAAACAACTCCTGATATGGCTAAGGCAAAGAATCTGGCTGGCTTCCGCGCACCTGAACCTATTGGTGGTTCCCACGTGGCGTATCAGGGTTGGCTACCCAGCGGGTACTTAAGGCTGTGGGGAATTCTCCCCGGGGTTGGGGTCACAAGATTACAAAAAGGTCCTGAATAAACTGCAGAGAGAAGAGTCCGGTGTCGCGTCTTCCTTGCTGGTCGAGGCGGTAGCGACACCTTTCCCCTATTTTTCTCTCTCTTCACTCCCAACGCCCACCCCAAGATTATTTACAACATATTGACTTGTGAATACCACTGTTGCATAGGTTCTCCCTTTGTCCTTTGTCTCACCATTTTGTTTTTTTTTTTTTTCTTTTCCTTACCTAGTTCAGATCAACATATTTAAAATACCCAGGGTATCAAAATCAAATACAGTGACTACAGGGGATAAACCATAGGTGGGGAAAACACAAAAACATAAAAGGAAATCACAGTACATTAAGAACAACAACAACAAAGAACATGTCTTGGAGTTCATTTCACTTAGAATCACCTTATACAATCATATGTACATAGCTATTGAACTATTCTGCTCATCTACTAAGATTATCCTTGATGTACACAATAATGCTCCCCTATTACCCAGTAATCCCACTTCTGGGCATATAACCAGGTGATCACAAACAAGGCCACAGTAAAGCTACTACTGTGTATCACAGTAATATTTACCAAAAATGACACACACACTCCCACACACACACACACACACACACACACACACACACACACACAGATAAACGCACATGGAAAACTATGCTTCAATCACAAAGAATGTGACCACCTCATTTGTAAGGAAATGGAAGATCTTGGAAAAAAATCATATTAGTGCAGACTTAAATCATATTAGCCAGACTTAAAGACACATAAGTCCCATGGTTTCATTTGTAAGAATTAGTTTACATGAATGATAATCTCATGTATTTTAATTTGACATTTTGTTCTACGTTGAGCATGCAACATTATTGCTATATTTTTTGTTATTATTTCTGCAAATAGGCAGGTATACTTAAAGAATTACATTCATCTTATCCATTATTGAAGGAAGAACAACTAAAAGAGTAACCACTACTAGGAAGAACAACTCCTACTTACTTAGCTTAATTCTTATATAAGGCCAATGTTGTCCCCTGTATCCTCATGTTGTACATTACAACTCTATACCTGGTCATAATGTATATCTAGTATCTTATGCATTGTGAACTAAATGCCCGAACTAAATGCTTTACTTTACAAAAATATTCTGTCAATGTTTGAGGATGGTTTTTGTGTATGTGTGTGTGTGTGTGTGTGTGTGTGTGTGTGTGTGTGTGTGTGTGTGTGTGTGTGTGTGTTTACAAAGATCAGAACATAACATTTTTCTTCATTTCGAATACATCTTACAGGTCATTGTAAGTTGTGGGTAATGGGAGCAGTCTCTTGTTATTTTAAGGATGAAACAGAAAAAGATATTTGTGTATGTACCACAGTTGCTTTATTAGTGTCGTTGAACACTGAACTTCGATTTACATCTTGGCTGTTGTTGTGAATAATGTGAATAACAATGAACTACAGATATATTTATGAATTACCCAGAGAGAAATAATCACATGATTGGTGGGTCAGATTATATTTCAAGTATGATTTCTTTAGAAAACTGCATACTACTTTCTACAAGGAAAATACTAACCTGGATTTTGACCAAGAGTGTAGAAAATTTCCTTTTCTTCACACTCTTACCAACATGATTACATTTTATTCAAAAGGTAATAAAGGGCAAGTTTTTACTATCTTCAGTACTCTAGACTGGCTTAAGACCGAAATCCAACCTCCTAAATTCTTGGAATTAAAACCTTTAACCACCACACCTTGTTCCTTTGATTTTTTTTGATAAGAGTTATAATAGTTATAAAGTAGTATCATAGTAATTTTGAATTACATTTCTCTAATGACTTCTCACAGCATTAAGCCAGCACAGAAGTTGTATTAAAAACAACTGTGTAAACCCACTGGTGATATAGAGGGGTTTATGGAAAACATGTCTATTGGAACTTTTGTCCATTTTTAATCAAGTTTATTGTTAATCTCATCTTTAATCTCTCTATACAAAAATAATTAATTCAAGGTAGTAAAAAGGAAAAAATTAAGCAACTCCTAACATTTTTCAATTTTCAATAACATGATATTGCTTAAATCATTTTCTGTTTATGCTTGAGACTATATAACAATTTAGTCAGATCTTTTACATATCTATATGTATTTTATTTATTTTACATTGATTGCTCTTTCCAAAGCCTGCGTGTCTAATTTTGGTTTCTTTCAGTCTTAAGAAGTTCAGATTTCAAATTCATGAATAAATGGAAGTAAGCAAACAAAAAAATACAGTTCCTCTCATCTGATAATGCCTCTACAAGAATGAGAAAAGAGTTCATCATTCTAAGGACCCTTAATTCTTAAGATAACATTTGCTATAATGCTAATGTTATTACCATTTTAGTGTTGGGAAAAATTGTAATTAAAGGCACTAAGTGCATGGCCCAAGACACACAGTGAGGAAGAAAATGAGTCAAATTTTCCAAAAGTCTTCCAGCAATACACAAAAGGTAGATAAATTCTCTCCATTCTCTGATACTCTCAATTCAATATTCATACTGTCCAAGAAATAATAGCATAGCAATTATTGCCCATTTTTACATTTTGTCTTCAACACAGACTGTGTTGGTGACATTGGGTTATCATGCACAGAGCTGAGCTTATAAATTATGGTCCAAAGAGAGGCAAATTTCTTCTGTCCCATAGTTTCAGTATCATTTTTAAAAAGTACTAAATGTTTTAAATATCATCACTTACTGTATTTTAATAATTCAAGAATGAAAAATTTCACATATAATCACTGCAAAATGCTTTAAGACAAGGAGATGATAAAACAGGCCTCTGTGAAGTAAATTTTCTTCTACTTTTAAAATTATTCTGAAAGCCTGGTACTGGTTTGTCACACCTATAATCTTAACTACTCGGGATACCTATTAAGGAGCCTGAGATCTGTGGATAATATTTGGAAGTCAACAGGACAAAATAAATTCATGAGATTATTTTTCAAAATTTTAACGAAATAGCAAAGGGTCAGGAATGGAGATGTAGCTCATATAGTAACTCACCAATCTAGAGAGAAAGACGTAGCAAGATATTGAAGCCCTGATTTCAAACTCTGAGCATGCCAACACGCAGGAATGCACACACACTCACTTTTTCAAAATATCTTCATATCAGTGTTTTGCATTAATTTCTTTGTTAACGATATTATAAGGGTAAAATGGGCTTCATAAACTCTTCCATCTCAAAACATTTTTATACATTTTTGTTGTAAAAATACTGTACAGAGGGGTTATAGTTATATGAGCAAAGTAA
Organism: Dipodomys merriami; assembly: GCF_024711535.1. Classification (NCBI taxonomy): domain Eukaryota; kingdom Metazoa; phylum Chordata; class Mammalia; order Rodentia; family Heteromyidae; genus Dipodomys; species Dipodomys merriami. The sequence goes on along the minus strand of NW_027203049.1, from coordinate 102,696 downwards.
TAAGTACATTTCCTATCAAGCATTGTTACCTCCTCCTTTGTTTTTCCCCCACCATTCCTTCCCTTACACCTCCACAAGTACACTCCTCATACCCCAAAGCCCCACCAAATGTCCCTAGCCTAAATTGTAAAGTTCCTTTTTCAAAATAATGTCTTGTGCATCTATTGTTATACAATGGGTCAAACTGTATTCCTATTTAAGCATGTTGTTTTTTCCCTTTCCCTTCCCAAATTAGAGAAGTGTACATTCAAGATGCAGGTGCACCAACATCAAATAAAGTGAAAACAGGGTTATATTGTTGGGGAGGAACGTATAAAAAAGAAAAACAATCACATTGTACATTATAAATACGTGAGAAACAACAGCAATAAAGAAAAAAAACACTTGTGTCTCTATCTTGGGGGTTATTTAGGTTAACATCAACTTATCTAGTCATATACACATAAGCTTTCAACTTTTCTGCTTATCCCAGACATATACTAGTTATTACAAATAAGGGATTCAATGGGACCTATGTTTCTTTGGACTTGGCTTACATCAGTTAATATAATTTTTTTCCAAATCTTTCCATTTCCTAACAAATTGAGCGTTGTCATTCTTTATGATGGAGGCATAGAATTCATATATATATATATATATATATATATATATATATATATAGTATATGTGTGTGCATGTGTGTGTACACACAAATACACACAGAACATTTTCCTTTTTTGTTTTTTAGAGCAACTTAGTTTTCCACCTTCATCATTTTTTCAAATGTTTTTATTGTGATTAAGTGGTTACATACTTTCCCAAATTTCACAATATTGTGGGATAGTGATGCTTAGTTTAAGTCACAAACACATTCAAACTTCGATGGAGCAAATTGTCTATTATGGTCTACAACATTTATGAATTCTATGAGCTTTGCAATAGAGTTATTTCTTCCATATGTAAACTTTTTTGTTTTGAAATATGTATATTTCTTTTGTATTGCATAAGCGTCAGCTGTTCCCTCTTTCCCACTTGTTCCCTCCCTCCCTCCAGTGACATTGAGTTGCTTAGTTCATTTTGGTCAATGTCCAGTGCAGCTGATGGATCCCACTGTTGTATGTTTTTCCCTGATTCCCTCTAGTTCTGTGTCGTCCTCCTGGTTTCCCTTCAGTGTGCACATATGATCAGCAGAATGGGGTTATTTAGTAGTGATTCGACCAGATGAGTGGAAGTTCTTGGTTTCTTAAGTGTTGTTAATTTTGTCATATCACCTTACATTTTGGATTTAACATCCGCTTATCACGGAGACCATGTGCCATTTGTCTCTTTGATTTTGGCTCACCTCGCTCAACATGATTTCCTGTAGCTTGATTGATTTCCCTACTAATGCCATTAATTTGTCTTTTCTAATGGCTGGAAAATATTCCGTTGTGTATAGTTACCACAGTTTTTTGATCCATTCATCTCTGGTGGGACATATGGGTTGTTTTCATATCCTGGCTATTGTGAACAGTGCTGCAATAAACATGGAAGTGCATTTGTCCTTGAATATTGGTACCTGTTGTTCAGGATAGAGGCCTAGAAGTGGTATGAGTGGGCCATAAGGAAGGTCAATATTTATCTTTCTGAGGACTCACCAGACTGCTTTCCAATGTGGTTGTGTAAGTGTACATTCACACACACAGAGAGACAGAGAGAGAGAGAGAGAGAGAGAGAGAGAGAGAGAGAGAGAGAGAGAGAGAGAGAGAGAGAGAGAGAGAGAGAGAGAGAGAGAACATTTTATTGATCCATTCTTCTACTGAGCAGCATCAGGGTTGGTTCCATATCTTAGCTATAGAAAATAATGCTACAATAAACATTGTTGTGGTGGTAGTTTTAGTATGGACTGGTTTGTGATCATTTGGGAGAATGCCCAAAAGTGGGATTGCTGTATAATAGGGAGCTCTATGTGGAGGCTTTTGAGGAACCTCCAAACTGCTTTCCAAAGTGGATGAACAAGTTTACACTCCCACCAAGAATGCAGTAGGCTCCCTTCTGGCCATATCCCTTCCAGCATCTGTTGTTGTAAAAATATGGAACGATTCACTAATTTGTGTATCATCCTTGTGCAGGGACCATGCTAATCTTCTCTGTATGTTCCAATTTTAGTGTGTGTGCAGCCAAATTGAGCACAAAACATTTTTATAAAGAGTAATTGATTTTCTTAAACTAGACAATTCAACAAAAATAAGTTCAAAAGAATTGTGAAATTTTAGAACCATGTGTTTCTTACATAAGCACACATTTAAGAATAAAGTCAAGATTGACATATCAAAAACAAAATAATTCCAGATATTTGTTGTTCATGAGATTTGTAGGAGGAAGAATTCAATTATTCTACAAAAGGCACTTGTCATAATGATCATTGCAGCAAATGTTAAGGTTTGTTAAAAGTTTTAATGTTTTAAATATGTTTAATTTTGGGATTTGCTTATATATGGCAAAATTAAGACTGCTTGGCAGGTCATAAAAATTTTTGATAAAGTATATAATATTTCTGGTAGCATGTACTAGTAAGTATGTACATTTCAGATTTTATAGAAACTTTACTAATGAGAAGTTGCAAAGACTGTGTAAAGAAGCAGTTAAGATTTTAAGTTAAGATTTTAAGTACACAGTTTCTGTTAAATCTTCAGGGCTCCTTTACGTTATATGTTAGTGATGAACAAATAATGATATAATCCACATACAAATGATGAGATGAACTATAAATAGTAATCTTAGTGAGTAAATTTAAATGCTACTTATAGCTTTATCCAGTTTTAAATGTACAGGAATATGAGAAAATAGTAAACTCTACTATGTACACTTCAAATACTGAAAACCCTGGTAATTGTTTTGTTTTTTATTTTAGTAATCATTAATATTTAATTATTGTTTTCTTTATTTATAGCATTTTTCCTTGTCGTAATATAATACAACTTTTTGTGAGTCATGATTAAGAGGTACTTTGAGAATATCATTGGGATGTCCACACAATTTTTCATAGGTGCATGTGAATTTACAAAGAACAAAACTAAAAACAAAATATTGATTAAAAATTATATCAAGTAGAGTCTGAATCAGGAGTGTTGATAAATGTCCACACCTAAAATCTTAACCTTAGGCTGGAGCATCTTATTTAAATACTGTTGAGAATTTCAAGACTTCTTTATGTAGGGCCCTTAGAAGCATGTACAGCATGCATGTGTACAAAGCCAGTGACAACAGGCAAATATGACTAAGTTTCCCCAAAAGGAATCTATGAAGTCAATAGTTATCTTCCCAAGCAGATGAAAAAAATGCGTCCAAAATGATTCAGTGCACCTACATTTGTGGAGTTATTTAAGTTATGGATTCTTTGTTAGACATATTCTTTTCTTTTAAAAATTGTCAAATATTAGCTTTATAATAAACTTTGTCTAGTATTTCTTGGTTCAAAACAGAAATCTTGATACAGTTGATGTCACTTGGCTTTCTTACTTTCTCAGTTCAAAGCCAACCTAGGCAGGAAAGTCTGTCACATTCTTATCTGTAACCAAACACCAAAAACGCCAAAAGTGGATTTTGGCTCAAGTAGTAGAGTCCTAGCTTTGGGGGAAGTTGGCCAGGGAAGACATTTGTTCAGAGACATGGTCCAGCCTCTGAGTTCAAGCTCCAGAACCAGGACAAACTAAACAAACGAACAAGAAAAAAACGCACATATTTCTTTGGGACCATCCATAAAGCACTGGTTTGAGAACAGGCTCCTTTTGCTGATCATACTCACTGGATCCTGCTTTTTTCTAATACTAATTGTGCTGGAGAATTCAGGACAAGACTAAAGGAATTAATAAGTGACTCCTGCAACAACAGAATCATCTCAATAGTGAAATATCCATGCAAAAGACAAATTAAAACCTCCAAATCTTTGTTTCCTTGCAAAAGAAAACTTTTAAAACAATGTTTATTTCCTTTTGTTCTATGCTGGCCTTCAAATGGCACATTGTTTCCTTTTGAAATACTTTAAAGAAGAAGTTTTTATATGAATAAAGAACACACTCGAAAAAAGACAGGGACAGTTTCTTCAAGCTTGGATTCTTTTTTTTTCTAACAATGAATATATATTTCTTACAGTGAAAATACTGAACAGAGTGGTTACAATCACATGTGCAAGATAATGAGTACAGTTTTTATCAAGCATTGTAGCCTACTCTTTGGTTTCCCCTTCCAATCCCTAGACATAAAAGAAATGCAAATCAAAACAACATTGAGATATCACCTCACCCCAGTTAGAATGGGTATAATCAAGAACTCTAATAACAACAGATGCTGGAGGGGATGTGGAGTGCCACTTTTGGGCATTTACCCAAATGTTTACAAACAAGACCACACTAAAGCTACGAACACAACTATGTTTATTGCAGCATTATTTACCATAGCTAAGATCTGGAATGAGTATATTTTTTATCAAGCAATGTAGCCTACTCCTTGGTTTCCCCTTCCCATCCTCCCCTCCCCCCTCCATCCAATCCTCCTCCCCCCAACAACAAAGTTGTAAAGTTCGTTTTTGAAATAACGAGTTGTACATCTCATTGCTGCAATGGTTCCACCTGTATCCCTATTTAAATGATTTGTTTTTTTTTCCGTTCCCCTCCAGAAATTATACCGACATCAAATACAGTGAAATCAGGGGTTATTGTTATCCCGTGGGGAAGGGACATAAAAAGCAACAAGGAAATCATCTTATAAATGTGTTAGAAAAAGTCACATGAAAGAACAAAAAACATTCGAATACATATCTTAGGGTTCATTTCCCTAACATCAACTTATCTGACCTTTTCTGTTTGACTCAGACATATACTAGTTATTGGAAATAGGAAAACCATGGGACCTATGTTTCTTTGGACGTGGCTTACTTCAATTAATATAATTTTTCCAAGTCTTTCCAGTTCCTAACAAATGTGGCAATGTCATTCTTTCTGATGGAGGCATAGGATTCCATTGTGTATATATACCACATTTTCTTGATCCATTCATCTACTGAGGGGCATCTGGGTTGGTTCCATACCTTAGCTATGGTAAATAAGGCTGCAATAAACATAGTCGTGCTGGTACCTCTAATGTGGCCTTGTTTGTGAACATTTGGGTTAATGCCCCAAAGTGGGATTGCTGGGTCTTAGGGGAGCTCTATGTGGAGTCTTTTGAGGAATCTCCAAGGATCGACCTCAGGACCACTGGAATAGAATTGAAAACCCAGAAATGAACCTACAAACCTATAGCCATCTAATCTTTGATAAGGGAGCTAAAAAAATTGAAGAAAGGCACCCTCTTCAGGTAAAATGAATGTTTTCAGGCTTCATAGAACTAGCACAAAGACATCTTTGGACATGAGGTAACACGCCTTTCAGAGACAACTTAGTAAATACAAAATATAAAATTTAAAAACATTATTCATGTACATATGGCCATATAAGATAATGTTAAGAAAAATGAAACCTAAGATAGGGACACAACTTGTTTTATTCTTTATTGAAATTGTTTTTAATGTATCTAAAATGTACTATGTGATTTTTTCGTTTCTCCTCCATGTTCTTCCCGCATGATATAACTCCTGTTTTCACTGGATATGATGTTGGTGCCCTGCATCTTGCATATACATTTTTCTAGTGTGGGAAGGGGAATTGAAACAACAAAATGCTGAAACAAAGATTCAGGATGAACTATTGTAACAATGATATGAACAAGACACTATGTAGAAAACGAATTTTACAACTTGTGGAGGGGAGGGGGAATTGGGCAGATGGGGAGGGAATGGATAACACAGGAAAAACAAAAGAGGATGTAACAATAAGAAATGTACTCATTACCTTACTTATGTAACTCTAAGCCCTCTGTACATTATTTTTTACTATAAAAACATAAAAGAAACCATTATCCATGAGTACATTAACTTCAAATTCCGTAAGTGCTCTTAAATTAAACTTAACTTGGAGAAGATTCTCAGAAAAGTTTATTTGTGTGTGTGTTGTGAATTATTTCCCAAGTGTACACAAGTTAACAGTAGAAGAAACAATAGGAATAATAAGAGAAAGAAAAGTTCTGTGTTTAAGTATAATGGTTCAATATACTATAGAAGACTCTGCAAATAAGACAACATTGAACCAATAAAGCCAAGGCCATTATGTACATCTATGGGAGTGACATAGAGAAATAATTAATACTAAGAGGAACATGAACGATGAGGCCACTCTCTTTCAACTTCTATCTCTAAATCATGGTTGCTAATCACGCAAATTTGTAAAATGTACAATTGAAGAATAATTCTGGTTCCAAAGCAAGTTAGATATAAGAGCATGGACTTAACTGGAAAAAAAGTCCATGGTGAGAAAGCAGGAATTATACTGGCAATGAACTGGTGGCCAAGATCTCATTTCTTTTTCTTTCTTTTATCTTTATTCTTTCTTTCTTTTTTTCTTTCTTTTTGATGGTTGAGACAGGGTTTGAACTCAGCCTGGGAAATATCTCTCCACTCTTCACCTCAAGACTAGTGTTCTACCTCTTGAGCCACAGCGCCACTTCCAGTTTTCTGGTGGTTAATTGGAGATAAGTGCCTCAGAACATTTCTTTCCTACTCATACAGGATTTGAACTGCAATCCTCAGATGTCAGCCTCCTGAATACCTAGAATTATAGGCGTGAACTCAAGTGATGGAATACTAGTCATGAGCAAGATTGCTGAATGAGGTTGCTGAGGCTTTTGCATACACACATACAAACATACACATACACACAGAGGCACATATATGTGCAAACACACCTGCACAAATAAAACAACTCTCAGAATATGGAGAAATGTTAGAAAACAATAGAAAATATATCCTGAGTAAGACTAGATCAAGTGATAATTTTAATATTAGAAAGTCCTCAAGTGAAATTTATTCAAAGTTTGATAATATTACATACCTAGGGACCAGAGATAAAAAGAAAGTCAAGTAATCATTATTAAAGGGATTGGATCCCTGGAAGAAGGAATCAGAGACCCCTGCAGGTGCATCTGAAAATGTTCATATCCTGTGTGAAATGATAGAACATCTTTGAAAGTAGTACATAAACAACTTGAACAGTCAGTCTAATGAATAAGATCATAGGAGAAGTTCAGAATTTCTAGTCTGTATCTAGATTAAATAAACCACCAAACTATGGAAGGGCAATTTGATACAAGCCTGGAATTCTAGCACTCAAGCTAAGACAGGAGATTAGAGAGTGGGATTACATAGTGATACCTTCCCTGGACCAGGTAGCATAATTTTGTCTCAATGAAACACACCAAAAAACAAGAAAGGAATACACAGTTGGAAGTTTGGGCTAATTTTGTCACTATGTTTTGAGAAGGCAAGTTTCCTATTGAAATGCAACTCATATATAATCCTCAGTTGTGTTTTAAATGCTCTCTGCATTACACAACATTCCTAGATGCAAAATGGCTCATGATTCCCAATCAAAAATTTGAAAAAATAAGCATCATTCTGTTGGATTTAAAAGAAATAATGAAGGATTACAAAAGTTTAAGCCTGGAAAAATACAAAGTTCATCTAATGTAGGACTTTGTAGACCTTGCTAAATTAGAATTTATATTTAAAATAAATATTTTGGTTTTGTTTCTAATTTCATATTCTATAGGATACTACAAAATTCTTTTTAAGTAGAGGTTTTAATTGACAAATTCACACATGAATCAGGCATTTTATTTGCTTAAAATATTCTTTCAAGCGAGGTATAATTAGAACTTAGTTAATTGATAATTCCAACAGTTCATGTATAAAATGAGATAGTGTGAATAATCTGCACAGAGTTGCCAACAAATGGATGATATTAATTTATTAATTTAGAACAAGCAATTTTTTGAGGCTTTGGTGTAACATGGTATGAAGACAATAATTGTGTGAGGTCTTGGTTCTTCTATCTATTTGTAATACAGGAAGAAATTTCCTTAATTACATGCCTCTGTATACAATGAGAAAAATGCGAGGTTGGAGTTGGTTCTATTTTTTGGTTTGTCCTCAGGTTTGAACTCTGGGCCTGGCCACTCTCTTTGAGCCAGTTTTTGCTGAAGGCTCATGCACTACAACTTCAACCTCAGTGCCACTTGAATCTGGCTTTTCCTGAGAAGTTTATTGGAGATAAGAATCTAAGGAATCTTCCTGACTGGGTGGGCTTTGAACCACAATCTTCTGATCTTAGCCTCCTGAATATCTATGATAGATAAAAATATAAGTAATATTTGCAAGTGCTCTGATTTCTAGAACTCAGAAAAATGTTGCAGCAAAGTTTAGTGTAGTGTACTTTCCACAATAGGAAAGGCATCATATTAGCACAAGTGTAGTATTTTTTCACAATAGTGATAAGCTATTCATGATGTGAATTAAGGGAATTTTAAGGTGCACCATACAAATTGGAAACTGTTGGGCTACGAAGACTTTATGGCATAAAAGCTTGGGATTGATGATCACAGAAATAATAGCTTACTCTGATGAACAAATGTTTACTCTTGAGGAATTAATTATTACACATACTTCGTAGTTATATCATCCACCAGAATGTGGCTATTTTTTTTGTTGATTTCTCACTATGTAGCACCCCATTAGAAACTGCAGTTATTGCAGAATTAAATATCATACAAACAGGTACTGTTTTGAATATCTCTGATATGGAATGTTCAGAATTTGAAAATGAGTAGTTAGTATTTGTAAGAACTTTGAAGAACACATATATTCTGTCCTTTTACAATTATTCAGTTTTAAAAGTTAGGAGTTTCCAGAGAATTAAACTGTTTTCTGTTTTACTATGGGACAATATTAACTTATAATTTTTTTTGAAAATTATGACAGATATATTGTGAAAATATTGTATATTTAGATTACATTCAAGTTGATGAACCTCTGATAAAGAAAGGTGTAATTAATTCAAATTAGATGCCAAATAGTGTTCATTTTTTAAAAGGTAATGCACATAGGATAATATTTACTATAGCAATACAGTGAAATTATACTTTATTTAACTTATTTTTGTTTAATTTTATTTTTAAGGTGATATATACAGGGGTTGCATTAATTGTAAGGTAGTGAATACATAACATGTCGAAATTTTACCCACTACCTCATTTTTCTCACACTTTTCCTTTCCCCCCAAACCCCTCACAAGTTGTAATGTAAATTTCCAACATGTTGTCTTGTGAGTATTGCTATTGCATTGGTTTGCCCTTTGAACTTTGTCTCCCCAATTTGTTGTTCATCTTGCCTTCTCAAATTAAGATAAATGCATGTGCAATACACACAGTACTGAAATCAAATACAGCAGGGGATAAACTATAGGGGAAAACACAAAAGAAAAAAGAAATCACATAGTACATTAAAAAAAAAACACCCACAAAGAAAAACCTCTATTTCCATATCTAGATGTTTATTTTGCTCAACATGATCTTGTATGGTCCTATATGCAAAGCTTTTGAGCCATTCTGCTCATCTGCTAGTGTTATTCTATACATATCCTATTATTACAAATGAGGGAAACTATGGAATCTGTGTCTTTGGGTCTGGCTTATTTTATTTAGCAGGATTTTAAAAAATCTTTCCATTTCCTTTTGAATTGGAAGCATAGAATTCAACCATATATATATATATATATATATATATATATATATATATATAAACAAAATGTGATATATATACATATATGTATATATACATATATATATATACATATATATACATATATATATATATACATATATATCACATTTTGTTGATTCGTTCATCTACTGAATGGCATATTGGTTTGAAAATGTTTGCATGTAAGTATCATTTAGGGTCATTCAAAAATGACAGATGACACCTCCCCAGAAATACTAAAATCATTATTTCTTTGTAAGAAAGGATTTTATGGTGGTACAAGTGTTGCAATATCTAAATGAGTGTAATTTATATCTTGCACTGAATTAGGCAGGAAGATATCTAATATCATATAGGATAAAAATGGTAGTGACAAAATATTCCCTTGAGAAAGATATAGGAGTCTGCAAGAAGTATGAAGAAATTCAGATAATTTTAAAGAATTTAGAAATACAAGCTCAAATATGTTTCTTTAAATAAAAATTATGTAAGTGGAAGGGCAAAAGAAGGAGAAGAGAGGAAAATAACTGACAGCAGATCATTGTCCCAAGTTAGAGTATAAAAAGTCATAATCTAGAATTCAGATGAAGATGGCAGAAGGTCTAGGCTAAACAAGCTTTCATATAGACAACAGTTTTAGTGTTCCAGTCAACAGTTCTAGGATAGAGAATCACACCCCGTGTGCCATCACAGTACAGAGTGTTTGGCCAGAGATGGAATATCCAGGCAAGGAAACAGATCTGAGAATCAGCGGCCAGAGTCACCATGCCTACAGAGAGAGTCCAGTCAAAAAGATGCCAGACACAGTGTGCGTATTCTACTCAACACCAGGAAGAACTGACAAGGAACAGATATATTCATGCTGCATATCACAGACCATAGTGGGCCCAGTCACCAAGCTTCTGGCATGAATAGAACCCTGACATCCTCACTCCTTCTCAGAAAGCAGAGGAGGGAAGGTGGCCCCTCTCCCACCACCAGAGAGCTCCATCTTTGATACTGACAAAGGCCCAGAAATTGATACTGACAAAATGCCCAGACTTTTGACTGTGCAACTACAGGACTTTGGTTTATGCTTGCCTTAAAATAGTGTCTAGCACAAAAATCGATTCATGGAATCCAATAAAAGACAGCTGAAAGAAGTCAGGGAGACCGGAAAGGGAATGTTGAATGGAGCCTAACAGAAGGAATGGGAGTCCAAGGAAACCATAACCGATCAACTAAGTGATTTGAGAATAAACACAACACCAAATTAAGGAAGTAATGAAGTTCATATAAGATCTAAAACAAAGCTCCAACAAAGAATTTGAAGTCATCAAAGCTGACCAAATAGATGGAAAAAAAAAAACAAAGTGGAAAGTCTTGAGAGCATGGAAGACCATGTAGAAGATCGAATATGAGGGATTGAAGACAGCGAGGTTATTATACAGAAAGAACATACAACTATCCAAGACAAATCCAAGAAATATGCTAGAGCTATTCAACATTTGGAAGACACCCTCAGAAGGTCTAATATGAGGATAATAGGTGTAGAGGAGCACCTAGAGTCAGAAGTTAATGGTCTAGGAAATTTGGTTAACATTTTCCAAGCAGAGAATTCTCAAAAATGCAAAGAGATAGACCTATTCAGATTCAAGAAGCTTTTAGAACCCCAAATAGACCAGACCATGACAGGATATCCCACCTTGACATTATAATCCCCACAGCATCAATTCCAAGGAAAAAATCCTTAAAGCAGTCAAGGAGTAAAGATCAACCACTTACAAAAGGAAACCAATTAGAATAACCTCAGATATCTCAGTGGAGAAAATTACAGCAAGAAGAGCTGCCATGCCCTAAAGACAAACAATTATCATCCAATTATACTGTACCCAGCTATACTCTCCTTCATAACCGAAGGCCAAATAAAAACCTTCCATACCAAAGAACAACTGAAACAATATATATATACACCAAACCAGCCTTATAAATGACACTTAACGATGTATTACACATAGAAAATCAACAAGACCACAATAAAGGCAAAGAAACCGCACTCAAACTAGAATCCAAGAACCATAGGAAGAACCCAGTTGCTGCAGCCCCCAAGAAGGGGCATAAAATGGCAGGAACTCCCAAACAGCTCTCAATTCAAACTCTTAACTTTAAGGGATTGACTCTCCAATTAAGCGACATAGACTGTCAAGTTGGATTAAGAAGCAAGATCCTTCTATCTGCTGCCTTCAGGAGTCTCATATTGCCCATAAAAACAAACACATTTTCAAAGTGAAAGGCTGGAACAAAATCTACCAAGCAAATGGCCCACATAAACAGGTGGAAGTTGCAATCCTAATAACAAATAAAATAGACTTCAAATTAAAAATAGTGAGAAGAGATAAGGAAGGTTGCTACATACTAATTAAGGGATCTCTCCTTCAGGAGAATATTACAATTTGAAATATCTATTCGCCAAACTACCAAGCACCCAAATTTCTTCAAGAAACACTACTTTCCCTCAAATCTGACATAGATCCAAAGACATTAATTGTTTGGGACTTTAACACACCACTTTCCCCACTAGATAGATCAACTCGGCAAAAACTCAACACAGAAACTGCATATCTAAACACCTGCATAGATCAACTAAATTTAACAGACATCTACGGAATATTTCACCAGCAGCATCAGAATACACGTTTTTCTCAGCAGCTCATGGCACATTTCCCTACATAGACCATACTTTAGGTCACAAAACAAACTTTTCCAAATTCAGAAACATAGAAGTTATACCTTGCATTCTCTCACACAACAAGGGAATAAAATTAGAACTCACCACCAAAGGTCACCGAAGAAAGTCCTGTAACACATGGAGGCTGATAAACACACTGTGGAATGACCAGTGGGTCATGAAAGACATTACAAAGAAATTCAAATATTCATGATATTCAGCAAAGATGAACACACAAATTACCACCTACTCTGGGACACAGCAAAGGCAGTACTTAGAGACAAGTTTATAGCCCTGAGTTCCAACACAAACAACTTGTAGATATCTGAAACCAACAATTTAATGAGACATCTGAGAGCCTCCTTGAATAATCCAGTAGATGGAAAGAAATGATTTATATTAAATCAGAATTAAGAATTAGAATCCAAAAATACCATAGAAAGAATCAACAAAAGAAAGAGTTGATTCATCGATAAAATTAACAAAATTGACAGAACTTTAGCAAATCTTACCAGAAAAAGAAGAGAACAACCCAAATAAATAAACTCAGAGATGAGAATGGACACATCACCACAGAAACAACCAAGATTCAGAACATTATAAGGGAATACTTCTCAAAACTTTATGCTAATAAGTTTGAGAACTTGGCAGAAATGGACCTTTTCCTAGCAAATATTGACATGCAGAAACTAAACCCAGATGAGTTAAACCATCTTAACAGGCCCATATCCAACAATGAAATAGAAACAGCAGTAAGAGTCTTCCCATCTAACGAAAGCCCAGATCCCGATGGATTTACAGAGGAATTCTACAAGGCCTTCAAAAAAGAGCTCACACCAAAACTCCTCCAAATCTTCAATGAAATAGAAAGAGAAAGTTCACTACCGAACTCATTCTATGAAGACATCATAATCCTCATCCCAAAACCAGGCAGGGAGTCTTCAAAGAAAGAGAACAATAGACCCATTTCTTGGATGATCATTAATGCAGGAATTCTCAACAGACTTTCGGCCAATCGACTTCAACAATTCATCCAAAAAATCATGCAACTCGATCAAACAGGATTCATTTCAGGATTCATTTCATGCAAAGTTGGTTCAATATACACAAATCAATTAATATAATTCATCACATCAGAAAGAGCAAGGACAAGAACCACCTGGTTATCTCAATAGATTCAGAAAAAGGATTTGACAAGATCCAACACCACTTCTGCAAAGATTAGGAATCCAGGGAACATTCCTCAGTACAACAAAGGCTCTATATGACAAACCTACAGCCAACATTATACTTAATGGTGAAAAACTAAAGCCATTTCCTCTTAACTCAGGAACGAGACAAGGATGTCCAATGTCTCCACTTCTCTTCAATTTAGAATTAAATGCCTAGTTAATCCATAAAACCAGATGCAAACATTAGAGGGATCCAAATAGGGAAAGAAGAAGTAAAACTCTCCCTCTTTGCAGATGACATGATCTTGTATTTAAAGAATCCCACGGACTCCACTCTCAAATTACTCAAGCTGATTCAAAATATTGGTAAAGTAGCAGGGTATAAATTTAATCCTCAAAAAACAATGGCTTTTCTGTATGCCAACAATGAGAAAAGCATGCTGAAAACCAGAAAACAACTCTATTTGTCATAGCCCCACAAAAAATAAAATACCTAGAAATTAATATACCCAAAGAAGTGGGTATATTAAAAACTTGAAAAAGGAAATCAAAACAGAACTTAGAAAGTGGCAAAAAAAACTCCCATTCTCCTGTATTGGAAGGATCAACATCGTGAAAATGGCAAAACTTCCCAAGGCTATCTAAAATTCAACGTGATACCTATCAATATCCCAACATCATTGTTCAAGGAAATAGAAAAGGCAATCCAAAAATTCATATGGAACAATAAAAGATCCCGAATAGCAAAAACGATCCTTAACAGAAAGAACAGTGCTGGAGGAATATCAATACCAAATTTCAATCACTACTACAAAACCATTGTAATCAAAACAGCTTGGCACTGGCACAAGAACAGACCTCAGGACCAATGGAATAGAATTGAAAACCCAGAAGTAAACCCACAGACCTATAGTCATCTAATATTTGATAAGGGAACTAAAAAAATAGAATGGAAGAAAGACAGCCTCTTCAGTAAATGGTGCTGGCAAAATTGGTTAATCACTTGTAGAAAATCAAAAATAGATCCATAATGTCATCCTGCACCAGAATCAAATCCAAATGGATCAAGGACCTCGGAGTCAAAGCAGACACTGTGAAAACATTGCAGGTCTGAAATCATTACAGAAACACAACAAATCAAAGAAAATTTGGAAAAATGGGATTGCATTAAGTTGCAGAGCTTCTGCATGGCAAAGGATATAGCTAGCAAGATCAATAGAAAGCCTACTTATTGGGAGAAGATATTCACTAGCCATACAATGGACAAGGTTCTCATATGTGAACTATACCTGGAACTCAAAACATTAAATCCCCCAACAACAAATCCTCAAAGAAACAACTGCCCAATAAATAAGTGGGTTACATTCCAACATTGAGATGTACAAGTCGTTATGTGGAAAATGAACTTTACAACTTTCATGGGGGGTTCGAGGAGGATTGGGGGTCGGGGGGAGGATGGGAAGGGATGGGAAGGGTAAACAAAGGAGGAGGCTAAAATTCTTGATAAGAAATGTACTCTTTATCTTGCCCATGTAATTTTAACTCCTCTGTACAATATTTTCAAAATAAAAATAAATAAATAAATAAAAATAAGAGGGCTAAAGACTTACGGAGAAAATTCTGTGAAGAGGAAAGAAGGATTGCCAATAGACACATGAAGAAATGCCTGACCTCAACAGCCATAAGAGAAATGCAAATCAAAACCACATGGAGATACCACCTCACCCCAGTTAGAATGGCCATAGGCAAGAACAAGAATAACAGATGCTAGAGTGGATGTGGCCAGATGGGAACCTTACTTTATTGTTATTGGGAGTGTAAACTTGTTCAACCACTTTGGAAAGTTGTATGGATGTTCCTCAAAAAACTCCTAGAGCTCTCCTATGACCCAGCAATCCCACTTTGGGGCATTTACCCAAATGATCACAAACAAGGCCATACTAAATCTTCCAGCACAACTATGTTTATTACAGCATTATTTACCAGAGCTAAGATATGGAACCTATCCAGATGCCATTGAGTAGATGAATGGATCAAGAAAATGTGGTATATATACACAAAGGAATTCTTTGCCTCCATCAGAAAGAATAACAATGCTCCATTTGTTAGGAAATGGAAAGACTTAGAAAAAATTATATTAAGTGAAGTAATCCAGCCCCAAAGAAACATAGGTCCCATGTTTTCCCTTGTTCAAGTACCACTTCTGGTTTGCACACACACAGTCTATGAGGGTACGTTCTCCATGTTAAACAATAGGGTAGTACTCCCTATCTGAACGGGAAAGTTCCACAGTATAACCCTATGCCCACATTAGAGGGTGTACAATTATCTTGGAGCTCATTAGTTTACCCAGGAGAAATATAAATATCCATAAATTTTAGAGCTAATTAGTAAACATCTGAATTAACACTATATCCTAGATGTTGTGTGATTACAAGTCAACATTTTATTATTGTTACATAAGAATCCTCCCCTACTTGCCAATGTGTAAGAGAAAATGAAAGAAAGGCATTAAAGCATAATGCCTTATCTTTTTAGAAATTTAATCCTAGTGATGAGGGTAATGTCTGAAATCTTCCATTCAATAAAAGCTTGAAGTTTATCAGAGCACTTCCTACATATAAGAATTTGTGGCAGTTTGAATGACAGGGTTATTTCATCATGGAGATATCACCAAAACACTGTTCTTATTGAACGTGTCTATACCTTTTTAGTTTTCAAATCCAAATAGCATATTTCCTTCAATATCTCTGTAACAGTTTTGACCTTTTCTTCCTGCAAATTCTTTCCTTTATTTACTTCTGTAAATCTGAGTTTATTACTTTCTTGTTTCCTTATTTATCTCATTCTTCCAATCTTGTCCACAATAGTACTCACATTGTTCAGAACTGTGTCAGAACTTTCCCTTAACTCTTCCCTTTAATAATGCCCCCAATTTTATTATTCTTTTTCATATAAACTTTACAACTATCAGAGTTTTTTTCTCCCTAAATCCATCATTTCCACTTGCATTCCCTATCACCAAGAATATCACTAACACAGTTGCCTGGCCAGAGATGTAGAACACTAGATTTCTTCTTAACCTTCTGCTATCACCCATTAGTTAAGATGAAGGATCAAGATTTTCTGAGTTTCTGTCACTAATATGATTTCTATGTACTCCTTTTTATGCCCCTGACACCAGCCTGTTTCATGTAATCATCACTGGTCACCTAGATTTAAGCAACATTTTACAAAGTATGTTTTTCCCCATAGTCTTTTCTTATTGGCCCTTTCCATCACCAAATTACTTCTGCTTGTAAGCACACAGAGTGAAGGGCTCAGACACAAATTCTAGTATCATTATTTACTCATTACATTGACTACTGGCCTTACATTTCTCATCTGTAAATGGATGTATTCTACCAGAGATATTGAAGAATATATTTGTTGGCTTATAGAGCAAAAAAAAAAAGTGAAGAGTCCTTACATTTTCCCCCTTAGCTTACAAATAAGGAAAGTGTCAAATTCAGTTTGTTGGTATAAAGTCACAAATTTTTTCATGCAGAAATAAAAATAAATTTTCCTCCTGGCTCTAAGGACCGTGTCCTTTTAATGTAACTCCAGATATTTAAGTGGTATTATGTAATTGTGTCATGTGTTTACAGCTCTATTAAAGAATATGTCATTGGAAAACATTGGTTATTGAATAGTGTCTTAATGAGAATGGTATTTGAACTAATCACACTGAGTTGAAAACTACATCTTAGTCCATCAAAATTTTTCTTATTGCTTTATTTGTTGCCAAGAGTTCTTAATAAATTTATACATAGATTTTCCCCAGTTAACTGGATGGAAACTAAAACTGATCATGGATTTCTGCCTAATGAGTGAAGTATGCTTCTTGAGGCATGTGTTGTTAACTTCTAGGGATATATAACTAAGCCAATGGCTATGTGGGTAGTTAAAGGCTTTCTCCTAAAATCCTAAGGCTAGAACAAACAAGATGATTTGTAACAGAAAGCACTCAGCTTATTATATTTTATCTATGTGGGATAATCAACATGTGCAAATAAGCGATTTTATTTATAAGAAAACAATAGTACCAAGAAATGTGAGTATATTTAGAGAGACTGAAAGAATAACATTAGGGTTTTTACTGTCTCACCTGTTTATGTGATTGTATTTCTTCATATTGAGACTCTCCTTTTATTATTCTTATTGTATTAATCCAATGCTTTTTAGTACTATGTATTCAATGTGGGAAATCTGGCTTAAAAGATGTCTAAAAATTTTTCCTTTTGATTCACTACCTTGTCATTATCAGGCTACACTGTGGTCATCATCATCTTCATAAAAATTATTATTACAATCATAAGTGCTAACTATTGAATGTATGATACCTGTCTATGATTTTGCAATATTTGTATTATGATTAATAATTTTAATGTTACCACTGTGCATGCATACATGTTAAAATTTTGAATAAATAAAGAAACAAAAAAAAAACCTAAGCCATATCAGGTAGCTTGACTATGTGCTTATAACAAATTATTCAATAGATTTTTGAGGCATTGCAAATTCCTAACCAGTATGAATTATCTTCCTCTCTCCCTGTCATTACACATGAATATTTAAGAGTTTGAACAGAATTTTTTCAAGTAATATACTAGAAACGTTACCACAATATCATGTGTATATCTAAAATTCCCTTGAAATTAATAAACTGTACTTTCTATTGAAATATTAGTTATTTTATGCTAGGAAACTTTTCGAAAAATAGACAGCCTATCTTTGAAATAAAAAAAATAGTTGAATAACGGTTTCAGAGGGAGTTCTGGGATAATGGCGGAGGAGAAGCTGGAGGCTAAACAAGCTCTCACATAGAAAGCAGTTTTTGTTCCAGTGAATAGTCCTAAGCCAGATAATCACACCAAGTGTGCCATCACAGGACAGAGAGTTAGGCCAGAGAGGGAAAATCCAGGCAAGGAGACAGATCTGAGCACTTGCCAGCTGCTGTAGCTGAGGTGGCAGCTGCTGAGGCGGCAGCAGTGGCAGATGTAGCCACCATACTGGCAAAATAGAGAGTCCCAGACAAAGGCCCTAGAGGTGGCAGGTGAGCGGATTCTACTCAACACCAGCAAGAACTGACAAGGAACAGACATCTTCATCCTGCAGTTTGCTCGCCGACCAGAGACAGCACAGGAACCAAGATTCCGGCGTGAGAAGAAGCCTGACATCCTCACTCCTTCTCAGGGTTCAGAGGAAGGAAGACCACCCCTCCCCTCGCCACTACCAGAGATCTCCATCTTTGATACTGGCAAAGGCCTGGCTGAGCAGCTAGCTCTAACTCAGGCATTGGAAGGAAACAAGAGTAATTTAGTAGCTCACAGGAACCTAATCTGACCTGCTAGGCTCAGCTCCACCCAGGGAAAAGTCATCCAGAACAGGGCGCAAGCCCCAGGAGTGGATTTCTTCACTGATTACACAGAGACAGAGGCTGTCCTTCTCTACAGCAGCCTTGAAAATCAATTGAAATACAGTAAACATAAATCCTGAAAAAGGCTCCCGGCTGGGCTCTGTGAGTGACTCAGAAGCTAGCCCCTCAGGGAAAAACTACTATTTGCTGAAAAGCCTCAACTCTACCCAGAACCTAGCCTCAACACAGTATCTTTAAAGTAGAGGAAACAGCCATCTCCCTCTTTTGTGATACTCAAAGCAGATCTCCCTCTGGGAGAAGGATCAAAAAATCCTGCTAAGCAGAGCATTTTTCTGCCTGCTCATAATAACCGACTTAAAAAAAAAACAACCAAGCCACAGCAAATTCAAATACCACAAGCAGACCAGAGACTCCAACTAGAGACAGGTTAAGGACACAAGGAAGATATAGGATCTTCCCATCCCCCCCAAAAAAAATCAAAGAACTTTTTTGAACCTTTTATTAAAAAATTTTTTCTAAAACTTTTTAAAAATTTTTAATATTGAACTTTTTTTTTTAAAAATTGTTTTCTATTAACTTTTTTCTTCCTCTTATAATTTTTATTTTAAGGGTATAAGTGTGTGCTTTTTTTCTTTTTTTTTCTTTTTCATTTAGCACTATTGACCTTTGGATCTTTTTTCTTTCCTTCTCATTCTTTGAACCTTTTCTTCTCTTTTATTCTTTGCATGACTTAATTGCTCTTCTGCTCATCCTCAGATATACGTGTAGTTGATTATTAGATCTTATCCCCCATTGTGTACACATTTAATCCAGAAATGTATTCCTCAATTTAATACCTTTTAGACTTAAATTACTTAATAATAGTACTACCTCTTTATATCTATATAATATTTTAAGCATTTTTAGTATACCACATCTCCTTTTCATCCCTACCCTTATCTTATCCTATCCACATTCTTCTCTGAATATTACATCTTTAAATTTGAATAATTTTTAAGTTTTTAAGTGTTTCACTTTTTAATTTTTAATATTTGTTCTTCTATTTTTGTCTCTTTTTATATCTTTATCTTCTTTTCTTTTCTCTCTCTCTCTACTATCATTCTATCCAACCTAGTTCCCACTTTGAGATTAACAATTAGTTAAGTTAACTCACCCTCTGCCTTTCCATATCCTTCTATCCCTATTTTTACCCACATCTCTCCAAACCTAATAATTTCTGTTTTGCCAAAATCTTCTTTGTGGTTCATAACCCATTAATACATAGTTGTTTGATGTTGAATAGATATATCCGTTGAACTAGAGTGTATCTGCAGACTTTGACTGAGCAACTACAAACGTTGGTTGATGCTTACCTTAAGATAGTGATCTAGCACAAAACAGGTGTTACTTTCATCCCAAATGGGCAGAGCAAGCAGGAAAAACACAAGAAAAATGGCAAGTCTGGGTATCTCAACTCCGACTCATGATAATCCGTAGACAGAACAGATAATAATCCAGAGGAGAGTTCCCAAAAAGCTCTACAAACACCACTGGTAAACATGGTAAATGGAAAGATTGAAAACCTGCAAAGGACTCAGTATGAGCATGATAGGGAGAGAGAGGAGGCAAAAAAAGGCCAATACAGGAATATCATGAGCATGAGGAAGCTACTCAAAGATTGATACAAAATTGCGTGAGCAGCTTGAGAGCACTCAAACAGAAATAAAGGAATGGTGTGAGCAGGCTGAGATCAGTCAAAGAGAGCTACAGGAATCACATGAATGGGAGGAAGCTAATCAAAGAGACCAGGAATTGAGAGACCAGAATGAGAATACACAAAGATAATTAAGGCATTCATGGAATCCATAAGTGGTGAAATAAAAGAACTCAAGGAGTCCACAAAGGGAATACTGAATCTAACCCAGAAGAAGGAATGGGAGTCCAAGGAAACCATAACTAATCAACTAAGTGATTTGAGAATAAACACTGAACACCGAATTAAGGAAGTAAAGAAGTCCATAAAAGATCTAAAACAAAGCTTCAACAAAGAATTTGAAGCCATCAAAGCTGACCAATTAGAAATAAAAGAAAAAAAAAACAAAGTAGAAAGTCTTGATAGTGGGTTAGAACTTGCAGAAGACTGAATCTCCAGGATTGAAGACAGCATGGATATTATAGAGAAAAAACATATAAACATCCAAGACAAATCCAAGAAATATTATAGATCTATTCAACATTTGGAAGACACCATCAGAAGGCCTAATCTGAGGATAATGGGTGTAGAGGAGCACTTAAAAACAAGTTAATGGTCTAGGAAATTTGTTTAACAGGATCCTAGCAGAGAACTTCCCAAACATGAAAAAAGATAGACCTATTCAGATACAATAAGTTTTAGGACTCCAAATAGACCAGACCAGAATAGGACATCCCACTGTCACATTATAATCCACAATGGATCAATTCAGACCAATGAAAAGATCTTTAAAGCTGTCAAGGAGAAAAGATGAATCACCTATAAGGGGAAACCAATTAGAATAACCTCAAATTTCTCATCAAAGACAATCAAAGCAAGAAGAACCTGGAATGATGTATGCCATGCACTACAGACAAACAACTATCAACCAAGAATACTGTACCCAGCTTACTCTCCTTCATAACCGAAGGTAAACTAAAAACCTTCCATACCAAAGAACAACTGAAACAATATATATCCACGAAACCAGCCCTACAAAAGATTCTTAATGATTTTCTATACAGAGAAAACCAACAAGACCGCAATAAAGGCCAAGAAATCACACCCAAACTGAGCATCTAAGAACCATAGGACGAACCCAGTTGCTGCAGCCCCCAAGAAGGTGCACAAAAATGCAGAAACTCCCAAATACCTCTCAGTCCTATCTGTCAACATTAATGGACTTAACTCTCCAATTAAGCAACATAGACTGCCCAGATGGATTAAAAAGCAAGATCCTTCTATCTATTCCCTTCAGGAGTCACATGTTGCCCATAAAAACAACATTTTCAACATGAAAGGCTGGAACCAAAGCAAACAGCCCACATAAGCAGGCGGCAGTTGCAATCCTAATATCAGGTAAAATAGACTTGAAATTAAAATTAGTAAGAAGTGATAAAGAAGGTCACTACATACTAATAATTAAGGAATCTCTCCTCCATGAGAATATTACAATTGTAATTACCTATTCACCAAACAAAGGAGCACCCAAATTTATCCAAGAAACACTACTTTTCCTCATATCCCACATAGATCCAAAGACATTAATTGTTGGGGACTTTAACACACCAATTTCCCCACTAGAGAGATCAACTCGAGAAATCGCAGATCTAATCAACTGCATAGATCAACCAGTTTTAACAGACATCTACTAAATATTTCACCCAGCAGCATAAGAATACAGGTTTTTCTCAGCAACACATGGAACATTTTTCAAAATAGTCCACATTTTAGGCCACAAAGCAAACTTGTCCAAATTCAAAAGCATTGAACTTATACCTCTCAGACTACAAGGGAATAAAATTAGAACTCACCAACAAAAGCCACCAAAGAAAGTCCTGTAACACATGGAGGCTGAACAACACACTGCTGAATCACGAGTGGGTCATGGAAGATATTAGAAAGGAAATTCAAATGTTCATGATATTCACCAAAAATGAACACACAAATTACCAGCTCCTCTGGGACACAGCAAAGGCAGTACTCAGAGGCAAGTTTATAGCTCTGAGTTCCTACATCAACAAAACGGAAAGATCTGAAACCAACAGTTTAATAAGGTACCTGACTCTCCTTAAATAAGAGCAGCAAGATAAACCCCAATCCAGTAGAAGGAAAGAAATAATTAAAATTAAATCAGAATTAAATGAATTAGAATCCACAAAAAGACCATAGAAAGTATCAACAATAAAAGAGTTGGTTCTTCTAAAAAAAAAATTAAAAAAATTGACAGACCATTAGCAAACCTTATCAGAAAAAGAAGAGAACAACCCAAAAAAATAAACTCAGAGATTAGAATAGAAACATCACCGGAGAAACAACCAAGATTCAGAACATTATAAGGGAATACTTCTCAAAACTTTATACTAATAAATTTGAGAACTTGGCAGAAATGGACCTTTTCCTGGCCAATATTGACATGCTGAAACTAAACCAAGATGAGTTAAATCATTTTAACAGGCCCATATCAAGTATTGTCATAGAAACAGCAATTAGAGTCCTCCCATCTAAGAAAAGCCCAGGACCAGATGGTTTTACAGCAGAATTCTACAAGGCATTCAAAGCACAGTTCACACAAATACTCCTCCAACTCTTCAATGAAATTGAACGAGAAAGTTCACAACCGAACTCATTCTATGAGGCCATCATAACCCTCATCCCAAAACCAGGCAGGGACACACCAAAGAAAGAGAACTATAGACCCCAACTTGCAAAACTTTCTTGGTTTCTTTCCTTTCTTGCTTTTTAGTGCTGGGGATTGAACCCAGGCCCCTGTGCATATTAAGGAAGTTCCATAATTCCAAGCAATATGGTCATTTCAATTGCTCCAATTTCACTCTTCAATTAACTGGTACCTTGTTCCTGATACATTACGTTCCTTGATCATAATATTTAGAGATTACTGAACTTCATAAGATTTTCTTCATTTTACAGAATATTTGTTTCACCCTTCCTATGTATCAAGATACTGAGCAATAAGGATTTTCTTGAACTCCCCAGGCAGAGTTCATGGCTCATCATCAGGTTTTATTTTACCATATATATCATTATATTATTACATTTATAATAACAACTCACTTAAATAATTGTTTCTCTTCTTCAGTCTACTGGTAGATCCATGTCCAATCCTAGCTTTTATATAAACAGGAATAGAATTTTTCTCATCTTATTTTCCACTTTTTCACATGGTGCAAATTTTCCTGATCGTGTAGAATTGTTTTTATCCATGAATATTTTTTCAGGACATTTCTGCATATTGTGCATAAAACACTAAAGAGATTTCCAGCCAAAGAAAACAACTCAGGGGGAGTTCCGGGAAGATGGCGGAGGAGAAGCTGGAATCTGAACAAGCTCTCGTATAGAAACCAGTTTTAGATTTCCAGTGAACAGTCCTAAGCCAGAGAATCACACCAAGTGTGCCATCACAGGACAGAGAGTTAGACAAGAGAGGGGAAGCCAAGGAAAGGAGACACATCTGAGCACTTGCCAGCACCCGCTGCGGCAGCGGCGGAAAGGTCGCGGTGCCCACCTCTGGGGGAGACATACCTGAGTGCTCACACAGAAAGTCCAGGACGAAGGAGCCAGACACAGCAGGCGAGCGGATTCTACTCAACACCAGCAAGAACCGACAAGGAGCGGACATCTTCATCCTGCAGTTTGCAGACCAGAGACCACCCAGGATCCAAGACTCAGTGTGAGTACAAGCCAGACATCCTCACTCCTTCTCAGGGAGCAGAGGAGGGAAGGCCACCCCTACCCCCCCAGCACCGGTGATCTCCATCTTGGGTACCGACAAAGCTTGGAGGAGCTGCCAGCTCCAACTCAGGCATTGGAATAAAAAGTCATTTAGCAGGTCACAAGAACTTAACGGCGAACTGACCTGCCAGACTCAACTTCATCCAGGGAAAAGTCACCCAGCTCAGGCGCCAGACATTAGAGTGGCTTTCCTCACTGGGTAACCAGAGCCAGAGGCTGCCCCTCCCTCTAGCAGCCTCAACAATCAATTGAAAAACAGAAACCCTGAGAATGGCTCCAGGCTGAGCTCTGTCTTTTTTTTCACAAAATAGCCCCAGGGAAAAGCTACTGATTGTTGAAAGGCCTCACTACTGCATCCCCCTCTTTTGTGACTCTCAAAGCAGATCACCCTCCATTAAACTAATCTGGGAGGGGGATCTCAAAATCTTGGGTAAAGGAGAGCATTTTTCTGCCTGTTCAAACAAACTGACCTAAGAAACCAATCAAGCCACAGGACCTCAAGCTGACCAGAGACTTCAAGAAGAGGCTGGTTACAGACAAAAGGGAGATAGAGGATTCTTTCCACCCCTCCCAAAAAAATAAAAAAAATCAAAGAAATTTTTTTTCTCTTCTTCTTTTCTTTCTTTTTTTTTCTTTTTGTTCTTTTTTTTGGTACCTTATATATATATAAATTTTTATTCCTTTTCTAAAAATTTTATTAATCTTTAATTATTGCCTTTTTTTGAAAAAATAATTGTTTTCCAGTAACTTTTTTTTCCTCTTATAATTTTTATTTTAGGAATACGTGAATGTGCGTTTTCCTTTCTTTTCTTGTCTTCTTTCTCTTTTTCTTTCTTTCTTAACTATCTTTTTGTTTTTTGTTTTTTTATCCAGCTCTACTGAACTTCTGATCTTTTTTCTCCCTTTCTTATCCTTTGCACCTTATCCTCTCTTTTGATCATCTTTACGTGACTTAACTCTTGTCCTGCACATCCTCAGATAAACTGTAGTTAACTAGTATACCCTATCTCCCATTGTGTACACACTTAATCCACAAATTTATTACTCAATTCAAAACCTCCGAGACTTAAATTCCTTAATAGCAGTACTACCTCTTTATAGCTATATAATATTTTAAGCATTTTTTTAAGGTTTTCACTTCTCCTCTACGTCCCTTCCCTTCTCTTTACTCACATTCCTCTCTAAATAGATGGTCTTTTAATCTCCATAATAATATTAATTTTTACGTTTCTATTTTTTTCTGGTCTCTTTTCATTTCCCTTTCCCTTTCTTCTTTTTCTCTCTCTCTCTACTTGCATCCTACCCAACCCATTTCCTGCATTGTGATTAGGACATAGTTAACTCTCCCTGTGCCTCCCCACACCAATCTATTCCTATTTTTTACCCACATCTCTCCCTAATCCTAATCATTTCTGGTTTTCCAAATTCTTTTCTGAGGTTCGAAGTCCTTTAACATATAGTTGTTTGATGTTGAATAGATGTATATGTTGAACTAGATTGTATCTGTAGACTATTGACTGTACAAACGCAAACTTTGGTTGATGGTTGCCTTAAGATAGTGTTATAGCACAAAACTGGTGCTATCTTCATCTCAAATGGGCAGAGTAAGCTGGAAAAACACAAGAAAAATGGCAAATTCGGGTATCTCAATCTGGATAATCAGGGATAATCAGGGATTAGAACAGATAAAGAATAACCCAGAGGAGAGTTCCCAAATAGCTCTACAAACACTACTAGCAAACATGATAAATGAGAAGTTTGACAATGTACAAAGGACTCTGTATGAGCGTGATAGGGAGAGAGAGGAAGCATCCCAGAAGTTTATACAGGAATATCATAAGCATGAGGAAGCTACTCAAAAACTGATACAGGATTTGCGTGAACAACTTGAGAATACTCAAAGAGAAAGGGAGGAATGACGTGAGCAGGCTGAGAACACTCAAAGAGAACTGCAGGAATCCCATGAACGGGAGGAAAGAGAACTGCAGGAATCCCACAGACGGGAGGAAGCTAATCAAAGAGTAATTCAGGAATGGAGAGACCAGGTAGAGAATACACAAAGATCACTAAAGGCATTCATGGAATCCATTAACAAAGAGCTGAAAGAAGTCAGGGAGACCACAAAGGGAATGCTGAATGGAACCCAACAGAAGGAATGGGAGTCCAAAGAAACCATAACCAATCAACTAAGTGATTTGAGAACAAACACTGAACACCAAATTAAGGAAGTAAAGAAATTCATACAAGACCTAAAACAGAGCTTCAACAAAGAACTTGAAGCCATCAAAGCTGACCAATTAGAAGGAAAAGAGATAAAAAAAAAAAAGTAGAGTCTTGACTGCAGGTAAGACCATGCAGAAGATCGAATCTCAGGGATTGAAGACAGCCTAGATATTATACAGAAAGAACATACAACCATCCAAGAAAAGTCCAAGAAATATGATATGTCTATCCAACACCTGGAAGACACCATGAGAAGGCCCAATCTAAGGATAATGGGTGTAGAGGAGCACCTAGAAACAGAAGTTAATGGTCTAGGAAATATAGGTCATAAAAAATATAGGCCTATTCAGATACAAGAAGCTTTTAGAACCCCAAATAGACCAGACAAGAATAGGACATACCACCGTCACATTATAATCCACACAGGATCAACCCAGACCAAGGAAAAGATCCTTAAAACTGTCAAGGAGAAAAGGTTAATCACCTATAAAGGGAAACCAATTAGAATTACCTCAGATTTCTCAGCAGAGACAATCAAAGCAAGAAGAGCCTGGAATGATGTATGCCATGCCCTAAAAACAAACAACTATCAACCAAGAATACTGTACCCAGCTAAATTCTCCTTCATAACTGAAGGCAAAATAAAAACCTTCCATAGCAAAGAAAAATTGAAACAATACATCTCCACCAAACCAGCGCTACAAAAGATTCTTAAAGATGTCCTACACATACAAAACCAACAAGACCACAATAAAGGCCTAGGAACTGCACCCAAAATGAGAATCCAAGAACCATAGGAAAAACCCAGTTTTTGTAGCCCCCAAGAAGGTGGATAACATGGCAGGAACTCCCAAATACCTCTCAGTCCTATCTCTTAACGTTAACGGACTGAACTCTCCAATTAAGCGACATAGACTGTCTAGTTGGATTAAAAAACAAGACCCTTCTATCTGCTGCCTGCAGGAGTCACATCTTGCCCGTAAAAACAAACACATTTTCAATGTGAAAGGCTGGAACAAAATCTACCAAGCAAACGGCCCCCATAAACAGGCGGGAGTTGCAATCCTAATATCAGATAAAATAGAATTCAAATTAAAATTCATGAGAAGAGATAAAGAAGGTTGCTACATACTAATTAAAGGATCTCTCCTTCAGGAGGATATTACAATTCTAAATATCTATTCGCCAAACAATGGAGCACTCAAATTTATCCAAGAAACACTACTTTCCCTCAAATCTCATATAGATCCAAAGACATTAATTGTTGGGGATTTTAACACACCACTCTCCCCACTAGATACATCAACTTGGGAAAAACTCAACAGAGAAACCGCAGATCTGAACAGCTGCATAGATCAACTAAATTTAACAGACATCTACCGAACATTTCACCCAGGAGCATCAGAATACACGTTCTTCTCAGCAGCACATGGAATGTTTTCTAAAATAGACCACATTTTAGGCCACAAATCAAACTTGTCTAAATTCAGAAATATTGAAGTTATACCTTGCATTCTCTCTGACCACAAGGGAATAAAATTAGAACTCAACACCAAAAGCCTTCAAAGAAAGTCCGGCATCACATGGAGGCTCTACAACACACTGCTGAATCATGAGTGGGTCATGGAAGAGATTAGAAAGGAAATTAAAATGTTCATGCTATTCAAGAAAATTGAACACACAAATTACCAGCTCCTCTGGGACACAGCAAAGGCAGTACTCAGAGGCAAGTTTGTAGCACTGAGCTCCTACATCAACAAATAGGAGAGATCTGAAACTAACAATTTAATGACACATCTAAACCTCCTTGAAAAAGAGCAGAAAGTTAAACCCCAATCCACTAGATGGAACGAAATAATCAAAATTATATCAGAATTAAATGAATTAGAATCCAAAAAAACTATAGAAAGAATCAGCAAAACAAAGAGATGGTTCTTCGAAAAACTTAACAAAATTGACAGACCCTTAGCAAATCTTATCAGCAAAAAAAAGAACACACCCAAATTATTAAACTCAGAGATGAGAATGTAAACATCACAACGGAAACAACCAAGATTCAGAACATTATAAGGGAATACTTCTCAAAACTTTATGGTAATAAGTTTGAGAACTTGACAGAAATGGCCCTTTTCCTAGCAAATATTGACATGCCAAAATTAAACCAAGATGAGTTAAACTATCTTAACAGGCCCATATCCAGCACTGAAATAGAAACAGCAATAAGAGACCTCCCAGCTAAGAAAAGTCCAGGACCACGAAGGAGCCAGATGCAGCTGATGAGCGGATTCTACTCAACACCAACAAGAACCGACAAGGAGTGGACATCTTCATCCTGCAGTTTGCAGACCAGAGACCACCCAGGATCCAAGACTCGGCGTGAGTACAAGCCCGACGTCCTCATTCCTTCTCAGGAAGCAGAAGAGTGATCTCCATCTTGGATACCGACAAAGCTCAGAGGAGCTGCTAGCTCCAGCTCAGGCCTTGGAATAAAAAGAGTCATTTAGCAGTTCACAAGAACTTAACGGCGAAGCGACCTGCCAGACTCAGCTTCATCCAGGGAAAAGTCACCCAGCTCAGGTCCCAGCCATTGGAGTGGCTTACCTCACTGGGTAACCAGAGCCAGAGGCTGCCCCTCCCTCTAGCAGCCACCACAATCAATTGAAAAACAGAAACCCAGAGAATGGCTCCAGGCTGGGCGCTGTGAGCCTTATCACAAAATAGCCCCAGGGAAAAGCTACAGTTTGTTGAAAGGCTTCAACTCTACCCAGAACCTAGCCTCATCACCGCATCCCCCTCTTTTGTGATTCCAAAAGCAGATCACCCTCCCAGAAAACTAACCTGGGAGGGGGATCTCAAAACCTTGGTTAAAGCAGAGCATTTTTCTGCCTCTTCCAACAAACCGACTTAAGAAACCAATCAAGCTATAGGACCTCAAGCTGACCAGAGACTCCAACAAGAGACTGGTTACAGACAATAGGGAGATACAGGATTCTTCCCACCCCTCCCCCCCCAAAAAAAATCAAAAGACTTTTTTTTTCTTTTTTGTTTCATTTTTTTCTTCTTTTCTTTTTTTTGTTTTCTGTTTTTTGTTACCTTATATATATATATATATATATATATTTTTTTCTCTTCTAAAACTCTTATTAATCTTTAACTTTTGCCTCTTCTGAAAAAATAATTGTTTTCCAGTAACTTTTTTTTTCTCCTCTTATAATTTTTATTTTAGGAATATGTGAATGAGCGTTTTCCTTTCTTTTCTTGTCTTCTTTCTCTTTTTCTTTCTTTCTTAATTATCTTTTTGTTTTTTGTCTAGCCCTACTGAACTTCTGATCTTTACTTCTCCCTTTCCCATCCTTAAAGTTTTTCACATCTCCTCTATGTCCCTCCCTTTCTCGCAACATATTCACATTCCTCTCTAAATAGATGGTCTTTTATCTCTATAATAACATTAATTTTTACGTTTCTATTTTTTTCTGCTCTCTTTTCATTCCCCTTCCCGTCTCTTCTTTTTCTTTCTCTCTCTACTTGCATCCTACCCAACCCATTTCCTGCATTGTGATTAGGACATAGTTAACTCTCCCTGTGCCTCCCCACACCAATCTATTCCTATTTTTTACCCACATCTCTCCCTAATCCTAATAATTTCTGGTTTTCCAAATTCTTTTCGGCAGTTCGAAGTCCTTTAACATATAGTTGTTTGATGTTGAATAGATGTATATGTTGAACTAGATTGTATCTGTAGACTATTGACTGTACAAACGCAAACTTTGGTTGATGGTTGCCTTAAGATAGTGTTCTAGCACAAAACTGGTGCTATCTTCATCTCAAATGGGCAGAGTAAGCTGGAAAAACACAAGAAAAATGGCAAATTCGGGTATCTCAATTTCCAATCTGGATAATCAGGGATTAGAACAGATAAAGAATAACCCAGAGGAGAGTTCCCAAATAGCTCTACAAACACTACTAGCAAACATGATAAATGAGAAGTTAGACAATGTACAAAGGACTCTGTATGAGCGTGATAGGGAGAGAGAGGAGGCATCCAACACATTTATACAGGAATATCATAAGCATGAGGAAGCTACTCAAAAACTGATACAGGATTTGCGTGAACAACTTGAGAATACTCAAAGAGAAAGGGAGGAATGGCGCGAGCAGGCTGAGAACACTCAAAGAGAACTGCAGGAATCCCACGAACGGGAGTAAAGAGAACTGCAGGAATCCCACAAACGGGAGGAAGATAATCAAAGAGTAATTCACGAATTGAGAGACCAGGTAGAGAATACACAAAGATCACTAAAGGCATTCATGGAATCCATTAACAAAGAGCTGAAGGAAGTCAGGGAGACCACAAAGGGAATGCTGAATGGAACCCAACAGAAGGAATGGGAGTCCAAAGAAACCATAACCAATCAACTAAGTGATTTGAGAACAAACACTGAACACCAAATTAAGGAAGTAAAGAAATTCATACAAGACCTAAAACAGAGCTTCAACAAAGAACTTGAAGCCATCAAAGCTGACCAATTAGAAGGAAAAGAGATAAAAAAAAAAAAAGTAGAGTCTTGACTGCAGGTAAGACCATGCAGAAGATCGAATCTCAGGGATTGAAGACAGCCTAGATATTATACAGAAAGAACATACAATCATCCAAGAAAAGTCCAAGAAATATGATATGTCTATCCAACACCTGGAAGACACCATGAGAAGGCCCAATCTAAGGATAATGGGTGTAGAGGAGCACCTAGAAACAGAAGTTAATGGTCTAGGAAATATAGGTCATAAAAAATATAGGCCTATTCAGATACAAGAAGCTTTTAGAACCCCAAATAGACCAGACAAGAATAGGACATACCACCGTCACATTATAATCCACACAGGATCAACCCAGACCAAGGAAAAGATCCTTAAAACTGTCAAGGAGAAAAGGTTAATCACCTATAAAGGGAAACCAATTAGAATTACCTCAGATTTCTCAGCAGAGACAATCAAAGCAAGAAGAGCCTGGAATGATGTATGCCATGCCCTAAAAACAAACAACTATCAACCAAGAATACTGTACCCAGCTAAATTCTCCTTCATAACTGAAGGCAAAATAAAAACCTTCCATAGCAAAGAAAAATTGAAACAATACATCTCCACCAAACCAGCGCTACAAAAGATTCTTAAAGATGTCCTACACATAGAAAACCACCACACCACAACAAAGGCCAAGAAACTGCACCCAAACTGAGAATCCAAGAACCTTAGGAAGAACCCAGTTTTTGCAGCCCCCAAGAAGGTGGATAACATGGCAGGAACTCCCAAATACCTCTCAGTCCTATCTCTTAACGTTAACGGACTGAACTCTCCAATTAAGCGACATAGACTGTCTAGTTGGATTAAAAAACAAGACCCCTCTATCTGCTGCCTGCAGGAGTCACATCTTGCCCGTAAAAACAAAAACATTTTCAATGTGAAAGGCTGGAACAAAATCTAACAAGCAAACGTCCCCAATAAACAGGCGGGAGTTGCAATCCTACTATCAGATAAAATAGACTTCAAATTAAAATTCGTGAGAAGAGATAAAGAAGGTCGCTACATACTAATTAAAAGATCTCTCCTTCAGGAGGATATTAAAATTCTAAATATCTATTCGCCAAATAATGGAGCACCCAAATTTATCAAAGAAACACTATGTTCCCTCAAATCCCATATAGATCCAAAGACATAAATTGTTGGGGATTTTAACACACCACTCTCCTCACTAGATAGATCAACTCGGCAAAAACTCAACAGAGAAACCGCAGATCTAAACAGCTGCATAGATCAACTAGACTTAACAGACATTTACCGAACATTTCACCCAGCAGCATTAGAATACACGTTCTTCTCAGCAGCACATGGAACGTTGTCTAAAATAGACCACATGTTAGGCAACAAAGCAAACTTGTCTAAATTCAGAAACATTGAGGTTATACCTTGCATTCTCTCTGAAGAGAAGGGAATAAAATTAGAACTCAACAACAAAAGCCACCAAAGAAATCCGGCATCACATGGAGGCTGAACAACACACTGCTGAATCATGAGTGGGTCATGGAAGAGATTAGAAAGGAAATTCAAATGTTCATGCTATTCAACGAAAATGAACACACAAATTACCAGCTCCTCTGGGACACAGCAAAGGCAGTACTCAGAGGCAAGTTTATAGCTCTGAGCTCCTACATCAACAAATTGGAGAGATCTGAAACTAACAAATTAATGATACCTCCAAACCTCCTTGAAAAAGAGCAGCAAGATAAACCCCAATCCAGTAGGCGGGAAGAAATAATCAAAATTAAATCAGAATTAAATGAATTAGAATCCAAAAAAACTATAGAAAGAATCAGCAAAACAAAGAGTTGGTTCTTCGAAAAACTTAACAAAATTGACAGACCCTCAGCAAACCTTATCAGAAAAAGGAGAGAACACACCCAAATTAATAAACTCAGAGATGAGAATGGAAACATCACAACGGAAACAACCAAGATTCAGAACATTATAAGGGAATACTTCTCAAAACTTTATGGTAATAAGTTTGAGAACTTGACAGAAATGGCCCTTTTCCTAGCAAATATTGACATGCCAAAATT
The DNA here is from genome assembly GCF_024711535.1 of Dipodomys merriami. Lineage (NCBI taxonomy): Eukaryota > Metazoa > Chordata > Mammalia > Rodentia > Heteromyidae > Dipodomys > Dipodomys merriami. The sequence goes on along the minus strand of NW_027203049.1, from coordinate 69,454 downwards.
AAACCAAGATGAGTTAAACCAGCTTAACAGGCCCATATCAAGCATTGAAATATAAACAGCAATAAGCTACCTCCCAGCTAAGAAAAGTCCAGGACCAGATGGTTTTACAGCGGAATTTTACAAGGCCTTCAAAGCAGAGCTCACACCAATACTCCTCCAACTCTTCAATGAAATTGAAAGAGAAAGCTCACTACTGAACACATTCTATGAAGCCATCATAACCCTCATCCCAAAACCAGGCAGGGGCTCATCAAAGAAAGAGAACTATAGACCCATTTCTTTGATGAACATTGATGCAAAACTTCTCAACAAAATTTTGGACAATCGACTTCAACAATTCATCCAAAAAATCATACACCATGATCAAACAGGATTCATTTCAGGGATGCAAAGCTGGTTCAATATACGCAAATCAATTAATATTATTCATCACATCAACAGGAGCAAGAGTAAGAACCACATGGTTATCTCAATAGATGCAGAAAAAGCATTCGACAAGATCCAACACCCCTTTATGATGAAGGTTTTGTAAAAATTAGGAATCCATGGAACATTCCTCAATACAATAAAGGCTGTATATGACAAACGTACAGCCAGAATTATACTCAATGGTGAAAAACTAAAGCCATTTCCTCTAAACTCAGGAAGAAGACAAGGATGCCCACTCTCTCCACTTCTCTTCAATCTAGTATTAGAATGCCTAGCTACAGCAATAAGACAAGATGCAGACATAAAGGGGATCCAAATAGGGAAAGAAGAAATAAAACTCTCCCTCTTTGCAGATGACATGATCTTGTATTTAAAGAATCCCATAGACTCCACTCACAATTTACTCAAGCTGATTCAAAACTTTGGCAAAGTAGCAGGTTACAAAATTAACCCCCAAAAATGAATGGCTTTTCTGTATGCCAACAATGAGAAAAGTGTGGCTGAAATTAGGAAAGCAACTCCATTTGTAATAGCCCCACAAAAAATAAAATACCTAGGAATTAACTTAATTAAAGAAGTGAAGGACCTCTATGATGAAAACTTTAAAATCTTGAAAAAGGAAATCAACACAGAACTAAAAAAATGGCAAAACCTCCCAAGGTCCTCGATTGGCAATATTATCATCCTGAAAATGGCAATACTTCCCAAGGCTATCTACAAATTCAACGCGATACCTATCAAAATTCCACCTCATTCTTCAAGGAAATAGAAGAGGCAATCCAAAAATTCATATGGAACAGTAAAAGACACCGAATAGCAAAAATGCTCCTCAACGGAAAGAACACTGCTGGAGGAATATCAATACCAAATTTCAAACTCTACTATAAAGCCATAGTAATCAAAACAGCTTGGTATTGGCATAAGAACAGACCTCAGGACCAATGGAATAGAATTGAAAACCCAGAAATGAACCTACAGACCTATAGCCATCTAATCTTCGATAAGGAAGCTAAAACAATAGAATGGAAGAAAGACAGCCTCTTCAGTAAATGGTGCTGGCAAAATTGGTTAACTACATGTAGAAAACTAAAGCTAGATCCTTATATATCACCCTGCACCAGAATCAACTCCAAATGGATCAAAGACCTTGAACCCAAAGCAGACACTCTGAAAACATTACAGGATGGAATAGATGAAACCCTAGGTCTCCTTGGCTCAGGCCGAAATTTTCTGAATAGAGACCCAGAAGCACAACAAATCAAAGAAAGGTTGGACAAATGGGATTGCATAAGGTTGCAGAGCTTCTTCAAGGCAAGTGACATAGCTAGCAAGATCAATAGAAAGCCCACCGATTGGGAGAAGATCTTTACTAGCCGTACAACGGACAAGGGTCTCATATCTAAAATATCCTTGGAACTCAAAAAATTAAACCACCCAACAACAAATCCTCAAAGAAACAACTGCCTAATTAATAACTGGGCGAAAGACTTAAAGAGAAGCTTCTCTGAAGAAGAAAGAAGGATGGCCAATAGATGCATGAAGAAATGTTCAACATCCCTAGCCATAAAGATATGCAAATCAAAACAACATTGAGATATCACCTCACTCCAGTTAGAATGGCCAAAATCAAGAACTCTAACAACAACAGATGCTGGAGGGGATGTGGACAGAAAGGAACCTCACTTTATTGTTGGTGGGAATGTAAACTTGTTCAACCACTTTGGAAAGCAGTATGGAGGTTCCTCAAAAGACTTCACATAGATCTCCCCTATGACCTAGGAATCCCACTTTTGGGCATTTACCCAAATGTTTACAAACAAGACCACACTAAAGCTACCAGCACAACAATGTTTATTGCAGCATTATTTACCATAGCTAAGATATGGAACCAACCCAGATGTCCCTCAGCAGATGAATGGATCAAGAAACTGTGGTATATATACACAATGGAATTCTATGCCTCCATCAGAAAGAATGACATTGCCCCATTTGTTAGGAAATGGAAAAACTTGGAAAAAATTACATTAAGCGAAGTAAGCCAGGCCCAAAGAAACATAGGTCCCATGGTTTCCCATATTTGCAATATCTAGCATATGTATGAGTCAAGCGGAATAGGTCAGATAATGTGAGGTCAGGAAAATGAACCCTTAGACATGTATTTTCATATTTTTTTTCTTTCATGCATGTGTTTCTAACGCATTTATAAGATTATCTCTTTGTTGCTTTGTATGTCCCTCCCCCACAGTATAACTCCTGCTTTCACTATATTTGATGTCAGTATAACTTGTGGAGGAGATGGGGAAAAACCAGTTGTTTAAGGATACAGGTGGACCTGTTGCAACAATGAGAAGTACAATTTGTCTTGTCCAAAACGAGCTTTACAATGTCCGTGTGGGGGGGGGAGGGGGGGAAGGAGAAGGATTGGGATTGGGGGGGAGGGGGGAGGCTGGGAATATATGTGAAGGGTAAACCAAAGGAGGAGGGTGCAATTCTTGATAAGAAATGTACGCATTATCCTGCCCATGTAATTGTAACCCCTCTGTACAGTATGTTCACAAATAAAATTAAATTAAATTAAAAAAAAAGAAAAAAGAAAACAACTCAGAATTCTAGAGATTAATGACTGTACTCTGGGTTCTTGTTCACTTGGCACTGGATTTGGCATCTCAGTGTTACAGATATATATATATATATATATATATATATATATATATATATATATATATATATAAAGTTGCTTTCTTTTTGGTTTCCCATTTTCAGCTATATGAAGCATTTAAGGTGCATAGCAAGTTAACCATGGAAATATTAGCTGGTAATGTTTTTAAAAATATTTTTATTGTAAAGAAATTGTAGAGGGGTTACAGGGTTCAGTTACAGCATGTTAATGAGTACATTTCCTGTCGAGCATTGTTACCCCATCCTCTGTTTTCCCCCTACATTCCCTTCCCTCCTTACTTCCCCAACTCCTCCTTCCCCCTACCCTGAAGTTGTGAAGTTAGTTTTCAACATAGTTTATTGTACTTCTCATTGTTACAATTGGTCAACATGTATCCTTGTTTCAGCATTTTGTTGTTTCCCTTCCCCTTCCCAAATTAGAAAAATGTATATACATGATGTACAGAACTGGAATCAAATGAAGTGACAACAGAGGATATGTGTGCTAGTAATCTTTAACTTTCAAATTCAAAAACAAAAATAAGCAGTGAATGATAAAATTTGTTCATAAGGGAACCCTCAGCCTTCCGTTTGATACTCTGATTCTTCCATTAAAATAAAATATTGTTAAAATCAAGTTCTGATCCAAGCTAAAATGCTGATACACGTGGAAATGATGACGTTGAGTTGGTATTAGTTAAATATGCTTTCCTATTAATGATATAACATGGAAAATGTTTTTACAAAAACTAGTTGATAGTAAGAGGGATTTTCGACAAAAGCATTATAATGGGTAAGGTGTGTAAAAGTTACAAAACTGGAACTGCATGCTGGGAAAAATATAAACTTTATGGGGAGGAGTAACGTACTGTTTTAGATGAGCCAAGTTAAGATAGATCATTATGTAACAAGAAATTTTGTATTTGGTTCTTTCTAACAACTAGCAGATACTTATCTATTTATAAAAAATAAATAGTAGAATGAAAAATCCAAATGAACTTTAATGATGCATTTAATATTTTGGAGACAACAAAATTTTTAGTGTTAGGGAAAGTTTAATTAATTATGGAATTTATAAGCACTGGACTCCCATGCAATCATTCTAAGTGATGTTCTTAGAACAGTATGAAATTTCTAAGGATAGGAAATATATGAATGATATTATGAGATGAAAAGTCAACTTATAAAGTAGGATCACACCTGTATCTTACCTACTCACAAGGGTGAGATTTGAGTATTACGGTTCAAAGCCAGCCCCCCGAGGAATATCCATTTAACCACCAAAATGACAGAAATGGGCCTGTGGCTAGTGCTGTGGGAAAAAAAAAAGCAGAGAACAGTGTGTAGGCCCTGGATTCAAGCTCCAGTTTGGGCAATAAACAAATGAATAATCAAACAAATATATGACCCCAAATTTTAGGAAAATATGCATATGCATATATGCATGGCAGATGGGTCTAACCGTGGTGTTCCAGTGTTTACATTGTGGAGTTCCAGGATGGGAACATCACAAACATTTAATTAAAGGAAATCAAATGTAACAATATGTTGGAAATGATCTGTACAACTTTGGAGGGATTGAGAGAATGAAGGAAAGAGGAAGAAAAATGAGGGAGAGGGTAACAAGTTAGATAAGGAAGGTTATCACTACCTTACTTATGTAACTGTAACCCCTCTGTACATTACCTTGACAATAATATTAAAATTAAAAATAAAAACAAAACAAAAGCTTTTATTTATATCATTATATTTAAAAGTATACTTTATAAGAGTTATAGGCATGTTTTAAATTTCTAATGCATTGCCCCACTCTACTGGAGTATACTGGAATATGGGGAGAATTACTTACACATGAGTCCATGAGTAAGGACCGTAAAAGAATTCCATAAAGAAATGTCCACATGGACCAAAGGGTCCTACCCATAATACCTTCCTTCTATAGCAAATCCACATAATTTAATCATTTAAAGACAAATGATGAACCAACGTTTCCATTTGTAGAAATACATACTTGTGACAAGGATGGAAAAGGCACTGAGACCCAGAGTGAATGATGCACAATTTTAAGGAAGATTCCATAGATAAAGGAATGTGTCCCCCACACTTCCAACTGTAAATCTGGGAAAGTCAGTCATCTTTGTCATACTAATAAAAACCGCAAAAAAGCTAACTGTGGGATTCAAAAAGATTGCATGAGAACAAGTGTTCATTGTGACAGCAAAGTAACTTCAGTGCAAATTACTATGTCTCTCTTTCCTTGCCTTATTCCCACCTCATTCTTGAATTCTGAAGGTGAGATTCTGGGGAGCCAGTTCCCTTTGGTCCAGTAATTAATGAAAGTGAACAGGTGAATGGAGATACAATTTCTTCACATAGTTCTTAGATTCTCATTTTTTGTTAAGCTTACGGAGAAATAATGGGATTGCAAAACACAAGAAAGTCTTAACTTTTCCACTAATTTCTAAAATGTCTGCTGTAAGAACAACAAAATTAACGAAAGAAACACCTCAGAAAACATATAAAGATATTTGTGGTGTATTGATACCAGGAGAAATTGAAATGTCACATATAAATATCAAATTACATTTACAAAGCAAAAACTCAAATTCTTCACTGAGCTAATGTGATAATTACACATTTATATTTTCCAACAAAATCACCATTGAGAATAACACAGTCAATTACAATCACAGAAGCAAAGCTACAATGAACTGCTAAAATTTTTACCTATTCTTTCCTGGAGTTGAGAGGGTTGATTCTGCTGATGTTGACTGTTTGATCCTCTTCCTCCTCACAAATAAGTGTGCCTATGTAGAACAATTTATACCTATATCTTAAATTCATGGGTGTCTAGCCTTTCTGGTTGGATCTTCAGTCTGAGTACCACGTATGGAGAATATATAGTTTATGAACATGGACCATGCCTTAACAAACTAAAACATGCTCTAAAACAGTTCCAACAGAAACATCTGTGATAATGGAAATATTCTATATATGCATTGTTTAACAGACTAGCCACTGGCTATATGTGGCTAATGAATCTTAAATGTGAATAGTGTCTGAAAAATTAATTCTTCCAATTTCAGTTAAATGAAATTTTAAATAATAAGATTCATCTACTCACTTTTAACTGAACAGCTCAGTTTCCAAATAAGGAAGCTGAGTTCTCACAAAGATGATGATATAATATAATCCAAGTGAAGAATTTTCCATTAGATACTAACTGAATGCCTGTGAATTATCTGAGTTTTCCTGTCTTATAGAATTCAGCCATCGCTCACCTAGATTGACAGCTGGGAGGAAAGGGGTGGGAGATAAACACAAGCTACTTGGGATACTGAAAATTGCTCCTTGAAGATGAGGGTTATGCATGAATCTTTTCTATATTTAGTAGACAGCAAAGTGTGTGGAATCCTGAAGGTAGAAAAATAATGATTGTATTTCAATCAAACAGGTTCTCTTTTTTTATCAAAATGGGAGAGAAGTCAGACAGGTGAATTCTATAAATATACAAACAATATAGAGAAAATTTGCTACATTCTATTCCATGATAGGCCCTGGCATAAACGTTGGCACTCTGTACATACTCTGTAAATATTCACACACTAAAAAACAGAAATGTAATCTTTTATTACTGTTAAAATACATAGAATATCTTCATAATATATATTTGTGGGCCTATTTTTTCCTTAATTTCTTCCACACCTACATTAAGAAATGCCTCTAAGAAAAAAGCTTCTAGATGTGTTAAATTTGAATTCCATCTATTTATTTTGTTGAATTGTATTCTAGATAGGACTGAGGGCTTAGGGCTAAAAAAATAATAAGTATTCTCAACAAATTGTCATGCCTCCCTTTTAAGGGGATCTAAACGTTTATTAGGAGAAATATATATTGGTCTTAGTAGCTAGGAACATTCAAGAAACAAAAGAAAAAAAAAACAATTCCACGGCAGACTCAAGTGTTTGCATATCTTCAAGTGAACACTAGCTGCTCTATATTCCATAGTATATTTGCAAGCTTTTTCTAAGCTATTGGCATTATCCAGAGTAAAGTTCATGCATGCCTATTGCTCATTAGAAAGATCGAATTTGCTCAAACTCAGAACCCATTGTTTGTATAGGCTTCACATGGCTATCTTTACTTCACTCAGTGGCACTGAGGGATGGGAGCTACACTTGTAATATATAAATATACACATACACACATATCTCACTGGCTTTCACTATTACTGTAAAAATTAAGTCCTTTTTGTCTCTGACCCAAGAGCATCATAAATCGTCTAGCATCCGTTAAAGTGTGACAAGTTCATTATTAACTTGCAAGTAGGTTAAATCTCTAGCATCACAAAATTCTAAATACTCATATGAAGAAAAATATATACCTAGAGTTTTGGTGTGCTTCTATATTATGAAGGTCTCAATTTTCATCTTATTTGCCCGGAGGAGGCAAAAATGCTTGATAGGAAATGTACTCATTACCTTGTCACGTAACTGTAACCCCTTTGTACAGTATTCTTACAACCAAAAATGTACAAAAAGGAAAAAAAAAGAAATTGGACGTCACATATTTCCATTAAAACTAAATTTAAGGCCTGTAATTCTACAGGTTTTTAAGGACCAAATAAGTTGTGGATATGCCCTAAGGCGTTTACAAAAAGCTAATGGAGAGAGATACAAAAGTGGCAGTAGGTAGGTGACCAGAGCATAATTATGTAGCTTTACTTCACTGTTACTATAGCAGGAGTGCAAATCAATATGATGGTTCGTAGTTACAGGACCAGAAGACATACTGGAAACTGACATCAATGAAGGGTCATTCATTATAGGAAATCATAAATCAGAATGCACCAAAGGTTGCAATCAACAGTGTCCAAAAAAGCAACACAGAATGGGATAAAGTTATTGCATGTATATATTTGATAAGTGGTTCACATTAAGAATATATAATGGCTTACTTCACTTTATATAATGTTTTTCCAGGTCTTTCCATTTCCTAACAAATGGGGCAATGTCATTTTTTTATGATGGAGGCATAGAATTCCATTGTATATATACCACATTTTCTTGATCCATTCATCTACTGAGGGGCATCTGGGTTGGTTCCATATCTTAGCTATGGTAAATAATGCTGCAATAAACAGAGTTGTGCTGGTAGCTTTAGTGTGGTCCTGTTTGTGATCATTTGGGTAAATGCCCAAAAGTGGGATTCCTGGGTTATAGGGGAGCTCTATGTGGAGTTTTCTGAGGAACCTCCATATTACTTTCCAAAGTGGTTGAACAACTTTACATGCCCACCAACAATGCAGTAAACTTCCCTTCTGCTAACATCCCCTCCATCATCTGTTGTTCTTTTTTTTTTAATTTAATTTAATTTTATTTGTGAACATACTGTACAGAGGGGTTACAATTACATGGGCAGGATAAGCATACATTTCTTACCAAGCATTGCAGCCTCCTCCTTTGTTTACCCTTCACCTCCCTTCCCAGCCTCATCTGTTGTTTTTAGAGTTCTTGATTATAGCCATTGTCACTGGGATGAGGTGCTATCTCAATGCTGGTATGATTTGCACTACTTTTAAGGCTAGAGAGGTTGAACATTTCTTCATGTGTGTATTGGCCATCCTTCTTTCCTCTTCAGAGAAGTTTCTCTTTAAGTTTTTAGGTCACTTATTTGTTGCTTTGAGGATTTGTTGTTGGGGATTTAATTTTGAGTTCCAGGTATATTTTAGATAGAAGACCCTTGTCTGTTATATGCCTAGTGCAGATCTTCTCCCAATCTGTGGGCTTTCAATCGATCTTCCTAGGTATGTCCTTTGCCATACAGAAGCTCTGCAGTTTCATGCAATCCCATTTGTCCAAACTTTCTTTGATTTCTTGTGTTTCTGGGTCTCTATTAAGAAAATGTCGGCCTGTGCCAAGGAGGCCTAGGGTTTCTCCGATTCCATCCTGTAAATTTTCAGGGTGTCTGGTTTGACTCCGAGGTCTTTGATCCATTTGGAGTTGGTTCGGGTGCAGGGTGATACATAAGGATCTAGCTTAATTTTCTGCAAGTAGTTAACCAATTTTGCCAGCACCATTTACTGAAGAGACTGTCTTTCTTCCATTCTATTGTTTTAGCTCCCTTATCGAAGATTAGATGGCTATAGGTCTGTAGGTTCATTTCTGGGTTTTCAATTCTATTCCATTGGTCCTGAGGACTATTCTTGTGCCAGTACCAACTTGTTTTGATTATTGTGGCTTTGTAGTAGAGTTAGAAATTTGGTATTAATATTCCTCCAGCACTGTCCTTTCTGTTGAGGATCATTTTAGCTATTCATGGTCTTTTATTGTTCCATATGAATTTTAGGATAGCCTCTTCTATTTCCTTGAAGAATGAGGATGGAATATTGGTAGGTATTGGATTGAACTTGTATATAGCCTTGGGAATTATTGCCATTTTCAGGATTTTGATCTTTCCAATCCAGGTGTATGGGAGTTTTTGCCACTTTTTAAGTTCTCTTTTGATTTCCCTTTTCATGTTTTTAAAATTTTCATCATCGAGGTCCTTCACTTTTTTGGTTAAGTTAATTCCTAGGTATTTTATTTTTTGTAGGGCTATTATTAATGGTGTTCCTTTCCTTATTTCAGTCATGTTTTTCTCACTGTTGGCATTCAGAAAGCCATTGATTTTTGATGGTTGATTTCATATCCTGCTACTTTGCCAAAGTTTTGAATCAGCTTGAGTAATTTGGGAGTAGAGTCTGTGGGATTCTTTAATTATAAGAACATGTCATCTGCAAAGAGGGAGAGTTTTACTTCTTCTTTACGTAATTGGATCCCTTTTATATCTGCATCTTTTCTTATTACTGTAGCTGGGCATTCTAATACTAGATTCGGTGCTCTTTAGCTCAAGGCTAGTTCTCTACAACTTGAACCACAGTGCCACTTCTGGTGTTTTTCTTTTTGCTTATGTGGTGCTGAGGAATCGATCCAAGGGCCTCATGCATGCAAGGAAAGCCCTCTACCATTGAGCCTCCTCCCTGCACCTCTTTTCTCTTTCTAACAGGATTTGCTAAGGATCTGTCAATTTGTTAATTTTTGAAGAACCACTTCTGTTTTGTTGATTCTTTCTATGTTTTTATGGATACTAATTCATTTAATTTTGATTTAATTTAATTATTTCTTTCCATCTAATGGATTGGGGTTTATCCTGCGGCTCTTTTTCAAGGAGGCTCAGATGTCTCATTAAATTGTTGGTTTCAGATCTCCCCAATTTGTTGATGTAGGTATTCAGAGCTATAAACTTGCCTCTGAGTACTGTCTTCCCTGTGTCCCAGAGGAGCTAGTAATTTCTGTGTTCATTTTTGTTGAATATTATGAAAATTTGAATTTTCTTTCTGATCTCTTCCATGACCCACTGATGATTCAACGATGTGTTCGTCAGCCTCCATGTGTTACAGGACTTTCTTTGGTGGTTTTGGTGTTCAGTTCTAATTTTATTCCCTTGTGGTCTGAAAGAATGCAAGGTATAACTTCAATGTTTTTGAATTTGGACAAGTGTGCTTTTTGACCTAAAAATGTGGTCTATTTTGGAAAAAGTTCCAAATGCTGCTGAGAAAAACGTGTATTCTGATACTGCTGGGCATAATATTAAATCTAGGTGATCTATGCAGTTGTTTATATCTGAGTTTCTCTGTTGAGTTTTTGCCGAGTTCATCTATCTATTGGGGGAAATGGTGTGTTAAAGTCCCCAACAATTAATGTCTTTGGATCTATGTGAGATTTGAGAAAAAGTAGTGTTTCTTGCATAAATTTGGGTACTCCAATGTTTTGTGAATAGAGATTTAGAATTTTAATATCCTCCTGAAGGAGAGATCCCTTTATTAGTATGTAGTGACTTTCTTTATCTCTTCTCACTAATTTTAATTTGAAATCTATTTTACCTGATATTAGGATTGCAACTCCTGCCTCTTTTCGCAGGCTGTTTGCTTGGTAGATTTTGTTCCAGCCTTTCACTTTCAAAATGGGTTTGTTTTTATGGTCCAGGTGTGAGTCCTGAAGGGAGCAGATGGAAGGATCTTTCTTTTTAATCCACTTTCTCGAGGGCTGCGCCAAATGGGTTCTTCCTATGGTTCTTGGATTCTCAGTTTGGGTGTGGTTTCTTGGCCTTTATTGTGGTCCTGTTGGTTTTCTCTGTGTAGGACATCTTTAAGTATCTTTTGTAAGGCTGGTTTGGTAGAGATATATTGTTTCACTTTTTCTTTTGTATGGAAGGTTTTTATTTGACCTTCAGTTATGAAGCAGAGTATAGCTGGGTACAGTATGCTTGGTTAATAGTTGTTTGTCTTTAGGGCATGGCCTACATCAATCCAAGGTTTTCTTGCTTTAATTGTCTCAGTTGAGAAATCTGAGGTGATTCTAATTGGTTTCCCTTATAGGTGATTGATCTTTTCTCCTTGACAACTTTGAGGATCTTTTCCTTGGTGTGAATTGATCCTGTGGGAATTATAAGGTGGTGATACGATGTCCTGTTCTAGTCTGGTCTATTTGGGGTTCTAAAAGCTTCTTGTATTTGAATAGACCTATCATTTTGCATGTTTCGGAAGTTTTCTGTTAGGATCCCATGAAACAATTTTCCTAGACCATTAACTTCTGTTTCTAGGTGCTCCTCTACACCTGTTATCTTCAGATTAGGCCTTCTGATGGTGTCTTCCAAATGTTGAATAGGTCTGTCATATTTCTTGGATTTGTCTTAGATAGTTGTACGTTCTTTCTCTATAATATCTAAGCTGTCTCCAATCCCCGAATTTTGATCTTCTGCATGGTTTAACCTACTGTCAAGAATTTCTATTTTGTTTTTTTTAGTTCTTTTACTTCTAATTGCTTGGATTTGATGGCTTCAAATTCTTTGTTGGAGTTTTGTTTTAGATCTTGTATGAGTTTCTTTACTTCCTTAATTTGGTGTTCAGTGTTTATTCTCAAATCACTTAGTTGATTGGTTATGGTTTCCTTGGACTCTAATTCCTTCTGCTGGGTTCCATACAGTATTCCCTTTCTGGTCTCCCTGACTTCTTTCAGCTGGCTTTTAATGGATTCCATGAATGCCTCTATTTAGTATGACAGTAATACCAGCTTTGTGCTAGAACACTATTTTAAGGCAAGTATCAACCAAAGTCCTGTAGTTGTACAGCCAAAACTCTGCAGATACAATATATTTCAACAGATACAATCTATTGAATGTCAAACAACTATGTATTAATGGGCTAAGAACAGCAAAATAGAATTTGGCAATCCAGAAACTACTAGGTTTAGGGGAAAATGTGGGGAAAAATAAGATCTGAGAGATGTGGAAAGGTAAAAAGAGAGTAAAATTAACTAATTCCTAAAATTAAAGAGGGAAATGGATTGGACAAAAGGATAGGAGAAAGAGAAGAGTAAAAAAGAGACAAGAAAAAATGGAAAAACAAAAATTTAAATTTAAAATTGAAACACAAAAATTATGCAAGATTATTAAAGTAATATTGAGAGAAAAACGTGGATAGGATGAGAGGAGGGGAGGAGTAGAAAGGAGATATGAAAAACTAAAAATAAAAATACTTAAAATATTATATACATATAAAGAAATAATATTGTTATTACGGAATTTAAGCCTAAGAGATTTTGAATTAAGTAATAAATTTCTGGATTATGTGTGTACACAACGAGGGATAAGGTCTAATAATCGATGACAGGTATATCTGAAGATGAGCAGAACAGCAATTTAGTCACTCAAAAAAAGAATGAAAGAGAAGAAAAAATAAAAAGAACGAGAAAGAAAGAAAAAGGACCAAAAGTTCAGTAGAAATAAAATAAAAATTTAAAAGAATATACACATGCATATTCACCTAAAATAAAAATTATAAGAGGAAAAAAGATTAATAGAATACAATTTTTTAATTATTAATAAAATAGGTATAAAAATAGGTATAAAAGTAGGGTTCTTTGATTTTTTCGGGGGGGGGGGGGAACGGCAAGATCCTGTATCTCCCTTTTGTCCATAACCAATCCATTTGTGGAGTCTCTGTTCTGCTTGTGGTGTTTGGTTTTCCTGTGGTTTGATTGGTTTCTTAAATCAATTTGTTTGGGCAAGCAGAAAAATGCTCTACTTTACCCAGAATTTTGTAATCCTCCTCCCAGGCTAGTTCAGTGGGAGGGAGATCTGTTTTGAGTGTCACAAAGAGGAAGATGGTTGTTTCCTCTAGTTTGGAGATGCTGTGATGAGGCTAGGTTCTGGGTAGAGTTGAGGCCTTTCAGCAAACAGTATCTTTTCCTTGAGGGGCTAGCTTCTGAGACATTCACAGAGCCCAGCCTAGAACCATTCTCAAGGTTTATGTTTACTGAATTTTAATTGATTATCTACGCTGCTTTAGGGAGGGGTAGCATCTGGCTCTGTGTACCCAGTGAAGAAAGACACTCCTTTGGGGGCAGAGTTTTCACTGCCTGGGCTGAGTGACTTCTCCTCCGTGGAAGGAGTCTTGGTTCCTTTGAAGTCTCTGGTCTGCATTCTGTAGGATGAAGATATCTGCTCCTTGTCAGTTCTTACTGGTGTTGAGTAGAATCTACTAGCTTGCTGTGTCTGGCAACTTTGCCCAGGATTCTCTGTGTTTAGGTATGGAGGTGGCGGCTCACCACCACAGCCGCAGCTACCAGCAAGTGCTCAGATCTCTCTCCTTGCCTGGATTTTCCCTCTCTGGCTAACTCTCTGTACTGTGATGGCACACTTGGTGTAATTCTCCAGCCTAAGACTGTTCACTGGAACAATAAAACTTCTTTCTATGCGAGAGCTTGTTTAGCCTCCAGCTTTTCTCCGCCATTTTCCCAGAACTACTCCTCTTTTTTTTCTCTCCAGTATATTTTTTGTTTTGGAACAAGTGTCATGGACTGTCCAATCATTCAACAGGAAGCTTATTCCATTAATTTAATAGAAAAGGAATACAGCCTTCCTGCATCTCAAGGCAACTTTGAGTATAATGTTAATGTGATAATTCACATCATTGAATTTTCAAAGTCGTTTTGATAATTTTTTGTTAAACCATTCATTAAAGAGGTTCCAAATAGCAAGAATAAAAAACAATGTTTTGCTTTCTAAGAATATTTTAAAAGCTAGTAATTCAAGAAAACACCTTCTATTTTTCCAAGATTCCATGGTGAAGAATTTTTCTTTTATCATAGCCCTTACCACTGACACCCTCACTGCAAACTTGTAGCTTTATTCAGTTTTACTGTTCCAGATTTCATTTTGGTACTATCATCTGTAATCTCCTTGTAGTATTTGACAATGAAATTCCGTTTGTTGTTAGAGAGCTCAATTCATATTGCCAAAGGCAGACTCATGAGCATATCATAGAGCATAAACTATTGAAAATAATTAGCGTGATACTATGCAACTATTCCATCAATTAATATAAGTACCGCATAAATGTGCATCTTCATATAATTTTACATATCTATGTCATAAAATAATTCAGACCACTAGTAGAAGAGACTAAGCTCAAATTTTGCATCATCCCCAATATTTTTTCTAAAATTTTCTTTCTCATTAACTTTCACTGCAAGACCTTCTTTTCCTAGCAATAAGTTGTAAGTCATGTCCTTGGATTTTAGTCACCTTTGAGTAAGCTCTTTTCTTTCCACCACTAGTTAGTCCCTCGTGTTAAATACCTGAGGAATAACTTGTCCCAATACGCCTGCAAAAGGAGTATCAAACTCGACTGTCTGTGCTCACTATTCCCTTGCTTTGTTTGGGAATGGGGTATCAGAGACAGGGGTGTCAGTGTTCAGATGGTTGGAACCATGTGTTATGAATTATGGGTAACAAAAAAGTGTATAGAGACTAGGATACCAGGTAAATGGTAACTGTGACTGTAATTTGAGTTACAGAGTCAGGAAATTGATTAGAAACAACAGTTTTGCACGGGTTGCGGTAGCTAATACAGGCATCCAGAAGTGTTTAGCAGGGAAAAGGAAACATAGACAAAGTGAAAGAGTAAAAGTTGTGAGGGATTGTGGGGCACAATCAGGGTAAAAAGTCATGGGTGTGCAAACTGGGTAGCTAGTACTATGGTAGAAGCAATTGGCATGGTGGCCTGATGTGTGCAGAGCTCTGGGTTTGCCTCTCCAGTTTTGGCTGTTAGATCTTTAGGGAAACTACCTCTAGCATCTCATTATGGGCTTGTTGTGTTCAGACACGTGCCATCTATAAATGTCTACTCCAAGTAGACTGCATTCTTTGATACCAGCTATAAGATCTTTGCTCTAAGCATCCTGAGACCACACTCCACAATGCTGCAGAACAGCCTCCACATAGTGAGTTGCAATCACCTCATACAATTCTTGCTGCTCCTCTCCAATGTCAATTATCATGGTAGCAAGGGATCTGAGATGTGCTCAGCAGCAGTGCTGAGCACTGCTACCAATTCTTACCCTGTCATTCTGAGAGCTCCCTAGAAATGGGCAAGAGCACTTGCTGATGTTCCTCCAACCTCTCTCTGTGGCTTTGCACAACCAGACTGTTGTATCTCAGATGGGTTACCTTGATGTCCAGGTGGCCTCAAATGTGCTCTATCTTCTCTGTCTAGGTGCTCTTCTGCTTTAGCTGCCTCTCCTTTCCCCCCCAGGTAGCTTGCTTCATCTTTACATTCTTTGAATTCTGCTTTATATCAACCTGTGGCTTTCACACCAAGCCCTTCCACTTTCTCATCTACCTCTCTAGCTGGGAATCTGGCACAATAAGTTACATGTATGTTCTGTATCTGTTTATCAAGATTTGAGCTGGAATCTAGGTGGTACTAGCTAACTGAGAACATGGGGAGCTTCTTGAATACTCCCCTGCCACTCACTCACTGCTCATTGAGAAAAATGCAAATGTGTTGTAGTTATTCTTTCCTTCTCCATTTCTGGTGAATAAAGTGAAGTCAAAATGGAGCTACCAGACAGCTGCTATGTCAGCAAGTGACCAAACCAAAGATAATATACTGAGGGTATACTTATCAAGTGTAGTAGGATAAAAGTACATATTTGTGGATATTACTAATGGCTTTCATCAAACTAGTTATTTTATGTCCAAAATGGCAGAACAATGTTAGGCTATCCCCGAGATCTTCCTGTTCCTGAGGACTCTTCCATACAACTCAGACCTAATGATATGGGTAAATAAGAAAGTAGGTGAGTATAGATTAGTATTCTGATAGTGTGCTAAGGTTTTGTCTTGTCATAACTATGATGAAATCAATGTCCTTTCTCTGACCTTCACCATATCTCTTTATTTGGCATAATTGGCAGATTTCCTAGTGTGTCATTTTCTCCTGTTAGTTCAGTGCACAAGTTAAAACATTAAGCATGCCAAACCATGGGTATCCATTGTCCTAGCAGATGCTTTGCCTTCTAGGACCTTCCTTCCAGGTAACTCTTTCTTTGGCATATTGCACAATGTCCCAATCAATGAAATAATTTTGAGCCTTGGAGAAAATCTCCATTTATAAAGCAGTACACATAAGAAACAGAAGATGCCCTACACTCAAATGCTCCGGGAGAACAGAGTGTAAGGGTGTCTACACAGTTGGGAAATAGTATTCTGGGGGTGGATATGGATGAGTTTAGATAGCAAAATTAGTAGCAAACTTAGAAGTAATTATAAGTTTCTGAATTACTAACCTTATTTCCTTCTGCACCTCAGGTACAATTCAGGAAGTAGTGGAATGATTATGATCACAAAAAGGAGTTTTTAATCCCAGGTCCCAACTCTAAGTGTTCTTGTTACATCTTCCCACCTGCCCCTGATGTAAATGGTCAGAAGGACAAAGAGGAAGGGAGCCCCATGCTCAAGAATATAAATGAAGCTTACAAGTAAATGCAGTCTCTGACTTTCTATTTTGACGGTAAGATAAAAGGCAGTTTGGGTTTTACGAAATCAGTTTCTAGGCTCTACGGTTCCTTCAGAGCTTCTTTCCCTCTTTCTATGTTTTTACAGCAACAGTTAGTGCAGTACTTCTGTCTCTTAGGGGCAATCCTTCTCTTCACACAATGCTTAAAGTAGACAATAGATGGAAGTTGTCATTAAATCAAAAAGTATGAAATAGCACACAGTGAGTGCTTTCCCTAAATTCTTGGACCTAACAAGTTCCCAATTCTGAAGACAATGTGATTATGGGTGAGTACTAACAATCTCCACTGAATGGTGAGCTTAGAACACTTTTCCCAAGGCAGGTTCTGTCCAGGTTATTAGGATGACTGAGATCTACTGGATCGATGAACGTACAGACAATGCAAGAAGGAAAAGTCTAAGAGATTGAGTCCCAAAAGAAGAAACTAGACCAAGAAGAGAAAACTTATCATTGCTGGAAAAGGAGGAAGACTTAACTAGGAGAATGTTTTTCTTAATACAGACAGGGGTATATTTATAACAAAGTTCTAAGTAGTGGCTCATCAGTTGAAACTATCAAGTCAAACCTCACTCAAGCTAAAAAATAAAGCTTATATAATTAAAAATAACTATTTGGATTTCAGTACTAACATCTGCTTTAAGGGATGTGATTGTGGTGTGTGTGTGTGTGTGTGTGTGTGTGTGTTTGTGTGTGTGTGTGTGTGTGTGTGTGTGTGTGGTGTCTGAGATTATGTATGGAACAGCATTGGTTCTTGAAAATCATCATATTGACACTATCTTTTACGTTTCCCATTCAAGTCTGGTGGCGTTTTAGCTCTACCACATGAAACACAATTCTCGCTTTCTTCTGTTTAACTGGAGATAAACATGTAATGAATATGTCAACCTGGGTTGGTTTCAAACTATGATATTCAGATCTTACTCTCTGGATTAGGTAAGTTATAAAAGCGATCCACTGTGCTCAGCCTTGTATTTCCAATAGGTTACTTAATCTTTCTGAATCTCGGCTTCTTCCTGTGTGGAAAGTGAAAAGAATGACTTTGTGGACCATAGAATTGGGTGAGAGTTATGACTGGGTGCAGGAAGTATACGAGTTTGGGATATGTGTACAGAGAAAATTACTGATGTTTATATTGAAATGTATTCCAGGAATTGGAAACAAGAGGAATTTTTCTGTTCTAGTTTATCCATTTATGGGAATTGAAGGAGTCAGAGATATTCAAGGAGAACAGGGAAACAAAGGCAGCACTTGTACTCTGTAGATACTGTATTCACAATGAGCTATACCACTGTGGACAGGGACAGGAGGGATGGGATTGTCAAATAAGAAATGAACTCATTACCTGACTTACAATATGTTTATCTGTATGTACACTCTCTTAACAATAACAATTTTAAAAAACAGGATGATGATTTTTCTCCTCCAGTTTTTGTAGGTTCCCTTAAGACTCAGGCCCCCCAATGGAGTTTTTGAAGGTCAATTTATTTGATAATTATCATAAAGCCATAATTTCTTAAGAAATGTTATAAAAAGTATTTCATTCTTAGTACCAGTTTCTCTTTGAGTGGCAATTCTACATGTTGTTGGCAGAGCTGATGTTTTACTTTCTGTTTTTACTATTTTTCAGGTGCTATATCTTGGCACCCTGCCCCTACCCAAAATGGTAATTAACCTTTGAAATTAATGTACTTGAGTATGACTTTCATTTATTTATTTAATTTGTTGGTGGTGGTGAACTCTGGGCCTGGTCACTGTCCTTCAGCATTTCAGCTCAAGACTAGTGCTCTACCACTTGAGCCACAGTTCCACATCTAGCTTTTTCTGCTTAGGTGGTGCTGTGGAATCAATCCTAGGGTCTTGTGCATTCAAGATAAGCTGTCTACCACTGATCCACCTCCTCTGCCCCTACGACTGGTATTTTTGTGCATGTGTCTATCAAGCAAAGCTATTGAACAAATGCATTCATTTGAAACTAGACATATTCAAAATTATGAATTATCAGATATTTTAACGAATAAAACAGTTATCATTGTTACTAGGAATTGTTTGTCTCCCCACGCTATAAACATGGAGGAGGTATTTTAAACTAAAACTACAAAATAAATTTTAAGATCTTGGTGCAAACAAATCTGTCCAGATGTTATTACATTAAACAGAGAATTCAAAATGATTTTTCTTCATGAACACAGACATCAAAGGTCTTATAGTACTTATTTCAAATTGCAAATTAAAGGGAAAGTCAGTCAGGAGTTAAAAGTTATATTTCATGTTAATTTTTGAAGAGGAAACAAAGATACTAGATGGCAGACTAAAGACAAAGCAATATCAGAGCCCTTATGCTCAATAATAAATAAGAAGTTTTAATTGAAAAATTGAGCTTGATTGTGCACATCAGGCAAAGGCAAGCAATCAGATCATACAATGAACCAAAAAACACCATAATTATATCTCAGAAAAAGGAGACAAGTTCAGACCAGACATTCTTATCCTTGATTTCAATGATACACATACACATACACCCCTCTACACACACACACACACACACACACACACACACACACACACACACACACACAACACACACACACACACACAACACACACACACACACACAAAAGAATGTATGCAACAGCTCAACCTACTCACATGTATTCAACATGAATCAAAGATCTTCCTGTAATATTTGAAACTTTAAAAGTTTCAAGTCTTGTAAATAATTGATAACAGATGCATAAGCAAGTATTTTCTGAATAGACTCTGCTATGGAAATGAGAGTTCATGATGGTTATAACTACTTAAACATCTCTGAATCTTGAAAGAATTAAACAAGAGACAATTTGAATTTTGGGACTATATTTCTACCAGCTATTCTTCAAAGGCTTAATAAGAAGTTACAAAATCCAAAATTAAATATCAAATTAATACAATTAATACTTGTGTAAGTGAAGTGAAAGACACTGATCAGAGACCTATGCTGCCTCCATTTCTAAGCCGGCTGCACATTGTGGAACCTTTGATTCTGCTGGGCCAGGTCCACAGTTGTCTTCCCCAGAGCAGTGGCCCCTCTGAGGTTGGCACTGGGGGCTTTTTGGAGAGGAGGGGAGGCCTCGGGGGAGGCCGAGCTGGGGTTGAGGATGGGGGTAGTAGGGAGAGTACGGGAGGCCCTGGCAGAGGATGGTGAAGGGAGGAAGGAGGCAGTAGGTCAATGGCTCAGGAAGCAGCATCCCCAAATGCAGCTGGGTTCTGGAGAGTGCCTGTGAGGTGCCGAGTTTGGCCCCTGGGGCCTCGGAGTGGCTGAGTGAGGAGAGGAAGGAGTCTTAAATCCCACCCAAACAGGCGATGAGAAATGAGACCACCAGTGGGTGAAGAATTTCAAGAAAAAAGGCAGGCACTTGCAAGGGGGGTGGTCAGTGGCTATAGGCATGTCCACAAACTAAGGCATCAATCTAGCTTGTGGTTACAACTATTAACATGAGGTATTGTTTGTAAACATAGTGATAATTGAATCCCTTATTGTTAGAGATCAGAAGGGAGTAATAGTCATTAGAACCATAACACAGACATCGATCTTGTCTCCAAATCTTAATATTTTAATGTCAAACAGTTCGAACTTAAATACTCTTGAGATAACTCATACCCCTGTATTCCCTTGACTGTTTGACCTTTCCAGAGCACAGTTTTCAGCCTTTTGATTGTTGTTTGCGATGGCTTCCCAATCTATCCTTTTCCAAGTCTAACAGCTTGACTTCAGAATCCCTCACAAGTACTGTGACAGATGTATTACTTTGAAAACTATTTTTTCTAGGATAGGTTCAATTTTAAAATTTTATTTTATTTCAAAAATACTGTACAGAGTGGTTACAGTTAAGTGAGTAAGGTACATTCCTTATTGAATATTGTTACCCACTCCATTGTTGTTCTCCTATCACTTCCCAGCCCCCACACCTCCAACCCACCCCAAAGTTGTAAAGTTCACTTCCGATATAGTATCTTTTGAATATCATTGTTGCAATGGGTCACTCTTTGTACTTTTTTCATCACTATAATTTTTCTCTTTCCTTCTCCAAATCAGATAAATGTATATACAAAGTTGAAGGTACCAGAATCAAGACAGAGATTGCCAGGGATAAACCAACGGCAAAAGACAAATGAAATAAAATAAGATCTAGATGCTCTACTTTACGAACATCAAGGTTGATATCTGAAAAAAGAAAAAGAATTTTTTTCTATGTCTTGGAGTTCATTTCAATTAGCATAATTTTGGAAGGTCAAATGTACATAGCTCTGGAACCAGCAATCCCACTCCTGGGCATTTGTCGATATGATCTCAAGGTAAAATACACTAAATCTACAACTATGTTTCTGGCAGCATTTTTAGAACCATCAAAATGCCCCTCCATAGATGAATAGATCAAGTAAATATGCTGTATATAAACAATGGAATTTTATGCTTCTATCAGAAAGAATGACAAAACACCTTTCACAAAATAATGGAAAGATTTGGAAAACTATCATATTATGTGAAGGAAGCCAAATTCCAAGAAGCATAGGTTCCATGATTTCCCTCATTTTATTAATTAATATATGCTTAGGATAGTCCTTAAACTCTTAATATTCCTTTTTTTTCTCTCCCTCTTCCTCTCTCATTCCATTTGTGTGTGTGTGTGTGTGTGTGTGTGTGTGTGTGTGTGTGCATGTGTGAGCGTGCATGCATGCACACACAGTAATTAAACTTGACTCGGAGCCTCAAACTGTTGCTTGTTTTTTTCACTCATGACTGACTGAGTCTGTACTATTTGAACCAAGGTTTCACTCTGCTTTGATTGAATAATTGAACATAAATGTCTCATTGATTGCTACTCTAGCCATCTGTGAAACATGATCTTCCAATCTCATGCTCTTGACTAACTAGGAATAGTGATGAGGCACTGGTATCCTCTATTGTCTTTTGCTTTGTTTTGTTTTTGTTTTTTGTTGATTTGTACGTCCAAAATCTGTAAGGAAAACAAATCATTTATAATCAGGACTATTGCCATAAAATGTGTGTTGTTCAAAGATTACCTTAATAATGTTATGCTTTTGCATTCACATTATGTGATTTGATTTTTTGAACTCTATTGTTGCAAACAGTCAAGTCACTTATATACAATATGAATCTTCTTGTCTTGGTTTTATAGATTGTTAGGTGTTTCAAAACAGAATTTATCAAGGTTTAACTCTGCACTACTGAAGCAAGACCTTTAGGATTATTCAATGACTTGTAAATATAAGTTCTTTGCTTCTTGTGGCACCATATGAGTACAGGTAGCTTCCTATAATACCTCCACATAGTTTAGACCTCAATGCCATGCACTCTTCTGCCAAATATGCAAGGGCATTCTTTGTAATTCTCCTTGCATTTTCACTGTTCTTGTCTCTACTCTTCCATGCTAAGTCCTGTGATGATCTTGATTTTCTCTCTGTTACATTCATCTTTGCATCTTGGGAACTACTGTTATGCACTACTGTACTTCTGTCCATTCTCCTTGTGCTTCATCTTGTACCCTTCTCACAGCGGAGGGCCAGAGATTGGGGATATTTTTTTCACTCTTTTGCTCAGACATCTATCTTTACTTTCTAGCAGTACATTCATTGAATTCTTTCTGTAAAGTCTAATGTCATGAAAATGATTACTGCATTTTCATGACTTTGTTATTTGGCATTAGAGAAGAACATAGGTGAGTAACTAACTTAGGTAAAAGAAGATTGCAATCAAGCTTCAATAGATGTTGTTCATTGGATAAAATTTACTTCATGGTCTGCTTGCCTGCTTCCTTTTCACTGTTTATGTTTCATTGTAGCCTTTTCTTCTGGAAAGTATTTATAGGCCTAGCTAGTGAAGAGCAATTCCTACTGTAATTAGTCATTAATTTTATTCCAACAACATTTCATAGATCCTTCTGAGTATTTTCAGGGTCTGTATAATAGTGTTTCACATTCTTAGATATGTTTTAACATCTATACATCCAGTGCTAAAGACACATTGCTTAAGTCACCATTTTGATGACGGAAAGGAAACCATGCTGCAAACTCATTATATGACAATTTTCTGGTTTTTAATTCTTTTAGATTAGAATTGATACTGGAGAACAAGCATTCTGTGTACAATTTTAAATTTTACTAATTATTTTAGTATACTTTCCAACATTGTATAAAGTTAAAACATTACTATTTACTTAGTTTTAGGATTTCAAAAGTGGTCAAAGTAAAAGTTCTATTCATTCATAACTTTAAGACAATGTTATCAATTATGACCAAGTGAGACATTTTAAACTTTTATTTGTGGTCCTTAATGTTGGTACTTGGGAATCAATTCTAGTTCTTCATTTGCTTAGTCTACTTTGTGCCTATGAGCCTGATTTGACCTGTGGTTTTATTTTCACTCAACTGGAATAAAGAAAAATTTCACTAGGAAGGAATTATTACTTGGTTACTTTATCCAGTATCTCTCGCATACATAAAAGTTATATAAGTCTACACTGACAGAAAATAGTGTTCTTATATGGTATTTATTAGTGGTAACTGTTTATTTTTTGTAGCCCCACTCTTCACTAATTATTGTCCCTTTCCTATTCCCCTTTCCCATAAAACTTGACTAGAACCACTGGAAACCCACTTCCAGGCAGCTTCCTCTTAAAATGCCTAACCGTAACTAATGTACCTCCGGGTAGACCTGCTATAAATTTTCAAAGGCCTGACTGCAACCAGACTCCTTCCTGAAAGCCCTCCTCTGTTATAGAGAATTCCCTCTTCCACTCCACCCTTTCCTGGAATCCCTGCTCTGCACCACCAGAAACAAGGCCACATCCATATCTCCTTCCATGTCCCGACTTATTGCACCAAGAACCCAGCCTACATCAGGGTCCTCCCTGAAATCCCCACCTCATCCACCAGATACCCCGCCCCTAACTATTCTAGTTCCTCATAGTCCCATTGCTCCCCTATTCTAGTACCTCCAAGCTCCTCCCATCCCTTTCATACCCCAACCCCAACCAGCATTCTCCCTCAAGCCCCTCCTGGTTTCATCAGAAACTCCACCAATAACTAGCCTACTTCTAAGTGGCCTAACCTCTCAAACACAGCCCTGAACCTACCTCTTCCCACAAAGCCTATCCTGCTATACCAAAAATCCTTCACCTCCCCTATAACTGCCCTTGAAGCCCCGCCTCACCTGGCCAGAGCTTCTTGTACAGTCCATCTCCTGCCTGGAAAGCCAACCCTGCTCCAACTCAAGCTCTCTACCTCCCACATCTACTCTCTCAATGCCCTGCCTTGCTCCACAGATAAACCCATCCCCTATTGGCTCCTCCCTCAGATCCACACCCTCCTACACCAGGTTCCCGTCCCATAATTATTCTACACCATTGCAGCCCTTCCACTCCTTCTCAAAGCCCCTCCTCCAACTAGCCCCATGGCTCTAAACACTACCCTGCACCTGAAAAACCCCACTAGAAAACCCCCAGCACACTATGCCATTTCTGGACACCCACATTGCTCCACTAGAAACCACTGCTCCAGTTGACCTCCTTGTGGAAGCCTAGAAAACCCCCACCACATTATCCCATCTCTCGACACCCACATTGCTCCACTGGAAACCACGGCACCAGTTGACCTCCTTCTGGAAGCCTCACCAGGCTCAACTGTAAATCCTTGTCCCTCCATAGTCCTTTTTGGAAGGTTGCTTTGCCATACCTGAAACCCTGTCCAAAGTCCATGTCCTGCCTTGCAAGACTAAAATTCCCACCCAACCTTACTCCTCTTTGCGAAGTGGTGACTGGCTACAACAGGAACCGCATCCCAAGTAGTCTACTGCACTGGATCCTATCACTGCTCTCACAAAGCCCTGGTTCTGAAAAACACCTCCATATATTGGGACTATATTCTGCTCTACCAGAAACCCCACCTCCACCCTAATACATTTCCCAAAGGCCTGCCATTCTCCACCAGAAACTCCACCCCTTACTAGCCCACTTCTTCCTAGTATTACCATGCCCTCTCAAAGCCAGACCCTGAAAAGCCTCACCCTCATTTTTCCACATTCCTGTCAGCCTCTTGCCTCCATTTCCTGCCCTGTCTGATGGGAAACCTCACCCTACATATCCCACAAGGGCTCACAGTGCTCTACCTGCACCCCTCCTCTAACTAACCTCCTCATTTGTAGCCTTGTTCTTTCTTCTCAAAGCTCTGCCCCAAACAGCCTCCTCCCCAGTGACCAGTCCTTCTTCCACTGAAAATCAGTCCACCTGGCAGGGCTCCACCAGAAACCCCACTCCTCTTTCATCCATGAAGGTCCAATCTAGTAACTTTTATTACAAATGTGATTTTATACTGGCCATACAATTCATACTAATCAATATGATAGGAAAGCAGTATTGCAAAAAGGCAACAACAATTGGATAGCTCTTAGATGCCTTAGTCTAGTTTGGGGTTCTGTTACCCGGCAGATACATATTGTGTGAAAATATGTGAAGGTGATTCCCCTTATTGGAAAGCATTATTTGAAATATCAGTAAGGTTTCATGAGTGATCATTTTATTTCTAGAAAATTCGTGCACATTTGTGCCCATTAACTCTAAAAAATATTAGTTATTTTAAATCCTCTGGTTTTGTTGAGGAAAGAGTATTAGTGTGTAAAAAGATGAGTTATAACTCATCTCTCTAATGAATGATTTTGGAGTTTCTTACCTTACTATGTACCAGAGATTTTAGTAACAAATTCTCTACCAGAATCCACTTTAAATTTCCTCCTTCTACTAAAGTGCCCTTTGGAAAAGTTTAAAGTGAGATTATACAGGTGAAAATGCCTGAAATAAAAACGTATTTGAGATCATAACAAAATTATGATGAAGACCTCTCCCAATATGCTTTTTTATTTTCTAACAAAAGGAACGTAACCCTATTTAACTGCAGACTTTCTGAAGACTAGAAGACAAAAATATAAGAAATGGCCTGTTATATCATGGTTCTGAAAACAAAACCAAAACAAAGATAACATAATGAGACAGAAGGGAATGAGGAACTTGTACATGAGATATATAGTGTAAAAAATACAGTGATTCAGGAAAAAAATAATTTTGGTTGCGGTGTCTTGTTGTTCAATGTATTTCATTGTAACTATTGTTCTTTGTTAAGCTGTGATTTAATATAGGTCTCAGCAGGTATCTGTCCAGGTAATTCTGTAGTTAGTCTATTTCATCATTTCAAGATCACCAGGATGAAAAACTCCACAAACCTTAAGACACACCTGCAACAGCACTAGACATACCCTCCTATTGGTCCAACAGTGTAAACCAGACCTGTGTTTTACCGAGCTTTGTATATGGTATGGTATGGTTTATTCAGGCTGAAGAGCTAAAGTAACTCCAATTTGAGATTAACCCCACTATCTTTTGCTAGGCTGCCCTCAGAGTAACCCCAAGAGAGAGACAAAAAACATAGGCTGCCACCAGCCCTGCCCACCCTTAAGAAAGCAGAGCAGTTGCCCAAGTGTTCGATGAACAAAACATACTAATAGTTCCGAAAAAGGGCAGAGTGGTTATTGTGGACTCACAATAATCATGTAACTATTTGTGTGGAAATTCCTTAAACTTGTTTGTTTAATACTATAAAAGCTGTGCTGATTTTGTGCTCGGGGACTCTTAGAATCACCGGTTTCCTGGTGTGTGGGGGACCAAGCTAAAGCTTGCAAATAAACGACTCTTTTGCTGTTAGCATTGGTAATGGTCTCCAGTGGTTTTTGGGGGTCCCAAGTCCATACAACATTTCTGGGGGCTCATCTGGAACCTGCCTCATAGGACCCTCTAGACGGCCCACCAAAGAATCCCAAAAAACCCAGCTCTTAAGTCAAGGCATTGCTGTTCTGTATATTTGGTTGCCAGCAAGTTCTGTATCTGTAGTTCTGGTTTCCCGAGGGGTCTATACACTGGTTGGCAAGGTGGCTTGGTAGACACACTATAAGACTGCCAATGGGGTCTGTGAGTAGACGTCCCCAGACCCCTCTGGGTAGATTGCTGTTTAGGACGGACATTTTTGGGAAACCATAAGTCTGTAGACTGGCACTTTTTGGTTGGCAATTTACAAAGCTGCAGTGTGCCTTTGTAAGTTGTGCCTTTGTGTTGAGTGCTCTGTTTGTCATTTGAGGTTTATCTTAGCCTTAGGCCTTGGCCCAGGGAGGTTGGAGTATAGGGGAGAATCTGCAAGTCCGAGGGGATGGCCTCTAGGGACTGATTTCCCTAGCCCCAAAGTGACTTGGACTTCTCTTCCCCCTTGGAAGGCCCCTGGGTCAACAAAGGTTGATGATATGTCACCCCATTCACTGAGACCTTATTGTTTTCTGTTGTATGTTTCTGGAGATAGGGAAGTTCTGGTTGAGAGTGGTAGGCTCACTCAGCAGACTCTGGATTCAGGTTGCTGAGTGAGAATGACACAGAGTTCTGGTAGGGATAAACTCAGCCTTTGGTTATTGTCTTCTCTAGTTCTGTTTTAGAATTTGTACCAGTTTTAAATGTGGGTTTTTGGTTTTAGTGTTTTTGTTATTTATTTGAAAATCTCTGGGGAAATAAAAATTCCAGCCTCCAGCTGAGCTCAGTCACATAGAAAGATGTGTGCCTGTTTTGATTTTTCAGCTAGTCCTGAAAAGTGGATGAACAAGTTTACACACCCACCAACAATGCAGTAAGGTTCCCTTCTGTTCACATCCCCTCCAGCAGCTGTTGTTATTAGAGTTCTTGATTACAGCCATTCTTACTGGGGTGAGGCGCTATCTCAATGTTGTTTTGATTTGCATTTCTTTTATGGCTAGGGAGTTTGAGCATTTCTTCATGTGTCTTTTGGGCATCCTTCTTTCCTCTTCAAAGAAGTTTCTCTTTAAGTCTTTAGCAGAATTATTTATTGGGCAGTTGTTTCTTTGAAGGTTTGTTGTTGGGGAATTTAATCTTTTGAGTTCCAGGTATATTTTAGATATGAAACCCTTGTCTGTTTTAAGGCTAGTGAAGATCTTCTCCCAATACATGGGCTTTCTGTTGATCTTGCTAGCTATGTCCTTTGCCATACAGAAGTTCAGAAATTTTATGCAATCCCGTTTGTCCAACCTTTCTTTGATTTGTTGTGTTTCTAGATCTCTATTAAGAAAATTTCCTCCTGTACCAAGGAGACCTAGGGTTTCTCCTACATAATCCTATAATGATTTCAGAGTGTCTGCTTTGACTCCGAGGTCTTTGATCCATTTGGAGTTGATTCTACAAGTATTTAACCAATTTTGGCACCACCATTTACTGAAAAGGCTCTTTCTTCCATCTATTTTTTTAGCTCCCTTATTGAAGATTAGATGGCTAACGGTCTGTGGGTTCATTTCTGGGTTTTTGGTTCAATTCCATTGGTCCTGAGGTCTGTTCTTGTGCCAATACCAAGCTGTGTTAATTACTATGGCTTTGTAGTAGAGTTTGGAACTTGGTATTGATATTCCTCCAGCACTGTTCTTTCTGTTGAGAATTGTTTTAGGTATTGAGGGTCTTTTATTGTTCCATATGAATTTTTTGATTGCCTCTTCTATTTCCTTGAAGAATGAGGTTGGAATGTTGATAGGTATCGCATTGAATTTGTAGATAGCCTTGGGAAGTATTGACATTTTCACGAGGTTGATCTGTCCAATCCAAGAACATGGGAGTTTTTGCCACTTTCTTAGTTCTGTTTTAAATTCCTTTTTCAGGTTTTAAAGTTTTCATCACAGAGGTCCTTCACTTTTTTGGTTTAGTTAATTCCTAGGTATCTTATTTTTTGTGGAGCTATTCTGAATGGAGTTTCTTTCCTAATTTCAGCCACACTTTTCTCATTGTTGGAATACAGAAAAGCCATTGATTTTTGAGCGTTAATTTTATACCCTGCTACTTCGCCAAAGTTTTGAACCAGCTTGAGCTCCCCTATGACCCAGCAATCCCACTTTTGGACATTTACCCAAATGTTCACAAACAAGACCACACTAAAGCTACCAGCATAACTACGTTTACTGCAGCATAATTTACCATAGCTAAGATATGGAACCAACCCAGATGCCCACCAGTAGATGAATGGATCAAGAAAATGTAGTATATACACACAATGGAATGCTAAGCCTCCATTAGAAAGAATGACATTGCCCCATTTGTTAGGAATAGGAAAGACTTGGAAAAAATTTTGTAAAGTGAAGTAAGCCAGGCCCAAAGAAACATAAGTCCAATGGTTTCACTTATTTGCACTAACAAGTATATGTCTGTGTCAAGCAGAAAAAGTCAGATAATTTGAATACATATTCAAATATTTTTTTTCTTTCATGGGATTGTTTCTAACACATTTACAAGATTATTTCTTCATTGCTTTGTATGTCCCTCCCCCACGGTATAACCCCTGCTTTCACTGTATTTGATGTCAGTATTATTTGTGGAGGGCAAGGGAGAAAAACAAATCGTTTAAATAGGGATACAGGTGGACCTATTTGAATAATGAGATATATAAGTTGTTATGTCAAAAATGCACTTTACAACTTTGGTGGTGAGGGGGAGAGGGGGAGGAGGATTTGGTTGGGGTGTGGAGAGAGGATGGGAAGGGATGGGAAGGCGAATCCAAGGAGGAACCTACAATGCTTGATAAGAAATGTACTCATTATCTTGCCCATTTTAACTCCTCTGTACAGTACTTTCTCAATTAAAAAAAGCACATTAAGAAGAAAAATAAATAAATAAAAATAAAATTGGATAAAAAAGAGAACAGTTTAGTTTCAGGTGACCCCTCCACCCCCCGAGCCTTCCTCCAACAGAAGTGAGTCAAAGATCAATTGGTGAAATGACTCACTAAACAATCAGGCCCTGAGAAAATGAAGCTCTACAAAATTACTTAGTTTAAAAGAAATATTGTCTTAAATTTTTGTTAGAAAACTTTAGAAAATATATGTAAAACTGATTTTGATTTTTGGGTGCTTAAAGATCTGAGTGTGTTTTGTATGTGTTTGTGAACATATTCATGATAGAAATTGTCAGCATGATGTAACAATTGGGTGAGATTAAGTTTAAAATTCAAAAGGTTATGAGGTTTGGCCATTACTGAAACATTTTTAAAGCATTTTCACATGGTTTTAAATAGCTTTTTAAGGATATTTTAACTTTAAAATTAGAAAATCTGGTATTTCAGAATGCATAAGGCTGTTTATACTGTAATCCAGATATCTGGCTTAACAAAAAGGAGAAACTTAGAAGCTAACAAAAAACCTATCTTTAGGAGTGAACAGTGAACAGGCAGAAGTGCAGTTCAGCTGGTCATGCATGGTGGAACAGGCCATGGGAAGTCCACCCATGGTGAAAGAGGGCAACCTGGCTCAATAGCAGTTCATCTAACCCTAAAGAGTCGGATTGTGTGTGTGCACATTCCACAGGAAGGGCCAAGTGGCCCCTCTTTATTCTGTCCCTTTTCCCTTCACATAGACACCGGAAACATGATGGTAAAAATGAGTGATGTAAAGATCTGATTAGCATTGCTAAAACTGCCCCTTGGATGTGTTAAAATTAAAATTGAGAAGGCCTTAAAAAGATGGTTAAAATTTTATTTGTATAATGTGATTTGCTCTCAATAACATTCTGCCATTGTGTATGTTTTTTTAAAGACATAAAGGTGTTAAGTCTAGCTCCTTGGTACAGTGATGGTGATTGTAATTTTTGCATTAAGAAAAAATATTATTTGAGTTTAAAAGTTTTCATGTGTATCTGTTTTAAAACAAGCAGCCAAGAGGAAATTAGTGACACACTTAGCCTTGAAAGTTCAAAGGATTTTTCAAAATGTAACTAAAAACTAAAGTATAGAATATTAAAACAGAGATTAATAGGAGGCTTATAAATTAGGAATGGGTTTCTGTATATAAAGTTTAAATGTATAATAGTTCTAAACATTTCCTCAAAGTGCAGAAAGGAAAAATTAGGATTACCAAAATAATTGCTTAATTCCTATTTCAGTTTGATCGCATGGTTTTTTTGTAACAGTTCTCATCAGGCCCAAAAAAAGGAGTGAGGATTTTTGTCAGTTTGTCAGACGTAACTTTGGCTCTTAATATGTTTCAGGTAAGAATATACTTAAAACTACTTCTATGTTGATGCCCCCCCCACCCCTGTTGCTTTTAATTGGAGTAAAGTGGCCTTTTATGAGACTCATTGATGTGTAACTGGTTTGAATCCAGCCCGGGCAGAAAAAGTCCGTGTGAGACTGTCACCTCTACTCAGCCACCAGAAGGCTGAAAGAGCAAGCAGACCTACTTTAGGATTCAATGTGACAGAGTGCTAGCCTTGATCTGTAGAGCTGAGGGACAGCACTCAGGCTCCGAGTTCAAGTCCAGCAACCAACTAAGAGAAATGCCAATGAGGCATTTTTCCCAGTGTGTAGAAGACACTACTTGGATGAAAGCAATTCAGGAGCATCTGCTGGGATGGCAGAAATAATGTCAGATCCTAGAATCATTTGTGTGTGGACCTTCAAAAATTGGTCAGAGTCAGGAGGTCATGGGAAGATAGGTTGTAAGCATGCATAATGTCTATGACTATCTACCTTGTAAGGGACAGGAACTTGTCAGTCATCTGTGATAGTACTAAAAGGCTAAGGTTGTAAAATGTGGAGGATAGTTTAGATCCCAACCCCTGTTACTGCCAAAAGCTCTAATTGGCAGTAACTTTTGAGCTGACACGAGCTTCATGAAATTCATCTGCTCAGGAAAAGTTTGTATCCCGGAGAGTTTTTTCTATTGATATATGTCTGAATGCCTGCATAGGTAACTCAGACATTGTTAGGATTACAAGAGATCACATTCCTAAGCCATCCTGAAAGATCTTTTTGCAAAGCAGAAGGCTAAATAAGCAGCACTGCTATAGCCAGAAAAAAAGGTCTGTGCATTTGTCAAAAGTTAAAATGTTGTTCTTAATGACATCTAACTTTGGTAACCTCTTTGTAAAATAGGCTAAGATTATAGGTTCCTGGTTAGGTAGGATCAGCACCCCTGAGTCAGCTTGAAGAAGTGACAGAAGATGAATCTTTGCCCATCATCCCCATTTAAGAACAAGGGACCAGAGTATCTTTTTCAAAAATGTGACAAAATAGACTGAATAGATAGAAGGAAAAGGCATGGGAAATAATAGTACAGGCCTGAGCCCTCTATATCTGCCTAGAAAATCCTAATCTTATTAAAATTACAATCTAGTTTAAAAAATTGTCATCTTGGTAAATTGTCTTGGGCTACTGTGTAAATAGTCTTAAAAAATTAGTTGAGTCATAGCCTGCCAAGCCTATGCAATGAATCATTAACCAGTATTTGTAGGAATTCGCAGCCCAGAACCAGGTGTGACAGTCCCTTGAAGCCACAGAGAGTCCCTGCTGCTGCTGCTGCTGCTGCACACACTAATGAGTAAATTTCAAAGACAGCTTGACAGTCACCTGGAAGAAATCTACATCATCACCCAGACCATCTCCACTCTGGTAAAAGTAGACTGAACTCCTGCCTGATTCCATCACCTGAGAATGCTTCCTGGTTGAAAGCTGCTAAAACTAATATCATGTGGGACATTCTTTTGGTGATATACAGTAACCTCTCTACTCCCACAGTGGATATTTGGGACAAGGATATCACTGCCTTGCCTTAGGCACTTCAGGGTCACAACCTATTTTGGCTCTGGTATGGTAATTATCTGCTTCCGCCTGGATGTGTTTGAAAGATAGAGGAGAGAATTTTTTTTTAAATATATGGTGGTAAGAGGAGGAATGAGACCCAGCCCTAATCTTAGCCTTAAAGTCTCGCAAGATTTTCATCCCACTGGTACTTTAAGGCTTTCTAAGATAACTTGGTTCCACAAATCAAAGGAAAAATTTACGGGTTTAAACTCTAGTCACAAAAGAGCTCAAGGAACTGTAAAGAATAGGAGTGTAGTAAAGAAAGTCTTAGGAAGGAATTGGGGAAAAATTGGTATCCTTTAGATAAGAAAGATTTAAAAATAAGGATTGTCTTAAAATGTTTGTAAAGAAGACAAACCTCAGAAAGTTTAAGTATGTAGCAAATTGTATGAGTATGTCTTAAAATTGGAGCTTACGAGTTCAGCTGGTATAAAGGTAAGTTAGCTGTGGTATACGGAGTCACATTGCTGGAAGAAAATGTAAGGTCCTTGGTACTGTTAATTTTTGTTACTCACAATTGGACCTTGTAGACCCTGTAGATCAGCACAGTCCATCTATTATTTCTGAGATCCCAATACCAAACTGTAAATATAGAAGACTGTGCCAATTAAGGGACCATGATTGGTCCCTGATGTTCTAGAAGAGGAGAGAATGAAGAGCCACAGTAACTCCAATTTGAGATTACCCCCACCAACTTGTGCTAGGCTGCCCTCAGAGTAACCCCAAGAGAGAGAAAAAAACCACAGGTTGCCACCAACCCTGCCCAAACTTAAGAAAGCAGAACAGTTGCCCAAGTGTTCCAGGAACAGAACATACCAATAGTTCAGAAAAAGGGCAATGTGTTTACCGTGGACTCAAAACAATCATGTAAGTGCTTGTGTGGAAGTTTCCTAAACTTGTTTGTTCAATACTATAAAAGCTGTGCTGATTTTGTGCTCGGGGACTCTTAGTGTCACCGGTTACGCGATGCGCAAAGAATCAAGCTTAAGCTTGCAAATATATGACTCTTTTGCTGTTTGCAATGGTCATGGTCTCTGGTGGCCTTTCAGGGATTCCAAGTCCATACAATAGGGCTTGATACAAAATGTTTCTTCCCAGGGAATTAAATGATGGCATTTATAACTAAAATGATTTGGTGTCATTATTAACATCTAACACATGCTGAGGTTTTTATTTATACCTCTCATTCTCCCTCCCATTCTTTATTCCAACATTTCTTTCTTTTCTTTTCTTTTCCTTGCTTCCTTCCTTCCTTCCTTCCTTGCTTGCTTGCTTGCTTCCTTCCTTCCTTCCCTCCTTCCTATCTTCCTACCTTCCTTGCTTCCTTCCTTCCCTTCTCTCCTCCTCCTTCTCTACTCTCTTTTCTTTCTCTTTCTTTCCTCTTTCTTCCCCTTTTTCCTCTTTTAGGAAGTGAGTATGAATTTAGATATTTTGTTGGCTGAACAAGTATTCTACCATTAGAACAATCTTTTTTCAATTTAGTTATTTGCTCATAGACTTACCAGTTTTGCTGAGGGCTGAACAGAGGCTAAGTTCCTCGCCTCTGTCTGCCAAGTAACTCGATCACAAATGCATTGCAGAATGCCAGGCTTAGTATGATATGAGAATCTTATTACGTTCTTTGCACACTGGTTCTGAACTGTGATCTTCTCAAATTCTAGTTAGTGATGTGAGCTCCAATAGCATGCCCTCAGTATAGATTGTTTAAATTAATGGTTGAAGGCAATTTCATTTTAATCTTTTTTTTTTTGCCAGTTCAGGGGCTGTTATAATTTTATTTCTAGACAATTTTTGCTTTAAAATGTTGCTTTACCGCCTTTTTTTCCCTTTTTACTTTTCTTGGTCATGGGGCTTGAACTCCAGAGTCCTTACATTTTCCACCTTACCTTACAAATAAAGAAAGAGTCAAATTCAGTTTGTTGGTATAAAGTCACAAATTGTTTCCTGCAGAAATAAAAATAAATTTCACCTCATGTCTCTAGAGTGTATGCCTTTTTAAGGTAACTACAGATATGTAAGTGGTATTATGTAAATTGTGTCATATGTTTACAGCTGTATTGAAGAACATACTCTTAATATATCATTGGAAAACAGGGTTATAGAATAGTGTCTATATGAGAATGTTATTTGAACTAATCACACTAAGTTGAAAACTACATCTTAGTCCATCAAAATGTGCAAATTAACGATTTTATTTATAAGAAAATAATACCACCAGGAAAAATGAGTATAAATTAGAGAGACTGCGGGAATAACATTAGGGTTTTACTGTCTCTACCTGTTTAATATGGTTCTATTTTTTGATATTGAAACTCTCCTCTTGTTATTCATACTGTATGTAATCGAACGCTGTTTATTACCATGTATTCAATGTGGGAACTCTAGCTTCAAAAATGTGTAAAGTCTTTTCCTTTTCAATCACAATATTGTAATTATCAGGGTACACTGTTGTCATCATCATCTTCACCAAAATTATTACTAGCATCATAAGTGCTAAGTATTGAAAGTCTGATATGTATTTGTGATTTTGCAATTATTTGTCTGTTGATTAATAATTTTCATGTTACCACTGTGATGCATCCATATTAAAATTTAGAACAAAAAAAGAAATAAAAAACTAAACCATAACAGGTAGCTTGACTATATGCTTATAACAAATTGTAGAATAGATTTTTGAAGTATTGCAAATTCCTAACCAGTATGAATTAACTTCCTCTCTCCCTACCAACTACACAAAAATATTTAAGAGTTTGAACAGAATTATTTCAAGTAATAAACTGTAAATGCTACTACAATATCATGGGAATATTGAAAATTCCCTTAAAAATAATAAACTCTACATTCTATTTAAATATTAGTTATTTTATTCTAGGAAACTTTAGGAAAAATAGACTGCATATCTTTGAAATTAAAAAAGATCAAAAATAGTAGCATAAAGTTTTATAGGGAGTCTGTCTTCCGAAATATATATATATATATATATATATATATATATATATATATATATAAAATATGTAGAAAGACATACATTTTTGGAGATTGTCATCAGAAATATATACATATATCCAAATTTTTGTGTAGAACGATGTACATTATAGTGAAAAAATCTTAAGACATAATTAAAATTAAATAAATACATCAAAACAAGTTCCAGTGACTCAAGCCTATAATTCGAGCTATTCTGTGTAATTAGATCTTAGAATTGTGTTCAAAACTAGTCCACACAGAAAAGTACTTGTTAGATTTTTATCTCCAATTAACCACTAAAAACAGGAATTAGCTCTGTTCCTCAAGTTGTATAGTGCTAGCTTTGATCATAAAAAGGCTTAGAGACAATGGTCAGGCCTTGCAAACAACAACAATATATATCACATTAATTTCACATTAATTTCACAAAAGCATCTTTTAACTGTTGTGAACATTTCTTAGAAACATGAATACATGCCCCGGAAAAATGTTAAGTAAAAATTATAGAATATTTACATCTATGTTAAAGACATGACTATTTAGATTGAGATATCTAGGTAATGATTAAAAATTAAGAAGAAGAAGAATATATTTGGGCTGGCCTTTTATTCTACTTTATAATAGTAATAAAATGATATTTGTAATGATTATATAAAATTACTCTTGTTTGGTTTTTGAATTATAATAAGTGATAAACATTTTAAATGATTTCTATAGGAAATGATCATTTCCTCAATGGTATCAATTCTTTTGTGATTTCAAAACAATTAAGAAAATTATTCCAAGGCTGGTTTGCTTTAAGACTATATTTGTTTTCGTGTTCTAGTTTTCATATGTTAGTAGAAATTAAAACTCAAAAAAAAAATCAATGTCTGTTGGCATTCAGGAACATCTTCATACATACTAACATTGGAGTTGCTTAACTGGAATTGTTTTATTTCATTTGTTATTTTCACAAATAAATCAACATGATTGTGTATTTTGTTTCTTTTCACTGCTGTTGGCTCTTATCTTGAGAATACTTTTTTCCTAGCAAAGTAGAGAAAAGCATTTGGATTGAGCAAGTAGCATATAGGTTTCATAAAATGCAAATACATAGATTTGTGTATTTTGTCATTTGCTAAAAGTTCCTTCCAGAAAAGGTTATCAATTACTTATAAGTGATGCATAATTCCTAGATATTCCAGTTATCACATGCACTTTTTGATTGAGTTATCTCTGCATAAACTCAAAAAAGTGGACCAAAAAAAACTCAAAATAAACAGAAATCACATCTTCATTGTAAAAGCTGTAGTTTACAAAGAATTTTTAGCTAACACCGAAAACATATTTTCAGGTATTCTGCAATTTGTGTGAAGTATTTTTAACAATGTTTTTTTTGCTGACATGAAATTCACATGCAATATATTATCTCCGTTTATTGTATACATTTTAGTGCTTTGTAAGTGAATTGTACAATCATAGGTTTTCCAAGCCTAAGTTTCACAAACTTACATTTCTTCAAATAGAAATGCTGTAAATTTTAGAACAGACATTAAAATAGATATAAAATTCAGTTACAGGAATTTGTCCAGCATATATCCTCTATAGTGTGTCTTTTCAAATTTGTTTTCAGGGATTATTTCCAGGGTCTCACACATACTATTCAAGTGCACTGTAAATGAACTACATTCTCTGTCCAAACATTTTTTTTTTACTTCTCTTTAATACATACATAGAAGTGTAATGGCTGAATAATATACAATTCTCTTTAACCTTATGAAGACTGGAAAACTTGCTTGCTAAAATGATTGCGGTATTATACAAATCATTGTGCTATGTGGAATGTATCAATTTCTCCACAAATGCATTATTATATTTTGTGTCATCTTTTTATATTATGGTCATACTAGTGAATTTTCTTTTTTCTTTTTTCTTAGATACTAAATTATTTCATATGCTCCTCCTATTAACTACTAATTTACATATGTTCTTTAAGAAGTCTCCTGTTCAGGAAAAATTTTATATAGAATTAGAAGATATGAATTTACTTAAGACTCAGGATCATTGTAACATTAACATTGTAGCATTAACAAATATGTGTGCTCTATCTGTTGGATATGTTTTCATTACTTTCATAGAATTATGAAAGGTTATCATTTGATACTAACCAGTTAATTTTTGATTATCTTTAGCCTCTAATGCTTTACATGTCAAATTTTTAGAAACCTTTACTGAGCCAATGTCATGAATTTGTATATTTATGTTTTATAGGTTTTAACATCTCACATTTAGTTTGATAGTCATTTTTTATTTTAAATTTTTGTATAAGGTTTGAGGTAGTAGTCTAAGATCATTTTAAATCTAGAGAAGCAATGGTGCCAATACACCCATTTAAGATTCTATTTTTATTTCATGAAGTCGTGGCATCCTCTTCAAAATCTATTGACCATAAAACTAAGAATTTATTTTTGATAAATCTGTTCCATTCTTCTATGTGTCTGTTCTTTCACTACTACACATGGTAATAAGGTTCAAAACTAGTATGATGGCTCAAGCTACACCATTTTACAAAATTGTTCTGACTGACCTGTATTCCTTGAATTTGCATAC
The DNA here is from genome assembly GCF_024711535.1 of Dipodomys merriami. Lineage (NCBI taxonomy): Eukaryota > Metazoa > Chordata > Mammalia > Rodentia > Heteromyidae > Dipodomys > Dipodomys merriami. The sequence goes on along the minus strand of NW_027203049.1, from coordinate 31,191 downwards.
GAGTTTATTGAACAGGTGGACCAATATTCTACAGAGATATCTAGATGTTTGATAGTCACTCACATTTTACACCTTGTGAAAACACAAGACCCCAGATATTATATAGAGAAAAATGTCTTTAGAGAATGTTTAAAGCATCTAAAATAAATTTAGGAATGAGTTAAGATTTAGTGAACACTATAGCATAATAAAGTTGAATGATAACAACTTGAACTGTACTACAGAGTAGAGTCAGAGGGGATAGAATAGAATGATGAACTACATAGGAGATATATGTAATTGCTATTGTGTTTCTAAGTAGAGAAATACTTCAGAGAAGAGAAGGAGGAAAATAATCAAAGTATTCTAAATCAAGTTTCTTTTCATTCTACCTAATAGTGTGGACTAAGAGTCAAAGAAGTTGGGAAAAAAATAAAATAGAAAATAAAGCATTGTATAGACCTGTTACAATGTAAAGAAATTGTAATAGGAATATGATCACTAATTTCCAAAGAAATAAAAGAAAGAGTAGATAAACTCTAAAGGCAAAAAGAATGGAGAGAGAAAAGTAGCAAAGTAAAACCTTTATCAATAACAAACACAAGAGTTTGGAAGTAGAAAAGCAGTGGAAATATTCTAAAAAACAATAAAATAAGAATAAAAATTGTTATCGTGGATAGAATATGGATCACATTTTATCATATATAATTTTGAAAAAAACATACTAGGAATGAAAATTTAAAAGTCATAATTTAAAACAATACTTACATTATAACTAGACAGTATAGTTCAGTGGTAAAAACTTGGCCCAGCATATGTGAAACAATAGAGTGATCACCCAAGCATTACAAAGTACATACAAAGCACACACACACACAAACCACATAAACACTCACACACACACAACACATACACACCTTTGGAATATTGATATTATCATATTAACAGAGTAAATTATCGCAAATAGTAAAAGTAGGTTAATATATTGAATCATAGTATTGTTTGTACTATTTAAAATTTAGTAGAAATAAAATAGTCACGATATACTTGGATTCTTATAGATTAAGTAAATTGAAAATTAAGAAATAGAAGACATGAGAACCTTTGCAAAGAGTTTTAAACAATAAACATTTTGAAACATGTATCCTTTTATTTTTACAAAAGATTGATGTTATTGGAGTTTTAACTCAAGATTTAGAATATGAAAACCAGGTGCTCTATATTGCGCTAGGGATGGCTATATCTCTATTCATTTCACTCTGGATATTTTTTTTAATTCACTCTGGATATTTTTTTGTGGGTCCTGTTGTGGGGCCTGAACTCAGGGCCTTCGTGCTGTCCCTCAGCTCTTCAGCTCAAGGCTAGTGTTCTACCACTTGAGCCACAGCACCATTTCCAGCTTCTTTCTTTTTGCTTATGTGGTGTTGAGGAATCGATCCCAGGGCTTCATGCAAGGCAAGCACTCTACAACTGAGCCACCTTCCCAGGCCCACTCTGGATATTTTTGTACTAAGGTCTCATATTTTCTCAGGCTCTCCCTATTTATAAACCCTACTTGCAGTTCCTACCATAGCTAGAAAATGGAAGCCACAAATCACCATGCCCAGATTAAACGTTTTTTTTTTTTTAATTCAAGTACAAATATTTACAAAAAAGTGACCAGGTAATGAAGCCCTTCTTAATAAAGTTTGTCTTTCTTGAAAATACAGTATTTGTTAACTGGAAAATATGTTTAGTACCTTAAGAAAATAAATTTATTTAAATTTACCAACCATATAAAAATTAAGAAAATAATCTTAGAAATTCACGTGTTAAACATTTTTAAAGCAAAATATATATCTGAATAATTTACATGTGTAAAAATCATGAAAAATTAAATTAACTAATCCTACAACTCTGAAAAAATTACCTCAAAAAACAAAAGAAAATAATTAAGTTCAAAATTTGAAATTTAGAAAATAAAATGAAGTGTACTCTTTAGTTAAATTAAGTAACTGTAAAACCAGCGTATATCAATTTTGTAATAAAAAAAATGCATGAACAAAGAAAGCAAAAGTACCCATTGATCAATAGCAACAGCAAAATCATCAGTAGTTGTTTGAGTGTACAAAAAAAAAAAATCGATGGAGTGGATAACAATGTTCTTTCCATAAAAAATGTGCTCATTACCTCACTTATGTAACTGTAACCCCTCTGTACATAACCTTTACAATGAAATTAAATTGAAATTAAAAATAAATCAAATAATATACCAATTAAGAATTCTTAGAAGCCATCGGTTAAAAACCTTGTACAAAACTTCCCCAAGTACCTAGGAATATACTTTGATGATACTATTTGAATACTTAAACTTCAGCAGAGAAGCAAAAAGTTTAAAAACTGTTACAAAGTAAAGTAATAAATCAGAATATATTACTATAATAATCATTAGATGAATTTTTCGTGGTAGTCAAATATGTAAGGAATGAGGCAATTTGCCATTTGTTTTCACTTAATACGTGAGAAAGAATTTTCTAGGTCTTTTTAAATATATCATAAGTAAGTGAAGAAACTACTCTGTCACATCATATGATAATCGGATAAAGATTATATTACAGCAAAGAACAGATTGTACTATGTTTTTGGATGTTAATGTATATATCTATTTTGGTTGTGGGCAATTATGGGGATTTCAACTTGGGGTATGGTTCTTGCAAGGCTGGCGTCATATCAGTGGTTAATTTTGGGATAGGGGTTCCCTTTCCACAAGAATATGCACCTGATCTGTCCTTTTAGCCTTCCCATCATCAATGGCATCAGAGTTGCACACCAACTTTCTAGCTTCCGACCATGGCTGGCCATGATCCTGCAGTCCTTCCAATCTTAGTCTCTAGATAGTGCAGGATGGTGGAAATGATCCAATACACCCAGCTATAGATTGAGAAGGAAGTCCACTAAAATTTGGCCTGGTTTCTGTTCTCAAGCCTCCTAAGTAGTTAAGAGTATAGATTGGAGTCCCTTCTGCCAAGCAGTAATAGTATTTTTAAAGCAATTAGACATATTATGACTTTGGCTTGTGATTACCTCAGGAAAGAATAAAAGAGCAATGAATCATAGAGGACAAGAAGAATTTAACTAGCTACTCAGAGGCTGAATCAGCTTAGCTAACTACTCAGGAGGCTGAGATCTGAAGACACCTCTGTTCAAAGTGGTAGACCACTATCCTTTGGCACAGAAGCTTAGGGATAGTGCCCAGGCACTATCAAGCCTCAGGAATGATGAATGCATGCAGAAGCACATGCACATGCACGTGTGTGTACAGGCACGTGTACACACACACACATATATACAAATGAGTATTTCAATGCAAAGTTCTTTATATTTTTACCTTGCTGTAGTTTTCCTGTATTATTTCACCAATTGACAAAAACAGCTAAGCACCTATTTACATGGTGTTTCTCTAAAGTCTACTCTCTTTTTGGAAGCCTGATTTTATTTGACTCAAAAGTAAATTATGCAGGAGGTCAGTTCATCTCCCTCAAATCGGTAGTGTTAGGAGATGGTTTAGGTTCTTCCTAGCAATATGATTTTGTGAAATCCTGCATCAAGCAGCATATTTCTTTCACGAGAAGGAATTCTCTATCAAACAATTAGTAATAGTTTTTTCTCCTCCTGGCAAGCATCTGTAGCTTTATTATCTTCATATAATTCATGATCTGTCTGTGTATGCCAAAGATGGCTGAGAAAATAAAAAGACCCTTGTCAGCGCTTAGCATTCATATACCATTCATAGATATGAAGCTGTTTAAATATTACTTAAATTGCTTTGGACTAAATAATGTTCACCTTGACTATCTTGAGAAAGAAGAATTGGTTTCTCAGCACTTTACTTAAGAACGTGAGTGAAAGAAAAGGAAAAGTGAGGAATAAGTCAACACATATATTCAAATGAAACAAAAGAACCCAAGAAAACACAAATTAATTCAGCATTCAAGAACCTGCAGGAAATGCAACGATTTTTTAAAAATCAGGTATGGTAAGCTTATAAAAATCCTGACTATATGGGAGTCTACTGTTGTGAGGCTAGTAGATAAAGCCCAGACTGGACAGAAAGATCTATACACTATCCCAGGTACCAGTTATTCTAATTTCCAGGAAGAATAACATCAAATGGATAGCGCCTAAGATCATACACAAGTAGGAAACCAGATTCTATCTGAAAATTAATCAGGATAATTTAGGGCTGGGGGCATGTGGCACTGTGGCTCAAGTGGTAGAGCGCAAACCTTGAGCTGAAGAGCTGAGGGACAGTGCCCAGGCCCACAGTTCAAGCCCCACGACTTTACCCCCCACCCCCCCAAAAAAGGTGATGGCTTTTCAAGTACTTATATATCAACTGAGTTACCTTTGTGGAGCTAATGGATTCAATATAAGCCTTGCTTAAGAGCTACTTCTAAATTTTTGCAGTTTAAAATTTCCCAAATGAGGTCTTATTGTCACAAATGTCTGCCTGACCCTTTACCCTTCTTCCATGTATGAACAGACCAACCAGAATATCTTACCCTGACAGCATAGATTGTCTTACTGGAACAAAACTAAAATGTTACAAGGGATCATAGAGAGATGAACAGTTAAGACAGAACTGTTCAGACTAGAAGGTATTTTATCAAAATCTAATTGTTTATTATACCTACTATTTCAAAGTAGCTAAAGTCAAGAAGATGAAAAAATTGTTCATATGCATGATTACCTAGTGTCCTGGCCTGTCTACCATCCAACCAGGCAGTAACTCACACTACTGACTTTCTATCACCAAATATTTCCATTGCTCCAGGAGAAGTCCATATGTTTCTCCTCGATATTAGGCCTTAAATTGGTAATGTTTCATCACAGTGTTTCCTCTTGCCTCTAGGCTGTACAACTACAAAGGGTAAAGCATTAGGTCTAACTCTACCAAACACTGAGGTAGAGATAATGAAATAATACTTTAAAACAGAGTTGCTTTTGATACCCTAACCATAACAGAACAATGCAAAACATTTTCTCATATTATATATAGTTATATATTTTAAATTTATATTTATAAATATATATATTTTATATTGTATATTTCACACAGTGAATCTTACTAAAATTAATTGATAATTTGACAAATAAATTGATATTTATGCCAATAAATAGATTGGAATATAAATAAATAGGTTTAGAATATATATTAGGATATAAAAAGTATCAATTCAATGTCTTCGGTATAAACTTGTGATACGTTCTAAGTGTACTTGGTCTTTTGAATTCACATGGTAAAAAAATGTGTTGTTTTCCTCTAATCTATAAGGGATTTTACTCTGTTGCTATCTTTATTGTTTTAACTCGCTGGTCTCAAACTGTTTCTCTCCATATTTCTGAAGCATTCCTACTGATTATACCCTAATTTTGCTGATATGATGTCTAAAAGGTATTATTCTTCTGCAGGACCCACAGGTCTTAGGATCCCAGGTCCCAGTTATCCGCACCATCAGATAACAAGGGCAAGACTTCTCACCTAAGCCCATGCAACATGCCAACAAAAAGTAATTGAAAACTCATCTCAATTTCTCATTTCCTATAATATTTCAGGGCCCCAATTCCTTAAGACACAGAAAGTAGCGGTAAGCAATTGTGAAGTGCAAGGCATGTTAAAATGAAAGATGATATCACAAAATCTGAGAAATTGAACAGTAATTCAAAATTTCAATTTACAAATGACCAGCCCATATGAGTGAACAAGATTACAAATGTCACAAGAGTATTTTTAATATCCCTCCCCTAATGATTAATGAAAAATTTCAGTACAAAGTAGGCCAAAAAATATTTCCTGGAACGATAGATTCATAATTGGTCTACCAAAGCTAGATAAACGACTTAGAAGTCAAATACAATTCAGTAAAACATTAATTGAGAAGATCATTAGTGCTTCAAAACATTGGTACTTCAGTAAAACTTGGTTCTGTAGTATAAAAATGTTGTCATTCTCAAACCAATGATAACCTACATTTAATCTCCTGAAAGTATATTACTTTTCAAATAAACATTTTAAAATCATTCACCAAAATAACATTTGACAAGTAAGTGATACTTAATGACATTACAAGTTTTTAATGTGCAGGGAGCAAATTACAATAGAGTTGATTTATTTACCCAGCACAAATGCCAAACAGGTTCAACCGTTCATTGAAGTGTAGAAATAATACCCCCCACCATTTGTCTTGTTCAGTAGATGCCTTCCAGAAATGTGTTAAATAGAGCAGCCACTCATATTTCAAACCAAACATTAGTTAATAAAATAAATGTCATCACGTAAGGTACATTTCAAAAAGTCAAAAATAGTTGCCTTATCATACATTGTTTTTTATGTTTCCCTATCTGTCTAACATATGTTTGCCTATCTAAGAAATGTGATTTTTTCAGTCTTGAAGATGGGTACTCATCAGAGATGTGACGAACATAAAATCTGTCTTCTATTTCCATCATATTCCTCTATAGTAGTAAATTATAGTTTTCTTCTTTTTGCAAAACCTGTAGGTAGTAGAAAATATTATCCCATGTAAAATTAAATAATCGCAAACCATTGTACAAAGCCATTTTAAAAAACCTGGTAGTTAAGAATACATTCTATGTGAAGTCTTTTGAGGAACCTCCATACTGCTTTCCAAAGAGGGGATGTGGACAGAAAGGAACCTTACTTCATTGTTGGTGGGAATGTAAACTTGTTCAACCACTTTGGAAAGCAGTATGGAGGTTCCTCAAAAGACTTCACATAGATCTCCCCTATGATCTAGCAATCCCACTTTTGGGCATTTACCCAAATGTTTACAAACAAGACCACACTAAAGCTATCAGCACAACTATGTTTATTGCAGCATTATTTACCATAGCTAAGATATGGAACCAACCCAGATGCCCCTCAGTAGATGAATGGATCAAGAAAATGTGGTATATATACACAATGGAATTCTATGCCTCCATCAGAAAGAATGACATTGCCCCATTTGTTAGGAAATGGAAAGGTTTGGAAAAAATTATATTAAGTGAAGTAAGCCAGGCCCAAAGAAGCATAGGTCCCATGGTTTTCCTTATTTGCAATATCTAGTATAGGTATGAGTCAAGCGGAAAAGGTCAGATAATGTGATGTTAGGAAAATGAACCCTTAAATATGTATTTTAATGTTTTCGTTTCTTTCATGCATGTGTTTCTAACGCATTTATAAGATTATTTCTTTGTTGCTTTGTATGTCCCTCCCCCACAGTGTAACCCCCGCTTTCACTATATTTGATGTCAGTATAACATGTGGAGGAGATGGGGACAAACAAGTCGTTTAAGGATTCAGGTGGACCTGTTGCAACAATGAGAAGTACAAAATGTCATGTCAAAACCAGCTTTACAATGTCGGTGTGGGGGGGGAGGGGGGTATAATTGGGTGGGGGGAGGGGGAAGGCGGGGAAGGGAGGTGAAGGGTAAACAAAGGAGGAGGCTGCAATGCTTGGTAAGAAATGTATGCATTATCCTGCCCATGTAATTGTAGCCCCTCTGTACAGTATGTTCTCAAATAAAATAAAATTAAATTAAAAAAAAGAATACATTCTAAGCCATTTTTAAACTTTCTTTTTGACTAAAGATTAATCTTCCAAATGGATGAGAATAAAATCATGTCTAGGTGCTTCACGTCTCCAGTCTTGCAAATTGTTATTGCAGATGAATGAATTATGAAAATATAAGTGGACATCAGTTCAAGTATATGCAGGATTGAAACTTCATGGAATGTATATAAACCTTTCAAAATATTAACAGACACTTTAACAGAATGACTATCAGGAAGTTGAAACCAGGGAGGAATAATTGCAAAGATATAGACTAAATGAAAAATGGAACAAGAGGCAAGTCAAGCTAGAATACTCAATGTACACATATAATAAAGGAAGTAGTAAATCTGAAATAAATCTTGGAGAAGGAGTTGGTTGAGAATGATCGAAGGAATTATTGTGATCCAGGAGCATTGGACAATTAGATGGACATATTTAATTGTAACACACTTGCACAAACTTCTGAAATTCAGTAAAAAAAAAAAACACAACAAACAAAACACACAAAAATCACAACCAAACAGCAATCTCTAGAGAGTATGAATATGATCTCTCAAAATTTTAAATAGTTAATGAAGGGCAGTAGTGGGAAAGACAAAGCTGTTCAAAAAGGCAGTTTGGGGTTTGGGGAGAATTTTGATCAGATTTAAATAGATTTTCTAAGGTTAAAAATCACCTATATCTGCTGCAAGTATTTTCTTCTGTGTTTTCTTTGTCTGAACTGGATACTCCAGACCTGAGACACAATTGATAGCTTGTGAAGATAGAATGCAAGAAACAAGATCAAGAACCCATTACCCCACTGGAGACAAAAGAGTTCTCTATGTTTTCTCTCATCTCTCTGCACTACTCTTTTTTCATACTTTTAAATCAAGTGATTTTGAATTATATCTCTCCTTTTTTCTGGCAAATAATTGGTCAAAGTAATTCACTAAATATTATTTGCCATTTTGTTTTCTATCATGCTGTTTACGTGTCCAAGCAAGTCCATTAAACTTCAACCTTGTGTTTGGTTGCCACGAAAACCCAACATCTAGGTTAATGAGGACAAACTTTAATGTAAAACTTTGTCTCCGAAAACCCAGTCCAAGAGGCTATGATCACAAATATTTAGCTATTCATTTTTCTTTTTTCTTTTACCTTTAAAGTCTTCCTGTGTCTAAAGTGCCCACAAAAATAAGTACTCCACCAATTTTTTGTTCAATCTCTTCTAAACTCAAAGATATATTTTGCTAACAAGATGCTTAGAGGAAACCGAAGGATACTCCACGTTTATCTTCTCCCTTAATACTCTCCTTAGATACAATATCAGAAACAGTGAAGTTATTCTTTGTAAAATTATTTCAATTGATTATTTTTCTCTTGGTCTTGCATTTGCTCAACAAGGTGCATGAAGACCAGACTTAAATCACCCATACCTTGAATGACAGTGTCTCTTACAACGGACAATACTTCTTTGTCCTACTTCGATGTCCTCCTCTTAGCTCTTGCCTGATTTCCAATTAATCACAGCTTCTTGACTTCAAGTCTGGTGAAGCTGAAAGACTATAAGGCCTACCCCACTGCTACATCTTCATGGTTTCTCTTTTTAAACTCTTTTATTTGGATGTGGAATTTATTTTCATGTCTTCATTCAGTATTTTCTGAATTGTAGTGAGCCAAATGGGTTCTGTAAAAATCACTTTAGGTACCAAAAATGTTAACACAGTCTATATCAAAAAGTTTTGGCCTCCCTCCACTGCTTAACTTGGGCTTCTAAGAACGCCTTTTTTTACCTTTTCAATTTGCTCAATTATTTTCTTTTCTTTTGGGAGGGGGGTCTAGTCGTAGGGCCTGAACTCTGGGCCTGGGCACAGTCCCTCAGCTCTTCAGCTCAAGGCTAGCATTCTAGCCACAGCACCACTTCCAGCTTTTTTTCTTTTTGCTTATGTGGTGCTGAGGAATCGAACCCAGGGCCTCATGCATGCAAGGCAAGCACTCTAACACTGAGCCACCTTCCCAGCCCTGTTCAATTCTTCTTCTGATCCCAAAACTTTTTGGCTTATGTAATAAGGGAAGTCTTCACTATATCATGTTAATAAGGATATTATATATATATATTTTTGGGGGGGCCTGAACTCTGGGCCTGGGCGCTGTCCCTCAGCTCTTCAGCTCAAGGCTAGCGCTCTACCACTTGAGCCACAGCGCCACTTCTGGCTTTTTTCTTTTTGCTTATGTGGTGCTGAGGAATCGAACCCAGGGCCTCAGGCATGCAAGGCAAGCGCTCTACCACTGAGCGACCTTCCCAGCCCGAAGGATATTATATTTTGTGAGCTACTTAGATATGTGAAATCATTGGTTTGAAGTATCCAATCTGATGTTTTTCTGTGTTTCACTGCTTCACGTGTAAAGACATTGTGGAAAGTATTGCAAACAGAAAAGTGTAAACCCAATAACTTCTTTCATTGTGGAGGGCATTTTCTCCCTAAATATTTTGACCCAAATTATCTTTTTCAGAGAATTACTATTTGGTAATCAAAGGTCAATTCACAAATTTTGATGTCTTTTTTTTTAAAGAACTTTGCATTTAAATTCCACTAGAAACTTGTTTGAAACAGTGAGAGTATATTTCCTGGGTAAGGACAATTCTCAAGGGAACCTACAGTATTTATAGCAAGGTTTTTGAGGTTTGTTTGTTTAGAGTGAAAATGAGCCATCTTCACCCACATTGCTCCCTCTCAGCTAAGTCTCCATGGATTTCTTTGCATGAAAGCCTATTTTCCCAGGCAATTTTAAATTTTCTTAATAGGCTAAGCTATTAAAAAGTTTGAACAATTACACTTTACCTGTCATAATTTTTTTCTTCTTTTTTCTTTCGAAAATACTGTACAGAGGGGTTACAATTACTTGAGCAAGATAATGAATACATTTCTTATCAAGCATTGTAGCCTCCTCCTTTGTTTCCCCTTCCCATCCCTTCCTATCCTTCCCCTGCCCCCCTCAGCAAATCCTCCCCGCTCCCCCTCCCGCCACACCAAAGTTGTAAAGTTCCTTTTCGACATAACGTCTTGTACATCTCATTTTTGCAATGGCTCCAGCTGTATCCCTATTTAAATGATTTGTTTTTTTCCTTCCCCTCCACAAATTATACCGACATCAAATACAGTGAAAGCAGGGGTTATCCTGTTGGGGAAGGACATAAAAAGCAACAAAGAAATAATCTCATAAATGTGTTAAAAACAATCGCATGAAAGAACAAAAAGCATTTGAATACATATCTTAGGGTTCATTTCCCTAACATCACCTTATGGGACCTTTTCTGCTTGACTCAGACTTATACTAGATATTGCAAATAAGGGAAACCATGGGAGCTATGTTTCTTTGGGCCTGGCTTACTTCACTTAATATAATTTTTTCCAAGTCTTTCCATTTCCTAACCAATGGGGCAATGTCATTCTTCCTGATGGAGGCAAAGAATGCCATTGTGTATATATACAACATTTTCTTGATCCATTCATCTAATGGGGGCATCAGGGTTGGTTCCATATCTTAGCTATAGTAAATAGTGCTGCAATAAACATAGTCGTGCTAGTAGCTTTAGTGTGGTCTTGTTTGTAAACATTTGGTAAATGACCAAGAGTGGGATTGCTGGATCATAAGGGAGCTCTGTGTGGAGTCTTTTGAGGAACTTCCATACTACTTTCCAAAGTGGTTGAACAAGTTTACAACCTGTCATAATTTTTAAACTCTTTTGAAATTTCTTTATCAGAATCGCAAATTCAGCAATACTAATTCCACCTTTACCATCAAAAACAGTTAACATGTTGTTTTCATGATATTGTGTCCACGAAACTATTATTTTCCAATGACTTTCTTATGCATACATATGACCATATTAGCTGATGCTGAGCAAAATGAACTCCAAGATATGGAAACAGAGATTTTTATTTGTGATCGTTGTTTTTTCATGTACTATGTGATTTCTGTTTTCTTTGGGCTTTTCCCCTATGGTTTATCCCGTGCTGTATTTGAATTTGGTACCCTGTTTATTGTGTATACATTTACCTAAATTGGGGAAGGGAAAGGGAACAACAAATTGACGAGACAAAGGACAAAGAGCAAACCAATGCAATAGCAATACTCACCAGACAATATGTTGGAAATGTACATTACAACTTGTGAGGTTATTAGGGTGAAGAAAAACTGTGAGAAAAATGAGGGAGGGGGTAACAAGTTTGAAAAGTTATTTATTCACTAATTTACAATTACTGAGACCCCACTGTACATCACTTCGACAATAAAATTAAACTTAAAAAATAAGTTGCATAAAATATAGCTTATCTCTATTTTGAAAAAAATACTAAACCGCTGCTAATGTGATGCCCTCCTTTTTCTGGAACGAACACCACAATAAACTGGGTTGCATGAATTTTCCCCCCACTGGTATTCTTGAGATCAGAATACTTGCAAATATTGCTTATATTTATACTTTTTTAACTATCATAGATATTCAGGATGCTAAGATTAGAAGATTATAGTTCAAAACCCACCCAGGCAGGAAGGTTCCTTAGAGTCTTATCTCCAATAAACTTCTCAGAAAAAGCCAGACACAAGTGGCACTGAGGTTGAAGTGGTAGGCCATGAGCCTTTAGCAAAAACAGGCTCACAGACAGTTTCCAGGCTCAAAGTTCAAGCCCTAGGACAAACCAATAAAACAAAACAAAAATAAAAACAAACCCCAAACCTAACATTTTTCTCATTGCATACAGAGGCATGTAATTAAGGAAATTGCTTCTTGTGTTACATATAGGTAGAAGAAAGAAGATCTCACAGAATCATTCTCTTCATACCATGTTAAACCAAAGCCTCAAAAAATTGCTCTTTTTCTAAATTTATGAATTAATACCATCCATTTGTTTGCAACTCAATCTAGAGTATTCACATTATCATTTTATACATGAACTATTGGAATTATATATTAACTAATTTCTAATTATAACTCTTGAAAGAATATTCTGGGCAAATAGAATGCCAAAATCATTTGTGAATTTGTCAATTAAACCATCTACATAAAAACAATTTTGTACTATCCTATAGAATATGAAATTACAAACAAAACCAAAATATTTATTTTAAATCTAAATTCTAATTTAGCAATATCTTCAAAGTCTTACAGACAAAATTTGCTATTTCTCCAGGTTTAACCTTTTGTAATCCTTCATCATTTCTTTGGAATCCAACAGAATGATGATTATTTAGTTTTTCAAATTTTGGATGGGAATCATGAGCCATTTTGCATCTAGGAATGTTCGGTAATGAAGAGAGCATTTAAAACTCAACTGGGGATTATATATGAGTTGCATTGCAATAGGAAACTTGACTTCTCAAAACATAATAACAAAATTAGCCCAATCTTCCAACTGTGTATTCTTTTCTTGAATGGTTTCTTTTATTAAGACAAAATTATACTACCTGGTCCAGGGAAGCTATCACTATGTAATTGCACTCTCTAATCTCCTGTCTTAGTCTGAGTGCTAGAATTCTAGCCTTGTATCACATTGCCCTGCCATAGTTTCTTGGTTTATTTAATCTACATACAGACTAGCAATTCTGAACTACTCCAGTGATATTATCCACTAGAATGACTGTTCAGACTGTTTATCTACTATTTTCAAAGATGTTCTAACATTCCACACAAGATATGAACATTTTCAGATGCACCTGCAGGGGTCTCTGATTCATTCCTCCATAGATCTGATCCCTTTAATAATGATTACTTGATTCTCTTACTATCTCTGGTACCTACCTATGTAATAGTCTCAAATTTTTGAAGGTAATTCACTTGAGGACTTTCTAATTTTAAAAATTATCACTTTATTCTAGTATTACGCAGGACATATTTTCTACTGTTTTCTAACTTTTCTACATATTGTGAGAGTTGTTTCATTTGTGTATTCATGTGTGCACATGTAAGTATCTCTGTGTGTATGTGTATCTTTGCATGTATGTATGCAAAAGCCCCAAGCTCTTATCCATCAGTCTTGCTCATGACTAGTATACCATCACCTGAGCCATTCTTCCAATCCAGCTTTTGGCTGGTTAATTATAGGTAGTGTCACAAAGAGTGTTCTGCCCAGGCTGGATGCAAACTGAACTTCCCAGACTCCTTTACATTCTTAGGTTATATTTATCCAGTAGTACCAACTTTTAAACTACAAACATTTTTGTGAGTGTAAAGTCTAAGCTGTATACCAGATTTTTTATTCAAGAATTCATATAAAGATAGATGAACATACAAATTGCATATTCTGAGTGTACACTGTTAGAAATGTGACCTTAAACCAGGAGGCGATTAGATCTGAGGATTGGGTTTCAAAGCCAGCCCAGGTAGGAAAGTCCAGGAGATGCTTTTCTCCAGTTAACTACTAGAAAACTGGAAGTGGCACTGTGGTTCAAGTGGTAGAGCATTAGCCTTGAGCTGAATAACAGAGGGAAAGTGCCCAGGCCCAGAGTTCAAGACCACCACCACCAACAAAAAATATATATACGTAAAGAAAAAGAAATGTAATCTTAGCCAACAGTTCATTGCTAGTATAATGCCTGCTCTCTCAAGATGGACTTTTTCCCCAGTTAAGTACATGCTCTTATAGCTGACTTGCATTGGAAAAAGAATTATTCTTCCATTCTACTTTTAATAAATTTGCATGATTAGCAAATGTGATTTAGAAAGGGAATGGCCTCATACTTCGTGTTCCACATAGGAGTAATGTTTTCTGTATATCACTCCCATAAATCTACATACTGAACTTGGCTTTATTGTTTCATTGTTGTCTTATGTGTAGAGTCTTCTATACTGTATTGAACCCTTATACTTAAAAACAGAACTTTTCTTTCTCCTATTATTGCTATTGTTTCTCTCACTAACTCCTGTACACTTGAGAAATAATGTGCAGCACATACACTCACAAAAAGAAGGACCTGAGAAATTTCTTCCCATTAAAAATTTGCCTTAATTTACAGAGAACTTACAAAGTTTGAACTCAAGGTACTCATTGATAATGTATTTATAAGCAACATAAATTTCATATTTTCTCTTTACTAAGTTGTCTCTGAAACACGTGTTACCTCAGGTCCAACGGTGTCCTTGTGTTATTTCAGTGAACCCAGAAAACATTCATCATACCTCAGGCAGCACCATCGATTGTTACTGGAAATAACTGCTACTGGATGTGGAAACTCCCAGGAGAAGAAATGAACATAGAGGAATGACAAAGTTCATGTTAACTTGTGCTTTCCTTTTTACTGTACAAGAAAGAATCCCAAGGTTTGAAGGAAACTCTGTTCCTGACTTTTTCGAGTGTGTTCTATACTCATATAAAATTTTTCTGAAAACTTCTAGTTGAGAGTATTACAAAAAGAAATAATGTACCATTTGAAGGCCAGCATAGAACAAAAGGAAATAACATTGCTTTAAAAGTGTTCTACAGAAAAGAAACAAAGACATGGAGGTTGTAAAGTGTCTTATGGATGGATATTTCACCCCTGAGATGATTCTCTTGTTGCAGGATGGGACAGTTATCAATTCCTTTAGTCTGGTCCTGAGTTCTCCAGAGCAATAAGGACTCTGAAAAAGCAGGATCCAGTGAGTAGGATCAGCAAAAGGAGCCTCTTCTCAGACCAGTACTCCATTAAGGATGGTCCCAAAGAAATATGTGGGGTTATTTTTGTTTCCTTGTTTGTTTGTTTAGTTTGTGTTGGTTCTGGGGCTTGAATCCAGAGGCTATACTCCGTCCCTGAACAGTTGTCTTTCCTGCCCACCTGCCTCCAAAGCTAGTACTCTACTGCTTGAGCCAAACTGCACCTACGGATTTTTGGTGTTTAATTACAGATAAGAGTTTGACAGACTCCCCTGCCTGGGTTGGCTTTGAACTAAGATAGTAAGAAAGCTAAGTGACATCAACTGTATGGACTTATCTTTTGAAAAAAGAAATATTACTTGAGGGCTGGAAAGGTGGCTCAGTGGTAGAGTGTTTGCCTTGCATGCATGAGGCCCTGGGTTCGATTCCTCAGCACCACATAAGCAAAAAGAAAGGAAAAAAAAGCCGGAAGTGGCACTGTGGCTCAAGTGGTAGAGTGCTAGCTTGAGCTGAAGAGCTGAGGGACAGCGCCCAGGCCCAGAGTTCAGGACCCACAACTGGACCCCCCCCCAAAAAAGAAAAAAAATTAGTTGTAATTTATTGTCAAACTAATATTTTACTATTTTTTTTTGGGTCCGGTTGTGGGTCCTGAGCCACCTTCCCAACCCATATTTGACAATTTTTAAAAGAAGAGTATATGTCCATCAAAGAAGACATAACTTAAATTTTAACTCAGCAAAAGTAGGTACACTGAATCATTTTGGAATTATTTCTTCTGCTTGGGAAGATTATGACCTTGTCATTCCTTTTGAGGAAACTTAAAGTCATATTTCACTTTTTTTGTTGGTCTTGGGGCTTAAACTCTGATTCTGGGCACTGTCCCTCAGCAGTTCAGTTCAAGTTGAGTGCTCTACCACTTTAGCACAACTTCTGGGTTTCTGGTGGTTAATTGAAGAGTCTTATGGATTTTCCTGACCAGGCTGGCTTTGAAAAACAATCCTCGGGTATCAACCTCTTGAATAGCTAGGATTACAGGTGTGAATCACTAGCACCCATCTCACATTTGCATTTATGTGCAAATATGCAGACAAAGAATGGAAATTTGAACCAAATGATGACATTCCAGCTTTTCAGAAAATTTGAGTTAACAATAAATATGTCCTCCTTTTCCATGTTGTTACATTAATGACTAATGAGCTATGGAACCCTTCCATTAGTATCTTATGCCATCTGTATATGTGTAGTATCAGGAAATGTTCATAGAGAAATACAGAAAGACTGAGATTTTTAGAAAGCAAAGGAGATCAGGTATGAAAGAACAGCATAGAAGGATATACATTTATCACACAGAGCTTAAGTGCTAGCGTAAGAGATTTGGAATGCTATAGGCAATGAGGAACAATCCTAATTGATAACTAATTCTTCAATAATCAAAAATGGTTCCCTAGAACAGCTTCTGTTATACCTTAGCTATCATTTTATTCCTTCCATCTGGAGTTATTCCTTCTCTTCTGTCACAACTGTTAATTAGCCTCTGCCTTTTTGGTGCCATGACTGACCAAAAAGATTTCCAAATCACACTTTGACTACCGTTCTCTTTGTGATTAGCAATGACCACACAAAGCCTGGAATCATTGACTTTCCAGAATTAATCTTCACCTGACATCTAAGCACATTCCTGGCATTAATTGCTGTGACCTAATAAACAAAACTTTTTATTTCAACACAGTATCCTAATATGAGTATTGCACATGAATTAGGGCCTATTTTCAGGTGTCAGTATGGAAGGAGCAATTATATATTCCAAGTGTGGGTTCTTTATTTTGAATGTACTAACTAAATGTTTTTTGTTTTGTTTTGTTTTGTTTTTGCCAATACAGGGGATTAAACTCAAGGATAGGGAAATATTCCCCAGCTTCTTTTTTTTTCTCAAGGTAAGTACTCTACCACTTGAGGCACAGCACCACTTCCAGTTTTTTTCTTTTTATGGGGTACTGAGAAATTGAACCCAGGGTTTCATGAATGCTAGGTAATCACCGTACCATGAAACCACATTCCCAGTGCCCTAAATGACTGTTTTAATATGGCATTACATTTTCATTCCATAACTATGTATCATAATTTTGGCCAGGTGCTACAAAATGATGCTGAAAACAATACTAAGTCCAGTAAGGCTGGATGAAAAATGAATAACCATCACGGTCTAACCAGGCAGAGAGAGGCTTACCTCATGGAACTGTTTCATCAGGCTGAGTGAGACAGCTCCTGACCCAAAGCCCACCACAAGAATGAAAGGGCCACCTTGGGTTCCAGCCACATGGGGATGCTGGGCCACCTCCTCCAGCACCCATTCAACCAGTTCCTGTGTGTGAAGGAGAGAAAGCAAGTCAGAATTACACTTAAGTCTGTGCTGGTGGCTCAGAACTCTAATACTAACTAGACAGGAGGCTGAGAGTTGAGAATCATGGTTCATAGCCATCCCTGGCAGGAAAGACTGTGAGGCTCTTATCTCCAAAGAAACACGAGAAAACTGGAAGTGATGTTGTGGGTTCAAGTGGTAGAGTGCTAGCCTTGAGCTGAGGAGCTTGAGAACAGCTCTTAGGCCTAGAGTTCAAGCACCACGATGGACAAGAAGTGGACTTTCGACCACAAGAAGTGGGCTGATTAGCACCCATTGTCCTAGAGAGCATGGCAGAGAAGTCAGGCTGAGCTTCCTGTGAACTTGAGGTCATAAGTAGGTCACCTGGCTTCTCTATGCCTTCCTTTCCCCAGCTGCAAAACTCAACACAGTGAAGGATCTCTTTCATCATGAGGATAGGGTAATGATGAAAGAAAGCCATGTTTTGTTTCATAATCCCAGACCTGTTGCATGAATAATAACAGGCCCCACCTTAGCCCTTTGCTGGTATCTTCCTGTCATATACTCCCAGAATTGTCAAGAACCTTGTCTGAAGGCCACTCCCTCTGTGCCTAGCCATGCTCGAGATCCCTCTGCATAAATCCCTTATTTTGTCACAACTATTCTGTGAGGAGACTGAGGTCCTATTGTTGAGGCCCTACACAGAGATTCACCTGTGGTCAAAAATTGGCTGCTGTGGAGTAAGAGTATGGGGTAATCCATCTAAACTGATGACTGAGCATGGCACTACATGCCTTACCATCCTAACTACAGAGGACCAGGCCTGGTGGAGCATACCTGTCACAGATAGGAGTACCATGATTCAGCCCAGCCTGAGTATATTGAGTCTCTATCTCAGAAATTCCCAAGACAGAAAGGTGGCTCCTCAGAGCTGGGGAGAGGAAACAAGCAGGGGATCATAGTGCCCCTAGATGGGTGTCTGAACCGGGTTAGGGTTGGTGTTGGGGTGGCCATACACCTGTGCTGCTGGGAGAAGCTGTTGGTGGCTGCTCCAGGTGGGGTAGCAGCAATGGCAGCAGCATTGCAGACACATGGGCACAGAGCAGAGGACCTGGGGCAGGGACCAGGTGGGGGCCTTAGGCTAGCTGGCAGCAAGCCATTGCCTGAGGTATGAAACCCAGCACTGCGGGAAAGCAGGGGAGGGAGCCAGGGCATGGGCTGGTGTATCAATATCCTACTGTACTCAAATTCTCTTGAGCACTCAGCGACCTCTGCCTTCCTCAACTGCTGGTAGTGGTGTCAACCAACAGAATGAATCCCTGTGCTACCTGGCAGCATAGAATGTGGGCATGGCCACCATTCTTGTATCCCATTGTTCAGAAAGAAACATGAAAGAATGTGGGTGTGGCCGGAATTCTGTAATGCAAGCAGCATGGGTGGAGTAAAGATGACAGCGGCTCCCCCAGCCTTTTTCCCAGAGAACTCTGTCCAATTCAGCTGGGTATAAGAGGGTGACCTGCTTTAGCCAGATAGCCAGCTGCACAGATTGTTGTGTATGTCTGTCTGTTTACAGTCCCAGACCTTGAACTCAGGATTGGACAGTCTGTCATCTCCTTTTGCTCAAGGCTGGCCCTCCACACTGGAGCCACAAGGCTTCTGGCTTTGTTGGCAATGAAGCTGGACAGGGGTCTCAAGGACCTTCTTACCTAGGGTGACTATGATTCTCCTGTCACAGCCTGGTAAGTATCTAGGAGGACTGCTGAGAGCCACAGGTGCCTGCCTCATCATTGGTCTTGCTGATGTTCTTGTACAGACTGGTGAGTTCCCTATCCATGGGTTGAAGTCGTGGCAGCTGTAGCCCACAGTTTGAATCCTGGTCCTGCCACCTCCAAATGGCAGGAGATCCTAAGAAACTTGTTCCTATCCATATGATTACCAATGGAATGTGATATATGTCATGATTGCATGAGCAGATCTTGAATGATTCTAGCATAAAATTATTCACAATTATATTGTAGGACACTGATCAATTTTAGTTAATAATTTATTAAGCATTTAAACAATCATATACATATAATGGAGGCATAATGAAATTCTTAAGAATTGAGCAGTACATACTATAATGGTTCCATTTTTCTGCCAGGACTGGGATTTGAACTCATGGTCTGGGTAACTCTTTTGCACTGTGTGGGAAAGGAAAGCTGGCTTCCTTGAAGTCAAGAAATTCAAGTCTGATCATTAGGCCTGAAATAGATCACCACCAATAGAAAACATCCTATCCATGTACAACTTACATATATGATTTTTATTTACATACATATGTTGACTCCATATTGTGTTGTTTTATTCATGTATTGACCGTTTATGTCATTGGCTATTATGGCACATAGAACATTGATTACATTGATTAAATAGGATATAGTTCTATATATGTATTCTACTTCATACCTGACACCGAGGATATTCACAGAAAAGGAAAACATGTGTCACCATCAGCGTCTTACTCCACGATTCATTGTTTGGGAGTGCTGGCATCTGAACTCATGGCCTACAAGGCCAAACTCATGAATGGGTAAATGTTATCACGCTATCCTGGGGCAAATTGAGCTGACAGGCTGTTTCCAGGATCTGAGTTCGAGCCCAAGGTGTTAACAAAATAAGAACAGATTGACATGCAGATGGCATTATGCTAATAAATATATATTTTTATAGAGTGCCAGATACATCTATACATTTTTCAGTTATACAGATTACATTCCTACCAATTCCTGGGTATTTATTATGGATCCATATAATTAATGTTACTGTTTTCATCCTTAAAATGTTAATGAAATCAATTAGTGTCCTGAACTTATTGCATTCCTGTAAGTAATTATATTCTTTTAATGCTTCATAAATATTAAATAAAATTAATCAACCTCCTGAAATGATGCTGTCTAATTTTATAGGAGCATCATTCATGATCAACATATTCAACCATGACATTGACACCATTCCATTGTTATTCCTATTGATGGGAATCAGTTTCTTAATATCTCCTGCCATTGGTTGGTGTCAGAATGGGGATTCAAAATCAGGGCCTATGTTGCCGGGTAGCCCTATGGCTTCCCCAATAGTCTGGCAGCCTTCAGCAATGCAAGGTGAAGTACCCTTTGCAACAGAGTCATTCAGACCCAGGAGGGTCACCATGCAAAGTAAGAAAATATAAAAATGCCACATTTTTTTCTGTGCATTTTTTCCAGGTAAGGCCTGGGAGTTTAGGATGCCAGGAGCAGCTATGGGGCCAGGGGGTGCACCCCAGCCTAGGGTTATCAGAGCTGAGGCAGAGTTACCACGACCTGAGTTCAAGCACTGTGCTGAGAAAAAAAATTAAAAATTAAAAATTAAAAAATTAGCTACTTGGTTTGCAATTCCCGCTATTCATTCTTCCAGGCTTTGGATTTGAACACAGGATCTGGGTAAATCTGCAGCAATGTGGATGAAGGGGAAGATTACCGTATTTGAAGTTAAGAAAGTCAGGTCTGTTCACTAGGCCTGAATTCAAACCCCAATCCTGGAAAACATACTATTTATAGTCATTGTAAAGATAGGATTTATACTTACCTATAGATGTTCAGTCCATACATGTTTGATGTGGTTGTTCCTTGTATTTTTTGTTTTATTCATTTATTTAACATCAATTGTACTATGATGAAACCCATTCTGTTTATTACATTGATGGCATCCTATCACAGAGAATCTAGATTTGTAGAAACGTTCTCCATCATGCCTGACACCCAGGATTCTCAGAGAAAAGATAAACAAATTTCACACTCGGCTTCTTACTCCATGATCCACTTGTTGGTAGTGCTGGGGTCTGAACTCAGGGCCTAGCAGGACCAATTGGAGAATAAGTCAAGGTGAACACACCAACCTGTGAGCAACTAAGGAGCTCGGACATTCTCAGGTTCTGACAATGATCCCCAGAGTGGTCCACTATAGTCATAAATTCATTACTTAAACATAGAATCTATATTGACATACATGTGTGGACACTATCTTGTGTGTGGTGCACTTCTTCTTATTTTGTCTCTAATTCTTGGAGGTATTACATATTTTACTAAGTATGGTGACAGGTATAACTGTTCTAAAATGGATGACAACCTGTTCCCATGGTTATAGGGTTGCCTATACATTCTACATCCTAGTTGAGACCCAGGACATTCACAGCAGAGGAAAACATGTGCAACAACTGGCTTCTGATATCAGCATGAATGTTTTGTCAGTGCTGGGATTGGAACGCTGGTCTGGGCAGCTCTGGTGCACTGGGTGAGAAGGGGAAGCTCACCATCCTTGAGAAATAGAATTTCAGGCCTGGTCCAAGGCCTGATTGGAAGTCCCAGCACAGCAAGCCCACCTTTTTTAAACATAAGATCTTTCTTTACCTACAGGTGTGGTATGCATCTTGCATTCAGTGTAGTTATTCTTTTCATTTTGTGTCTTATTCAAGGATGTATTGTATATTTTATTGAGTATGGTGACAGATATAACTGCTGATGTGGATGACAACCTATTGCCATGGCTATAGAGTTGTCTATATAGCATTCTCCATCCTCAATGGGACCTAGGACATTCACAGGACAGGAAAACATGTGTAACCATTGGCGTCTTACATCAGAATGAAACTTTTGGCAGTGCTGGAATTTGAACTCAAGGCTTAGCAGACCCACTTGGTGTATGGGTCATGATGAACACACCAGCCTGTGAGCCACTAAGGAGCTAGGTCATTCCAGGGAAATGAGATAGAGCCCTGATGGGGAGCAATATAGTCATAAATTCATAATTAAACAGAGTATCTATATTTCCAAACATTGGTGGCCTCATCTTGCATTTGGTGTAATCACTCTCTTTATTTTGTGTCTCATGCATTGATGTATTTTGTATTTTCTTGAGTATAGGAAGACAGATATAACTGTGGTGAACTGGATTACAACCTATTCCAATGAGTATAGAGTTGTCTATGCATTCTCCATCCTAGCTGAGACCCAGAACTTGCACAACACATCAAAACAGGTGCAACAACTGACTTCTCACATCAAGGTGAATTTTTGGTAGAGCTGGAATTTGAACTCAGGGCCTAGGAGGCCCAACTGCACAATGGGTCCAGGTGAGCACACCAGCCTGTGAGCCACTAAGGAGCTGGAACTGAGATTGAGCCCCAGGGAGGCCAAAATATTCTACAAATGCATCATTGAAACATGAGATATATATTCAAATCTGTATGTGGACTGCATCGTGCATTGAGTGTAGTTACTCTCTTTCTTCTGTATGCTATTCATGGATGTATTGTGTATTTTCTTGAGTATATGATGAGAGGTATAACTGGGTTGACATGGGTAATAACTTATTCCCATGGCAACAGGGTGACCCATGAATTCTCCATCCGAGCTGAGGCCCACGACTTGCACAGGAAAGGACAACAAGTGCAATGATTGGCTTCTGACATCAAGATGAATCTTTTGGCAGGGCTGGGATCTGAACTCAGAGCCTAGCAGTCCCAATTGGAAATTTGGTCCACATGAGCACACCAGCCTGTGAGCCATGAAGGAGCTAGGCCATTCCCACGACCTGAGATTGAAAGCCCCCCCGTGGGGAGGGGGAGAGTGGGGAGAACAATAGTCATCCATTCATAAGCTGAAGTAGAATGCAAATAAGTACATATTTGTATAGGGTAGGAGAAATTGTGTCCTGTGATGGAATCCAATCTACCATGGAACTACCGATTCTTGGATCTTTCCTGATGCCTCCATTTCATGAATGTGATGATTATTGCCAGCTTCATCAACTCTTCTTTACAATTAATTGATACTCCATGAGTCTTGCATATCATTTCCTACTCACATCATGTACGAACTACTCATTCAAGGATGAGATCGATAGCATACCATGACTCTTCCTAGGTCCAGAACAGAGTAGCTCATGATCTCCCGCCATTCCCTCCTCGTAGTGGGGGCTGAATTCAAGATTCAGGCCTGGAAAAGATACACCTAATATACATTTTAAAAGTAGGATTTATACTTCCATATAGATGTTCAGTCAAAATTGTGTTTGGCGTGGTTATTCATTTTATTTCTTGTTTTATTCATTTATTTACCATTTATTTTATTGACTCTGATGACACCTATACCATTTATTAAATTGTTTACATCCTATCATATAGCATCTAGATTTTAGATGTGTTCTCCATCATGCCTGGTAATGCTAGAGTTGGAAATCAGGGCCTAGCAGACCCAATTCATGAATGGGTGAGTTTGAGCATGGCAGCTTCTTGCCAATGAAGATGTGAGGGGGTTCCCACATGCTGAGATTGACCCCCATGTTTGGCCAAAACAGCGATACATAGATAGGCAGATGGTGGTATACAAATAAATATATATTAGTAAAGAGTGACAGAGCCATCTATCTATGATTGAATGACAAATACGTTCCTACCAACTCGTAGGTATATATTATACTGCCGGTGAATGAATATTATTTGTTTCATGCTTAAAAAACTATTAATTAAGATCAATCAGCATTCTAGGATTATTGCATCCAATTTTAGACTAGACCAAGGCATGAGCTACTCTTTCAACCAGTATTCCTATGCATAGGAATGAGTCTCTTGTGATTTTCTGTCATTGGTATCAGGACTGAGATTTGAAGTTAGGGTCTGTTGACAGGTTGGCCAATGGCTTCACTGAGAGCCCACCAGCCAACAGCAATAGCAGGTCAGGTCCACTTTATTGCCGTGTCATTCAGACCCAGGATGGTCACTGTGTAAAGAAAAAAAATCATAAAAACCCAGGCCTCTGCAGCTCGCCACTTTTTGTGTTTTCCAGCTTTTTCTTTTCTTCCTGACAGCCCCCTGGGCCTAGGATCTCAGGATCGGCTATGGATCCAGAGACTGAATCCCAGCCTAGGGAGATCCAAGCGGAGGCAGTTTCCACGACCTGATTTCAAGCCCCATGGTTGGCCAAAAAATAAATAAATGAAGAAAGAAAGAAAGAAAGAAAAAAAAAGAAAGAAAGAAAGAAAGAAAGAAAGAAAGAAAGAAAGAAAGAAAGAAAGAAAGAAAGAAAGAAAGAAAGAAAGAAAGAAAGAAAGAAAGAAAGGAAGGAAGGAAGGAAGAAAGAAAGAAAGAAAGAAAGAAAGAAAGAAAGAAAGAAAGAAAGAAAGAAAGAAAGAAAGAAAGAAAGAAAGAACGAAAGAAAGAAAGAAAGCATTCAACAAAAATAAAAAAAATAAAGTTCCTTGGTTTGGAATTTCTGCCAGTTTTCTTTCCTCGCCTGGGATTTGAACTCGGGTTCTTGGTAAATTTGTAGCAATGTGAAGGAAGAGTTGCCACTACTTGAGTTCAAAACCCATGCCAACCAAAATTGAAAAATTAAGTCACTGACCTAGGCAGGCAGAGATAGTTTTCAAGATGGGAGGGAAGAGATGGTAACGGGAATACAAAGGAGGAGGCAACAATGCTCAATAGGAAATGTACTCATTACCTTGCTCATGTAACTGTGAACCCTCTGTACAACATTTTTACAATAAAAAACATACAAAAAAAAAGAAACATATTAGTTTTCAGAAAAGCACTTTGGGGGTAAGGGAAGGAAATCTGAATAGCTGTACAAAATTCTACGCTGCCTATTTTTTTTTTTTTTTGGTCCAGTTGTGGGGCCTGAACTCTGGGCCTGAGCACTGTCCCTCAGCTCTTCAGCTCAAGGCTAGTGCCCTACCACTTGAGCCACAGCGCCACTTCTGTTTTTTTTTTTCTTTTTGCTTATGTGGTGCTGAGGAATCGAACCCAGGGCCTCAGGCATGCAAGGCAAGCTCTACCACTGAGCCAACTTCCCAGCCCTACGCTGCCTAATTTTAATGTTCAGTATGGAACTGAATAAAAATAACTGCTTCTATTAAAAAAATTAAGTCACTTTCATGGAACTGGGGCCAGTATTTCTGCAATTGCTAGGATTTGAGCTCACCATCAAGGTAACTCTTTTGCAACATGGGTGAAGGTGAAGCCCACTGTCCTTGAGGAAAATAATTCAGGCTAGAGTTCCCAGGGCCTGAATGAAGGCCCTGCAATGGAAAAAAATATTTCTGTACATGTGTACTGAATGTATGATATATACTTACATATCTATGTTAATTTCATATTATGATTTTTATTATTGATTTTGTATTTTATTTTTATTTGATTCATTTATTTATTGATTATTGTATTTAATATTATTATACATATAATATGTATTGTATTTTGCACATCTATTATAAAATTATACACAATAACTTAGGACATTGACTAATTTTCCTTAATATTTTATTAAGTGTTGAAACATAATACATAATTAAATGGAGCCATTTGTCACAGTTTTCACATGTTTAGAGTCTCTCCCAAGTATGAGCTTTTTCTTTTTTTTCTTTTTTCTTTTTTTTCTTTTTCTTTTTATTGTGAAAATACTGTAGAGAAGGGTTACAATTACATGGGCAAGATAATGAGTATATATCTTATCAAGCATTATAGCCTCCTCCTTTGTTTCCCCTTCCCATCCCTTCCCATCCTCCCTGAGTTTTTGCTTATCTTTGGACATCTTCCTATAGAGATTCCTTTAGATGATTTATACTCAGAAGCCTTTTCCTGAGGATAGGCAAATTGAGGGATAAAATTTTAAGGGTGGAGCTAGAAATGTGGCTTAGTGGTAAAGAGCTCGCTCCCTCAGCATGCATGAATGCCAGGATTTGAATCCTCAGTGACACATACTCAGGAAAAGCCAGAAGCTGTAGAGTGGTTCAAGTGGCTAACCTTGAGAAAAAAAAGCACAGAGATAGTACCAAGGCCCTAAGATCAAGCCCCAGGACTGACAAAAACAATAGGCCAGATGCCAGTGCTCACACCTGGAACGCTAGCTTCTCAGGAGGCTGAGAGCTGAAGACTACAGTTCAAAGAGAGCCTAGGCAAGGAAAGCTCCAGTGAACCACCAAAAGACCCCACCTGGCACTGCGGCTCTAGTGGTAGAGTGTTCACCTTGAATTGAAGGGCTCAGGGAGAGTGCCAAGGTTTGAGTTCAAGACACACAACTGGAAAAAAAAATGAGGGTTAATCTAAGTACTTTCCTATTTGCTAATTAGGAGAACATTCTCTGGAAAATGAACACTGATGTACACCAGAATTGGAGTCAGAGCTCTAGGTTCAAATGTAGCAGATTTATATTCCCAGCCTCTTAGACTCTAGCATTGAACCTTGTGTCCTACATGGTTCTTAAAGGTCCATTGTTGAAAGGCTTAATATGCTTCCCGAGCCTTATGTGATAAGCAGTTGACTTGTATTGTCAATGTCATTACATTTCTGAACCTAGCAGAGCACCAGTAGCTCATGCCCAACACCCTAGATCATGAGGCTGAGGTCTCAGGATCACAGGGTAAAGCCAGCCAGGGCAGAAAGGTCTATGACACTCTGACTTCCACTTCTGAAAGGTCAGATGTTCAAGAGCTTCCTGTGTTTCCCTTGGTGATGAGAAGTTAGTTGCACTCTAATGTTCTTAGAGTTCTCGAGCTATAGAAGCAGGAAAGAAACATTATTGAACCATCCTGGGTTCAAATGAAGTTCTCAGTATCCAAGCCCTAGCACTCTTTGCAGAAAAACTCCAGTGTAACACGGTAATTGAAGGACAGAAAATGGTTGCAAAAGCCAGGCTAGGTGCAGAGACCTAGGCCTGCAGGATTAGGAAGCAGAATGTACACGCTCAACAGGGAAGTCAGCTGCAAAAGCCAGCAATGGGGGGAACCCTGAAACATTTGTTAGAGTTACA
Organism: Dipodomys merriami; assembly: GCF_024711535.1. NCBI lineage: Eukaryota > Metazoa > Chordata > Mammalia > Rodentia > Heteromyidae > Dipodomys > Dipodomys merriami. The sequence continues at coordinate 3,815 of NW_027203049.1, read as the reverse complement.
GCAGGGTCAGACTTTTCTCACCCTCTTCAAACAATGACTAATTAACCTTCCTCTCTCAGGTGAAGGCAGCCTCAGGCTATCTCTAGGGTAACAATAGAGAGCCAGTTTAGTGGGGGAGAGGGGAGGAACAGAGAAGAAAAACCCTGCTCTCTGGTCTTAAGGAGTGGGGTTTTGACTCTCCATCTGTCATATTTAAAGACCATTCTTCTACCTCCGCCAGTCCATTCTCCTTCCTTCATTCTGAACATCATTAATGCAAATTCCCAGTCCAAGGAGAAGCAGGGTCCTTTCTCTTCTGTCTCCAAGCACCTGAGTTAAAACCTGGCTCTGCCCTCTTGGCTCTGGGGCATTTGGCTGCCTGAGAAGTGGGAAAGAGACAGTATTCCTGCTCTGTGGTTGTGTGAAGGTGAAGTTGGTGACCGGAACACTGCAGAAGGCATCATGATTGGGAATTGTTCCCTTCATTCCTCCTGACATCCAAGACCAGGTTAATATATCATGTTTCTTTCTATCTATCTATTTATCTATCTATTTTTCTTTCTATTTATCTATCTTTTTTCTATCTATCTATTTTCTATGTATTATGTATGTATGTATGTATGTATGTATGTATGTATGTATCTATCTATCTATCTATCTATCTATCTATCTATCTATCTCTCTCTCTCTCTCTCTCTCTCTCTATCTATCTATCTATCTATCTATCTATCTATCTATCTATCTATCTATCTATCTACCTACCTACCTACCTACCTAGTTAGCTAGCTACCTACCTACGTAGGTTTCTGTTTGCCAGGTCTAGCCACAGCACCAATTCTGGCTTTTTCTGTGTATGTGATACTGAGTAATCATACCCAGTGGTTCTTGCATGCTTGGCAAGCACTCTTTCAGTAATCCAAGTCCACAGCCCCATCTTTTTCTTCATGGTAGATTTTACATAAGTATACTACCATTTTACATCCCCAAATTTAATTTTCTGAATACTAGTTATTTCTAAAAAACCTTTTCTTCTGTTCCCCTGCCTGATTTGTGTCTGTTCCTGCATGGGCCTCATAATAAAATGTAAATAAAAACTGCTGAGAGCTTAAGTGTGTATCATATAAGGACACAGGCCTGGAACCCTGGAAGAGAAAAGCCATGGGCCTGAAATGAAGAGAATGGTGCAGTATGTGCAACGGGCACATCTGAAAAATGAACCAGTAAATAAAAGGAGAAGCATTGCATATGGTCTGTTTGCACTCAGGGAGGTACTATACACACATAAGTAGTTAGTGCACTGATACATAATCCTTGCCTTCTCTTTTTGAAAAGAGAAGCCATCCCAGTGCTTAAACACAGGGCCCAATGCATTCCTCAGCTGTTTCGTACAAGGCTGAGGCTTTACCACCACCACAGCTCCACTTCCAGCCATCTGGTTGTTAATTGGACATAAGTACCTCCCAGGCTTTCTTGCCTGGTCTGGCCTGTGTCTCCTGCTCGGCTTTCTCTCTGAAAGCTGTAGCTTTACCCTCTGGGACACTGTTCCACTTCTGGTTTTCTGGTGGTTTATTGGTGATAAGAATCTCACAGACTTTCTTGCTCAGGCTGACTTTGAATTGTGATCTCCCCAGGAGAATGCAAGCAGCTTTCTCAGGGATACACTGAGAAACCCCTCCACACAAAACCTTAGTCTAAATCTCAGGATGTACTAGAGAAAAACAGAAACATGCAGATGCTTCTAATGTGTTCTAGATAATTAATACTGGAGACACACAACATTCATAATTATTAGATCATTTTATAGGAAAAAGGAGCAATGCAGACAGTATGAGGATTGCTCCAGCTTTCGGTTCTCTCATCCTTAGACAGTAAATTCACTGCAGCTCAATGCTAAGTGCCAGAACTGGCATGTAATGTGGACATTAGCTGCCAAATCCTGTGATACTCATTTCTCACTTTTGGCTTCAAACCTGTGACCAGAAGAGAAGATGAGGAGAGAAAATACTTCTCAGAGAAAGCAGCTATAAATGACATTGGAATTGCTTACTTATAAATTCAAACCACTGGAAGGACCCTGTTAAGAAGTCAGATTGTACAGATTAAAAAATGAAGAAGAAGAGAAAGGCAAGAGCCAGTGGAGGCTGACTATAATCCCAGCTCCTCAGGAAGCTGAGATGTATAGAATCTGAGTTTAAATCCAGCCAGCATAGGAAAATCCATGACACTTTTATTTCTAAGACATCACAGAAAAACCCAGAAGTGGGGCTGTGATTCAAGGTTAATGCAATACCCTTGAGTAAAAGGAGCTCAGGGATAATGCTTAGGTTCATAGTTCAACCCCAGGTCCTGCCCCCTCGAAAAGAACCTGTACCTCCATGTCTCTGTGTATATGGACGTATTCCTATAGGTGAATCTCCAGAGTAGCTATTATGAATTGCACCAATCTAGAAAATTTGTTTTCAATTCAATGATTTCATAACACAGAGAGTGCTTTCATGACAGTGCATGTTCTGGGACTCACCTCACTGTTCCCAGTGTAACCTGAGGGTTTCTGGCCTCCTGGAAGAAGTCTCTCTCATTGTTTCTCTGCATCCCAGGCCCGCTGGAAGAAGTCTCTCTCATTATCTGGATATGCAGACAAATGGCCTAAGTCCTGTTCAGCTGTTTAACAAACAACTCCATCTGCATCAGTTAGTGATGATGAGTGTGGGCAGGCTTTGAAGGCCAGGAGAAAAAGGCCTCTTTGTATCCCAAGCGATCTCTCTCCCCAGTGCCCTGTTTTGACAGGAAGCCTTCATTTGTGCCACTTCCCATGGCAGGCCAAGTCCTGTGCACTCATCCTGCCTTTGTTAGACTATATTCCGGTGTTCAGATACAGTGCTCAATATAATTCAGGAGACCTTCTGGCAGACAACTAGGGCACTGAACCTAATGAAATATTTCATTGTTGGAGATGATGGGCCTATGATTCCTCTCCTAGGTTTCTTGAAGCTTAGGAAATCCAAGCACATGTCAGAAATCTCAAAGCTTCCTGTCATCTAGGGCTGGTGAAGCTCATCAGATATTGAAACTTTTGACCTCTCCTAGTTAGGCCCTGGGTGGCTAGGTTTGAGGGTTGAACACAGGGCCTGGGTGCTACCAAGAGCTCGGTGCAGAAGCCCAAGGCTTTACCATTTTGTGTCACAACTTCACTTCTGGTCTGTGTGTGTGTGTGATCGTGTGTGTGTGTGTGTGTGTGTCTCTGTGTGTGTGTGTGTGTGTGTGTGTGTGTGTGTCTGTGTGTCTGTGTGAGTGCGCATACACCAGTCCTGGAGCTGGAACTCAGCACTGTACCTAGTTTCTCTTGTACAAGGATAGCCCTCTCCCGATTGAGCCACAGAGCCACTGCAGCCTTTTTCTAGTGTTCTGGTCCTGAGAAATAAAGTTCAGGGTTTCATAATTGCAAATCACTCCACCCCTAAGGCACATTCCCACCCCTTTACTTCAGGTTTGTTAGTTTGTTTCTGCCTTTTTTGTTGTTGTTGGTTGTAGGAGTTGAAGTCTGGGCCTGGGTGCTGTCCCTGAGCTCTTCAGCTCAAGTCTTGTGCCCTACCACTTGAGCCAAAGCACCACTTCATGTTTTCTGGTGGTCCATTGGGGCTAAGTGTCTTAAAGACTTTCCTCCCCAGGCTAGCTTTGAACCATGATACTCAGATCTTATCCTCCTGAGAAGCTAGTATGACAGGTATGAGCGACCAGCACCCAGCTTCAACTTCAGGTTTCTTAGTGGTGAATTGGAGATAGTAGTCTCATGGGACCTTTTGTTTCTGGGATAGTTTGAAACCCAGATCCTCAGA